>NC_134535.1:2259745-2933078 GCF_050624435.1 Tenrec ecaudatus
GGGATTTCAGGAAATGTGGTACCCAGGAAGAAGAGTTGACGACCACGAACAGAAACATGAACAGGAATCAGCAGAGAATCCTTGCCAGCCAACACGAATAATGTTCAGATTAAAGAGACCGTTTGGGAAATAAAGGTCATGACCAAAGGCTTCGTTTCTGCCAATGAAACCAAAGACAGTCTCCAGAATGACAGACTGACAGATCAAGGAGGGCCCCCATGTTCAGACAAGAACAGTTTCCACCACGTTCTGAACAGATGGTGTGCTCATCCGAGACCCAGCAAGACAAGAGCATCTTAAAACTTCCCGAGTCAAAAGAACACTCCAAACACACAAATCTGCTTCTACACAGGGAGAAGTAAAATGACAGGAGAGTTCTCATAGGGGAGCTGAAGTCAAGAAGACTACAGAGCCACCATAAGGGCTCTGGGTTCTGATAGAAAAAAACACCCAGCCCACAATTCCATACCTAGCTAAGATGTCCACAAGATCAAGGGTGTAGTCTTCAGTCAATATGGATTATAACTCAATGTAAAGAAGACCAACTGGACCAATAGGGAACATCATGAAAAAAGGAGAAAATGGTTGAAGTTGTCAAGACTTTTACCAAGTTAAGCTCTACAATTAGTGCTCATGGAAGCAGCAGTCAAGAGATTAAATGACACATTACAATGGGTAAATCTGCTGCACAAGACCTCTTAATCACCTGGCATGCAAGGGTGGCAGTTACATCATATCCTGTCAACTTTCAAAGGGGTGGAGTCTAGCCTGTCAGTCAGATTGCCGTTTGATGACCTCATTTGGAGGCGCAAAGGAGATAAATAGTTCACCAGAAGCCAGATACTCTCTCTGCTTGTCTCCCTGTGAGACATCCCTGTTGACAAGCCACATGGACCAAAGCTGATGGAGCCCAAGCCGTAGAGCTAGAGGAGCCACGTGAAGCACTTATATAAGATGCTTCCACCACCACTGGATCCTCAAGACTCTTCACCCACTGGCCTGTGATCTTTCTGCATTCGGCATCATTGCATGGCTGCGTGAGTCTAAAGAGAAATTTATGGACTAGTTTCTACATATGGGCTAATATTGGACTTACGGACTTGATCTGGACTGGGATGGGATGGTTTCCTTCTTGTGCAATTGCTGTTTGATATACAGTTCTCTCTTACACACATATGAGTGTCTCTGGATTTGTTTCTCTGGTCTACCCAGACTCACACAGGAAGGGTGTTACTTTGAGGATTAAGGTGTGCCTGGCCCAAGCCATGGCATTTTCAATGGTGTCCTATGCATGTCGAAGTTGGACACTGAATAACAGAGAATTGATGTGTTCGAATGATGGTGCTGGAGTAGGATGTTGCAAGCTCACTGGACTGCCAAAAGGACAGCACATCTGTCTCCTCAGGAGTGTAACCAGAATGCTCCTTAGCGGCCAGATGGAGACACTTCACCTCACATGCTTGGGACAGGGAACCAGGAGAGACCGTCTCTGGCGAAAGATGTGGCCCTTGGTAAAGAGTTCGGCGAGTGAACAAGAGGCAGACACTCAAGGAGATGGATTGACGGGGTCGGTGGCTGCAACAACGCGCTCAACCACGCGAACGAGGGTGAGGATGGCACAGGATCACTGAGTCACTGAGTCGGAACCAACTCGATGGCCCCTAACTGCAACCACAGTAACAACAAATTGTTCACAAAGTTGCTTTTCTTCCCTACTATTCTAATCACAGTTGCTATTTCTGGGATAATTAGCACTTAGGGAATAATTTGAGTCTTGTCATTTATTTCTTTCCAAGACTTAGGTTCAACATGTAGAGAAATCATAGAAAATGAACCCTAGAAGACTAAAAGTCATGATTGAATGTTGACAATTACATGTATAAATATAGGTACATATATGCATTAAATACACAAATATATGTACATACACACATGTATATAGACACAAATACATAAACCCAACTGACTCACTCCCATGGAGTCCATGAAGCTTCATAGCCACCCTACGAGACAGAGCCGCTGGCCCCATGCATTTCTGACACTGGTTAATGCTTTATGGGAATGGGCAGCCTCATCTTTCTTCCCAGAAGCAGCTGCCAGTTTTGAACTGGCAATCTTGTCATTACTAGTCCAGGGTGTGACCCACGGTGCCAGCAGGGACTCTATTTTCTGATAGAAAATACAGTTAAAGTTGTGTGTGAGCCTTTTGCTGTCCTCCCTGTGTCGAGCCGAAAGTAAGTAGGCATTGACGAGACCTGATGAACCCAGAAGAAAAGCTTCCTCCCCCGAATGACTACGATCAATCGGGCAGTCACAGAAAGCCACAGGTGTTGGCAGCTTGGGGAAAACTGGAACCCTCTTCCATTTCCGGTGGGAATGCCACTTGGTGCCACCACGGGGGAGCAGACTGGTGTTTACCAATGTGCTGACGACATTACTTCCAGGTGACCCACCGATGCCTGTCCCACACTACAAGCCACGAAGGCCGGGCCACAAACAGACTCCAGGGCGCCAGGTTCACATCCAGGCAGCGCTGTCCAGCCTTGCCATAAGAGGGAGATGGCTAACGGGTCCACCAAGCAGGGAAGGCGAAGCCAGAGTGGCACCACGCCGTGTAGTTCGGTGGCCTGCTTGGACACGGTGACCTGAGTCAGATGAACAAGGCTGCACCCTGCAAGATGGCCATTCTAGGATGGAGAGAGCGGCTCAAAGACTTGGGACAGTTTACCAGGTGGCACCGATCCCAGGAGAAGGACATCCTGCCTGGGAAAGGAGAAGGTCGGGGGTGGGGGGAACCCCAAGCAACAGAAGAAGCCCTCAAGGGGACGGATTGACACCATGGCTACACGCAGGAGCTCGAACGTAGCAACCATGGGGAGGCTAGCAAAGAACCCGACCTGTTTCCTGCGGTTCCAAACAGGACGACGGTCACCATGACAGTGCAGGCGACCAACACAGAATCAAAGCTGACTGATCCCAGAGGGATCCCGGAGCCAGAGGGAGGCGGGGTGGGAACGGGCACGGGGCAGCTGCAGTGACTGGGAAAGTCACAGTGATGGTAAGGGTTGTGCAAGAGGACACCCACCAGCAGGATTGCTGCATTCCAGGCGGGAACGCTGTCCCGTTGACTAGTGATTTGTGACACGTTCCACACAATCTGTACCAATGCTGCCGGGGGGAGTGTGTCCTGCACACAGCATCCATACGTGCACGGGACTCTGCAAGACAGGGCAGAACTGCCCCTGGGGGTTTCCCAGGCTGCAGCTCTTCCGGAGTAGAAGCACTCCATCTTTCAGTTGGGAGCTTGAAGGTAGCAACCCAGCGGAGAGTCAGGACATCACCAGGGCTCCGCAGGGTGGATCCCAATGAAGCAAATGCATAGAAATACTAGTAAGTAAAAGGAAACACAATAGGAAATAAAGAGTAAAATGAAAAAGTAAGTGAAAGGACTAGTACATAAACAGCAATGATAGTGGACAGGTGCACGAGGGGAGGAAGAAGCGACTGGCAGTTCTGTCCACCACTAACGGCAAGGTTGGTGGTTCAAGTCTACTCAGTGGCACCAAAGAGAAGACACTTGGTCATTTGTTTCCTGAGATGCCACCAAGAACCCTGGACGTGGCAGCTCGACTCCATAGCTCACCGGGTCACCAAGAGACGTGGGGGGCAGTGGGTTTCTCTGATGAAACGTCCCAGGGTGCCTGGGAGCTGGGAGCCCCGGTGGTGTGGTGGATCATGCCTGGGGATACTAATTGTGAGGATGGCAGTTTGAACTGACCAGCCACTCCAAGGGAGAAAGACGAAGCTTTCTATTTCCATAAGGATTTACAGTCTCAAAAACCCACAGGGGCAGTTCCATCCTGTCCTATACCGTCGCTGTGAGCCGGCATGGGCTCGATGGCAGTGAGTCTTGGGGTGCCTCAGACGGCCGGAGAAGAATGTGATGTCCGGATTGGAGGAAGGCTTCTTAACCGCCTGCAATATGTTGCTGACACCACCTTGCCTGCGAAAGCAGGGAGGGCCGCAGCCTTCAGTGTGGATTGCACCTCACTGAAAAGAAGACTGTTATCCTCAAAACCGGACCAAGAGTTGACATCATGATAGATGCAGGAAAGGCAGAAGTGGACAAGGGCTTTGTCTTACTCAGATCCACAACCAGAGCTCATGGAAGCAGCAGCCAAGGGATCGAACAACACATTGTGTCGAGTCAATCTTGCACACAAGACGCGTGTTGAGAAACAAGCGTGCTACTGGGAGGACTAAGGATGGCATTCTCCATGGCCTCACATGCATGTGAAAGGTTGAAATGGAGTTAGGAAGACGGAAGGAGAGTTGATGCATTGGAGAAGAATATTGGAAGTGCCGTAGACTGCTGACGGGACAAACCGATCTGTCTCGGTAGAAGTAGGGCCAGAGTGCTCCTTAGAGGCGAGGATGGCGACTTTGTCGTACACATTTTGGACGTGTTGTCAGGAGAGACAGTGCCTGGAGAAGGACAGCACGTTAGATGAAGTGGAGGGGCGTCACAAGCGGCTGCAACCATGGGCTCGTGCATAGGGACGATGGTGAGGATGGCCGTGCCGGACCAGATGGTGCTTCATTTACTCTGGGCCGTGTGCGGTCGCCCTGAGTCAGACCGACGGCAACTGACAACACAGCGACAGCAAGAGAGCGTTGGAGCTCATCCACTGAGGCTGATGGCGGGCAGCTGGGACCGTCCAGATGGGCTGTGGAGGGAGGAGAAACCCGGACATCTAGTCTTATGAAATGTTTAAACACACACACATGCACATTTATACATACACACACATAACACACCCTACACACATAGCACAGTCACACATGTACACATGCACACACACAAGCATATACATGCATGCAATATGACACACTAACACACATAAATAAGTGCACATACACTTATAAACACATATGTGCACATACACATAGATATACACACATACATACATGCACACATACATACACAGATATATGCCGACACACATACACATATGCACACCCACATGCATACACACACACAACACCATTTCATCCAGCAGTCAGGGTACAATGCAAGAGGCTGCTCCACAGGGTGGCCTGGTGGGGATCTTTGGGGACAGATGACCAGGAATTTGTTCTCCACCCACTGGTGTGAAGGGCACGTTCCAGCACAACCCACCCCCACCCCCAAGACCTTCTCCAAGGTCAGAGCCAAGGAGACCCTGTGGAGAGTAGTTCTCTCTGACACACAGGGAGCGAGGTGTCGGGTGTGTGTTTGTGCTGTGTGCCTCTGTGAGTATGTCTTCACCTTCTTCTCACACCCCACAATCCTCCAGGGCCCACCTGCTCCAGGCGTCTCCAGCACACACGGGCCAGCACAGAGGGAGAGAGCCTGGTTCACAGGAAGGCAGTGACAGCAGAGCCCAGCCCTAACTCCCAGCTCCACATAGGACCTTGCTCATGGACCTGTGGGCGTGCAGCTCTGAGACGGCTCTGCCCGGGAGGGACTTTGTCTGACTTGGGAAACATGTGGTCCGAGGCAGCGAGTCACCCAGAAAAATAAAGCCGTTCTCCAGGTGCTCTCCAAACCCTGCTGTCTGAAATTCCCAGCCCCAGACCAGGACACCCAACACTGCTGCTCATGGTGGCCTGTGGAGACAGCGCCCCCACCCAGAACTCCCGTACCTTGTCTCCTGGTCCTCTACAGGCACTGCACCCTAGCTAGCCCCTGCCACCCCACATTGCCCCATGGTCCCCTGTAGGCACTGCAGTCCGGGCACCCACGCTGCCTGCAGCCCAGAGCAGCTCCCATGGATGGGCACCCGGAACAATGTGAGGTGAATCCGTGTCTGGCAGGGAGGACTAGAGATGCAGGGTGGGCCCGTGGGGAATGAGTGAGTGGAGGGACAGAGAGGGCTGGGTTGTCTGGGTGGGGACCACACAGAGGAGCATCCAGGTGCCTGCCCCAACTCCCTGGGGCTACCTCCCAGCCTCCTATCCCCAATCCCCACCCACCCCCACCCCCAGCAGTGGCTGCTCCAGCCCCGCCTGTCAGGGCAGCATCTGCAGCTGTTCTTATCTACAGACCCACTTGTTCTCCTTTCGGAATTCTTATCTGTGCTCTGCACGCACCCACTCGCTCCTTACTGAGTGGAATGCGGCCCTTGTTCTAAGTGGGTATTGTATTACCAAAGCACTTCCTAAGGAGGTTGGGCCAGCCTCGGCCCCTGGAGGGTTCCCGGGGCCCTTGGTTTCCTGAGACAGACATGTGTCCAGGAGCCCTATCACTGGGCTCTGATGGCCATCCCTTCAGGACATGGTCAAGGGACACAGCAGGACAGAGCCCGCTCAAACTGGCACTGGATAATGCCAATATTTGGTATTTTGGATACATTTTTGTCCCACAAAAATTGTCTCCTTTCAAGGGTCCTAGAGGAATTGTATTCAAATTAAAGAAGTCCCCACCTTAAATCCAGAAACTACTGTTCTCAGCCCCAAGGCAGCACTGGGCCAGGATCCAAGGCCACGGACACGGAGGAGGTTGCAAGGGGCCATGAGCTTGGTTTCTGGCTCAACAGCAGCACAGGCAGCAGAAGGAGACTACCTGCCTCATCACCATCTTCACAAGCAATGCCGTGCTTGTGCCCATGGCTGCAGCCCCTGCGTCCATCCGTCTCACTGACGGCCCTTGTCTTTTCCGCGGCCTCTCTACTCCATCAAGCATTATGTCCTTCTGCTGCGACTGGTCTATCCTAAGTGCATGTCCAGAGTCTGGAAGATGAGTCTGGCCATCTCCCCTTGTAAGAGGCACCCTCTCCAGTGGCTGCTGGCTCCAGAATCTGGGTGCTAACAGCCCAGCGGTGGCAGCAGCCTGCATGTTTTCCTGCAGGGGAAGGAGTGGCTAAATGGGGGAGAATCCATGCATCAGAATACAGAACACTGAAGAAAAGGCATGAGATGCACCTGCAGGTGTCACCAGGAACAAGTCCCCAAACCGAGATGGACCACGCAGGGCCAGGAAAAGAGCGTGGACCAGATCCCAGAAAACGTGCAGGCACAGGAGGAAGAGGATGTGACCGAGGTCACAGAGGGGTGCCCTGCCCTGTGGCCCTGCTTCCTCACCTCATCTCATGTCTCTCTCGCCACGCCCTCCTCAGCAAGCAGCCGGGCCTCACAGATGCTCAGGGACTTGGATAACACAGCACAGGGAGGGTCTTTGTTGGAACTGAGCAGCCATCACTGCATCCCTGAGGATGACGTAACACCTTCACTACTTCCCTCCACCACTACACTCCATACATCCTTCCAATTTTCCGCCCAACCATCCTTCACCTACTCCCCAATCTTTCTATCCTCCCAACATCCACCCATCCTCTCACTCATCCACACACCATCCTATCATTCATGCATTCCTTAATTTTCTACCCATCCCTCTGTTCTCCTGTCATTCATCCATCCATTCACCCCTCTATCCATCCATCAATGCAGGCATCTACCTAGCTACACATCTCCCCGTCCGTACATCTACCCATCTACACATCTCCCCATCTGTACATCTACGCCTCTGTCTTAGGCTGGTTCTCTCGAGAAGCAAAACCAGAGAAACTGTGTATGTGCATATTCACAGAGGTGGATATCATGGGAATGGCTGACACAGTTTTAGAGGCAGGCACGTCCCACACCCACGGGTCAGATGTTAGGCCAGAGGCTTCTCCTGACTCATGTAGGTGGAGGGCTGATGAACTCAAGATCAGAGGGTCAGACAGCAGGTTTTTGGCTACAGAATGGATCCAGGGTTGGCAGATACGATCAGAGGCTGCTGCTAATTCCCAGAAATACCAGGCGCTATTGCAAACTGCTGGCTCAAGACCAAAGTACCAGAGGTCAGAGGACATGGCAGAAGCAGGATCCAGACTCAGGGAGGGACAAGCAAGCTTTTCCACCACGTCCAACTCTATTGGAAGCAGATCACAGCTCTGAGGGGATCTCGTCCTGGGGGATTACTAAGTGTTAACTACCCAAATAACGAGAAGCCTAACCTAAATCAGTTGATACAAAATCTTAACTATCACACCAGTTGTCTACCCATGAATCTATCCATCTGTCTTTCCATCAGCTACCTATCCATTTTTCCACCTAGCCATCCATTAATCTGTCAACTCATTTCATCCACCCAGCCCCTCATTCACTCATCTGTCTGCCTATCAATCCACCCACCCAACCTACTACCCAGTCATTCATCTATCCACACACTCAACCATGTGCCTATCCATTCACCTACCTACCCACCCATCCGTCTACCCAACTATACATAAATCCACCTGTGCATGCGTCTATATATTTACCATTCATAAATCCACAAATCCATCCACCCCACCTTCCTTCTACCCATTCATCCACATAACCACAACCTACTCATTCATCCATGAATCTATCCATCCAATCACCCTTCCACCAGCCACCTACCCATTCATTGATCCATTCACTGAGCAGACATACATTAATCAATCCCTTCATTATCTTATCCATTGTCCCTTGCATCAGCCAACTTTCATCCAGGTGTCTCTTTCTCCTTCCCTCCCTCCCTTACCTGGGTCTGGTTCTGGTGTAGGCATGGAACATCCAGTAAGAGACAAAACACAAAGCTTCCTCCTGTGCTTACTACCTGAGGGGACTTCTCCTCCTCCTGTTAGTTATGTCCCCGCCCTCACTCCAAGGCCACTCTGAGATCAATCATGGAGCACATGTGTGGTTGTGCGCATGAACACTGGGGTTGTGAGAGACCCTCCAGCAGCCCCAGCAGAGCAGCGGAGGCTCACCACGGTGGTGTGTGTGGAGAAAGCAAGATCTGAGAAAAACAAGGCTCCCCTGGTCACCTTGTGTGTGTGTGGGGGGGGGGGGAGACTCCCTCAGAGCAGGGAGACTCCACCTCTCTTCTGGAAGCCAGTCCAGTGTAGACCCAGCAGAGCTTGGGAGAGCTACAAGGTAGTGAGCACCGTCTTTGGGGAGTGGTTTTCCTTTCCTCCAATATTGCTGGGATGCTAGCATCCTGTGCTTTTAAGACTACAACAGGAGGATCACCCCACCACCTCTGCTGCCCAGATAAGGACCTGATTCTCCTAATCACACTGCAGCACTGGACCTGAGCTCCTGTGACCACACCTGGGAGTGCCACCACACACAGCCCACCTTCCGTCAGCATCCATGCAGAGCACACCTGGTGGCTTTCCTTGGGGGTCCCTGCGCCCATTTGGCACATTGCCATGGTCAGAAATTGAATTGTGCACCCTGATCTGATCCCCGCAATAAATAAACATGTCACCTTGGCTGGCCATGATTCTCGGTATTACATAGCCATCCTCCATTGTGTGAATTGATGTCATTATGCTATCAGATCAACTGCTGTGAATGAGGAAAGGTTAGAGGCACTTATATTAATGAGGATTAGGTTGTATCTTGATGTATCTCTTTTGAGAGGCAAAAGGGATTGAAGAACAAGCAGGGATCCCAGGAACTGACTACCACCTGGGAAAAAAGAGCTGGGAGCAGAGCTTGTCCTTTGGGTCTGAGTCTCTGCACTGAGAAACCAACCCCTGGGCTCGGGAAGATTGATACCATGACACACAGGGACCTCCAAGAAACGGCAGGTCCACAGAAGTTGCAATAAGACAAGGACCTTCTCCCAGCTCTCATTGAGAGGTATGTCTGCCCCTAGAGAACTTGCTGCTGAAGATCAAGGACTGGGGCCTTCGTTGTGGACTGGGGCTCGTTGTAAAGGAAACCCAAATCCTAGCACCTGGATCAACAGAGAACTTCATAATCGACCTGTGGCCAGATTGAGACAGTTAAGGATTTCATCTTGCTTGGTTCCACAATCAATGCTCGTGCAAACAGCAGTCAAGAGATCAAAGTACACATTACATTGAGTGTGTTTTCTGCAAAAGACCTCTAAAATGTGACGGAGCACATTTTTATAGGAGAGTCGCAGTGGAGATCCAAAGTCCATCTGTAGACAAGTGGATATCCACTCACGGAGGGTCACAGGAGGAAATGAGGCAGCCAGGGAGACGGACAGCACGAACGAAACACACAAGATTCCTCTAGTTCTTTAATGCTTCTTCTCCCCCACTATCACAATCCCAGTCTACCCTACACATCTGGCTAGACCAGAGCATGTACACTGGTACAGACGAGAGCTCTGGACACACGGAATCCAGGACAGATAAACCCCTCAGGACCAATAATGGAAGTGGAGATATCATGAAGGTAGAGTGAAGATGGGGGGAGGAGGGGGAGAAATGGGGAACTGATCTCAGTCATTGACATATAACCCCCATCCCAGGGAGACAAACAACAGAAATGTGGGTGAAGGGAGACAGTAGGCGATGTAAGATAAGAAAATAATAATAATCGATAAGTTATCAAGGGTTCATGAGGGTGGGAGGAGGGGGAGGAAAAATGAGGAGCTGATACCAAGGGCTGAAGTAGAAAGAAAAGGTTTAGAAAAGGATGATGGCAACATATGTGCAAATGTGCTTGATACAATGTATGGATGGGTTGTGATAAGAGTTAGAAGAGCTCCATTAAAATGATTTGTTAAAAAAATAAAATGTGATACAGCGAGGATGTCACTTTGAGGACTAAGCCGTGTGCAGGAGAACGTTGGATACGGAAGGAGGAAGACCAAAGACGAGTCCAGGCACTGATGGGGAATGACAGTGCTGGAGGGGAATCGTGATGGGACTGTGGACTGGCAGGGGAACGAGCGCACGTGTCTCCGAGGAAGTCCGGCCAGGATGCTCGTCGGAAGGGAGGACGGCAAGAGTCTGTCTCCGGAGCTTTGCCCACCTTGTCCAGAGGGAACAGACCGGGAAAGCACAGCATGCTTGGAGAGGCAGCAGGGCAGCGGGGAAGAGGCGCACCGCCAGGGAGCTCGATTGGCATGGCGGCTGCAACCAGGAACTCAAACACAACAGGGATTGTGACGATGGTGCAGGACCCGACAGTGCTTTGTTCTTTTGTACCCAGGGCGGCTGTGCAGCTGACAGCAACAACAAACAACAACAACAGCAGAGGCGACCTGGGGGATGTGGCCTTAGAGAAGGGGCTTTCTACTCCCACGGAGAGTGAGAGTTTCAGAAACTCACAGGGCAGTTCTACCTTGTGAGTCAGCGGCGACTCAACGGCGGTGGGTCTGAGTTGCCTAAACTGTGAGCGAACAACTCTCTGTTGGTCAAAACCATCCCCTTGTGAGATTTCTGCAGTGGCCCCACTGGAGTCGGTCTTGCCATCGGCAAGTGCATGGAGTCCTCCGAGCTGGCAGGAGGACTTGCTGTGCCATCTGCACAACGCCGCTCATCCGTGAGCCCCCAGTCCTGACCCTACATTCTCCTCTGTACACTTGGGTTCCCCACCATATTTGCTCAGCAAACTTATTAGCCACAGACGGCGAAATAATGTACCGCGGAGGCACACACACACTGCCTCATCGTAAAACCTTCCGCATCCCCTTGTGCAAAGGTCGGTTCCTCGGTCTTTGTAAGGATTCCACATGAGACCCTGGTCAGGTTGTCTGGTGCCGTCCAGCCGGGCCCTGGACGATAGCAACCCTGTGATCAACAGAGCCCTGCACTGCACAGCCCTGTGCCGTCCGCCATTGTCCCTATACCTCAGCCACGAATACAGACACTGCGTCAAGCCATCGTGCCAAGGGTCTTCCTCTTTTTTGCTGCCCTTCCACTCGACCCAACTGATGTCCATGTCCGGAGACTGGTTTCCCCGGACAATGTGTTCAGAGTAGGTGAGACCACGTCTTTCCACCCCGGCCTCTGAGAAGCCCTCTGGCCTTTCTTCTTCCAACACAGACCGGTTTGTCCTTTTAGCAGCCCACGGCACCTGCTATGCTCTTCTCCAGCACCACAGGTGGTAGTTCCATGATCTGGTGTCAACTTGACACTATTAAGAATGACGGGGTGGAGCTTAAGCTGTCAATCAGGTCGCAGCTTGAGGACCTCATTTGGAGGCACGATGGAGATACATTTCTCACTGGAGGCCAGATACATTCACTCCCCACGAGACCTGTGGACAAG
The DNA here is from genome assembly GCF_050624435.1 of Tenrec ecaudatus. Lineage (NCBI taxonomy): Eukaryota > Metazoa > Chordata > Mammalia > Afrosoricida > Tenrecidae > Tenrec > Tenrec ecaudatus. The sequence continues at coordinate 2,271,835 of NC_134535.1, forward strand.
TCACATGGAGCTGCACTGACAGAGCCAGAGACCTGGAGCTGAAGGAACCACATGGAGACCCACATCTGTGCTGGGATGCTTAGAACACCACTGGATCCACAAGACTTTCCACTCACTGACTGTGATCTTCCTGCAGTCATCGTCATTGCATGTGTTGTGTGGTTCTGAAGAGGAAATTACAGACTGGTATTGGGCATATGGGCTCATATCACATTTATGGACTTGATCCAGACTGGGTTGGGATGTTTTCTTAATATACAATGACTGTTTGATATAAAGTTCTCTATTACACACATAGGAGTGTCTATGAATTGTTTCTCTAGTCTCCCCGGAATAACACACCACAATTCAAATGCATCTATTCTTCTACAGTCGTCCTTGTTCAATGTCCAACTTTCACCTGAATATGATGCAATGGAGAATGCCATGGCTTGAGCCAGGGGCACCTTAGTGCTCAAAGCAACGCCCCTGCCCTTCAACACTCTAAAGAGGTCCTCTGCAGCAGATTCACTGAATACAACTCTTCTCTGATCTCATGACTGCTGCGCCCATGAGCATCGGTTATGGATCCAAGCAAGATGGAACCCGAGAGAATTCAACCTCGTCTCCATTGATTGTGGTATTGTCTGTGGTCCAGTTGTGGGGACTTGGGTCTCCTTGACATTGAGTCGTAGTCCACACTGAAGGCTGCCGTCCTTGATCTTCATCAGCAAGTGCCCCAAGTCCGCCTCACTGTCAGCGAGCAAGGTCGTGTCCTCTGCAGACTGCTCAGCCTTCCTCCCATCCTGAGGCCGCACTCTTCCTCATAGAAGCCAGCTTCCCGGAAGATTCGCTCAGCATACAGGTGGAACAAGTATGGTGAGAGGACACAACCCTGACACACGCCTTTCCTGATTTTTACGCATGCAGGATTCCCTCGTTCGGTTTGCACATTTGCCTCGTGATCCATGTACAACTGCCTCATATGCACAGTGCAATATCTGGAGTTCCCATTCCTGAAGTGGGCAGAGGGGACCCCTGACAGGGGGCTGTGCAGTGTCATGGCTGGAACCATCACTGACACCGAGCTTCTCCCTGTGTCACTCGGGAAGTGCGGTGGCCACCCCTCAGCTTGATATAGCCACTGGAGTTTCAGTGTCACTGCAGGTGGACAACGAGAGCACAAGGATCTTGTCTCCCAAGTGATGCTGAGTAGATACCATGGAGAGCTGCTTGCTGAGAGATGTCTGGACCCAAACTAAGACCAAGGTGTTCATCTGGGTTGACTAGAGAAACCCATCCAGAGACACTCATATGCCAGTAAGACAGAACTTTATATCAAAGAGCAACTGAACATGAACATCCCAGCCCCGTCCAGATTAAATCCGTATGTCTGACACTGGCACATATGTCCAATACCAGTCTGTAAATTCCTCTTCAGACTCACACAACACATGCAATGGTACCAAGTGCAGGAAGATCACAGGCCAGTGGGTGGAAAGTCTTGAGGATCCAGTGGTGGTGGAAGCATCTCAGCACTGATATGGGTCTCCATGTGGCTCCTCCAGCTCCAGGGCTCTGACTCTATCAGAATAGGTGGCCTGTCAACAGGAACGTGTAAGAGCGAGAATGTGTGCGCTGTCTCAGGGAGGAAGATGGGAATTTCCAGAATACTCAGGAAAAGGCCAGCCCACACAGAGGCCTGATTGGCTATGAACTGATTGACAGACTAGACTCCACCCCTTTGCAAGTTGACAGGAGATGTTCGAACTGTCCCAACCACTGTCAAGAAGGTTGTTCCCTCCACCCACTGACAGTCACACAGCATGCCCTGTGCACAGTGCCCAGGTCCAAGTGGTGCCAGCCCTCACCTCATCTCTGTCATGGCCCATTAATGCACTACCCACTCGGAACCCAGGCACTCAGTCTCCAGGAAGCAGAGGTGGCAGATTGGAGGTTCGGGGGCATTGGATGAGGCCCTGATGTTGCAAAGCCCAGCGGGAGGGGAGGCGAGGCGAGGGTGGGGCTGGCAGACAGAGGGAGACGTAAGGATGTATCCAGCCAGCCAAGGACTGACCGACCCAAGGATGGGTGACACGTCCACTTGAAGTGGACACACTGACCCCTGCATGCGGGACGGGAAGCGTCTGCGTCTCACAATGTGGTTCATGGGCCTCATTGTGAGGATGTGTTTGCTTGTTGTTTCACATGGAGGTGAAATCCACACTGAAGGGGATGCTCTTTGAGCTGCACCAGCAAGTTCTGCAAATCCTCCTTCCCTTTCAGCAAGCCAGGTCGTGTCGTCTGGACATTGCAGGGAGGAACTGGGCCTTCCTCTCTCCCTGCCGATGCTGCCTGCTCTTCACACAGTCCGCCTTCCCAGGCCATGGTGAGAGGATCCCACCCAGACGCACGGCTTTCCAGGTTCAACGTCACTCCGTTTCCCTTGGCTCCACTCACCCAACTCTCTCCTCGGTCTACACCCAGCCCCCCTACCCCCTCTTGGACACGATGAGGTGTTCCAAGAATTCCCATTCTTCTCCAGGAATGCAAGATCCACCCATTCTAGCACCTTTGCATAATTAAACACAACATCTTCCTGCTACTCTCTGCTTCCAGTCAAGACCCATCCGATGGCAACAGGACCAGCCCCTCCTGCCATGGCCTCTCCTGACTGGCTCAAATCCGCAGCAGCTCCCTGTCCATGTGCTGATACAATGGTTCACAAATTATCTTCAGCAACATTTGACTTCATGTAGCATTGTTCCCGAACCCCCTCTTCCATCGGACCCCCTTTCTTCTGAGTGGCTGCATCCAATCCTGTGGGCAGGACTCCCAAATTTCTTGGCATTGAGGAGTGCGTGCTTCCAGCATCACTATACTTTTTGGAAACATTTTAATTAGTGTTCCATCACCCCTGGAGCTGTGCCCACCCCCTCCTTTTTTATTTATTTACTTCTCCTTTTGGGAATGTCTTCAGGGCTGCCTGGACTTCTTCCTTCAGTTCCACAGGTTCTCAATCATATGCTGCCTCTTCACAATGGCTGGGATGTAATGAGCTCTGTCCGGCAAACAGGCTGCACGCCTTACTCCCGGCATCTTTGATTGCCCCGCAGCCTCCAGGCCCAGCCTGCTGCAGGAAAACAGAGCCTTCTGGATGCTGCGGGTCATGGCTGCCAGGTGGGCCCTCTAGCTCATGCCCACCTGGTTCTGTCACCCTCACGCGTGCTGCTATGTGAGCCTGCTCTCATGACTATTATGTTGACGCACTTCGGGGATGGGTCCCCTCATTTCTGCTCTATAAGACATGCCATCCTTTCCTGGAGACTGGCCTCGCCTCATCCAGGGTCAGAAGGAAGCAAGTTGAGGTCTCACCAGCCTCACTTCTGCAGAATGTTCGTGCTGCGTTCATGCTGAGACCTCATTGTAACCAACGACACCTGCAAAGACCCTCTGTCCAAATGAGGTCACATTCCAAGGTTCTGAGCTGACGCCAGTTTGGGGTGGGACGCTGGGCACTTGTGTCTGACACTTGGTAGGATCAAGGTGGATGGAACGCTTGCTCCTAAGTCTTGATTCCTTTTCCCATGTGTGAACTGGCATAGTATTTGTGGTGGATACATAGTTTCATGTCAGCTTGAAGATATGTAAAAGTGTAGGGGTGTTACAGCCTGATGGTGCCTCCTTGTGGGAGTGGTCTTCTCAGAAGGAGGGCCCTGGGACCCTCCCTCCCCATGTGTGCCTTCACCTTTCTGCTGGCTGGCCCTGATGGGAGCCAGAGCCCTGGACATGCTTCCACCGCCATTGGATCCACAAGACTTTGCACCCTCCGGCCTGTGATATCTCTGCATTCTGCATCATTGCATGAGGCTATGTGAGTCAGAAGAGGGAAAGATGGACTAGTATCAGACTTAGGGACTTGATTTGGACTGGGATGGGACGTTTTCCTGCTATATAATTACTTCTTGATATAAAGCCCATTCTTGCACATACATGGGTGTCTCTGGATTTGTTTCTCTACTCAACCCAGTCTGACACAACATCTGTTTCCGTTCTCTAGCAGACAAGACCCACTTGCTCCCTCCACACAGCTCCCAGCTCCAGGAGCTTGCCTCCCAGTAAGCAAGCCCAGAAGACGCAGAGGTAATGGCCATTGGTTTCAGAACGGGCAAACCAACACGGGGTGAAGAAAGACATCTGCCTGGGCCACTGGGCTCCTCCTTAGGGCCACAACACAGGCAACAGGGAGGAGGGCGAGGACACACATGGACTCGGCTTCTTGTGCCTCCGTGTTGCTAACCTGGGCCTATCTTGTCAGTAACTGACACTGCCTGGGAGCGAAGCCCTTTGCCGGCTCCAGGGCAGGACACAGAGAGGTGGGATGACCATGAAGACGTATCGCACGGCTTCCAAAGAGGGGCGCATTTGGAACAAGCTTTAATTTGCCCACGTGGAAAGTTCCAGGCTTCCAGAAGCACCGAGGGCCAGGCGGGCAATGAGCGTGTGCTTCGGGAATGCAGGCGCTGATTTGCCGTCTCCCGGCAAATTGGACGTAAGCACACATTAGAATGCAGCCGAGGAAAACCAGAGCCCACTGATGACTGCATCGGGATGCTGGGGCTGTGGGCTGAATGAAAACGGGTTGGCACAGGTCCGGATCATTACCCATCTGGGAGATCCCATCCCCTTCCTTGCTGCCACGGATCTGTGCCAGGGCTGGGCTCTGAGCAGCAGAAAGAGGGGGCACATGGAGGTGTCACACAGGCACCCCCCACCTATTCCCCTCTGCACCCATGGGCATTGAGTGCAGCCCCCTTGGAGGGCAGGGCTGGTGTTCCCACAGCCCCATAGTCTCAGGCAGTAGTGGAGAGGGCGTGGAGCCCACCCAGCATCTGGGAGCCAGCATGGTCCCCTGGGGAAGTGCAGCAGCAGTTTCTAGAACAGATGTGTCTCCACAACCCGAGTGGTGAGTGCGGGGTGCCCAGGCTCAGGGATGGGCCAGTCCGTCAATCTGACAGGCTCAGGGCTAGGCAGAGGGACCCTGAGCTCTGCTTCAAGGAGGAACGTGAGGGGCATGGAGTCATGCCCGAAGCACTGTTCCTTGGATCCCTGCCTCCAGACAGGCTGAGGAGGGCAGCTTCCCTCTGGGACATGCAGGAAGCCACTGCCTATCCTACCACCCCAGGCCTGGGCACCCTTGACCCTTCCCCAGCTGTGGACACATGGAATAGCCCTCAATCTCTCCACAGCCTGTCTTTCCCCCCCAGCCTCAGAGAAGGGCAGGAGGGTGCACCAGGAGACGGGTCACCCCCACACTGTCTCCAGCCCCAGGACCAACCACTTCCCTGTGTTTGTGTGTGTGTGTGTATCAACAGTAGAGGAGGAGGACCGAGCTGTGTTGGGGGGCTGCTGAGACCCAGCCCCAGGGAGCTGTCCACACAACCTTCTCTATGAATGTCCCCCTCCAGCCCCCGAGACCTAGCCACCATGGACCTCCCCATGAGTGTCTGCAGACATCCCAGAGAAGGCTCAGTGCCTGATGGGGCAGGCAGTGGGAAGGGCGTGGGGTGGACCCAGAGGACAGCAGGTGCACTCAGGGTCAAGCTCAGTGGAACCAGCTGTGCAGCCTGAGTTTGAGCTCCTCAGGGGCATATGTGGTGGGAGAGGGCCACCAGGGCCCTGAGCAGACACTAGCCCACCCTCCACAGGCCCCAGCCCACCAAACTTCTCCAGGCAGCTCTGTGAAGCGGGCAGGACATGCTGTGAAAACCACTTGGATAGGGTATGTGCCAGGGGACATGCTGCCTCTGCCCAACAGTGACCAAACAGAGGTTCTGGGCATGGAGACTCGGTAGGGTCCCAGTAGACACACAGCGTCCACTTCTGAGTGCTGGGATCATGGCTGAGTGTCCAGTCCTCAGAGGACCCCGTGCAGACAGCTGCTGTGGTGAGGCTTCAAGGACCCTGTCTTAGGGTTCAGCACCCTGAGACTAGAAGCTCCAGGCTGTCAGCTCCTCTCACACTTGCTGTCTCTCACCTAAGTGGGCCTGCTCCATCCCACTGCATCCGCCCCTCGCCCACTCACACTGAGCCTCTGGGTCTGCACCCTGAGTTCCCACGGTCCCTCTGCAATGCAGCGCATGTCCTTGCCAATGGCAGGTGCCACAGAGTCAGCTCAGACTCCTGAAGGCTCGGTGTGACAGGCCAACTGCCAGATGTCCTGTCCACAGAGCAGATCCCATGAAGTCCCTGGTAGATTTGAACTACCGACCTTTAAGGGAGCAGCTGAGCATTTAACCAGTGCACCATCGGGCACCCTGCTACTGCTGTGCATGCAGCTATCAACACAGGGCAGGCAGTGACCACAGGAACCAAGGGCCCCGCTGCCCCAACCTCAGGATGGAGACAATGTCCAGCAAGGCTGCTCTGAGAGTGGACGGCTGCCAGGGACCAGACGATGGGGTGAAATGTCATTGCCTGGTCACATCCAGTCATTTCCTCAGATTCGACCGCCAGCCCTACTGCCAGTTCTACCCCAGCTCAACCACCAGTTATACTAGCAGCTTGACTACCAGTTAGACTTAGCAATTCAACCAACCCCCAACTCAACTACTAGCCCTGCCACAAACTCTGCTACCACTTCTAAATCTCCCAACGCAACTACCAATCCTACCACCAGCTCTACCACCAGGCGTACCAGTACCATCGGTCCTACCATCTGCTCAGCCACCAGTTCTTCCTCTGCCCTGTCTTTGCTCCAATACCCCACAAGCCCACGTCACACCCCCCTCATCTCCATACCTGACTCCCCCCCACCCGCAGGTGGAGGCAGCTCTAGACAAGGGCTTGGCCTGAGCACCTCTCCTTCTGTACTCTGTCTGAGCTCTCCATGGGCTGGGCTACATCTGGACGGTCATAAGGGGCAGGGCCAGTGTGTGGGGACTCCGGGCAGTGCTGGGCACACTCGAGAGCCAAGGCCTTGCCTGTGGTCAGGAGCAACCTGGGGTCACCTGTTTCCTGAGCAAACCGAAGGTGTCTGTCCCCGTGTCACCACCTCGCTGCGTCTCCCCGGTGAGTACAAGCGGGAGAGCTGATTTAAACAAATCTATTAATGATCTGCAGCTTAGCCTGCGTGTGCATGTGTGTGAGCCACTGCGCCTCAATAATTCATTCCGGAAGCTGTGCATCTAGTGCATTTAATTGCTCTTCCCTGTGGGAGCGCATTCCAAGCACAGGGATCACCCCGAGGGTCCCTGGGAACTGGGGTCCAGGGGAGGCACTGAGCAGCACCCAAGGCCCTGCCCAAAGGAGGCAGTGCTTAGGTGCTGGGACCAGGGGGGTGCCCTTCTCTGGAGCCCACCTTTCTTCCCACGCTCCTTCCTCGGTGCTTCCTGGAAGCCGGACAGAGAGCATCCCACAGCTCCTGGACAGGTCCTCGGTCCCTGGCCACACTCCCCTGCCTCCAGTGACAGAACCAGGGCTTGGCCTTGCCGCCCCTTCCCTCCACCACCCACCGGAGCCTCCAAGGGCACCAATGAGAACCTCCCTGTGCCCCAAAGGGCCACACAGCCCCCAGCCTGCAGAGATCGCGCAGCCCTCTCTGACATCTAGAGAAACGCCCCACTTCCCCCCAAACAACACCCTCCCTCCCCAGAGGTTCCGAGCTCTTGGGATGCCAGCCCTTCTAGATTCCTAAATGTTCCCCGGGACACCTGGGACCCTGCGGAATCCTAACAATGGTGCCGGAGCCCAATCTGTTAAAACAATAGCTTTTAATATTCATTTGTTACCGGCAATAAGCAGCCTTAATAATTTGATGATGAAGCCGCTGCGACCTTCATTGAACCTTAGCGGTTTTCATTTGCATTCTCATTAAAATGACACTTTTCCGGCTCCTTCTCTGAAACCCAGCAGCCTCCGTCCCGGCATTCCCCAGCGCCTCCCCGAAGAGTAATTAACTCGTGTGATTAAAAATGTAATATGTTGGGAACATTTTTTACTTTTCAGAGGTACCAGGTTAAAACTTTTAATATGCGCCGCATTCATCATAAATCATTTTGATTTTCTCTTTCTTTTTAAAAGCCCACCTCGCAGAAACCGGAGAGGCGCGAGCAGGGGAGCCGCACTTGAGCGCAGGCTGATGATCACCGTGCTCCCATCCTAATGTTAACTAATGGGGAAGGGGAGGCGCCGAGCAGGCTTGGCCCGTCAGACTCCGCACCTTCAACGCCAAACAGCCTCCCACTCCTCACAGGTGCACCCCACAAGGCTGCTGGGAGGGGGCTTCTTCTTTGCAAGCCTTCCCAGAGAGACCCTGCAGGGCATGCCCCCTGAGTGGGCCGGGGGAGGGGGTTGGGTCAGAAGAGTGTGGCTAGGCTTGCCAGGGATCACCAAGCCTTCTCGGCCCTCATGTTTTGGGGACAGCATCGCAGTGGCCTGGGCAGCAGGGGAGGGAACTGGGAGAAGGGCAGGGGCAGCGCCTCCAGCCCTCACACCTGCCGGGCTAAGCACTAGGTCTTTCAGGCTGCCCACCCTGCAGCATCAGTCACGGTATCCGCCCCCAGGGCACAGCGAATCCTCCAGCCCAGGCCTGGGTCCGCTGGGCAGGGGACCGCTTGATGTCCCAAGGAACCCCCTCGGGGTGGGTCTGCCCGGGACCTGTCCACTGCCCTTTAAGAGCCTGCCCAGGCCGCATGTCAGGTGGTCAGCATTTATGTAAGGTTTCCAGCTGACCGTGGGACAAACAGGTTGCCTGTACCCATCACACTGTGGGGCTGTCCTGTCTGCATGGTGGGGGCCATTCCCTCCAGGAAGGAGTCTTAGAGGCAGGGCCATGGTCAGCGCACAGAGAGGGAGGAGCGGGCCAGGCCAACCCACATCACCAGACCTGCCCCCCCTGGCTCAGGACCCTCACACTGCCCAGAGACTACACCCACAACCCACCTCCTACACATTCCAGATACCATCCACCCACCCATATTAATAAGCCCCGTCCACACTGAGAGCCCTACCCACATTACTATGGTCCACTCACATGACAGAAACTACTTAGTCCTGCCCACATTGGCAAGTGCCTACATTGCCCAGTATTTCTCAGCCCCGCCCACGCTGCCAGAACTCACCCCAAGGACTTTCCCCTACAATGCCATCACTTTCCGCACAAGGCCATGCCCCACCCACAGTGCCAGCACCTCCCAGATACTGCCTAGCACCACCCACACTCCCATGCCTCACCCACACAGCCTCTCTGGCTGCCAGCCCTTCCCAGGGTCTCAGCCTGGCACCCAGCCTTCCTGCTGACATCGATCTGGGAAGCCTTGCATTCCCAGGGTTCCTAGCACAGGTCAGGGCAGTATCAGCACCAGGGGCTTCTGGGGTCCACAGTCGGGCTTAATGGAGACCCAGGGGGCTCTCACAGGGTCTTGTCCACCATCGTCTGTGGGAGGTTGTCCACCCCCACGCTGACCCAGCCAGGAAGTATCCTGTTAGTCAATACCAGCTCAGCTCCCTGCAGTGCTACCCAGGAGATGGCCAAGTGATGCCGGTGTGGCCACCCTGGCCTGGCCCAACCTGACTGCCCAGCCCTCCCTGCAGACCTGTGGCCACAGAAAGCTGCTGCTTGTCTGCAGGCTCGGCCCCCCCATAACAGTGAAAGAATGGCTACTGAGCACAGCCCCCGCTAGTGCACCCATGCCCATGGCTGCTTGCCCAGCAGTGGGGTGGAGCTGCAAGGAGACTACACACCCTGCAACGCCACACTATTGGCTATCTGGCCCCTCCGTGCTGAGAGGACCCATGCCCCATCCCTGACCCCTGGCCTAGGCTCCCTAAAGGCCCCATGCTGGGCTGCGGGAGCAGAGACTAGCCCTCAACACACTCTCAGCAGCCCTTGTCCTCAAGCATCCGACCAGCCAGGGTCCAGCTTGTCTCCAGCACCTGGCAGAGCAGCTGTAGGTGCTGGGTGACCCTTGCACACCCAGGCTCCAGGGAACTGGGTGAGCCAGACCCTCCATCCCACCAACTGCCGTTGAGTGGATTCTGACCCATAGCGAGCCTGCAGCACAGAAGAGAACTACCAAGGAAACTTGGGAGTGACTGGGGCCAGAGCCTGGTGCAGAATAACCCTGCCAGGCCCCGCCAGTGTGTGAAGCTTCAGACCATGCACAGGGCTCCAGAGTGGGTGTCACTGAAGTTGCGACTCCTGCTGGGTGCTGACTGTCGGGGGGAGGGGGGAGCAGCTCATGACACTCCTGAAAGGCGGCAGTTTGTACCCCATGCCCTGCAGTGCAGATAAAAGGCCTGGCAGTTGATTTCCCACAGTGCACAGCTTTGGGCACTGTGGAAGCCTTCTACTGTGCCCTGTGTGGTCAGCTGAGTCCCTGTGGAATTGGTGGCGGTCATTTCGCCTTCAGAGTGGTCCTGCCCTGGGGGGCGATCTTGTTGCAGGGTGGGACCAAGACTCTGTCCCTCACCCAAGAGCTTCTAGGAGGACACTGCCCACTCTGTAGCCCCCTATGCATCTCCATCCACAGCTGCCCTATGCATGGCTGTGGCCCAGGAACATTGTGGCCAGCCTGACCGTCCCCAGGTCATCAGCTCCCATCGAGAAGATTGTGGTCAGGGTGGACCTACTGCCAATACCGGCGCCAGCTCCCTGCTGATGGCCCACCCATGGAGCCCCCATGGCACGTGACACCTTCAGTGCACATGGTCCCCATGTGACTGCTGGCTGGCCCCACACCTTGAGCACACTGCTCTGAGTCTCACAAGGCATCTGCCATGGCCAGCCACAAATATTCACTTCTGGTGACAGTGGGGACAGAGGGAAAGAGCGGGGTCCCCATCCTGCGTGTGGTAGAGACGCCAGAGCGCCACTTAGGAGACAACTGTCAACCACATGGAATGCCATTTCCTGCTGGTGGGTTTATGTTTCCAATCAGAAATTGCATCTTCAGGTCAATTGGTTTCCGATGGATAATTTCTCTTCAGCCAGAAGGCACTCTGCCCTGTGGGGGTGTCGGCCACCTCGTTCCTTGGAGACGAAGGTTTCTGGGAAGCAGTGTTCCTGGTTTAGCTCTGAGCCCAGTGTCCACACCTGGAGAGCAGTGGACCCAGCTGGGCAGGAGGTGGGTGGACCAGAAGCCAGTCCACTGCGGGTGGGCACCAAGCCCAAGAGCTTCAGAGTTACCAGGACCCGATGGGACACAGGACATATACAGGGACAGATGCCACATGCAGCTGGCCAAGGGGCCTGAGCACAATGCTGCGGCTACGGAAGCTGAGACCACGCCTCCAGAGCCAACGCAGACTGCCAGCCTCCACGTCGGGGAGAAAACACGTCTGCGTGTTCTTTAAAACGAGCCCCTCCTGCTCCTGCAGCACCAAGAGTCCAAGCACCATTGTCATTCCTTTTACTAAGATCCTGGGGCGGGGGACGGACACAGTGGCTGCCACAGTGGGCTCAGGTAGAGCAGGGATGCGTGAGGATGGCTCAGGGCCAGGCAGGGGCCTTTCTCTCACTGTGAATCAGGACCAACAAGGCAGCTCTGAGTAACAAGGGCAGCGAGCGCTGCTAGCACTCCTACTGTACTGCTCAAGGACACGCTGGGGGTGCCAACAGCTCCGGGCTCAAGTACCTACTGAATATGTGGCTATGGGGCCACCTAAGGACACCTCAAAAGACAAGCCTGGTCAGACATTCATGAAGGGTCATGCCCTTGGGAACACCCAGGTTCAGGAAGAGTGGGCCAGCACCCACACCACGAGCCAGCACCCACACCACGAGCAGGACTCCTATCTGATCATTACAAGACAGACACTCTGGCTCAGACCCCTGGCGTTCTTATTCCTGTGACTGAGTTACTGTGACCACGACTATCACATGGACTCCTAGTACTAAGCCTGCGACCGGTCGTAGGACTAACATGAGACCCTGGCCAGCAGTGTGACTGTGACTGGAGCTCCTGTTACAGCCATGACTAGTGTAATTACAAGGATACTTTCTAGTACTGTGCTTACTAGCATTACTAAGAATGTGACTAGACTTACATCTTTGGCCACACCCAATGTTATTGCTCTGGATGTGCCTGGTATATTGCCTCTGACCATGACTGTTTGAATTACTATCGTTGTGACTTATTGTTACTCTGCCGGGGGCGAGTATTGTTACTATGACCATGGTCATTAGCAACTATTAGTATTGATTGTGACCATTACTATTAACACGGCTTGGGCAACCAGCATTGCTGTGACTGAAGCTGTGGTGGTGACTCTGAGGGTGATCATTACTGTGAGTGTGAGTGTGCACATTGCCACAACCACGACTCTTCAAGTTAAGACTGCTGTGACCAAATATCTGCTCAAACCACAAAAGCAACTGATGAAGAAATTGAAGAATTCTATCCATGTCTTCAGCCCCAAATTAATGAAATGTGCAATCAAAATGCATTGATAAATATTAGAGGTTTTGAAATGCAAATTTTGGAAACAAAGGGAAAAGAATAGTAGTTAGAATATACAGTCTTGGTAATAGAAATGATACCAAAGATTGCATGGTAGGATATTGTAAGAGTAACCATTTGTTCAAAACAAACACTATTTTTTCAACAACGCAAATGGCAACTATCCTCTTGGCCTCCTCCAGATGCCAAATTGACTACATCGGTGGGAAGAGATGATGGAAAACCTCAATATCAGCAGCTAAAACCAAGTCAGGGGCTGACTGAGGAATAGACCATCAATTGCTCATATGGAAGTTCAAGTTAAACCTGAAGAAAATTAAAACAAATCCAACAGGGCCACCATATGTCTCCCCCATCTGAATTTTGAGGCCATCTCAGGAATAGATTTGATGCAGTGAACACTAATAACGAAAGACAAGGTGGGCTGTGTGATGCCATCAAAAGCATCATTCATGAAGAAGCCAAAAGACATCAAAACGACAAGAAAGAAAGGAAAGGTCAAAGCGGATGCCAGAAGAAACTGAAACTTGTCCTCAATCATGGAGCCGCCAGAGAAGATGCAAGAAAGGATGACGTCAAAGAGCAGGAAAGACAATTTCAAAGGGCAGCTCAGCAAACCAAAGCCAAATAGTATATTAAAACGTGCAAAGACCTAGGATTAGAAAACCAAAAGGGAAGAACACAGTCAGCACATCTGACACTGAAAGAACACAGGGAAAAAATTCATGCTTCAAGTTGCAATATTGAAACAATCTGTGGATAAAATGGTGAACGGTGCAGGAAGCATCAAGAAGAAAGAAAGGAAAGAATACATAAAGCCACTGTACCGAAAACAACTAGCTGACAGTCCACCAGTTCAGGAGGTAGCATATGAACAAGAACCAATGGTGCAGAAGGAAGAAGTCCAGCTGCATTGAAAGCATCAGCCAAAAACCAGGCTCCAGGAGTTGATGGAACACCAACTGAAAAGTTTCAATAAGCTGATGAAGCTCTAGAAGCACTCACTCGTCGATGCCTGGGAATTTAGAAGACAGCTACTTGGCCAACTGGCCGGAAGAAATCCACGTCTGTACCCATTCCGAAGAGAGGTGACCCAACAGGATGCATGCATTATAGGACGAGGCCATTGATGATTTCACACATCAATCATTGATTGATTTTACACAAGTAGAATTTTGTTAAAGTTCATCCAACAACAGTTGCAGCAGTAAATTGACATGTAGTTGACAGGTTCAGGCCAGAATCAAAGGAGGATGCAGAATAAGGGATATCATTGCTGATGTCAGAAGGATCTTGGCTCAAAGCAGAGAACACCAGAGAGAGGCTTACTTGTGTTTTATTGACTGTGCCGAGGCATTTGACTGCGTGGATCATGACAAACTATGGATCGCCTTGAGAAGAATGGGAATTCCAGAACACTTCACTGAGTTCACGTGAACTTGTACCGGGATCAGGAAGCAGTTGTGTGAACAGAACAAGGGATTGCTGCTTGGCTCACACTCAGGAAAGTGCAGGTCAGGGTTGCATCCTCTCACCACATTTGCTCCATCTGTAGGCTGAGCACACCATCAGAGAAGCTGGGTGATGGGACAAGAATGCAGCAGGAAGGCTGATGAAGAACCTGAGACAGGCACTCGACATGACCATGGTGCTGAAACCCGCTGGCTTATACAGATCAAGGATCCTTCAGGACGGATTTCAACTTAATGTAAAGAAGACCAGAATCTTTACAACTGGATCAATAGGCAGCATCACAATAAGTAGAGAAAAAGATCAAAGTTGTCGCGGATTTTGTTTCTCTTGGATCCACAATCAAGGCTCACGGAAGCCACAGTCAACATTGTTAAGCGATGTGTTGCATTGTGTGAATGTGTTGCACGAAACATCTTTAGAAGGTTGAAAAGCAAGGTTGTTCTTTGGAGCACTAAGGGGAACCTGACCCGAGCCAAGGTATTTTCAAACGGCTTATACGCATGTGAATGTTGGACATTAATAAGGAAGACTGAGGGAGAAATGATGCATCTGGATTGTGGTGCTGGAGACAAATGTTGAAATTACAATGGGATTCTGAAAGGGCAAACATCTCTGTCTTGGAAGAAGTATGGCCACTCTGCTCCTCAGTGGCAAGATGGTGGGATTTTGTCTCGTGTACTTTGGACATGTCGTCAGGTGAGACCGGTCCCTTGAAAAGGCCACCAGGCTTGCAAAACGGTAGGGCGGCGCAAATGAGGAAAGGCCTTCACAGAGATGGATTGACATAGCGGCTGCAGCTAGGGGGGCTTAAACAGGACTACTGTGAGCATGGCCCAGCGCTGGGCGGTGTGTCCTTCTGTTGGGCTTGGGGTCATCGGGAATCGGGATCGACTGCAACATGACCATCAGTATTGCGGTGACCGTGCCTCTGCGTATTACTGTGGTTACCGTTACAGGATGACTACTGCGACTGTGACTCTTAGTACTGCCAGCCATGGGACGATTAGTGTTAATAGTGACCGCGCCTCGTAGTATCAAAGTACAGGGACTATTGGTATTGCTGTGACCGTGATTATTAGCATCAATACTGCAGCGCCTGTTAGTATCGATGCTGCAGTCCGTATTAGCATTGCTGTGTCTGTGACTGTTCACATCGAGGTTGCAGTGACTACTAGCATTGCTGTGACTGCCGCTATCATTATCAATCCTGTGGTGAGTATCAGCATGGCCGTGACCGTGACTCAGCATTCATGCTGCGGTGAGTATTAGTATGGCCCTGACCGTGACTCCTAGCATCAAAGCTGTGATGAGTATTAGCATGGCCCTGACCGTGACTCCTAGCATCAAAGCTGCAATGAGCAATAGCACTGCGGTGGCTGTGACTATCAGTATTAATGCTGCCGCATCAGCGTTGCTGTGGCCGTGGTCATTAGCAGCTACACGCGGTAAGCTTCGGTGTTGCCACAGCCATCCGTACTAGCATCAGTACTGCAGTGGCTCTCAGCATTTCTGGAACCAGGGCTATTAGCATCAATACTGCAATGAGTATTAGTATTGCGGTGAGTGTGACTACTAGTATTCATGCTGTGGTGACTATTAGCATTGCTGTGACCATGACCATGACTATCAATTCTGTGGTGAATATCATCCTGCTGTAACCATGACTAATAACATCGATCCTGTAGTGAGTATTAGCACTGCTATGACCATGACCCCTAGCATTGATACTCCAGTGAGCGTTAGTATTGCTGTCACTGTGACCACTAGTATTAATGCTTCAATAACAGCATTGCTGTCACTGTGACTATTAGTATTAATGCTTCAGTAATAGCATTGCCGTGACCGTGGCTAATAGTATTAATGTTACGGTGAGTATTAGCATTGCCATAACCATGACTCTTAGCATTCATGCTGCGGTGAGTATTAGCATGGCCGTGACCGTGACTCTCAGCATTCATGCTGCGGTTAGTATTAGCATTGCCATAACCATGACTCTTAGCAGTCATGCTGCGGTGAGTATTAGCATGGCCGTGACCATGACTCTCAGCATTCATGCTGCGGTGAGTATTAGCATGGCCGTGACCGTGACTCTCAGCATTCATGCTGCGGTTAGTATTAGCATAGCCATGACCGTGACTCTTAGCATTCATGCTGCGGTGAGTATAAGCAGGGCCATGACCGTGACTCTCAGCATTCATGCTGCGGTGAGTATTAGCATGGCCGTGACCGTGACTCTTAGCATTCATGCTGCGGTGAGTATTAGCATGGCCGTGACTCTCAGCATTCATGCTGCGGTGAGTATTAGCATGACTGTGACCGTGACTCTCAGCATTCATGCTGCGGTGAGTATTAGCATGGCCGTGACTCTCAGCATTCATGCTGCGGTTAGTATTAGCAGGGCCGTGACCGTGACTCTCAGCATTCATGCTGCGGTGAGTATTAGCATGGCCGTAACCATGACCGTGACTATGGTGATTACTCACTGGCTGTGTTCATGAGTGCACATGTAACTCCTGGGACCCTGGGGGTATTAATAGACGTGCGACTGTAACTACTATAGTTGCGAAAGTGGTGAATATTGCCTTGATCACTCCTTATGGTGACTATTTCCACTATCGTGTCAAGCACTAGGCCTCTGGTCATGACTGTCCGCTGACTGCACTGGGACATGATGTCCTCCATGACAGATGCTGGCACAGCTACTCCGATGTCACAAAAGCAGCCCCATGCACCCTAAGGCTGTGCCCGAGGGCACCTGGTGCTGAGCCCGCACCCCTGACCGCCCTCCGTTGGCGATGAGCAGTCTCCATGCTTGTTGGTGACATGGCACCGCCTGGGGACAGCACGGGGCATGTGCCCTGCAGTATGGCAGAAGCCCAGGAAACTGGCCCAAGGCCTGTGTCATGTGGAGCCCTGAGAGTTCTCTTGTTGGTGCTAGGATAGGGTCCCAGTGGCTCTCCCTGGGACCCCTGAATCAAGGACCTTATACAGAGAGGGGCTCTGAATCCACCACTCCCCAGCCACAAGACCCACCAGCGGGGTCCTGGACATATCGGCCCAGGTTGGGGAGCAGGACCCCCGCAGCAGCCCCGACCCTGCCGCGGTTGGCGGGCTGCTCTGTCCACGTGATGGCAGATGCCATCAGACACTCGGGCGGTTTCTATTTTTGTTTCCACTCTTCAGTTTTGGCAGTGTTCTCCTGGGAGAGGGGGAAACACAATTTTCTCTACCATTTTTAATCTTCTTTTATTTATCAAACTTAGCACCTCTTTTGGTGGATTAAAGCAGACTTGGATGGAGTTGAGAAAAAACAAATGCGTCCGAAATGAGAAAAAGATTGAATCTGGCCAACTGGCTAGTCGGAAGCGTTGCTGAAAGGAGCCAAGGGAAGGGGACTAATGGTCGCTGTGGTGAGCTGGTCACCCACCCACCATATGCGGGGGACGTGTGGACCAGGCAGCCCTGACAGGACCTTTCTGGATCCCCAACAAATGTCTGATGGATCATACCAAGGTGTGATCACAGGTGTAATACCGCACGTGTCTTCAGCTGTGTGCTCAGCTCACAGACGGCCAGAAGACTCAGACACGGGAGGTGTGAGACCGGGCTTCCCCCCGTACTCAGTGGACACTCCTGCTCTGTGTGAGGTCACCGGTGACCTCTGCTCCCCTCCACCAGCACTCACTGTAAGGCAGCTGTTCTCTGAGCAGCTGGCCCTTCCCCTCTCACAGGTTTGCAGCTTCGGGAGAGTGCCAGGTGGGACCCAAGTTTACCAGGCCATCCAGCATCCTCCCATACAGTGGGAGGACTCTCACGCTGACCCGCTGTCCAGCCGGGAGTGGACGTGTGGTGACTCCATGCACCAGAGAAGGATGCACTGCCTATTGGTGCCCGCCTGGGGATCTGTTGGAATCACACCATTGGGATTCATCGGGCTTTCAGCGGTTGACTGCGACAGGAGAGGGGCAGGCCTTTCTTCCTGGCCCCTCTCTGTATAAGGCAGCACCATAGCGATGTGCCACCTCCCCTGACAGCTGGTGTAGGTAGGGCATGAGGAGTCTGGGCAGGGAAGGAAGTTGGGGAGGCCCCTCAGGATGGCCCTCCCTGAGGGATTTGGGGGGCAGGCACTGCCAGCTGCTTTTGCTCTAATTCTGACTCCTAGTGAATCCCTCCCTCCTCAAGGGGGAGACCACTGACATTGCCAGCAGGAGGGTCAGACACAGGGTGAGGGTGGGTGTGGGTTTGTAAGTGGCAAGCACCAGGTGGCATCCCCAAGCTGAATGCCCTGTTGGGGACAGGACGGTAAGAGCGAAAAGCACTGGGTCTTGCCACCCAGGAGGGGCTGTGGAGGAGCCTGGCTCCCGGAGCTGAGGGTGGAGGAGTCTTGGGTCTGTGGTGGAAGGACTTGCAGCTGCTGGCCAGGGTCCTGAATACCACTGCCCCCAGGACATGGCCTGGACTTCAGGGAAGTGCCCTAGGGGTGGGGCTTCCTGGGAGCAGGGTCCCTGGGGGAGTGATCTCCTGTGGGTGGGGTCTCCTGAGGTGAACTTCTTGGGAGGGTCCCCTGGGGGATGGCATGGGGCCAGCCCTTCTGGGCTCCCAGTCCCCTCTGTGGAGCCCCAGGACCCTCCTGCCTCCAGCCCCCAGTGGTCTGAGGAGCCAACCCTGCTCTGATTTTGGGTGCCTGGCTCACTCGCTTTCCTGCCACCCCAGGAAGCCTGATACCCCCTGGGGGGGTACACTCAAGTCTCCCCCCATAGGAGGATCAGGACTTCTTATCCAGGGGTGGCCAGTAGGCCACCTCATACAGCAGCAGCCCGCCTGCCCAGAGCCAGGCTGTCCTGTTGTACCTGTCCTAAGAGAACTCAGTGACCTGGGCGGAGAGGCAAGAGTGTGGCCTCCTGGTTGACAGCGTCAAGGAAGACCAGAGCAGCTCACCCACGGTGTCTCTGGACTGGCCCCCCCTCGCCCAGCAGCAGTGACCGCCTTCTAGCCAAATGCCCGTGGCCAGGGTGCCCGTGGGAACAAGTGACCAGAGGGCTCGCTGTTCTGGGACACACCCACACTCCCTGCTGGTATTTCTCCCCAATAGTGGCCCAAAAGGTCACCTCCATGCCACTGGCCGCCGGCACGGCGTGATTACGTTTTATGAGCCCTTAATGGGGAGCTCTCTGCTCACGTTGCACAAACATTATTGCAGACAGTGCCTTGGCCGTCTCCTGCCCCAGGGAGGAAGGCGCGCTCTGCAGAGACCCATGTACCAGTACAAGTGGATGCCCTTGAATGTCCTCAGAGGAGACAGGTGGGAGACAAGGCCACTAAAAGGACAGGCACTGGGACGGCCCGGACAGCAGGAATCTGAGAGCAGGAAGCCGTGCTCATCAGGGTGATATGCAGGGCTTCTTCTGAGCAGACAGGAATAGACACAGAGCCGGGTCCTGACTGGCGGTCTGAGAACCGGGGGAGGGGGGCTGTGCTTCTGAGTGCAGAGACTGGTTATTTTTGGTAAGAAGGCGCTGACTGTGGATGCAGATAGGACCAGGGTGAAAATGAGGTCCGTGCACAGACTGGGACAAAAGGCACATGTGTGTCTGTAGGTGAGTACATTTGGGAGCAGTGACTGGTGCCACAGTGTCGGGTGACCCCGTGTCCAGCAGAGTGGCACAGTGCCCAGTGCTGCTCCATCCTCACTAGCACTGCTTCCCAAGCATTGAGCATATGCACACCATCTCACTGAAGACACAGAAACTTCTCAGGCATCACCAACAATGTCAAATGTTGGTTGTCTGTTGCCAACACTGTCCAACACTGGTCATCTCTAACCAACACTGGTCATCTACAACCAACACCATCCAACACTGGTCATCTCTAACCAACCTTTGTCATCTACAACCAACACTGTCCAACCCTGGATTAAAGCCATCACCAACCCTGTCCAACAATGGACATATGTAACCAACCCTGTCCAACACTGGTCATCGCTAACCGACACTTCTCATCTCTAACCAACATTTGTCATCTACAACCAACACTGTACAAGCCTGGATTAACGCCATCACCAACCCTGTCCAACACTGGTCATCTATAACCAACATTTGTCATCTGTAACTAACACCGTCCAATACTAGTCATCTATAACCGACACTTGTCATCTGTAACCAACACCGTCCAACACTGGTCATCTATAACCAACACTTGTCATTTACAACCTACATTTTCCAATACCGGTCATCTATAACCAACACTGTCCAACACTGGTCATCTGTAACCAACATTTGTCATCTGAAACCAACACCGTCCAATACTGGTCATCTATAACCAACACTGTCCCACACTGGTCATCTATAACCGACATTTGTCATCTATAACCTATATTGTCCAACACTGGGTAAAAGCCATCATCGACACTGTCCAACACTGGTTGTCAATAGCCAACACTGTCCAACACTGGTCATCTATAAACAACATTGTCCAACAGTGGTTGTCTGTCACCAATACCATTTAATGCTGGCCCTCTATCTCGGTGTGATGATTTAGGACATAGTCTCACGGGGCAGCTTAATCAATCGGTGCACATGACAAAGTGACACAAATCTGCCCTCTGAGACACATGCTAGGGTTCCATTTGTCAGCGCAAGACAACAGAAGAACAGAAAACTTAAAGAAGAAATGTGTCTACAAAGGCCTCAACCTCCTCTCTTCTGAGAACCCTGCCTCCTTGCCTACTGGCCTCACCTCCTCATCCTCCAGCCCCGCCTCCAAAGGACTGTCCCAGCCTCTTGCAGGCTGGGAACCAGTTGACTGAGGTCTCTCCTGCATATGCCCGGATGGACCTTTTCCTGAGTCCCCCAGGTCCCCCCACACCCCAGAAAGGACAGGGTGGTGGATCCCAGTGACAACCCCGTGAACACATACATCCTGAAGGATGGTGTCCTGAGTCTCAGGCCCCTCTCTCACCCTAGGGTTCACGGTGGGGCACCTCTCAGTGACATACCACCTGGGGCTCGGTCCCTGCCGGCCACCCCGAGCCCTGTCCATGGAGCTGCCTCTTGACCTCTCCTCTGTTGTCCCCTCAGATGAGCCACCCACAGGCTCCAGAGACGTGCCTCACAGGAACCCGGAGACCCCACAGGGTGCACCCCTCAGTTCACTGTCACACAGCAGCAACTCCATGATGGACAAATGGCCAGCGCGAGCTGCTAGCCCATCGCCCCCATCTCCCTGGGAGCACAGGAGGCTGTGGCAGTTACATCACCTGGTGTCAGCTTGCAGAGGGGTAGAGCCTCTCTATCCTGGCAAGCAGGTCACAGCTTGATGACCTCATTCAGAGGCTCCACAGAGATAAATAGATTGCTGGAGGTGGGAGACACACACTCCCTGCTTCGTCTTCTTGCTGACAAGACACATGCAGCTACGCTAGAGCCCTGGAGCTGGAGGAGCCATATGGAGACCCCTGCCAGCCCTGAGATGCTTCCACCACCACTGGATCCACAAGACTTCCCACCTACTGGCCTGTGATCTTCCTGCATTTGGCATCATTGTGTGTGTTTTGAGTCTGAAGAAGAATTTTTAGATTGGTACTGGATATATGGGCTAATATTGGACTTACGGACTTGATGTGGACTGGGCTGGGAGGCTTTCTCAGTAACAATTGCTCTTGTATATAAAGCTCTTTCTTGCATGCATATGAATGTCTATGAATTTGTTTCTCTAGTCCACCACCTGGTCTAACACCGAGGTCCTCAGAGGAAAGGCCTGGAGATTGGTCTCCGAAAGACCACCGGCGCCCCTGCCATCCCCCCACCCCATCCCCAGATCTTTGAGCTCCTCTGACGGGTCTCACTAGCCATCCCCATGGGTCCACCCTACACCATCCTGTACCCCATGATCATGACTGCTTCAGGGGTCCCACATCTAAGCATGGCTGTCGGAGACACAGAAACCAGCAAGAATGTGTCCACTAGCAGTGCACCACCGGGGATGACCGGCTGACCCTTGAGCTAGGTGAGGGGCTACAGAGAACAGGACTCACCAGCCCACCCCAGTCCCCAGCCTGCAGACCTCAAGGCCGCTGCCTGCTTCTTCGGGCTGCCACACAGACTTTGCCTTGACGGAGCCAGGGATGGCCTGGGCAGGTGGCTGTTGGAAGGGTCTCTCCTGGGGTTCCAGGCAGCCCCGCCAACCTTTCATGAAGCACACCTAATGTTCCTCCCAATGGATGGCCCTGCCCTGCCCAGGGACTGCCTGCCTTCAGCTTCTGGTGGGCTGTGGGCTCGCTGACCTGAAGCCCACTTGTCTCCATGCTTCAAGGGGTGGGGAGAAGCCCTGGGCAAGCAGTGGGGTCACCAGGACCCCCAGGGAGTCCGCTGAGCCAGAGCAGCAGTGGAAGGTCCGTGCACACTGACTCTGGTCTGTGCCCGATGCAGGAGCGAGCCTACTCTCTGTTGCTCCCACACCCAAATCCAGAGCTCTACCAGTCACTGACGATGGCCAGGGGTGGCTCAGCAAGGTCAGGGTGTGTCAGCACACTGGGCTCCCCCTTCTCACCTCCAACCACTCCCCTCCAACAGCTGTCTCCTGTCCCCCAGGCCCCTGTGGCCCAGCTCCGAGTCCAATTCTGTTATGCCTGCTACCCTTTCCACTGACCCTCTGTCACATCTAGAATCAGACCAAAGTCCTCTCTTGCCTCAAGGCTCCTGGGCCCCCCACATAGCACAGGCTTTTCTCGTCAGCGACGGCAGCGACTTGACTGCACTCTTGGTCTCCAGCCTGCGGCAAACAGGTCATTGTGGCTTGTGTTTGACTGCTTGAGCCAAGTGGCTCAATTCCACCCGGGTGTGCTGAGGAGGAAAGGTCTGGCAGGCAGGCTCACAAAGAGGACAGCCAAGGAAGCCCCAGGGCACAGCTCTCTTCTGCACGTGTGGCTACTGAAGGGTGAGCACCACCTGGCAGGACTGGGCTTGTTGTCTGTTCCTTTGGTGGGACTTCCATTCTCTCTGTGCATGCCTGGGTCAGAGGCATCCTGGTGGCATGGCAATTATGCACTGGGCTGCTAAACGGAAGGTCAGCAGTTCGAAACCACCAGCGACTCCTCTGAGAAAGACGAGGCTCTCTGTTCCCACGAGGAATCAGTCTTCGAAACCCAGTTCTAGCCTGTGCTATCGGTTTGCCATGAATCAGAATTGGCTCCTTGGCTGTGAAGAGTTTGGGGTGGGGTAGGGTGGGGTGGGGTGGGGAGGGTGAGTGCCTTTTGAAACACAGAAACCAACTCCGGGGGAAGAGAGGGTCGCCCTGACAGCATGCTCAGGTCTGGGGTGGGACGGTCTCAGATGTCTGTCCTGCGTGACAACATGACTCGCTCAGACCCAGAGCCCAGAGACACAGCAAATGGTGAGTCTCCTTCAGAAGAGGTGACAATGACTTCACAGTGACAACCCTCCCTAACCCCCAACCCAACCCGCCTGTTCAGCGACAGTGGATCCAGCCAGGAGCTGTCCCTCCCTGCTGATTATTGGGCAAATAAACCAGTCTGAGAGACCGAAGGGGTGTGCTGGCCACCTCTCCTGGACCGGGGAACAGTGGTGCCTCCAGCAGGAAAGCCAGCCCTGAAACAGGCATGAGGGCCACTCTCAGCAGAAGCCCCCTCCCCACATGTCCAGCACACAGGCCTGCACACCTCTCTGAACACACAACCTGTCACAAATGAGTCTGCATCTCCCGGGAAGCACATGTGCACACCCAGGACTAACTGTAGAAGACAGACACACAGGAGAGGTATGGACGCAAGAAGAGATGAGGTGACCATGGGAACACGCCAGGGTCTGCTCTGGGTGCCCCGTGGGTCTCGGTCCTGCCGGCTGTGATGGGGCAGGCTGGGGCGCTATCTTCCAGGTGAGCTGTGGCCCCCAGAGAAGTTCTAAGCATTGAGCTTCCAAAGTAAACACCAAATGCACTGCAGTGGACTTGCTTCTACTCCCAGTGACCCAACAGGACAGGTAGCACGGGCCCTGGGAGTTCCCGAGACACCAGGCATTTCTGGGAGGCAGAAGCCTCCTCTCTCTCACCAGGGGAAGGTGGTGGTTTCCAGCTGTGAACCTTGAGGCCAGGAGTCTATTGCGTCACCACCAGCCACTCCACAGGAGCCAGCTGAGGCGTGCTGCCTCTGTACAGTCACAGCCTCGGGAGCCCAGGCAGCGGTCCTCAGTGGACATGCAGGGTCACTGTGTGTGCGGTACGCAGAGGCAGTGGGTTTGGCTTAACCTGTGATCGAGGCCTGTGGTCTTGATCAAGGGGAGAAGTCGAGGTTCAGTCTCGGAAACCCAGGGGGACAGCTCCACCCTGTCCTGCAGGGTTGATGTGAGTCCCTATCGATTCAGCAGCGCTGAGTCTGGTTTCGGTGTGGCGATCATGGCCCTGTTTGGAAATAAGGTCAGTGGGCATGCGGCTCGGAGCTAACTTAATGGGGTCAGGGTTCTGTTCTGCTCCAAGTTGGGTCGGCTCCATCTCCACAGCAAACTAGCCACAAGTTAACATGCAGTCACACTGCAGTAGGGGTGGTCCCAGCACCCCCATCTGGGTGGCAACATGGTAGCAGGAGTGGGAACAGCCTCCGAGCATGCTGGTGGTGGGGGGGGGGGGCGGCGTCATCGGCTGCTGTGCAGCGGAATACTGCCAGGATCTTCTTAGGAAGGGTCTGCAGGGGGATGGAATCCCCAACCTTTTTATGAGCAGCTGGTTGCTTTAACCACATGTACCGCCCCCAGGGGCTCTCAACGGGTGAGCTGTTTACAGAAGGCAGGTGAGACTGTGGCAGACCCAGAGGGCGGGGTGGCCTTGAGAAGACTCGGGCAGGAGTTGCAGTGAGGTCCAGGCAGCCGGGGCACGTCGGAGGTGGCAAGCAGCTGAGGGCCCAGAGAGCAGAGAGGGTGGTTCTGTGGAAGCATCCGGCCTTGGAGGGGACCCTGGCCGTGTCCAAAGCCCAGTGGGTTCGTGGCCCTCGGTAGCCCCAGCTCTCCCTGCACATGCTCAGAGCCACTGGGCTCAGCCACACCACACAGCTGCCTGTGACCGATGAATGTGGCCTGATCTGGAGTGTGCCAGGAACGGCCTCTCTGTCCCCCACCCCCCCCCGGGTGTCCCCAGAGAAGTACAAGGAGGGAAAGCGAACATGCGGATCAGGAGGAGAGGGCAGGGCGGGGGCGAGGCAGAGACGGGACCCTGGAAGGGACCTGGGATGTGATCAGAGAGCACGTGGACACATGGTGAGAGACAGAAGCAGGCCCCTGAAAATGCTGCAGGTGCACTGGCCTCACTGGGCAAACTGTCATGGAGGGGGTGGGAGGGATATGTGGAGGGAGGAAGAGGGGCAGGGGACACCAGTGCCTGGGCACATTCAGGTGGCATCCTAGTGGCAGTGTTGTTTGGGGGCTGAGGTGGCTCCATTACCTTCAGATCTTGACAGGACACCCTGCAGAGCACTGGGTCAGGGCGCCTTCACAAGTGGCATACCCAGAGCCCCTGGGACCAAGCCCCTGCAGGGCCAACCCCTCCACCACAAAGGCCCTGCCAGAAGGTGCCAGCTACTTCCCCATGCACTGCAGGTGCACCTGTCATCTCCAAGCCAGGCTGAGTAGCCCCTGTGCATGGTCATGCAGACAAGGCTGAGTACACCCATGTGCCCGGCCCATGCGGACAAGGCTGAGTACACCCATGTGCCCGGCCCATGCGGACAAGGCTGAGTAGCCCCATGTGCAAGGCCCATGCGGACAAGGCTGAGTATCCCCGAGTGTGTGGCCCATGCGGACAAGGCTGTGTGTGCCCCAGTGTGCAGTCCATGTGGCTGAGGCTGCGCAGTGGCGCTCTGTGGCCCCTGCACAGGGACAGCAGGGGTAGAAGTCTGGGTGCACGGACCACCTAGAGCTCGCACTTGACAAGGAAACCCAGCGGTGGACCCTGCATCCGTCGGGAAATGTCAGCTCCTGATACCCAGGCTGCAGGCCTCGTTCCCTCGCAGTGAGACATTTGGCAAAATGGGCTCTGCTGTGAGTTTCTGACAACGTGTCAACGTTGGTGGGAGCCCAGCCAGCTATCCGCCTGGCGGAGCAGTGCAGGCTGTCAGCGCCGCGAGGCGAGGACACCCGCTGCCCCAGCGGGCCTCCTGTGGGCGAGCAACTTGTTCAGAAACAAGAGAGTTCTAATTGTTTCCTGTCGGGAAGCAGGGGACCCTTTGATGGACCATTCTCCCTTGGTGTCTCCTCACTGAGTGCCCTAGAGCCAGGAGGGGCTTCCGAGGCCTGGCTAATTGATGCGTGTGAGTGTGCGTGCGTATGCGTGAGTGCGCGCACACAGGGTGTCGGGGAGGCCTGAAGGAATATCCCTGCACCCACATAGGGATGGGAGCCTCTGCCACGTTAATCTCATGAAAGGAAACCCACCCAGTGCTTAGGGAGGCTACTGGCACCCGGTTAGCTGCTTCCCCCTTGAGCATCACTGGTATCTACTAGCATTACTGGTACCTGGACTACATCACTGGTGCCCCGAGAGCATTGCTGGTACCCAGATAATATTGCTGTACCCAGTGAGCATCACTGGTAGCTGGATAGCATCACTGGAACCCAGACCACATCACTGGTACCCAGAGAGCATCACTGCTACCCAGATCATATCCTGGTACCTATTTAGCATCACTAGTGCCCAGAGGGCATCTCTGGTACTCAGATCATATTGTTGATACCAAGTAAGTATCGCTGGTAGATAGCATCAGTGATACCCAGATTGCATCACTGCTACCCAGATCATATCGCTGGCACCTAGTTAGCATCACTGGTACCCAGATAGCTTCACTGGTACATGGGCAGCATCTGTGGTACCCCATTTCCATCATGGGGGCCACAATCAGACAGTTGACTGGATTGCTCAGGTCTGAGGGCTCTGGGTGTGGGAGGTTCTGTGTGTTCCACTCATTTACATGCACATGATGTAACCACTTCCTCATGTGTGGGTGCTTAGTGCCCACTTATGGAGCAATGGTGAGGAGTTGGGGGTCAGATGGGAACCTCGTTTTCTGCATGGGCCACACCCCTTTCCATCAGCAGGGCTCCCATCTGACTGTGATGCTCAACAGGTTCTGGCAGAGCTTGAAGGTGAAATTAACTAGGAAGAGAGGTCCGGGGACCTTCTGAAAATTAGACCACAGAAAACTGGAGGGTCAAGGGTCGGGTCTGCAGCCCATCATGGAGAGGACCCGCACTGGGAATTGTCTCTTGCCATAGTGCCCACCGCGTCACCCACATGAGCTGCAGCCCAAGCCCTGGGCGATTGGCAACGGCCTAACAACAAGGAAGCAGGCTGCTTGCATCCCTGCAAGACTGCAGTCAGGTATCTCTGTACCTGTGAACGCCAGACGTGTCCATCCACACGCATCCCACGCATGTTTGAGCATATGCCTGTGCTGTGGGGACACACTCGTGGGAACAACACAGACATGTGTGGTCAAGCCACAGCTCCAGCCGGCTTCATGGAGCCAGTGCCACTCTGGCCACCCTTCAGGGTGAAGGCAGCCATGCTGAGGGTTTCAGAGAGGGTGCATCTTCACAGGAGTGGGCGGCACCTCAGTACCCAGCAAGCATCATGGGCACCCGGCTGGCCTCACTGCCCAGCTGGCCTCATGGTACCCACAGGCCCACCAAGTCCCTACTAAACACAACAGTGGAGCTCATGTTAGCACAGGCCCATACACGGGTCTCACGCCTCCTGAATCAGCCAAGCACTCGCTCACAAATGCACACGTGAGCATACGCACACCCCCACAGGTATGTGTTGCATATACACATGCTCAGTGCAGGCATGAATACCCATCGAACCCCTGTGCACACAATCCCACACATGCACACACACCCCAGCACAAGTGCAATGCAAACCTCAGCTTTGCACACAGTTATACACACTTGCACGAATGCAGAGGAGCCCTGGTAGACTAGTGGTTATGCATCGGGCTGCTAACCACAAGGTTAGCAGTTCAAAACCCCCAGCCATTCAAAGGAAGAAAGAATGGGCTTCCTACTCCCATAAAGAATTAGTCTCAGACACCCACACTGTCCTATAGGGCCACCAGCAGTCTGAATCACCTCCATGGCAGTGAGGGTTTGCTTTTGCAAACATGTAATACCAACACAGGCACACAGCGTGAGAATCAGTGATTCACCTGAGGGCCTCTATTCTCTGCTGTGGGTTCCCCCAGGTCCTGACCCCAGTTCCCCCACCCACGTGGGCTACCCTATATTGGGCCAAGCCCTCAGGGGGCCTGCATAGCCAGCAGCCCACTGGGCATAGGTGGAAGGGGTTGCAGTGGAGGAAGGAGGGCGGGAAGTCAAGGAGGGAGAAGTGACAGGGGGCTGGCAATGCTGGGTGTCGAGACACAGACTGGCTCTCAGTAGGTTGACCCTACCCCTGATCAAGGCCCTCCCAGTCCCAGCCCCTGGACTGCCAGTCTTCCCAAGTTCATACTAATCACAGCCCACCCCCACCCCCACCTCCACCTCCATCCTCCCAGGGCCCTCCTGGGATGCTCTCTCCTCCATCTTAGGGTGCCCCCTCCCCAGGAAATGGACCATGGCAAGTTTCCACTGAGGCTGGCCACTCCCCTCTGTTGGCCCCTGGCCTTTCACCTTCCACTGCCTTGCTGTGCAGCCCATGTGGCCCTCCAAAGAAGGACACATGTGCCCTTAGTCATGGAGAGCAGAGCTCCGTGGGGGAAGGACCTTCAATGATCCCCCACCACCCAGCTGGGTCCTTGGGGGGGGTGGCCCCTACCAGCAGCACAGAGCACCCCTCCCAGAATGCAAACCACACAAAAACCAGTTGTCCTATTCGGTCTTGCACTAGAAAACCTAGTCATAACAATAAGACAAATAAAAGGAGAGCACGCAGCCAAAGAAGCAAGTGTGAGGCAAAATGATAGCCATGTACAGAGAATGGGATCCTGTACCTGCAGGTAACCCAAGACACTGAGAAAATCACCGGAGCTCCAGACACTGCTGCAAGGCATGGGGCACAAGAGCAGCAGAAAACCGTCAGCGAGGGTCTCTGGGGTCACCAGGAGGACTTTGAAATGAAGACCATTTGCAGGAGCCACCAAAACATACGACTCAGAGGGATCACCCGAGTACCCGCACAGAAGACAACCTTATGTGTGTGCGTGCGTGTGTGTGTGTGTGTGTGTGCATCCTTGCACAGCTATGCTCCTGGCCCCCCGAGAAGACCCTGGAGAAGAATGTATCCTTCCTGTGCCCCACCCACTCAGAGTGCACCAGGACACAGGGACAGGGTAAGCAAACAGATTTGGGTCCACCCCGTGTCAGGGTAGTTGAAGTTCTCACAGCCCAAGCAACCAGCCATGGCCCAAGATAGCCCCCACCCTTCCACAGAATCCAGTGCCCAACCCCCAGACTCCTGGTCCCTCCTGCTGCCCCCAGGTCCCTCCGCAGCCTCTGCTCCTGCTGTCTTTCCGGGCCCAGCGTGGGGAGACTCTGTGCTCTGTCTGATGTTCCATCCCCAAGAAGGAGGTCTCCATCAAACGAGCAGCTAGGTGACCCCTGCCTTCTCTGTCCTGGGACTACACCCATAGCACGACACTTCCTACACTACAGGACATCCGTCCACTCCTTTGTCCCCCGATACACACATGGCTCACATACCCATGTGTGCACTCGCCTGAGCCCACCCACCAAACTCACTGCCATCAAGTCGACTCCAATGCAGAGTCACAGTATACCCGGTCCTGTTTCCTCAGCAACCTCAGGGGGAAAGGGGACACCCCAGTCCCAGACGAGTCAGTGTCTGCCAACGAGTTCAGGGGACATGCGCGCCTCTCTGCCAGCACTGGCCACCCCTGTGAGGTGGTCCCAGCACCCAGCACCTTGCCCCTCCCAGAGCCTGTCCACATTCCTGCCCGCAGGGGCCTCACCCACCATGAAGGCATGGGGACGCCTGCCAGGACCCATGTGGTGCTGTCACTGCACCTTCAAGTGTGCAGATCCGCAGACCGCACACGCCTGACCTTGAGGAACAGAGGACTTTTATGGTGACGGAGCATAAGTTACGGGAGCACATTTAAGGGCAAAGCAATCCAAGTGCGCCATTCTCAAGGACGCTCCCCCGCCCCACACCCTTCCTCCTTCCTCTCTGGGGAAGCCCCACCTCTCCCCACGTTGATGTCATTGTTAATTTCTCCTAATGACACATTCAGGAAACAAAGCAAAACAAGAGAACCATCTAGTCAGCACTCGGAACACATTTTGACAGCGCATTTTTAACGAGCCCCTCTCAATGTGAGCAGCACCCTGCAATCGTGCACTGAGATTACCTCCTTCTTCTCCCCAGGAAGATGCCCAGAGGCATAATGGGGCATGATCAGCTTGCATTGTCTCCTCAGCTCCCCACCCCTGGAAGAACAGGGGCCTGGACTCACAGCGGGGCTCCGTCTGGCCCAGAAGTTGGGGTGACTCTTGGGGTGCTTGCCTGGCTGCGGGGGACTTCAGAATCAGTCTTGAGCATCAAGGGTCCCTGGTTGGCGGGGTCCCCAAGGCGTCCAGCTAGCCAAGCCCATGGCTGTCCAGTCGATGATTCTCACTCTCAGCGACCCGGTGGGGCTGAGCAGAATGACGCCAAAGGGCTTCAGAACCTGTACGTCTCTGCCGGAGCAGAAAGCCTCATCTTTACTCTGACGAGTAGCTGGTGGGTTTGAACTGGCCACCTCGTGGTTAGCAGCCCAATGCTTAGCCCACAATGCCAGCAAGATGCACCCCCAGACCTCGGGTGACATAGAAGACACGGAGACCCTGCAGCACCCAGGGGAATGGCTCCCGGGGATTCTAAGGCTGCTTCCCAAAGTAGCAGGGCAACGAGAGACAGGAGCCCCCATGAGGAGGCAGAGGTTACCGGGGCTGCAACCGAACCACGGGGTGGCACAGGCAGGACCGGCGGAGCTGCCTTTTGTGGTGTGCGGGGTCGCTGTGAGTCAGAATGGAACACTAATAAACCCACACGGACTCACCCCCGGGAGTGGACGGCGACACTTTGTTTCCTTTTTGTTTAGACTGTAATGCTTTATGGCAGGGGTTCTCAACCTTCCTAAGGCTGCGACCCTTTCACACAGTTCCTCATGATGTGGGCCCCCCCCCAATAAAATTATTTTCGTTTCTACTTCATAACTATAATTTTGCCACTATTATGAATGGGCCAACCCCTGTGAAAGGGTCACGACCCACAGGTTGAGACCCGCGGCTTTGTGGGGTCCCTGCAGACTCACAGTGGCCCTACAGGACAGGGTGGAACAGCCCCTGTAGGTTTCCAGGACAGCCACTCTTTACGGGTGTGGAAAGACGCGTCTTTCTCCCATGGGGCAGCAGCTGGTTTTGAACTGCTGACCGTGCGGCAAACAACTGCACAGTAACCACCCTGTCACTAGGGCTCCTTCTCAGGGCGAGAGTGAGCACCTCTTGCAGTGAGCATACAGCCTCATCTTTCCTCTGAGGGGCGGATGGCGGCTTTGAATCCCTGTCCTAACAGCTGTCAGCGCATCGCCTGACCCACTGCAGCGCCACAGGACAGGGCAAGGAAGTTCAGGATAAGGGGGCCCAGGAGGGGCGGGGGGAAGGGCAGAGGGCTGACCAGATATACTCCATGCAGCCCCTTCATGCGGGGAGCCCGTGGGTGAGCTCCACCCCTTCGTGCCCTGGGAACCCTAAGGATGGCCTTCTGCCCAGCTCACAGGGGAGGCTGCCAGGACAGGAGCATGAGACAGAGGGCCCTGGTATTCCTTCTAGAAGCTTCTGTTGAGCACGCAGGCAGTGGTCAGCAGGAGAAATGTCCCAAGAGCCATCATGGCCCAGTGCAGGGCTAAGAAGGTAACAGTCAGCAGCTGGTGGGGGAGGGGTGCGGGCAGTAGGAAGACAGGCAGCCTGCAGTGACGGAAGCTCAGGGAGAAGGGATTCCCACAGCAACCCCCCTCCCCAGGCAATAGCAGCTGACCGTCTGGGCTTCGAGCAAGTGGACCTTCTGGCCCAGCCAGGACCTGCTGAGTGGGGGTGTCTGGTGGGCAGCAGTCTGTCTGACAACCGAGAGAGGACAGGGAGGACCTTCAGGGAGGACTCTTCACTAGGGAGGGAAGTCAGATATCCAGGTACCATGAGGAAGGTGGGGGTCCTGGCAAAGGCCGAGAGGCTGCAGGTGAGGAGGGGCCCTGGTCTGAGGGGTACCGGAGCACCAGCCTGAGGGGCCTCACTCCTTGGTGGGTGTGGTCAGCAGAGCCACAGCCCACACCCAGGTCCTGGACTCTGAGAACATCAGCTCTCACTGGGAAGGCGGTCTGGTGTGGTTACTTAAAGGGTCTCCAAAGGCCAGGGGGCAGGGTCCTGCTCTGCCCTCCTGGGCCCGGTGTCACCACAAGTAGCTCTACAGAGAGTGGGGGGGAGGGGGGCATCAGAGTCACACAGAAGTGAGACCCAGACAGAGATGAGGCTGCACTGGTGGCTCTGAGCTGAGGCAGCAGCCCGTGGCCCACGACATGGGCCACCCACAGGCCCTGAGATGTGATGGCTCCCTGGATCCGTCAGGAGAGGCCAGCGCAGCTCCTCAGCCTCAGCCAGTGGACCTTGTGTCAGCCTCCAGGCTCCCAGACCCCTCAGAGCCCAGCTGCCCAACTGACTGACCAGTTGTCACAGCAGCCTGGGCACACAGGCACAGTGGGGCCTGCAGGCAACCCAGAGCCGAGCCCATCGTGCGCCAGGGAGGGACAGCGACTTTGGCCCCTGTGGTGGTCACCGAGCTGCAGACACTAAAGGCAGTGTGGCCTCAGAAGCTCAGCTGGAAACAGCCCTGGCTTCTCCTGCCGCTCTCCACTTGCCTGCAGTGACCAGTGCTCGCCTGAGTCATCTGTCCCTCCCCGGCGCACACAGACACACCCTGAGGGCTCAACTGCCCCAACCCAGGACCATGAGTGGTCGGTCACCTAGGGTTGAGCTCTTGCCTGGCAGTGTGTCTGAAATGCCCCAGGAAGCAAAAAATCCTTGCCAGGTGCAGATCAGAGCGGGTGCAGCCCCTCCAAGATGCCACGGCCCGGAGAAGACCACCATCACCACAGACGAGACCAGCACTGTGGAACCATCTTGGGGCAGCCAGGATGCTCTGGTTGTCACAACACAACTTGACACAGGGCCTTCCTGCTGTCACCGTCATCGCAGTGATGCAGACAGACCCTCCCCTTCACCAACATCATCACAGTGCCGACATGTCCTTGTCTGTCGTCACCATATGCACAGTGATGCATATGTCCACCTCCATCCCCATCAACACAGTGACAGGGACATGCGCCCCTATGACAACCATCAGTATTGAGAGAAACATCCTCCTCCATCACCACCATCATCATAGACTGACAGACAACCTCCTCCATCACCATCATCACAGACAGAAAGACAACCTCCTCCATCACCATCATCACAGACGGAAAGACAGACATACGTCCTCCTCCGTCACCACCATCATCATAGACAGACAGACACATCCTCCTCCTTCATCACAGACAGACACTTTCTCCCCCATCACCACCACCTTCATCACAGACACCTCCTCCTCCTCCTCTCCATCATCTCATGGGCTCCATGTCTCTTCAATCACCATTTTTGTCATGGGGCAATAACACTATTTTCCTCCCGAGCCCCGCACTGCATGAGACCCCTGGATCCTTTTCTCATGTTCTTGTCCCAACCCTGTTGTCCCGCCTCCCTTCCCCTGAGAGCCAAGCAGTGAACCTGACTACTGCCCCCTCTAAGTCTAACAAAGGCTGCCACCGAGATAGCCTTCCAAGATGCCATTCCCTCCTGGCTGTCCCCACTCCAGGGAAATCAGATGGCATTCATGTGCCCTTCGCCCAAGGTCAGGGACCTGGCACACTGATGTAGAAGGTGCATTGAGCCTTTGCCCAAGGCCTGGGTCGTTGATTCTGGTTGTGTGCAAATAGCAGAACTCCTTCTCCCGAGGCCGCCAGCGCAGAGGGACAAGTGCTCTCTAAGGCACCCTCTGCCCCAGGATCAACCTTTGGGTGCCACCTTCCAGTTTCCCTTACTGGGGAGGGTTACAGTGGGGATGGCGGGCTCCCTGGAAATGGGCAGAGACTCCATGAGGGAGCAGTGACACCCTCCCTCACAGGAGGCCTGGGGAGCAGGGCGCACTATGCAGACTGAGGCAACCACACTTCGGCAAGGGAGGGCAGAGTGTGTGTGTTGGTGTATCCATGTGCTCTGTGTTTGCTGGCCTCTTATGTGTCCTTTGTGTGCACATGTGCTGTGCACATGCATGTTCCATAAGTGCTGCTGTGTGTGCTCTAGACGCTGTGTGGTTCGGTGAGTTGTATGATTGTATTTCTTGTGTGTGTGTGTGCTGCATGGTGTGTTCTATGTGTTTGGTATGCTGTATGCATTGTGCATGTATGCTCTTTTTGTGTGGCATGATGTGTTCACGTGTTCCGTGTGTCATGTATAGTGATATGTGTGTTGTGTGCTTACTGGGCATGAATAGAAGCCACTCCAGCTGGTGTTGGGTGGCATGGTGTGATGTGTGATTGTGTGGGGTGTGGCACTGCATGTCATGGTATGGTATGACATGGCATGGCATGGTATGGTGTGTGAATCTGTGCCCCCCACACTGGCCCTCTGCAGGCTGTCCAGAAGGATTACCAGCTATGCCCGGGTAATATCAGCTATGCCTCAGGTGATTCCCTGGCTTTCCCTCTGTGCCACTCAGAAGCCCTACATTGTCCTCCCCTCAGATGCTCATAATGAAGTGTCATCCAACTCAGCATGACTCATCATGGGACCATCCAACATGACATCATCCAATACGTCCCATGTGACTGATGTCATCCAACACGACACCATCTGATATGATACCCTCCAACATGACATCATCCAACATGGCATCATCCAACATGTCCATCCAACATGATGTCCTTCAACATTGTTCATCTGACATGATGTCATCCAACATGGCTCATCCGACATGACGTCATCCAACATGGGACCATCCAACATGGCTCATCCAACATGGCTCATCCGACATGACATCATCCAACATGATGTCATCCAACATGACACCATCCAACATGGCCGCATCCAATGCGGCATCATTCAAAGCAGCATTATACCAGGTGGATCATCCAACATGGTATCATCTTGCATCATGTAACGAGGCTTCACTCAAAATGACATCATCCTCCAACATGCTGTCATCTAACATGGCACCAGTCAAGGCGCCACTACTTAATGTGACATCAAGGCATCACCCAATGACCTTGACCTCAGCATGCCATGATCCAACATGTTATCACAGAACGCAGCTTCACTCAACAAGGACCCTTAACTGTCACATCACCATGATGTCACTCAACACAGTGTCCTCCGGTGGGCTGTCATCCAAACAGCACTATCCAATGTGGCAACTTTCAACTTCGCATCACCTACGACCCCCCCCCCCCAAAAGTAGCTTCACTCAAAGTAGCTTTAATTAGCATGGCGTCAACCAAAGCGCTGAGACCCAGGGGAGCTCTCCTCCGCCCGGCTCCACCCAGCATGGCAGCAGTGCACCTCACACAACAGGCCTCACCCAATGGGGCGTCCCTCAACACAGCGTCACACAGCATGGCCGTATCCACATGGTTTCACCCAACAAAGCTTTGCCAAGGGTGGCATCACCCAGCCTAGCACCCTCATGGAGCTGCTTCCAAGGCAGCAGAGAGAGGCTTCCTGTGGGTCTTTCTTGTGCGGTCACTATGTCAGTGGGCTTCCTGCAGCTTCCTTTAGGCCTAGAAGACCAGGATCCACCTTCCACTCCATCTGAGTACAGGTGCCCCAGTGCCTGGAGCTGAGACCCCCAGACTGTCCACAAAGCCCCTGGGAAGACTGCCAGGAGAAGAGGGGACATCATGGGGCAGCCAATCCCAGGGGAGACTAGACCTGGCCAAGAAAGAGAGGCAGGCATGTGTTGGGGATTCTGGAAACCTGTGCTTGCCTGGTAGAAGTGACAGAAGTAACCAACATCACCTTCCCGCCAGCAGTCCAGAGCCTGAGCTGCAACAAAGCTTCACTGGCCTCCAGACCACACGTCTGGCGCTGAGAGAGGTGGGTAGAAAGATGGAAGGCCCCACATCCTGGCTGGTCTCAGTTATGTCTGTGTCCAGTGCAGGCATCCTATCTATAGCTGGGCTTCTTCGTCAGGAAAAATCACATAAACTCACTCATTGCCCAAGTCCCAACATGGGGCAGGTGGGGGAGGGGAGCTGCCATTACTTGCAGACCAAAGCACGCTTGACAGACAAACAAGGAAGCAACGGAACGGGTAGGAGGAACAATTGCTCCATAGGATGATGGGGCCATGCAAACACCCCTCCCTGAGACCAGAGGAATGACACCCACTGCCCTGAAAGGAAGCACATTAGCAGGACCTGGATGGAGTGGGTGTGCGTGCGCGTGTGGAGGAAATGGGCAGTGGAGGGGGGATGTGGGACAGGGCTCAAAATAGTGAACTCGAAAACTCTGAACTGACAGCCATTCCGACTCATAAACTGACAGCCATTGGGTCCATTCCGACTCGCAGCAACCCTGTAGGACGGAGCAGAATTGTCTCTGTGGGTTTTCGACACTCTTTCCAGGACTAGAAAGATTCACACGCACACCCCTCCCCAAGGAGGGGCTGGAGATTTTGAACTGCCAACCTTGCAGTTAGAAACCCAACCATACCAAACAGGGCCATCAGCGCTCCCTCTCAATATGAAACAGAGAGAGCAGGGTTATGGGTCTGAAAGAGACTGGTGGGACTCTCACAGGACAGCCCTTAGTCACTCACCCCCTGCTGGATGCATCCACCACTTCCTCTCCCAAGGGCAGCACTGGCTCAAGGTCAGGGGTGCTGAGAGGAGGAAGGATGGGAAGAGGAACTCTTGGTAGGAAGCCCGCAGAGTGGGGGTCCGCAGAGGGGAGCCAAGTGTAAACCGGATGCTCTGCTCTGCAAGCCTCCATTGGCATCACAATAAAAGGAGGTGTATTTTAAAGAGAGGGGAAGGTGAAAGGGCAGATGAACCAGCTTCTGCATCCTGAATGGCCAGGGGCACTGAGGACCAGAGTTGCATGTCTGTCTGGCAGAAAGCCCCAGAAATATATCTGCATTTAGGTTGGTTCCACCAGTACCACTTCCAGCTAAGACCTGACCACCCATCTGTTCAGAGAAAGCCGGCACTTAACTGGGGGTGGGCAGAGGGCACCTGCCTGTGGTCCCGGAGCCCTGGCAACCCCGAGACCCCATGCCACTGCTGTCGCCGCCAAGGTGGGTGCTGGATTGCGTGCTGATCCTGAGATCAGAATGATGTCTTGTGACACACTCAATAAAGGCCTGGTGCTTCCAGGAGGCGACGGAGCATTCCCCAGGGTTTACCCTACCCTCGAATGGATCAAACCTGTCTGCAGCCTCCCTGATGGATCTGGGGACGCCTCGTCCTCAGAGCTCCCCAAGTGCATTGAAACTGCCATCCGCTGCTGGCCCAAAGGCCATCCCAGGAGCAGCGCATGCAGGGGGGTCTGCTTTGTTTTTATCACCAGCTTAATGATGACTAATGCCTGGGTGATTATCTTGTGCTAGGAACAAACAGTATCATTAGCATTTCTGAAAGGGGAGCAGGAGAACGAGGGGCCCCAGGAGGAAGGCTTCTGGCTGTGGGGGGTGGGGGGTGGGGGCAGCCAGGCACAGGGCACCAGGCACTGGGCCCTCAAGGGGGCGGAGCATGCCTGGGTCTCAGGCAGCAGTCTGGGGCCTCCCTGCCTTCTCTCTGTGATGTGACCAAATAAAGCAAGTCCAAATTGGGGCTGAGAGCTCCCGGCATAGGTGCGTGGGCTTTGAACAGTGCCCAGACGGGCTGTTCAGAGCAGCCTCCTGCCCAGTAAAGGAATTGGGCGGAAGAGCATCCACCTGCCAGGAAGGGTGCAGGAGGGTGAGGGGGGAATGGGGCCCCGCTTAAGGCTCCTCAGACACCCTGGACGGCGTGCTCCACCACACCATGACGTCTGTGTGAGTGTGGCTCCCACACTGGCTCCAGGGCCCCTGAAAGGAGGGGCGGCAGTGGGCAGTCAATGCTGACCTATACACCTGACCACCTACTCTGCTCGGCCCCAGCCAGACCTCTGTGTCTCTGGTGGCCAGGCCAGCCCCTTGATGACAGTCTGCAGTCCGCATGGGCCAGTCCCTCCCCGATGCTTGTCTGCATCCCTCCTTCCTTACCCTCCCCTCCCTCCTTCCATCTGTCCTTCTTTCTCTCCTTCCCTTTCTCTTTCTGACCTACAAAGTTCTCCTCCTCTCCTTCTGAGCTTCAATCTCTTGTTTGTTTTCCTGTGTGCATCATGCTCTGAGGTGTGTCATGTGTGTTGGGCGATGTGTGAGTTTTGATGTGTGTATTGTGTGTATATGTGTCTGTTGTGGTATGTAGTGTGTGAAGTGTACACTGGGAGATGTGTGCATGTGTGTTGCTGACATGATGTGTGTGGCTGGTGTGATCTGCGATGTGTGTTGCAAGTGATGTGTGTGCATGCCTACAGTGTGTGATGCGTGTATGTCCTGTAGTCTTTGATATGTGTGCTACATATGATCTGTATGTTGTATGTGCATCTATGTGGAATGGTCTGTGATTGGGTGTGTGTATTGTACATGATATGTATGTTGTGTGTGCATATGTGCTGGCTAATGTGTGACATGCGTTGTGTAGGTGGTGTGGTGTGATGTGTGTATATATCTATAGGTGATATGGTGTGTTTGTATATGTGTAGGTGGTATGATGTGTATGCTGTATATGTGTAGGTGGTGTGGTGTGTATGTATTTGTATACACGTGTAGGTGGTATAGTGTGATGTGTATGTTTGTATACATGTGTGGGTGGTATGGTGTGATGTATGTGTATACACGTGTAGATAGTATGATGTGTGTGGTGTGCACATGTGTAGGTAGTGTGATGTGACGTGTGTGGTGCATACGCGTGAAGGGGGTGTGATGTGTGTGGTGTACACATGGGTGGTAGTGTGGTGCAGTGTGTGTGGTGTGCACTGACTGGGGGACTTCTGAAGTTGAAGACGCCCTCGTGGCCCAGTGAGTTAAGCACCACATGGCCCCCAAATGGACAGTGCTGGTGTCCAGCTTGCTTCCCCATGCAGCGGGGACTTAGCAGTGCCCGAGCCCCTGGTGCACAGAGAGGGGGGGCCAGGCCCAAGCTTGCACAGCTGCAAGGCCTGGCTCCAGATCCTCACCTGGACCCTGAGAAGAAGCTGCTCAGGATGTCCACTGGCAGATGGGGATGCGTGACTTACCCACAGTCACATGCTGGACTGAGGCCCAGCTGCCCATGGACCCCAGGTCCACAGCCACACCGCCTGTCCCTCTCAGGGCAAATGCCCAAGTGAGTGTGCCCTCTCAAAGGTGCTGAACCAGGAGTTCATCCCAGGCCATGCCAGGGGTGGGGGGAGGACAGGTATCCCCACCAGGGTGGACCCCAAGGCCAGCCCTGCCCTCATCCTGGAGTGCCCAGTGGGAAGGTGGGATTGAGGGCCAGGGTAGAGCAGGGGAAAGACGTCGCAGCAGTGAACCTCCCATAGCAGGAAGACCCTGAGCACGGAAAAGAGGGCGGGCCGCTCAGAGTTGCTAGCTCCTACAAATATATAATGAAATTTAAATGGAATCTGGTTTAAAATCATTTACCTTTTGACACGACGGATCAGTCTACTAAGCACTGGTTGAGAAAGCAAATAACCTTTCAAGCAGAAGGAAAAATTACTCTGTCTCTTTTGATTCAGTGTTAATTTTCAAATTCAAACTACCCCATGGCTCTGTGCTTGGGGTCACACAGGAAGAGGCCCCTGATGGCCCACTGGGCCGGCCAGCTCAGAGGCCTTCGGCCCCGGGTGCCCTCCTGGCCTCGTCTGATGGCGGGCACCTCAGGCCTCCCTCCCAGGGCCCTAGAGGAGCCACTGAAGGAAAGGTGGTATGGATGGCACTGCCAGCACCAGGGGACAGGGACAAGCCCAGCAGCCCAGGGAGAAGTGGTGTGGACTAGACAGTTCTGCACAAGCCAGCTCCTCTCAGCATGCCGCCAGGCTGGCACCATCGTCACAGGCTCTCTGGCCTGTCCAGGACACAGCAGTGGCCACAGTATGTGTGAGCCTCTTCCCACCCAGGGACCTGTCCTCGTGCCCCAGCGCTGATGGTGAGTGACTGGCAAGTGAACTCTAGTTCTCACACCGTCTGGCGTGACTGGTCACCCAGTGCTTGGTCACTGGGGTCCACCCACCTCACCAAGGGTCTCCCTT
Organism: Tenrec ecaudatus; assembly: GCF_050624435.1. NCBI lineage: Eukaryota > Metazoa > Chordata > Mammalia > Afrosoricida > Tenrecidae > Tenrec > Tenrec ecaudatus. Next base: position 2,312,144 of record NC_134535.1, read on the forward strand.
GCCTTAGCCAGCCCTTGGCTTCACCCAGGACTAACCACATCCTTCTCCAAAAGCCATGTCCAGCAGAAGCCAGTCTGTTGTGTCCCCTACAGTACCCGGGGTTGGTGTTCAGTGATAGCAGGCCTTTCCTCCTCGTCTCTTGAGGTCTGCCAGTGCAGCTAGAGCCTCTCCCCCTGGGGGTGACCCTGCCCAGAGGTGATCCTGCTGGAATCTGAGCTACCGCTGGACCAGTGCCCACCATCACAGTCACACATGCACAGCCCCGGCGGGGCGCGGTGGATGGGGTGCCCATGGGACCACTGCACAGACCAGGAGCCTGAGGCCCAGAGAACTGCTTTCCAGGAAGGGGCGGGCTTAGACTTGCTGTCTGGTCCTGCAGTAACCACGCCCTCCCTGGCCCCAAGAACCACCCACCTCAGCCCCCAGGGAGGAGCCAAAGACAGGAGCTTGGAATGGCAGGGTCTTTGCGGACCCAGGAAGCCTGCCTGGAATCCCTGGGCTCAGCCATGGCCAGCATCCAGGGAGGCTGTGGGCCTGGCCCAGTTTGAGGCTCTGCTATTTCTTAATTAGCCAGAAGGGACAAAGGGGCTTTTCAGGAGGCTGTCCCCACAATGTCACAAGTGAGGTCTCGGGACTGGAAAACAGAGTGTGCTGTGCCCAGGGATCTGTGCCTCAGAGCAGCCTGCAGGGAAGGGAGGAGAGGCCTGGGGGACATCTCACAGGAAAGGGGAGGAGGTGAGTCCAGGGTGTTGGGGTACAAGATCAGGGTGGGGGCCCGTGCCCAACTCGGGGGCTCTGCCTCTGAGTCTGCCACAGAGCCAGGCAGGTGTGTGTGCTTAGCTCCTAGGCCCAGGAGGCACCGTACTGCTCCCCTGAGTACCCCAGAGGGGCCTTCCCTGCACGATGTGAGGCTCAAACCAACCAGGGTCTGCACCTGGCCTTCCATCCTGCCAGGGGCCCATGGGTGGGGCAACCTCAGGGGTGAAGAGACCTGCCCCGTAAGCCTCACTGGTACCCTAGCATCCAGGCCTGAGAAAGAGCCAGGGCCCTGCAGGTCTGGTCAGGTCTCATGTGTCAGGTATCAGGGCCGCACTGCTGTCTGCTGTCTCTAGTGGACAGGCCACCACCACTTCCTCTGAAGCCCTGTCTGCACACAACCCTGCCTGCCCAGACTGTGTGGCCCTGGGCCCTGGGCTGGAGCTGAGGATGGCTGGTGGGGAGGGATGATTCTTGGACAGAGGAACCTGTTGCCCATGAACATCCAATCTGCCGCCACACACACACTGGGCGGTGGTTCTTTTTGTTGCTGGACCATCCCAGACAGAAGACACAGAGGGACGCAAGCCCGGGGTGGGGTGGGTGGGGGCTGCTGTTTGAGAAGTGCCAGCATAGCACCCCTGGGGACTGAGTAAGGCAGACACCAGACTCGCTGACAGTGCATTCCCACTCTGAAGGGGCTTTCTGCACCCACAGGAGTTTAGCAGTTCTCCCCCAACTCCCACCCCCACCCCACCCCCCACACTATGGGGTCGCTGTGAGGCAGTGAGTTTGGCTTGGTCACATTGTGCCCTGTGTATTTCACGTCAGTGAAAAGAAAGAAGTGTGTGTGCATGCAACCGAACTCTGTACCCTGAGAAGGGGGTGTTCCCGCCGTTCCTGCCCCGTGCCTCCAGGTCCCTTCTACTCCTTTGGGGCAAGCGTGTGGCGTCAGCACACGGCAGGAAAGCACTGCCCAGTCCTCTGCAGAGGCCAGTGCTGGCCACATCAGAGCCCTAACACCCATACCCATAGGTACCATGGCAACCAGCACACATGGGGGGTGCGGTGGGGGGGGGGAGCTTGCAGGCTCCCAGGCTTTCTCCTGAGACACCTAGTGCTGCTGTGAACCCCGAGGTCACCCCTTCTTCTGCACCGAGGGCAGTGGGGTCCCCAGCAGCAGCATAGATCAATCAGCTCCCCCCCCCACACACCGGTTAAACTCCCGGCCCCCCGCGGCCAGCCCGAGCCGGGCAGAGCGGGAGCAGGCAGGATGCCGCGAGTGTCGAGGGGCCATTGCTGAGATCATCAGAAAGAGGATTAAGAAAAGCCGTTAATATGTAGTTAAAAAATTCTTAATCTCCGCCAGCATATGCCGTTCCACCTAATTTTGATCAACTTAGACGTGAAAGTGCCTCTCTGCCTCCCATCGGGTTTTACTACCATCTGGTTTAATTAGTCCTCCGGTGCGCTCAGTAAAGTTAATGGCGGGAACGCGGCTGGGCCAATCAGGTGCCAGGACGCTGCGCACTAACTCACAGACTCTCCACCCCTACCTCAACGTGGGAAGGTCAGGACCAAGGGTGGGGGATGCAGGGCTGGGGCGCAGACAGTGTGAGAACCCTGGGTCTGGGCTGGGGGATCATCCCTGGGACCACCCCCTTAGAGAAGTTCTCCTGCCCACAGAGACCCTAGTCCTGGCTGGGGGCTTGAATGGAAGAGGCGGCTGAGCACGCTGCCAGAATCCTGAGGTGCAGATGCCACTACGGAGGGCCATGGGGTCCAGTGAGCACAAGGTGCCCGCAGAAAGGCCTGGCGGTCTCATTCCCACAGAAGGCAGTTCAACGGACATGTCAGGGCACAGAGGGCCAGCGTACACTCAGTGCCTGCAGTCAGGTACCACAGGCCCCAGACCCCCTCTTGCACCAGCACAGATCCACTGCCTGAACTCATGGTCAGCCCCTGCCCCCTGGCCCTGCCATGCTGAGGGCCCTCTCTGAGGCCAAGGATGCTGCTGCTGAAGTCGCGAGGGCAGCACACAGGTGGAAGCCAAGAGGTAGCATGGCCTGGGGGCCTCTCCCGGGCAGAGGTCAGCCCTCAGGGGCAATGCCACCTTGTGACATTTGGGGTGGCCCTGAGTCACAGCTGATGGGCCTGCCCAAGCAGCCAACCCTCTCCCTCTGCCAGGCTCCCCTGGTCCATCGTGGAGACCCAGTCTCAGGATGGGAGGGCAGGAGAGGATGGCCAGAGGTGACCTTGGCGTGGGAGGCCCAGAGCCAGAGGGAAAGGAGCTGGGGGATGGGCAGGTAGGAAGTGGTCCGGTGGAGGGGGGCTGAGGGCGGTTGGTAGGTGCTCCCAGCAGGAGAAGCAGAGGTGTGTGTGTGTCTCTGCTCTCTAAGGCAGGGGTGAGAGGAAAGGGTGGCGAAGGCTAGTGAGGGGGGCACCAGAGCCCACCCAATGCCCCTCCATCCTGGAACCTCAGAAGGCCGAGGCGTGGGGGTCCTGAGACCCAACCTGGAGCCTCCGCACCTCTGCCCCCCTCACTGACCGCTCTGTGGGCCCGGCTAGGCCCTCAGCGCCCCCACATGCCCATGTTCTCCATTAGACCTGTGCTGGTGTGGTCTCAGTAGTTTTATTGGCATGTAATCCACACGTCACAAGATTCTCTCACTCAAACATAAAGAACCTGGCCTTCCTTCTTGTTTGGGCTTCTGGTCCTCACAAACACAGTGTCCTTCCTGCCCAGACCCTGCCACATGCCTGCCGGAATGTCTGTGGGCCTTTCACTGGCTCTCTGTGGATTCCGGTGAAGACCAGAGACCTGCATGGTGAGGTGTGGCCATTATGTGCGTGGCCTTCAGGCCCTGTAGTGAATCTTCCCAATGTCCTGGGTGCTCCACTGGCCTGTGGGTAGGAACCAGGTAGTCTGCTGGGGCCAAGACAGGTTTCCTTCAATTTCCTTCCCACGGTGTAGCTGGACACCCCCAAGTCACCTGAAGCATGACCCTTGTCTGCTCCTGATGACCCCCCTCCTCACACTAACAACTACCGGCCATTGAAACAGAGCTCAGGTCTGGCCACCGAACTTCCTGGAAGGCAAGGTGAGAAGGGAAAGCCTGTCCACTGTGTGTGGCACCCAGCCCACTGCGTCCAGCTGCCGGCCTTATGGGTGATGTGCAGGCCCTGTGAGAGGCCTGCACCCTGGGAACTGCTGGTGGTGGTGGATGGGGGGCTGTCTGTTCATTATCCAGTGTCCTACCACATGCACCACCACCCAGCATGCCCAGCAACCCCCAGACCCTGCAATAACAATGATGGAGCGAATGCAGGGAGCTCGGGGCCTTCACACACTGTGTGCGGGGTGGGGTGGGGGCAGACATGTGCAGTTGCAGTGGAAAGCAGCATGGTGCAGCCTCCAACAGCTGGGAAGAGAACCCCACACCACACAGCCACCCTCTGCCAGGCACACACCCTAGAGGAGGAAGGGTGGGGCGGAAACATACAGGTGTGCCCCATGTTCACGTCGAGCCACTCAGAAGAGCTGGAAGACAGCAGAAGCCCACGGGCCCCTCGGTGGCACGGAAGGATGGGTGGGTAAAGAAACACTGGTGCGTGCGCAGAAAGGAATACACTGTGTCCCTTGAGGACCAGCGGGAAGCCATGCAGTGCCTTGTGGAGTGTCTCATGGCATGGACACACCGGGAAGAGATCTTGCCAAGTGAAGGTAGCCGATCCCCAAAGAGTGTCCCCTGACAGGGATGGAGGGGTGGGGGAAAGCAAGATGAAGACCACCATACCAGAGGGGACAGTGGGGGTGGGGTGAGGGGAGGGAAGACACAGCACTGGGGGTGGGTGTTACCGTGGGCGTGGCCAAGGACGAAGAAGGTCCATCCACAAGGGGAGGAGAGAAATCTAGGCGTGGAGGACGGATGAACTACTGGGGGGATAGATGAGCAGTTTCAGCCATTGGGTACGAGGTTGATGATCGGAGATGCAAACCCCCACCGAAATGGCCGCGCAGGAATGAAGGGAGAAAAACAAGCATAGAGGAAATGGGCACCTGCTCCCCCGTCGAACAACCGCCCCTAAGACAAGGCACTTGTGCAAAGCTAGCGCCGCGACCCTGCCCTGGCGGAGGCGCGAGTGCCCGAGATAAAGAGAGGCCGTATTCACCCGGCCCTGGTCTGCCTTCGGGCACCGAGCTGCTCCCTGGCAGGACCCAACCTCTCCGCTGCTGGCATCCACTCTGCAGTTAGAGGGGCAGAAGGACCCATGGCCGGCCGGCTGCCTCCTCAGGGCAGCAGGATGACAAAACCAACACACAGGGCACCACAGAGCCCTGCAGGTCAGCATGCCGCCTCTTCCTCCTGCTGCTGCTGCAGAGGCTGGCGGGTTTGAACCACTGACCTTGCTGCTACCAGACTGAGGAGTAACCCACTGCCCCACCAGAAATGCCCGGGAGGCATGTCCTGACTCACTCTCTATGAGCAGCCACACCCTCTATGGTCTGACAGGGATGCTACAGGATGCCACAGGGTGGCCAGCCACACAGCTGCATGCAGGATCAGAAACTTCCCACTTGGTGCTGGGCTTTCACTGAGGGCCTGCTATGGGCAGGGCCCTAGGGACGCCAAGGACCTGGATCCTGGCATCTTCCCCCCACCCCAGGAATGTGGTCTGATGGGGGACGTTGTTAGGTGCCATTGATTGGTTCTGACTCATAGGGATCCCTGCACGACAGAGCCAAATGCCCAGTCCTGCGCTGTCCTCACAGCTGTGGTTATGTCTGAGCCCCTTGCTGCAGTCACTGCTTCCATCCCTCTCATTGAGGGCCTTCCTCTGTCTCGCTGCCCCTCTGCTTTACCAAGCAGGAGGCCTTCTCCAAGGACGGGTCTATGCGGACAACCTGTCCTAAGGACCTGAGTCTCCCGCCCTGTTTTAAGGAGCCTTGAGGTCATTTCTTTCCTAAACACTTACTGTTACCACTGCTCAGGTGAAGGGCAGGGGGTGGCCGAGGCACAGCCACGCGGTGGGCCCCCTCAGGCTCCCCAGGCCCTGCTGGCCTCTCTCACCCAGGCCCACACCTGCACGGGTGCACGCTCACCTGAGGGCTGCTCAGTGTCTGGGGGTGGCTCCTCCAAAGAGGACGGGCCATGGAGAGCAGAGGGCAGTGGGAGCACAGGGCCTCCAGGGTCCCCTAAAATCTGGCCTTGTTCACCTTGGCGGTGGGGAGGGGCCAAGGATGGCAGGACCTGGGTGGAGGAAAGGTCGGTTGGTGGTGTTGGGGCTGCACCTCTGGGGCCACCTCACAGAGCCTTTGCTTCCCACCCCTTTGAATTTTAAATAAAATACTGTGTTTCCAGGACAGTTTGGGGTTTACTGAGAAATGGAACAAAAAGTGGAGACCAAGACCATGCCCTGCCCCCTGGCCCCAAGGGAAAGAACTGTACACATAGATAAACTGTTACTAAGTGAGAGCAGTACACATGGACACACTGTTACTAAGTGGGAGCGGTACACATGGACACACTATTACTAAGTGGGAGCTGTACACATGGATACACTGTTACTGAGAGCTGTACACATAGACACACAGTTACTGAGAGCTGTACACATGGCCACACAGTTACTGAGAGCTGTACACATAGACACACAGTTACTGAGAGCTGTACACATGGACACCCTGTTACTAAGAGGGAGCTGTACACGCGTGCACACAGGCCTGACCCCGCAGCCCGGTCTTCCCTTGAGGATGCATAACTGCCTGTTCTAGTCTCACAGAGGAGACATCACCGGGTCACCGGGACCTGCCCACTCAGACCTGTGGTCAGTCAGCTTGCCAGGCTCCTCTCCGACTGTTCGTGGCCGCAGATCATTTCTCAGGGTGTGGACAGACAGACCTGTTTGTTCTTCCGTGCACCCAGGGAAGGACATCCTGGTGGGTCCCAGATGCGGGTTTTATTACTTGGTGCAAGCTGACTCCACAGGCAGGGTGGACACTGGATGTGTGTCACAGCCAGGGAGAGGCCAGCAGTGTGATCGCGGGATCCCGTGAGGCCCCACCTGGAGCTGTGGAGCCAGCCGGCAAGAAGCAAGCCAAGGGCCAGCTTTCCCACAGGGTTGCCTCAATGGCAATCCCATCGCCAACGGAGGAGACCATGTAGCTCCACATCCCCACCATCAGTGGATGAGGGTCCCATCGCTCCAGGTCCCCATCATCACTGGGAGAGATGTGTGTGACTCTGAGTCCCCACCAGCCGTGGATAAAGGCTTCCTGTGTTCCCCAGTGCCCACCCTCAGTGGAAGGGACTTCCGTGGCTCCTCTTCCTACCAGCACGTCCTGATGTCCATGAGCTTTTGGGTCCTGCTTCTTTAAGGGTAACTTGGGTTGAACGTGAAATCCTTCTGGATGGCTTATGTGGAGCCAGCTGCTCCCTCCCAGCTTCTGATACTTCCTGCTCCTCCAGCGCCCTGGCTCCGGCCACCCCCACAGCTTTCTCTGGAGCCAGCACTCCAGGCCTCTCTCCTGAAGCTGCATGTCTTTGCCGGAGCGGACAGCCTTGCCTTCCTCCCTCGGAGCAGCTGGTGGCGGGCAGGTGAGCGCGCACCAGGCAGAGCCACCAGCCCCTCACAGGTAGGACCCTGAATGGTGACTCAGGGGTGGTGGACTGCTGACCCCATGGGCACCGGTTCCATCCACCAGCTGCTCGCCGAGAGAAAGACCAGCCAGTCTGCCTCCACAGTGCTTCCGTCCCAGGAACTGCACACCGTGTCCCATTGACCCAGAAGGAGGCTTCATGCAGGGGTCAGTGGGACAACGGTAACCCCACGATAGGTCAGTGATTCGAAGTCCCCAAGTGATCTGCGGGAGGAAGCTGAGGCAGTCTGCTTCCATTTGACTGCAGTCCCCCGTGGGGAGGGAGGTCCCACCGAGTGCTGGCTCCGTGGCAGCATGGCTGATGGGGGCAGGGGAAATGCTGACTCAGATACGGTGGCCAGGGAAGCAGCCCACCATGCAGGGAGCAGGACTCTCCCATGGGTCCTGCTCACCTAGAAAATGGCTCCTGGTGGTCCAGTGAGTCCACCGCTCCATAGTAACTGAAAGGTCAGCGGTTCAACCTCACCTGCTGCTCCATGGGAGAAAAGTCACTACCCCTGAAGCTGTCCTGCCTCGGGAGCCTGGTGGGATGGGACACCCCTTCCATGCTGTCTCTCGGTACCACATGTGCCAGCCTGGGGCCTGGTGTCTGGGGTTACGGGGGTCTTCGGTCATTCTGGTGAAAAGCCTTCAAAGTTGGAGCCCCTGGAGTGGCCCACGCTGTCTCCCGGTACTGCAGTACTGTCCAGAGCCAGTGCCAGAGCCCCTCACACTCCAGTGCACATAAGTGATGAGTAGGGGGGGGGCGCATAATGCGCTTAGTCACTTGTTTAGCTCCTCCTCTACGCAGGCCTCTGTCCAGGCTGTCCAGGGGAGCGTGAGGAGGACAAGGACACTCATAGAGAGTACCCTGGCCCCGATGCAGAGAATGCTGGGCGGTGAAGCCTCTGGGGCAGTGTGGCAGTGGGCAACTCTGCAGAGCCTGCTAGTGATGCTGCCACCTCCCTCCACCTGAGTCACAGCGTGCGGCAGGAAACGGACTCCAGGAGGCCCACGGAGCTGGCTGGGCTCCCCTGGCACCCAGAGGTCAGGCTGCCTCCTGGAAGCCACGCCCCTGGCCATCCTGTCCTCTGTGCCCCCACCCCACCTGCTGGGCTGGGCGCAGGGCTGCCTCTAACCAGCGGTTCCTAGCGCCACCTGTAGTCCATGTGCTGGGCTGCAGACCCTGCGTCTCCCTGGGACAGAGGCCAAGGAGCCTGCGTGTGTGCCCCCAGCCAGAGCAGGCATGCATCCTCCTTCATAGGGGTGGCTTTGCCCGCCGCCCCCCACCTCATGGGTACCCTGCGTACTCCCAGGGAGCTGTGGTGTGGCTGGGCCCCAGAACAGAGCTGCTTTTGCACTCAGCCTGGGGACAGGGGTGGGCATATCCCCTTCTGCCTAGCCTCTGAACCCTTATGCACCCCTCAGCCCTTCTCTGAGCCCAGCCCCTGCGATGGCCAGCCCCTGAGGAGACCCTCCAAGCCTCTGGGGACCTAGGATGCCTGGGTCCTCAGCGGGCCCTGCTCAGACTGCGGTCAGTATGAGTCATGGCCATCTCTGCCATGGGGGCCACGCTTTCCATCCTCTGCTTGGCCACGGCACCAGGCGTTTCGTCAAACACAGGCAAGAGGCTGCCAGGCAGGCGCTATGTGGGGTAATCGATCCTGTGATCCGTGAGCACAAGGACCGACCGATGTAGGTGCACAGGGTGGGTGGCGGCCAATTCCTGCCAACTGCCCACCCAGCCTATTCCTGGCCCGTGGTCTCTTCTGCTGAAACCGCTCACAGTGGGCAACCCTGCTGACATCTGAAATACCAGGGACACAGTCCCCAACCCCGTGGCAAACCACAAGCCACCAGGATACGAGAAACCGACGGGCGAGTACCACAGACTGCCCAGGGGAGGAACATGACTCTGAACAGAGACTTCCTCTCATGCACTTTGGGCATGAGGTCGAGAGACCAGTCCCTGGTAAAGTGCGCTTGGTAAAGTAGAGGGGCACTGAGAAAGAGGAAGGCCCTGGACGAGATGATGGACACAGCGCCCTGCAGTGGACTCCACCACAACAGCGGTGAGGATGGCGCTGGATCCAGCAGTGTTTGGTAGGTGTGCATAGGTGTGTGCATAGGTGTGTGCATAGGTAGGGTCCCTGTGTGGTTGGTAGGTGTTTGGCATAGGTGTGTTTGGTAGGTGTGCATAGGTGTGTGCATAGGTAGGGTCCCTGTGAGTCCGCACCAACCAACAGCAGTCAGCATTCCGGTCAGCGGGAGGCAGAGAAGAATGATTGACCACCATCATGCCAGTGGGCCTGACCCAATCAGCTGAAGGTCTTCGAGGTGAAGACACTGAGGTTTCCAGAGGCAGAGTCCTGGAACTCTGCCCCAAAACTGGTGTGTGGGCCTCCTGCTGAACTTTCTGGGCGGACCTACAGAGTGCAGCCGTGCGCCCCGACAGCTGCAGGAGCCACTTCCTTCAAGCAGATCCCGTCCCTTCCCTTCACTGTTCCCCCTCTGACCCCCCACCTCCCTCTCTTCTTTATTGGCCTGTGTCTCGGGTGGGCCCTGGTCAGGGCAGGGGTGGCAGGTTTAGGGTCGCCCCGGCGTGCTGTGAACTCTGAAGGCCTGCAGCCTGACCATGAAGAGTCTGTCTCTTCTCGGAGTCACCCGCTTCCCTCTGGACCTTGTTCACCGCCCACAGTCCTGGACACAAGCCGCCCAGGGGTCACCAGCCACTCCACTGCCCCACCCCAGCATTGATGCTGTGAATAGGCCATGAGCGCCCAGGCTGCTCCCCAGATTGTCCAGTGGAGAGCGTGAGGGTCCCTGTGATGGGCAATGTGACGCATCTGCTTGACTGCTAGGTGAACGTTAGTGGTTTGCAGAGAGTGGACGGAAGGGGTGCTCCTCCTCTAGGCAGTGCGATGTAATCATCTTCTGGGGCGTGCCCCGCTGTGAGCAGCCAATCAGGGGAAAGGGAGGTGCGGTCTCGGTCCAAACTATCAAGAGTCACTCTGGCAAAGTTAGCCATCTCCTGGCTCCTCTCCCCTCCCCCTCGCCCTCTCACTCACTCTCTCTTGGTCCTGCAGTCTCCTTGTCTCAGGAACTGAGATTTCTGGGATATGAGCTGCAGAAAGCCTCCTGCCTATGGCCTGACCCACGGATTTGGGGCTTCCCAGCCTCCACAATTGCATAACTCAATTCTTTACCCTCTTTTTCTGTCTCTATCTCTGTCTCTCTTTCTAGCTCTTTCTCTTTCTCACTCCCTATGTCTGCCTGTCTCTGTCTGTCTCTCTCTACACACACATTCACACACACACACACACACACACACACACACACACACACACACACCTCTCACTTGTTTGTCTCCTGTGTAGAACTCAGATGGCTCCTAAAGACTTCTGCAGGGTAACCGGGAAGACAGTCCCTGAGAGGAGGCCACTGCACCTGCACTTGGGCACTCAGAGCTGGTACCCGACACCTCAGGGCAGGGGTGTCCACTGGAGGGTCCCATCACACCACAGCGCAAGTCCCAGCCCCCTGCTGACCGCTCACGCTCAGCTGGACCATGCAGGGAGGCCCCAGACCATCGCTCCTTAAGAACCATGTCTCATTTCATCCCTGAACTCCAAGAGAAGACAGGGGTAGCACATGAATAAATCAATAAAAAGAACACACACACACACACACACACACACACGGTGCAGTGCAGGCCTCTCTGCTCACCAGGGAAAGCTGGCTTTAATCAGGATGAGTGTCTGTGTATGATTGGACAATGTCCCACAGAGGACAGCACCTGGGCCCTTGAGGCACCCCAACCAGGTAGTCCTGGTCAGTGATCAAGTCTGTGAAGTCATGGTGTTCACTGTGGGGGGGTCCCACCTCTGAAAACTCCCCAACCTCTGCAAAATACACCTGGTTTGGCCCGGGGACTCTCACCAGCAGGGTGGACACTGTGGGGGCAGCCAGGAGGACACACACAGGCAGCTGCTATGGAGAGCCTGTGACCAGTGGTGCGGTGTCCCCAGCCAAGGACACCACCTTCCACCCCAGACAGGAGAGGAGCCTGCAGGAGACAGAGGGGCAGTCTCCTTCGTCCAGCTTGCTCACATACCTGTGTCCCCACCCAGAGGAACTGCCCACAGGTCCCACATGGCAGGCCTCCCTGGCAGGCAGAGCCGAGACCCATGTGTTGTCTACGGTGTGTGCTTTCCACACTGGTGGAAGACACAGGACACAGATCAGGGTCGTTTGTTCACATGAAGACCTCTGTGCCTTTAGCTCTTTCTCCCTGCCACTGAGTCCATGCCGACCCACAGTGACCCCGCAGGATGGGGTAGAACTGAGTCCATGCCGACCCACAGCGACCCCGCAGGACGGGGTAGAACTGAGTCCATGCCGACCCACAGCGACCCCGCAGGATGGGGTAAACTGCTCCGGCGAGTTTCTGAGCTGGTCGCTCTTTTATGAGAACAGAAAGCTTCCTCTATCCCACAGAGCTGCTGGTGGATTCAAACTGCAGACCTTGTGGTTAACAGCCCCGCATATAAAAATGCGCTGCCAGGGGTCCTATAGATAGGTACTGGGGAGTGCCTGCATTGCACGGAACGCCACCAAACAACAACCGGTGAAAGTCGCAGGACAGGCCTCTCTCTCATGGAGAGAGGGCACTTGGGGAGCCCGCACGGCCTTACAGACAGTTTCTGCATCATACGCACTTAGTTATAACTAACAAATAGTGCAAGACAGGAGCCCTAGAGAGACCCCCTTCAGGTCTCCCCCACAAGGACACACCTGCCTGAGAGCAGATGTGGTCCCCGCAAAGCTCCTCAGTACCACATTCAAAGGCACCCCAAGAATCCCCGGACACAAGCTGCTCCCCACACCCCAGGAGCCTAGATGTGCTGAGGACACAGCCCAGGTCTCGGCCAGCTCCACACACACCTATGCCAAGCACAGCCAGCCAGGCGGGCCTCTCTGCTGTCCTGGTGAGCCAGTGCGATTGGCAATTGGGGGCCATCTCTATTGCTTTCGATGCAACTGGAGTCTTTGGGTGACCCTTGATCAAAAGGTGGGAGAATGGGGAAGAGGATGTCCAATGGTCATAGAATCCTGATGGCTTGGGGCCATGGAGGAAAGGTGACCCGAGAAATAGTGCCCTGAGGTCAACTTGAGCCTTCAAGCCTGAAAGCAGCACAGTCTGTGAAGGCGTCTCTACACCAAGCGGCATTTAGCTTCCCTGAACGGGTGGAGGAGTCTGTTTTTCACCGGCTGTGCTCTGCAGTGGGGTGAAGCAGACCACTGCAACTCACAAGGCTAGCTGGGTCTCCCAGGGCCGGGGCCACATGGATGGAGGCGGAGTCACGCCAGGACAGATGGCAGGAAGGGTTGTGAAATTTGAAGAACAATGTTATCAGCTGTTAAAATAATGTATCTATTTTACTGCTGTGTTTTCAACAAAAAATAAGCTTAAAAAAAGACTAAGTAAGTGTAAAGTTGTTCATCCATAGATTTTCCAAACAGAGAGCTACCACATATACTCACATATAAGTCGAGTTTTTTCCAGCACATTTTTAATGCAGTTTTTGTGGTAAAATTAGGTGCCTCAGCTGATATTCGGGTTGACCTATACTAGAGTATATATGGTAATTTGGAATGAGTGAAAGAATGAGACACCAGAGCCTAGAGACATCAGCAAGGGATCCCGGTGGCAGAGTGGTTACATGTTGGGCTCTGCCCTCAAGGCCAGCAGTTCAAACCCACCAGTCACTCTGAGGGAGCAGGGGGAAGCTTTCTGCTCTGTCCTAGGGGGCGTTATGATTCTGGTGGTACAGTGGGTTATGCATGAGGGAGGTCACCTCATGGTCATGTCCCTGAGGCTCAGAGCCTGTGCCATGTCCTGAGGGTGAGCAGTGCCAGGGTGCCCCTGGGCAGACACACAGGGACCCAGGGTGTGTTAACCTTAGAAGGAATGTGGAAGCCTGGAGGTCTGCGATATCTGGATCAAGCACAGGAGTGCCATGCTGTCCAGCAGTAGACAGCTCAGTGAACAGGTCAGTGGGGTCCTGAGGTGGGAACAGGACCCTGATCCCGTCCCTGAGACCACCCTTGCCTAGCCAGAGAGCAGCATTGGAACCTGGGCTGGCAGTCTGGGACAAGGCCAGGCAGGAAAAGTGCAGGCGGGGGTGTTAGCAATCCTTCCTGGCTTCGTGCGGAGAAGGACGAAGGATACAGACTCAGGGACTAGGACAAGGACTGCCCCCCCTCCACCCCTGCCTCCTGCTCTCAGAATGTCAGGGGCACCTGCAGGAGATGCCCTAGTGACCAGCTGAAGGATATGTCTGAGAGGCAGAACACGGTCCCAACATTGGTCGGCACACAAGAGATGACGGCCACCCTCCCTCACAGGGTGATGATGGCCAGCCTGCTGCCCAGCCAGGAGGGCCATAGTGCATCAGGGGCCTCTGGGCCAGGTGGGGGGTCAGGCAGGAAGCAACTCAGCCATGAGGGTGTACTGCTGGCCCCAAGGGGTGGAGGCCAGGGATGCTGACCAACATGACCCCACCCACACAGATTGTTCCCACCTCCAAGTCCTTGGTTTGAGGTCCAGGAGGTGCCATCAGGAGAGCGTCCATGCAGAAGACGGGCCATGGGCTCCCATGGGAATGGCAGGCCGGGACATTTCACCAGAGAGCAGCCATTCTGCGTGACCCAGGGACAGAACCAGAGACACAGAATAACAGCTGCCCACCCATGCCAGGGTCAGCACTGTGGTCATCGGGTGGTCTTCAGCATTAAAGCCCCAGCTGGTGTCCCTTCCCCAGTCACCCAGGCACACTCCAAGCCCACCTGGCCACAGCTGGGAGCTGTGGGGAGGTGTCTCATGGGTGGGGAAAGCCTCACAACTCACCTGTCACCTGCTCCAGGTATGGATACACCTGTCTGGTCCCCATGGGGACCAGGAATCCAGGGTGCCACAGGCCACCACTCAGCTGCAGGACCAAGACAAGGCAGCCGGTCCCTTCCAGGCCCACCAGACCCCAGGGACCCCAGGCATGAACACTCCTCCCCTGAGTCCAAGGGCTTCACCAAAGCTCTGCCAGCAGCCTGAGTGGGGGCTCTCCCAGGGTGGGCTTTCTGACAGCTGTCCCACTCGAGCCCAGGCCTTGGGGTGGCCTGCTGTCGCCAGAGCTCCTCCCCAAGCCCCGGGCACAACGAGGCCTGCTGGAGCCCCACAGCTGACACAGAGGCAGTGGCTGGGACCCTGCTGTCTCTGTCCCTGTCCATGTGTCCAGCACAGATGAAATGACCTTTCTGAAGACACAGATAGCCCAGGAGCTGTCTCCTGGGTGGCAGACTTCTCCACTCCCATCTCCCCCACCCACAGCTCCCCGACCAGGGTCTTTCCCACAGCCTCTGATGCTGACCACGCCTGGCTGCTGCACACAGCCGCTGCCTGGGGACAGGTGGCACCCCGCAGACACCATCAACTCCAGAGGGGCACAGCTCGGCTGGTAGGGGGCCGGGGGTGCTTCAACTCATGCTCCCCTTCCCTGTTTGAGTACAATGCTGTCATCACGTGTTTCCATCACTGTGCCCACACAAGGCACCCCAGCAGGCTTCACACCTCAAGAACCAAACAACAAACTCCCTGCTAGCCAGTCCCTGACGGCTCATGGTGACCCTACAGGGCAGGGTAGGGCTGCCCCGTGGGTTTCTGAGACTGTGACTCTTTACGGGAGTAGACAGCCTTGTCTTTCTCCCTGAGTAGCTGGCAGTTTTGAACTGCTGACCTTGAGGTTAGCGGCCCAGCTTGGCCCACTGTGCCAGCCGGGCTCCTCGCACATGCTCTGTGTGGTATACATTAAGCTATGGAAGCAAAGGCCCTAGACCAGTCAAAGGGTGTCTGCAGCTTCTGCCCAAGGCTGGACTGTCATGGAGACACCGTGCTGGAACGCGAAAGGTCCAAACCAGCAAGGGGTTTAGGATTGAGGATGCAAACTACCCACCTCCACCCAGCCTCTCCCTGCCAGGCATGCCAGCCCCCAGGCCACGACCTGGATTGCCCATTTTCTGGGAGACCCGCTCCTCCTGTTTCCTAGACTGACAATTTTAGGGGAGGCAGCTCACTGTCCGGGGTCCTTTTTCCTCTCTTCAAAGTCCTGGTGGGCTCAAACCACTGAGCTTCCAATGGGTAGCCCAGCACTGTCCCCGGGGTCCTCTCTCTGGGCCAGATGCTCCAACCCTGTTAGTCTCCCCCTCACTGTTAAGTCTACCGACAACATGCCCACCAGTGTGGACTGAGCAGCAGGGCAGCCCTGCCCGCCACAGTCATTCACTGTGCCCAGAACCAGCAAACCCACCAGCTCTCTCCAAGCCCCCACCAGAGACGAGACACTGCCACAGACCAGGAGGAAGGTCGGTGCCACTTTGTTCCCCCTTAAGGCCAGGAAGAGGGCACCCCGCCCGACGTGGCCGGCCACCTGCAGACGCACCAGCCGGACTGTATCATGGGCACTGGCCAGGAAGCCATGGGCCCCTTCCCACGGGTGGGTCTCTGGGCAAAGTCTTCCCCAACTGGAGAAAATGACAAGACGGCGTCACTATAGCAACTAAACTAATTGGTGGGCTGCAGGACCGGCTCCCGCCAGAGGGTGGAGCCCACCCCCTTACATCGATCTGCATCCTGGTGCCTACTGGGGCGAGGGCTAGAGAACACCCCCAAACTGAGAGCCAGGCCGGCAGAGCACCCAGATCCTTTCTGATGAACACACACTTTTCCCAGGCAGCAGCATCAAAACCCAACTGACAGTCCTGTCTCCCAAACCAATAAGAGACAACTATCATTGCTCCCTCACACCTACGGGGGCGCGCACACACACACAAACACACATACATTTTGTGGGTGCATGCAGCACTCCCTGATAGCAGAAGCAATTCCCAAACAGGGAGGCTAGTCCTCCTTTGTCACCACGGCTCACCCTGTGGAAAGGGGGGGGCTCGGCATGAGAGGGGCTGGGCACAGACACCGGGCTTCATCAAGTCTGAAAGACAGAAAGGTACCCCCCTCCTTCCCTCCCTCCCTCCCCCAGCAGGGCTGCAGTAGATCAGAGCTATACGTTACGAGGTCCCTTTCGTGTTATAGTGAAATGTTTTAATTTCTCCGGGTGCATTTCTGGTGTAATGGGCTGTGTCCAAAAACGTTATCTTATCGCCAATAATTCTGTTGCACGGAGACAGCTGCTGACGGGCATAAAGAGGAGGCGGCTTGCAGAGGAGGCCTCTATACGGACGGACGGTGTTCGTGGGCTTGGGGGGAGCCGGCGGTGGGGTTGGAGGGCTTCCTGAGGCAGGGGCAAGGGTGCCCAGACAACTCTCTGGAGTCTGAGCAGCTGGCGAGGCTGGGAGACAGCCGCACTCAGACACCTGACTTCGCAAAGCAGGCAACACTCCGTGGAGGTGGGGAGGGCAGCAGGAAGGAGGGCTGCTGGCTGGCGGGGAGGGGGCTCGGGGAGGGAGGGGGCTGACACTGCATGTTGTGCAGGCAGTGGGTGTGGGCACAGGGAGCAGGGAGGGCCCTGGCTGGCTGGGGTGTGTTGCGTGGCCGGGAAAGCAGGCCTGCGTGTCAGGTACTTAACAACAATTAGTCGCTGTTCTTTTTTCCACCTGGCGAGCTGCCTCCCAGGGCCAGCTGGCTGCCGCGGGCCCTCCGCATGGGCTCCAAGGGCTCTGGAGTTGCTGAGGAGCAGCGGCTGGGGCTCAGGGTACTCCTGTGCTCTCCAAACAAGGCTGAACGCCCCCCTCCCAAGGCCACCAGGAAGAACCTTCCAATGTGTCCCCCTGTAAGAGGCCCAGGGACTTTATCTGCCTTTAACCCTTCTTGCCATGTCACCGAGAAAGACAGGCTCCAGCTGGGCCGGGAACCTGTGAAGGAGGTCCCCAACAGCCCCTGGGTGGCTGGGGGTGCTGGCTGTTCCCAAGATGCAAATCCTACTCAATGGTCCCAGACTCCAACCCCTGCGGCATTCCCTGGAGCAAGTCCTCAGAGAGGGTACCGAGCGTGCACACGGCGATGACCAGGGCTGTCTGGGCAGCTCAGGTTATGACCCCACCAGGACCCCCTCTGCTGGACGACCCCTCCCTGCGAGGTGGCACACCCTTGCTGCCATTGCATGGAACTGACAGCCAGTAGAATCCAGGAAGAACAAGCCCAGCCCCGGCGCTTCCGCCCAAAGGGGTCACCAGGCTGTCCAAGCTGTCCCAGGAAAGGCGACTGGTGGCCCTGGCTCCAGAGTGGGCTGCAGCCTCCTTTGGGGGACAGTGGAGGGCAGGCTCGGGCTCAGGAAGAGAGAGAGAGGTCCGTGCTCATCCACCAGCAGCGAGGGAGCACGGCTTGCACTAGCTCTTTTATATTTATTTATTTTTATTTTTGGTAAAGAATCCATTGTTTTTTCTTCACCTCCCGCGCCCTTGGCAATTCTCCATGGCAGGTGTCCCTCCCCCCCTTCTCCTGGCAGTCATCCTCCCCTTTAGCCCAGATGGGAAGCATCCCGAGATGGTGCCTGGCCGCCAGGGACAGAGGAGCCTTGACCACCCCAAGCGGCACCAGAGCCCCGCGCTGGACACCCCTGCCCGCCCCAACCGGGCGTCTGCGTCTGGCGCCCACCAGAGGCAGCTCCCGCCTGCCCGCTGCGCCCAGGACTCCCTGTGTCTCCCATCCGCACTTTCCCCCTAAGCCAGAGAGCGCCCCACCAGCCCGCTCCCCAGAGGCAGCCACTGTGCGGCTCGCGCCGAGCCCAGCCAAGCCCCAGCGCCCGCCGCCCGCTGGCTCCGCACCTTCCAGGCAGTGTCGCTGGCGGACATCGCCGGGAGCAGGACGCTCCGCCCGCCCGGGACCCCCTGGCCGCCCTGGTGGCGATCGCCAGCTCTGCGCGCCGGCCTGGGCCAGAGCAGCGACAGCTAGCCGGGCAGCCGCGGGCACCGCTGAGCAGGGACACGCCGCACCACCCGGGGCCTGGCGCCCAGGCCGGGCCCGCCATCCCCGTGCGCCCCGGGTCCGCGCCCCGCAACTCGGCCGAGCCGGCGCGGTACTCACTGCAGTAGGCGATGAGCAGGCTGGCCAGGATCATGAACGCCCAAAAAGTTGAGGACATGCTGGGCAGGGCGGTCGCATCTTGCCGGCTGCCGGTCCTGGGCGATGGCGCCATTGAAGCCGCCGCGGCGCCCTCGCGGGGGGCAGCAGCGCGTCTCAGCAGCCGGCCCTGCCCGCGCCCCCGCGCCGGCCTCCACGTGCGGGCCCCGCGCGCGCCATCCTCTGCCGTTGCCGCCGCCGCCGCCGCCGCCGCCACCACCGCGCCCGGGCCGCCGGCCCACTGCGCCCCCGCGCCGGCCCGCCCCGCGCCGCGCCCGCGCCCGCCGCGCCCGCGCCCGTCGCGCCCACGCGCCCGCGCCCGCGAGACCAGGGACGCCGACCCAGCGGCTTGGGCGGCGCGGCGCGCGCGGCGCGCGTGCCCGACGACGGGGGGCGGGGGTCCCCGCGCCAGGCCCTGGAATGGAGGGGGCGGCTGATGGGACGCCGCGCCCCAGCTGCGCCTCTGGATGGCGACAGAGGCGGCGCGCACGCAGCCAGGGCTCTGGAGGTAGGAGGAGAGGGACCAGCAGGAAGTTTGTGGAGTTGGTGGGGGGTCGTGCTTTGGCCCAAAGAGAGCAGCTTCCAGGCCTGCCAGGGACGCTGAGGGTTCCAGAGCTCCCTGGGCCTTACTCCAACCAAGAAGGTTCACGGGTGGCCATCAGAGTGCCCCCAGAGAGTCAGGCCACTGTTCTGCGCAGGAAGCAGTGGCGTCAGGCCTGTCTGGATGCCTCCCCGCGGGAGCACCCTGGACAGCTCCACCTCTGCGCCCAGGCCAGAGCTGCCTGGAGTCTGAAGGGGGCCTCCCCTGCTCACTGCCCTTGGCGGTCCTAGCAGCCACTACAAGCCCCCCACTGTGGCTGCCACCCCTACCCACTGCTTGGAAGGTCAGGGACCCGGCCTGGGCCTCCTTCTCCGGGCGGCGGGGGTGAGGTGGATTTTCTGAGCAATTTCTAATGATGACAGTTCATTTTGTATGCAGAGTGAATTACATACGGCCAAGCAGCTTCTCTGCCAGCCATAAACTCCGGGAAACAGGAAGTAAGCCCTTAGACGTCAGTCTTCACAGCCCTGCCTCTGGGCCAAGTCCCCCGGGCAGCTGCCTGGGAGCCCAGGAGCCCAGGGCCTGGCCGGTCCTGCCAAGCACACTCCATCCCTGTCCTTTATCAATGGACAGCCATTCAGTGTGCTTCTCCAATGCCCTGCCCAAGGGGCAGACAGCCCTGAGCAGCCCCTTGGTCTTGCTAGAAGGTGCTGGGCAGGCAAGGAGCTACCAGAGGACTGCACCCAGTCTCAGAGAAAGGCACAGCTGGCCACCAGCATGAGCTGCCTGCCCCTTTGGGCATGTCCAGCCTGATCTCTAAGGGAGCACCGGCCAGGGCTGCAGGCTCCCGCAGGTCCTGCTGAATGGGATAAAGGACGGTTCTCCATGGGCCATCACCCCTCACACACCCCTGTTCTACAAGGGAAAACTGAGGCTGAGAAGGGCCACCTCATTCTCAGTCTCGGTGGCTGGTTCAAATGACCAGCTATTGCTGTTCTTGGCAAGGCTGCCGGAGGGCTGGGTTTTTTCCCCCCACATATTTTCGATTTGAGAGCATGCCAAATTCCCTTACTCTCTTCTCAGCTGCAGCTTCCTGAGTCCTCCCCAGCGGAGAGGGCACTCTGCAGCGCTGGGGGTGGGCTCACAGGGCCAGGGCTCCTGGTCTCTGAGCCTGCTCCCAGCCCCCCCAGAGGGCGTTTCCTCACACACATGCCACCTGGTCACTCACTGGATGCCTGACCCTCACCAGATACCTTCACAAGATGCTCCTTTGAGGACAGCCTTTCATCCTGTTCGAAGGGACAGGGCTTTCTTCTGGACCACAGATCCCATTGACATGATCATGCCCCCACCCTCAGCATTTTCTGAAACTGCCATGCAGCGTCCATGGGGGCTTCAAAAGGTCAGAGGGAAGAGCCTGTTACCTTTCATTCCCTTTGCCCGTGGACTTTCCCCTGCCCCCTCATATGTATTGGTGGCACTCACGCGTGGTCAGGTGCTGTTGACCATTCAGACCAACCCAGTGCCTCCTCAGAGGACAGACCTGGAGATCGACGTCCATCAAGATGGCAGCCGGGAAGACCCTGGGAACCCCTTTCTCCTCTGGAACACCGGAGGACGCCCTGAGGTGGAATGCATTCAGGACAGCCAGTCACCGCAGCCTGGTCCTAGATGCCGAGAGCACAGAGACGTGCAGGAGATGTCGCTCCCCTGTCCTCTGAGAGCGCCCCGATCCCCTGGGACATAGACAAAGAAGCAGCTAGCAGACTGCAGTGCCCAGTCTGTGACAGGGGCCACAGAGCTCGGCTGCAGTGCAGGGCAGGCGTTCGACCGCAAACCAGGTGGAGGTGTGGAGTGAGAGGTAAGCAAGGAGTGCATGCTTCACCAACATTTCCGTGATGTCATGCTGAGGATGCCCACGTGCCAACATGTGATCTGGAGCTTCACAAATAGTACTCATCCTCCCAGCTCCTGCTGATATTGGCCGCTCCACCCTCATCAGTTCCTTAAAATGCCAGTTGTCCACCCAATAATTGGCTTACTGTCATGCCCTTTGTCTGAAAGCAGTGTTCCCAAGGAGATTTTGGCTGGGTTGAGTTTGGGTGCATGGCTTGGGGCTGGTGTGGAAGGTGGCGGTGGTGGCCGGGGGTACTGCTGGAAAGACGCTTTGGGGCAGAGGGAAGGGAAGAGACAAGGAGGTAAACGTCTATTCCATGGTGGAACTCTGGTCACAGGCCGTTTGACAGCTGCGATGTGCATTAGCAATCGGGCGTTGGAGTGATTCCGCTCTGTATGCTGTGGCCTGAAAGCCTGTGTAAGAAACACTCATCGGAGGGCAGGTGTCTCTGTCTCTGGATGCTGCTATAACAGAAACCTCAGAGAACACATGCATGTTCCCCTGGGGCAGGATTCTGGAAGGCCAAGGTCAAGCCTGTGGGGCTCTTTCAGCATCTGTTCCTTGGGTCCTTAAAGGGGCCCACACAACTGCTAACTTCCCCTCATTTGTGGCTGGCTGCTCATACGAGGGGCCAATCTGTTCTTTTTCATAGGACAGCGCATGCCTTATCGTGAGGGCGAAGATCCTGCGCTCCTCACTCTTCTTTTCAATGCATCCTTTGGCATCCAGCCCTTGACCTCACACCCTGTATCTCGCCTGTTCTCTGCGCCCCCCCTGTTCCCATTCCTCCTTCTTACCTCATCCTCAGAGTTTTGCCCTGGGGTCAGCGTTGCCCTTTGCATGTTCAGTGACAGCTGAGTCTCACACAGGTCATTTCAGTTTCAGACGTGAAGGGTGACAGAGCGACCTGTCTCTACCTGACCCATAAGCCTGCTCTCCTTTCCTTCCGTCTCAAAAGTGATGAGGTCTCAAACAGAGCCTACACTGATAGAGTCTCATTAAAGCAGCCCGGAAGGCTCCAGTCCCAGATGGCATCAGGTGATCAGCTGTAGTGGATGGGCCTCCAGCAGGGATTTTAAGAGAAAGCATTCAAACTACGACCAAAGCTCTAGGTACTTATGTCTTATCATCCAACATGGTTGAGAGCCTGCAACCTAGAAAGTTGGACAAGTTCAGATCTCTACCCCAAGGTTACAGGAAGGGAGGATGGAAGCAATGAATGAACCAATGACACGAGAAGAGCGAGTGTTGAAGAACAGCGATAGCCCCTGCCTTCTCCTGCCTGAGCAGTCATGTCTGGGAAGGGAGCAACCTGGGGACAAGGCCAGCTGCAGGATGGGACCACTCCATCCCTGCCCACTTCTTCCAGGCACACCAGGGAGGCAGACCGAGATGGGGATGGGGAATTGGGGATGAGCAGAGTGCTGAATTCGGTTGCTAGGAAACAGAGCGCCCAGTTCTGGATCTCCACATGTATTCTCCGCTGACAGTTTTTGTTTGGTTGTTGGTGCTGATTGGATGATTTGATTATTAGCCGGAACAGACAGGGTATGAGATATTGAAATCTTAATAGGTTGGTTAAGAAGCTCTGGTGGCGTAGCGGGGTACAAGCTGGGCTGCTAACCACGGACTTGATGGTTCAAACTCACCTGCTGCTCCCAGGGAGAAAGGTGAAGCTGTGCGCTCTCATACAGATTGACCCCCTCAGAAACTCACAGGGCTAGCTCTACTCTGTCCAATAGGGTCACCGTGAGTCAGAATCCACTCCATAGCAGTGACAGTTTAAAAAAAAAAAAAAAGATGAGTTAGAGGATTGTCACATCACCTTAACACCAAGCCTAACTTACCAGGGTGGCTAAGGTCTCTGTGGTGAATTGATTCTAACTCGCAGAAATTCTGTGTTCAACAGAACCCAGCATGATCCACTGATTGGTCCACTCCATCCTCACCATCTATGTTTGCGACATCTCAGTCTATTGTTGCAACCACTGTGCCCATCCATCGTGTCCAGGGTCTTACTCTTTGCTGTCCAACACTCTACCGAGGATGACGTCCTTTCTTGGGTACTTCTGATGGCAGGCCCAAGGTGCATGCGACGAAGTTTCACCAGTCTCCTTTCTAAGGATCATCCTGGTGGCCTCACCTTACACAGGTTGGTTTGTTCTTCTGGCAGTTCAGGTATGACTCATAGTGTCCACCAGCACCAAAGGCCAAAGCCTCCCACTCTTGTTGGGTCTTCCTTAGTCACCATCCAGCTTCCACGTGCATCCGAGTCCACTGAAAACACCACGGCCAGGCTCAGACACACTCGGTCTTCAGAGGGACGATTTTGTGTTGCTGGATTTTGCCCTTCAGAGAGGTCCATTGCAGCAGATTTCCCTGCTTGCTTTGGATGCCTTGACTGCTGCTCACAGGGGTGTGTGCTGGGCATCCAAGTGACAGGAACCCTTGACCATTTTAATCTTTTCTCCATGTGCTGGGTCACGATGCTGCCCATGGGGCCACGGGGATGGCATTTGGCGCATGCGAAGACCCTCAGATCCCCACTGCACCAATGTCAAAAGCCAATGTCTTGAATCCCAGGGATTTCAATTGATGAGAACCTGAAACAGATATGAGAGCAACTCTCCCTGGAGCCTGTGTCCTGGAAGCCACCGTCAATGCTCATGAGCTGGGAGAGAAGAGACCGTCTGTATGTGATAGCAGCCACGAGGAACGGAGCCAGGGGCCCAGCGGCAGGGTGGCCATTGGAAACGGTGTGGACGGCGCAGTGAGAGAAGTGACACTTGGTGTTTCAGAGGCAGCGGCAGGGACAGAGGAGTGTCGATGGGCCAGCAGGCCTATCTTGTTGTTAGGTGTCCTCGTGCTGGTGGGGACCCAGTGACCCACGCACACAGGATGAGAGAATGCCCAGTCCTGCATCAGCGCCACAATGGGGCTCACGTTTGAGCCCAGGGCTGCAGCCGCTGTGTCCGTCCAGCTTGGCCTGACACTTCCTCTTTTGCCTTGACCCTGTACTGTGCCTAGCATGATGTCCTTTCCCAGAGAATGGTCCCTCCGGGTCACACGTCCAAAGTACATGAAGCACAACATCTTCTACACTTGCCTTTCAGGGGCCTTCTGTGGGTCAGAGCCGACTCGATGGCACCTGACAACAGACGCCGTTCCTGCTCTTCTTCTTCCAAGACAGACCTGTTTGTCCTTTTGGCAGATTGATATTCTTCCCTGGGACCACAGCGCAAAGGCATCGATTCCTCTTTGGTCTTCCTTACTCAACGCCCAACTTTCCCATGCCTATGAGGCAATAGAGAACACCATGGCTTGGGTCAGGGGCGCTTTAGTCCTCAAAGTAGCATCCTTGCTTTGCAACACTGTGAAGAACTTTTGTGCAGGAGATTTATCCAGGACAACTCATCCCTCGATCTCTTGCCTGTTGCTTCCATCAGCTTGATTGTCGATCCCCACAGGTTCACGATGCTGTCAACCTCCGAGGGAGCAGACAGACTCCTCTTTCTTCCCCAGAGCAGTAGGTGCACTTGAACCGCTCACCTTGCAGTGAGCAGCCGAAGATCTAACCCCTTCTACTACAAGGACTCAAACATTTCACTCAGTTACTATGTCATTTAATACCTTACACGGGCCGCTATTTGCACAAAGATGCCCTCCTGCGGCAGACCGTGTGGAAACTGAATGTCCCCAGCTCTGTACTGACTGTTCTTTATGGAGTCAAACTTTCCTCCCAAACCTTACTTTTGTGGCGACATAAAATTCCACAACACATGAATACCACCATGTGTTCCACAGACCTTGTTTCCATGGGATGTTTTAAACGCTTTGGAAACTAACATGCTCGCACGTAGGTATGTGGGGTAGGGTTCTGGTTGCTGCTGGTGAGAATCAGATTTGTCGAGTCAAACAATAAGGATGCGGTTTTAATGCTTTGCTATGTGTCACCAGACAGATGTTCACGGAATGTTACATGAATCTGCATCCCCACCAGCAGCGTGGGAGAGCGCCTGGTTGCTGTGCCCAAATCCACATAGGGCGCGACTGGTGCACCTCTCAGACCTTTCATAAGTGATGCATGGTTTCCAGAGTTGGCCTCGGCTGCGATCTGTCTCATGGTGGCTACAAACGTCAGTCCGTCCGTCCGTACCGTGGGGCTATCTTCGGCAAAGCTGTTCTTATCCGCCTCCAGGGTTTTCTCTGGCGTGTTCATTTTATTTCCTTCCAGGCGTGTCATTGTCCCATGCTCCTTACCCCTTCCTCCTTTGTTTCTTCATTTCACTGTGAACAAGTAAGAACGCAAGTCTTCCTCACTTTCAGCCAGCGAGGCGGTATCATCTGCTTCCCGCGGGTGGTTAATACGCCTTCCTCCCATCCTGACGCCACATTCTTCTACAGAGAATCATGGAAGTCAGGAGTTCTTGAAGCGCTTGCTGATGACGAGCAAGGATTGCGCCCGTCTGTAGGGGCTAATAAACGCAAGGCAAAGAAAATCAAAGTCTTCCCAGCTGGACCAACAGGTAGCATCTTGATAAATGGAGGAGAGGTTGAAGTTGTCAAAGATTTTGACTTGCTTAGATCCATATCGATGGCTCGTGAAAGCAGGAGTCACGGAATCAATGGACACATTGCTTTGGGTAAATCTGCTGCCCAAGAACTCTTGAAAGTATTGAAAAGTAAGGATGTTACTTGGAGATCTAAGGCACATCTGAACTCAGCCACGGTATTTTTAAACACATGGCAAAGTTCACTATTGAATAAGGAAGACCAAAGAAGAATTGGTGCATTTGTATTATGGTGCTGGTAATGAATATTGGAAGTACCATGGTACCAAGAAAACACACAAATCTGTTTGGGAAGAAGTACAGCGAGAATGCTCCTGATAGACAAGTATATCAAAACTTGGTGTTCCAGGCACTTTGGACATGCTGTCAGGAGAGACCAGTCCCTGGAGAAGGACACCGAGCATTGTAAAGCAGAGGGGCAGCGAGAGAGAGGAGACCCTCGACAAGACGGGTTGGCACTGTGGCTGCACCAATAGGCTCAACAGGAGAGCAATTGTGGGAAGGCGCGGGGGCGGGGAGTGCTTCATCCTCATGCAGGAAGGGTCTCCGTGAGTTGGAACCACTGGCAGCACCTGACAACAACAGCAGTACAGACTCTTTTCTGTTTTGAAGTGAATTCTATCTTTATGTTGGGGGTAGAAAGCATGGGAGAGCACTCCCACTACCGTGCATGTGTCAGTCCACAAAGCCAGGGACAAAGCTGTCCCGCTCCGGCGCCATCCGCATATGTCTGAGTCCATGCCTGTAACTGCTGGGCACACGCCACTGGAGCCAAGTCCCCCAACGTGGCTGACACCATCCCCGGAAGACACTGGAATTATTCAGGGGAGAGGGGGTGCAAAGGCAGACACCCTTTACCCCGAGTGATGGGCTACCACACAATATTTTTAAATTGTCCGGGGATGTGGAGTCATTTGTTTGTTTTTTCCCGAGAAGTGAGCAGAAGGCCAAAGAAGCTTAGGAACCTGTGCCACAGCCAGGAGCTTTACAACTCTTCCCCCTACCACCACCTTTTGCCCGAGAAATTTGCAATATGGTCTAGCCTGCCGAAAGCCCTCAAGTCAGTTTCTGACTGTTGCTTATTCAGAAACCTCTTCCTGTCGCCAAGTTTTTCACAGCTCCCACGTGCCACCACATAAGGGACTTTGGACCAAACCAGCAAAGAGACGTCGCCCAAGACAGGGCGAGTCAGTATCCCAAGCTCTAGGACTCAGAGACAATGCTCAGTTCTTCAAAGTCGCCTGCTTTTAATTTTTATTTTTAAGGGCAATCCAGGAAGCTAAGCTATATTGTGTATATTGTTTGCTTTCTTCTTTTCTCTGGCTTTGTTCACTCAGACTTCAAGACTCATCTATGCCATTGCATGGGTCAGTGACGGGTTGGCTCCTGTTTCTTCCTAAGTGGGATTCCATTGCAGGAGCCAGATGCTGTATCCACGTGCCTGCTAATGGAGATTTGGGTTCTTGGTTGTTTGAGTTATTACAATTGAAGCCATGTTGGATGTGTTAGTCCGGGTAGACTAGATAAACAAATTCATAGACAGTCATATGTGTATAACTGAGAGCTTTATATACAAGAGCAATTGAATATTGAGAAAACATCCCAGCCCAGTCCAGATCAAGTCCGTAAGTCTGAAATTAGCCCATATATCAGAGACCAATCTATAAATTCCTCTTCAGACTCATGAAAACACATGCAATGATGCTGAATGCAGGAAGATCACAGGCCAGTGGGCGGAAAGTTTTGTGGATCCAGTGGCAGTGGAAGCAACTCAGTACTGGCGTGGGTCTCCATGTGGCTCCTCAGCTCCAGAGTGCTGGCTCCATCAGCCTCTCTCCATGTGCCTTCTCAACAGGAATGTCTCCCAGGGAGTGAGCCCGTGTCCTGTCTCCAGTGAGCCATTTATCTCCTTAGCACCTTCAAATGATGTCATCAAGCTGCGACCTGATTGAGAGGCTAAACTCCGCCCCTTCCCTCTTCAGTCTCAGATTGACCACAGATGATGCAACGACCACAGCGGGCAATGCGCTCAGGCATGGGATGGTGGTGAGGGTGCAGTTGGACCGGGCAGTGTTTCTTCCTGTTGTGCCGAGGTTACTGTGGGTGGAACTGACTCGATGACACCTAACAGTAACAGCAACAGTGGATGTGGATGCGCATGTGTTTGTACGGGGACCTGCTTAGACTTGTTAAGTGACCAGACAGGAATGGCTTGGTTGTAGCATCAGTCCTTTGTGATTACGATTTAGCACAGGTGCAAGCGTGTTTGCGTTCGGCTACTAGCCAAACGGTCGGGCCTCCGTGGCTGTGAGACCATAAGAACTAGATGGTGCCCTGCTCTCACTGCCAAACATTTAGGTGAAAGATTTAATAAAAGAATCCTGGTCAAAATGGGGTTAGGGTGGGTGGGTGAGTAGGTGGGACACAAAACAGAACATAAAATTCTTACGGACGCTAGACTTTCTGCAGTCAAGGAGTCTGAATGAGCTCCTGAAACGATTGCCCTGAATAAGTCTTTAAATCGCAACTCCAAACTATCCCCAGAAATCTTCTTAAACCCCACAATCATCCCTCTTAGCTAGTGAAGACTGACGGCCTTGGGCCCTGCGCTCTTTCAAGAGTTATCGCAAGGAGATGACAGGGGAGCAGCAGCTCAATGACTGGTTGGGAGACGTGGGGACAGTGAGTTTACATTTGGGGAGGGAATGGTCCATGCGGGGGGAGAAAGAATGGTGTCAACTCAAAGACAGCAGTCGCCATCGCTGAACTGCTCTGCTGAATCGAGGCAGAGCGTTTTGGATGTCTTCTCAACAGCAACCAAATTAAAACCCTCAAAGATGAGCAGCCGGCACCCAGTCAGCAGCACTGCAGAAAAAGACGTGGTGATGGGCTTCCACAAAGGCCGCGGCCACAGGCCAGTCACGGGAGGCCGGGTTCTTCTTGGCTGCAGGCAGGGTCACCCTGTGGAAGGGCTGCCACAGCAGTGGGTAATGGATGGGAAGTCGTAGGCCGCGCGCCTCCACGGCCATGTCCCCAACGACTAACAGTGGCCAGCATCTTTTCACGGCTTCTTTGCTCTCTGCACACATTGTTTTGACTAATCATCCAGGCAGTTTGATGGGGCATTTTGGTTTCCCATAATTGAGTTTTGTGAGTTCTTCGTATATTCTGCTTACAGCCGATCTGTTCTATCAGGCGTGTGATTTGCAAATATCCCCCGCCCCAGCCTCTGACTTGTGCTTCATTCTGCTAACAGTGTGATGTTTAAACGCAGAAATTTATGTCCTTTTCGACAAAGTCCAACTTAACAATTTGTTCTGCTTCTCTCGGCATCATAGTTGAGAAATATGGCCTGACCCAAGGTCATAAAGACTTCCGCTATGTTTTCTTTTAGGAACTTTATAGTTTTAGGTTTCGTAAATGGCGTCTACAGAATGTTTTGTATTAATGTTATTACGTACTATGGCATGAGGGGGAGCCCTGGTGGGGTAGGGATTATGCTGTAATCTGCACGGTTGGCAGTTCAAATCCACCAGCAGCTCCTCGCGAGAAAGATTGGGCTTTCTCTTCCCGAAAAGAATTTCAGTCTTGGGAACTCACAGGGGGTAATGATGAGTCACTGTTGACTAGAGAGCAGTGAGATGCGTTATAGATATAAGCCCCATTTAAAAAATGTAGACATTTAATGGCCCCAGCACCAATTGTTTAAGAGATGTTCTACTCTCCAGTAAATTCCCTCCGTATCTTCATCAACAATCCCTTGGAATTTGTTTGGGGCTCTTTCTGATCTACTCTGTTCAACATTTCCCTTTATGGCAACAACACGCTGTCTTGCTTATAGAAGCTATGTAAGTCTGACAATGAAACACAAGCTGAACCCATACCACTGCCATCCATTCGACTTTGACTCACATAGCACAGAGTATGGTTTCTGAGGCTGCAAATCTTCATGGAAACAGATGAAGTCATCTTTCTGCCATAAAGCAGCTGAGGGGTTTGAACCACTCATCTTCAGTTGAACAGCCCCAATGCTTACCTCATGGAGCTACTGGGTTTCCAGTCTCCGAATTCTGAAACCAAACACCCAAATTCACTGCCACTGAGTCAACCGTGACTCAGGGCGACCCTCCGGGAGAGGGTAGAACATGCCCTGTGGGTTTCTGAGACTGCAACTCTTTATAGGAGTAGAAAGCCTCCTCTTTCTCTCTTGGAGATGCTGGTGGTTTCAAACTCCTAACCTTGGAGTTAGAAACCCAAGCCTAACGACTGCTCCACCAGGGCTAAAACGTAGAGGGCATTCATTCTCTAAGGAGCCCTGGTACTCGGTAGTGAAGCACTCAGCTACTGATGGAAAAGTGGGCAGTTCAAAGCCACCAGCCACTTGGAAGAAGGCCACGGCTGTCGGTTTCCGTAACTATTGCAGCCTTGGGAGCCCTGTGGGGCAGTTCTATGTCGTCCTTACAGCGGTGAGTCAGAAGTGACTCAAAGACAATGCACTTGATTTTTAATCCTTTCTCTCTGTTTTTTCTCTTTAACTAATGCTTGGACTCTTTTAGTACATTTGCATTCCCATATGAATTTTGCAATCAGCTAGCTAATTTTTTCTGAAGACTCCAACTGGGATTTTTCTTTCTTTCTTTCTTTTTTTTGAATTGTCATTCCTCATAGCCTATAAATCAATTTGGAAGATAATTGACATCTTAACGATATTGAATCTCTTGGCCCATGGATACTGTGTGTGTCGCTCCCTTTATTTAGAGTGTAATTTATCTCAACAATATTCATATTTCTTCAGTAAACAAAACTTTCTCCTTGTAGCAGTTACATAATCGCCTGTCAGCTTGAGTGAAGGGGTGGAGTCTAGCCTGTCAATCAGGTCACAGCCAATGAGACCTCTGTGTGAACCTGGCCTTCTGCTGAGGAGTCTGGGAATTCTTGTCTTCCTTCCTGCAGGCGGGACACATTCATTTGCTGTGAGACATTCCTGATGACAAGTCGCGTGGAGCTACGCTGGTGCAGCCAGGGCCCTGGAGCTGGAGGAGCCATGTGGAGACCCCTGCCAGCACTGGGATGCTTCCACCCCCACTGGATCCACAAAACTTTCCACCCACTGGCCTGTGGTCTTCCTGCATTCAGCATCATTGCATGTGTTGCGTGAGTCTAAAGAGGGATTTATAGACAGGTATTGGGCATAGGTGCTAATTTCAGGCTTATGGATTTGATCTGGACTGGGCTATGATGCTTTCTTAACATATACTTGCTCTTTGATATAAAATTATTTCTTCTACACATAGGAATCTTCTGGATTTGTTGCCCTAGAAAGCCCAGACTCACACACACATTTAGTATGAGTCAGAATCGACTCAATGGCACTGAAGTGTTGTTTTTTTAAAAAAAACTTATTCCTAAGTATTTTGCTTCCTTGTTACTAGTTTAAGTGATACTATTTTACTTTTATTTTTTCCTTAATATATAGACAGCTCATTGATATTTTTGTATTTTTAAATTCAATATCAGATTTTTTTTATTAGTTTCCCTGGGTGCTGTACGTCAACAATGAAGACATCTGTGAACAAAGACAATTTCACTTATTTCTTCCTAACCTGGCTGACTATCATTTCTAATTCTTGCCTTATTGCATTGGCTAGCACCGCTAATGTCGTATGGAGTGCCCTTGCTGGTCACAGATATCACTGAGATTAGAGGAGGGCCTTTCCATCATTTCCATTATGAATGATGACACCGCGGGATGTGAACAAAGGCTCCTTCTCAGGATGAGAAAGTTCTTCCCTCCTAGTTTTTTTTTTTTTTTTTTTTTTTACTGTTTGTGTCTTTTTTAATGGGAAACCCATCATGGGTCTTATAAAGACTTCTTTCTGTGTATCCTGAGATCACAGTGTGTTATCTCCTCCCCATATATCGCTTTAACTGTATTTTAACTTCTACTACGCTACATTTAACTTGTAAGCGTTCTAATTTGTCCTTGACAACCTTCTTTGGCCACTAGTTACTTAGCTTTCAAACATTTTGGAGACTTTCTTTCGTTTTATTTTTCGGCCTGTGAATCATTCAGTCTCTTAACATTTGGTGGGTTTTCCATCTCCCCCAAACCCATTGTCCATGGAATCCATTCAAACTCACGCTGTTTCTGTTCTGAAAATCAGTCCCATAGAGCCAGTTCCAACTTGTAAGGACCCTACAGGACAAGGTAGAACTGCCCATGTGGGTTTATGAGACTGCAACTCTTGACAGGTGTAGACAACCTTAACTTCGTCCTCTGCGGTGGCTGGTGGGGTCTGTGGCCGAGCTTGGGGTGCCATCAAGTGAAACCAGGGGCCCCTATGGCACACTCTGCTCCTGGCTTTTCTTCCTTGCTGGTAGTAAGTCCCTTCTTCTCAGCTTACCTCTTTCTCTTTTTAATCTCTGGTAGTGTGCAGGCCACACACCGGAAAACGCCTCCCCGTACACTGACTTGGGGCTGCGCTTTCCATAAGGGAGATTCATCCCACCGGAATCCCCTTACAAGGCATTGGCTGTCACATCAGATCACATCATGAAGGATGCCGGTCTCATTACAGAACTGCCAGATCACTAAGAGTCCTGCTTCAGCCAAGTTGACAGGTGTTTGAGGGTGGAAATAATTCAACCCATGATATTACATCTTTGAATTTAGGAGCCCTGGTGGCGTGGTGGGTAGGTGTTGAGCAGTGGGCCACAAAGTCAGTGGTTTGAAAGTAGCAGCCCCACTGTGGGAGAACGATGTGGCTTTCTACTCCGGTGAATAGTCACAGATTGGCAAGCCATAGGGGCAGCTCTATCCCTTAGGGGGCTATAGGATTGTGATACATCATAATTTTTTAGTTTAAAGACAATCAGCAGGTAGATTTTTCTTTTTCACCCCTCTAGATAACTTCTGATTTTAATTGGGAGGCTTAGATATGACATATTTCATGACTTCTTTATCTGGTTAGATTTAAATGTCGTATTTCCCAATGTTTTTTATTTACCTAAGTGACTCTTTGTTCTATCTTTTCATCATTTTCTGCCACTTTTGTAGATTAATACCTGTATTTTTGCCTGTCCATTTAATGCTCAAATTTTTAAAATATTTTGCTCTAATGGTTATATCTCTCTGTTTTTACAGTCTGCCTTTAAGAGCTATTATTTCACTTCTACTTAAAGCCTGAAGAACAAATGTAGCCATGATTCCATTATCCTTCATTATTCTAAGCGGCTCCATTTTTCATCTGGTTTAATTTTTCTTTTGCTTTGAGGACTTCTTTGGACATTTGCAGATCTGCTAGTAATCGCTTCTTCCACTTTTTAATATGTTTGAAAAAATGCTCATGTTAACTTCTTTTGTTGTTGTTGTTGTTGTTCTTGTTGAGCGTGGTCTGTAGTTTGAGTGGAAGTTCACGGACAAAACTCAGTTTCCCATTCACCGATGCCCACACATCTTGTTCCGTGACATTGGTTGCGATCTTTCCAATGGGACTTTGCTCTTTCCATGACCTCTTTGGGTTCCTGCCTCCACTCACCCTGCTCCTCCCTGCCTGCTAAATTTTGGGTTTTGGTAAATGCCGCCCTTCAGGTCTAATCTGGTTGGTTGTTCTGCAAAGCATCCTTCTCATGGGTGCCATGTTCACTTTGAAGGCCCACCAGTTGGTTCAGCCGTGGATTCACAGTGGGCCCACTGTCAGGGCCACAGTCGGGAGGTGAGGGTCTTGAATTTTGTCCTGCATCTTGCTCCCACCCTGTGCAGGGCCTTCCATTGTGATCGGGATTCGAGTGACTGGTAGTGGGGACCGGGCGCCGTCTAATTCTTCCTGCTTCAGGCTAGCGGAGACTGCACTTGCCTACGGACTGTTCAGTCCTTTGCCCTCATTGTTTTTTTGGGTTTTTTTTACTCTTTCTTTCATCACTTTTCTTTGCTACATAAATCGAAAGACCAGTAGTGGTCGCACAGACGACAACCACTCCAAAGCCTTTAAGTCCCGAGTTCCACTCATGAAAACATGATGTGGTACTCTGTCTTTATGGTCTGTCAGCCCATCAACATGCATGTCCCCGGAGACTGTGCTCTTAAGCATGCAAGTCCCGGTGAGTCAGCTCCTCAAGGTGTTTGGTTATGACATAGAAGTTCCTAACATTGCTCTCTCTATAATCTACTACATACCACTAAATACATATATATACACACCAGTGTGTCTGTGTATTTATAGTAGATGTAGTGTATTCTGCATAA
Organism: Tenrec ecaudatus; assembly: GCF_050624435.1. NCBI lineage: Eukaryota > Metazoa > Chordata > Mammalia > Afrosoricida > Tenrecidae > Tenrec > Tenrec ecaudatus. The sequence continues at coordinate 2,345,922 of NC_134535.1, forward strand.
GCTTTATGCACATACACACGCACATATACATAGAGAGAGACAGACCCTCTTCCCAGCCTGTAAATGCGTGTGGGTGTACTGCCGCACGCCATCCCACACCTGCTCAGCTTCAGGTTATGGATCCACCTAGCACCTATGCAGTCAGTTATTGTTTATTTTTGCAGGATTATGTCTGCCATGTTTGCCACTGTGGACTTTTGCTCCTGCGCCCCTTGGGGGTCTTCCTTTGTACCGGCCACGTTGTGCTGACCACCGCCCTCCTTGTGTGCTTTGCCTTGCCCTTCACAGAGGCTAACACCCGTGTACAGGCTTGTCAGTCGGCCCTCCCCCTCCCTCCTGAGATCCATCGTGGAGCGTTTGTTTCCGTGCACAAAACTTTCCTTGGCTTTTTGCCATATTGGCCTGTCCTTTTGTGGCTGACTTTATTTCACTGGGCCCACTGTCGTCCAGGTGCCTCCGTAATCGGAGGTGTCTCTCGGATCCATCGTTATTCTCTAATACTGCGTGGCTCTCCATTAGGCACTCTCACCGCCCTTTATCAATCCATTCTTCTGCCGATGGGCACTTAGATTTCTTCATCTTTATGTTATTGTGAGCACCGCTTTGGTGAACGCGAATACCTACGTATCTGTTTGTGCCACGACTCGTATATGAGAAGCCCGAATCCCTACTGTTTTAGGAAGGCCGTGTCGTTTCCCCTGCAGTGTGTACGAGTCCCAACCTCCCCACAGCCTCACCAGCATTTGCTGCTTTCCAGTGGTGCTGCGGTTGCCTTCATCCTGGCGGCCATGCCAGAGTGGGAGGAAGTCTCGTGGTTTATTTGCATTTCTCTCCCGGCTCAGGATCACGAGGGGAGTTTTGCATCGTATGTGTTGACCCTCTGAGCCCCTTGTTTGGTGACGTGCCTGTACAAACGTGGCTCCTTGTTAAATGGGATGTTTTGTCTTTTTTATGGTAGGTTGATAGAGCTTAAGAATAGGTTTGAGCGATTCCCCATTTGCACAATATGTCCTTGCAGAAACCTCTCCTCCGTCTGTGGGACCTCTTTCCACTCCTCTGCGGAACTCGTTCGACACGTGCAGAACTGTGGAGCACGTAGGCAGCCTCCGTCTTCCAGTTTATCTTCCACTGTCCGTGACTTTAGAGTTATGTGTGCTAAACTGCGCCTTAAATAAGGGCTCCTGAGATCTCCCCCGCTTTCCCCTCCACAATGCTCCTCTTTTAGAGTCTACGTGTAGGTAGTTGATCCATCCTCAGGTCTTAGTCGTGTACAGGAAGAGCTGTGCACCGTTTCATCTTTCTGATGATGGCTATCTACTTTTGCTTGCACTCTTTTTAAAAGAGTCAGTTCCTTCCCTGCTTAATGAACTTGGGTCCACAGTGGAAGATCTTCTGTCTCTAGGTGGTTGGGTTCTCAATCCAGTTCCATTGGTCCTGTGTTTCTTGTGATACCCTTTCCACACAGTTTTCATCTTCTCTGGTGATATTGCAAGTTCTGAAGACGGGTAGTTTGAGATCTCCTACATTTTTCTTCCTTAACTGGCCTTTGCTTAGCTGGGTTCTCTTTCCATTCCATGCGCAGATGGCGATTATTTTTCCAATCTCTCTTAAAAATGCCGATAGAATATGGATCAAGATTTCATTATGTTTATAGATTGATTTTGGCCAGAAGCCAAACCAAATTCGAACTGCAATTGAGTCAATTCCAACCCATAGCGACCCTCGAGGACAGGGTGGAACTGTCCCCATGGCTTTTTGAGACTTTGAGCCTCATCTTTCTCCTGAGTAGCAGCTAGTGTTTTTGAACTGCTGATCTTGTGGTTAGCAGCTCAGTGCATACTCCAGACACAATGAGGGCTCCTTTGCTTTGGGCAGTACCAGCAGTTTCACAATGTTACGTCCTTCTATCCATTAGCATGGTGTATTCTTCCCTTTGTGTGGGCCTCTTGGCTTATTGAGTAGTGTTCTGTAGATTTCTTGGTTTTGTTTACATCTTTACGTCCCTCCGTAAGTTGATCCATCAAGGTTTCCTCTTTTCCTAGCTCCTGTAAATGGCACTTTTTCCTGGTTTCTTTTTCAGTTCTCTTCTCTACTGGAGAGGAATCTCAGTTTTCAGTCCGATGTTGACCTAGTACTCTACCACTTTGCTGAATCCTTTGATTAGACCACGTTGTTTTGGTTTTAGTTAATTTTGGAAGGGACATATCTAGCGTTTTCTACACACAGGTTCATGCCATGTGGAAACAGGAATCATTCAGCTTCTTCCTTAGAAACTTGGATGCTTTGTGTTTCCTTTCCTTACCTGACGGGACCGGTAGTAAAACATCGGACCTGGATAGTGAGAAATTGCTTCCTTGTCTGGTTCACATTCTCAAAGGCAGGCTTCCAATGTCTCCTCGTTGAAGCAATGCTGGCTGTTCAGATTATATATATGTCCTTAACTATAATGAGAAATCCACTTCTATTTTCTTGAGGATTTTTCTTAGAAAAGGAAGCCGGATTCTATCAAATCCCTTTCCTAAATTGAATTGATGTGACCATATGGTCCTTGTCCTTTGTATTGTTAGGCAGTGGGTTAGATTCATTGATTTTCCTGGAAAACCGGGTATTAATCCCACTTGGTCATGATGTTTTGTTTCCTATCATTTTCTTTTTCCTGTGGTCTTGGATACTATTGGTTATTATTCTGTAGGAAAAAAATCGCATCCATATTCAAGAGGGATATTGGTCTTTGGTTTTTCTCTTTTAGGGTGCTTGCCCATCGTTTGTATCTGGTTATCATGGCTCCAATACAATGAAGGCAGCGTGCCTTTGACTTGTGTCCGTTTATCCTATGTTTCCACCTGGAGCACAACCATTCATATTGTTGCTGCTAGGTGCCCAGCAGCTGGTTCTTAATCATCGTCGGCCCAGGTGCCACGGAGGGAAAGACTGCCAATCAGGCACCATCCTACACATGTCTTAGCCACTGTGTCCATTCACATCCTGGAGCCTCTTCGTCCTTGCCCAGAGGCCCTCATGTTACTAAGCATCGTGTCTTTCGCTAGGGACTGGTCACTGCAGTCATCCCCCCAGAGAGCATGTCCTAAGTGTGCGAGATGAAGCCATGCCATCTGGCTTCCAAGGAGCCTTCTAGCTGCAGCTCTTCCAAGACAGATTTGTTCGTTCTTCTGGAAATCTGTTATCTATTTAATATTCTTCTCCAACACCATAATTTAGAGGCATTAATTCTCCCTCCGCCGTCCTCATTCGCTGTCCAGCCTTTGCATGCATATGAGGCTATTGGAAACACTGTAGCTTGGGTCAGGCGCTCCTACTCGGGTCAAAACACCATGGGTAACAGATTCAGTTGCTATGCAACTGGCCTGTGGCGCTTGTTTGCCCGCTATCAGTGATCAATTTGCACTGGCTGGAAGCCCCGTTTTAAACGCAGTTTGGCAAAGGGGGCAGAACCCCTGCCCCTCCCTGGATGCCAGGGGAGTGAATGGCTGACAGCTGTGTGTGTAGAGGAGAGGAGTGTGGATGGTGGACCAGCATGCATAGGGCTTTCTTCTGGTCACCCCTTCCCAGGTGAGGGAGCGGATGGATGGAGGTGGGGCGTGGGTTCAAAGGTGGCCAGGTGCGCATGGGGTCATGCTGTCACTGCCTTTTCCTGGGAGGGCCGTGCGGAGGTGGGGGGGGGGGTCAGCTGTGTCTGTGTCCAGGAAGGGCAGGAGGAGCAGCTGGCATGGCCTCACATCCCTTGGTGGAGTCACTGGGCATGTGGAGAGTTGGCGGTCAGGACGTGGTGGTGGTGATGGCATGGAGCTGAAAGGATCAGGGGTAGGTGCTTGTTTGCTGGTTCTCAGACATTGGGGCCAGAGGGATGTGTGGGTGTGTGCTGCTAACCAACAGGAGTGTTGGGGAGAAGGGGACACACGTCTGTGGTCACTGGGCAAGGAAGCCTGGGCGCTTTCTGTTGGCTGCAGGCAACAATTGGCACCTTAGTTAACTCGAGGGCTGCCTACACGGTCACTGTATGTCCTGTTGGAAATTTTGGGAAATTGGCTTCCGTGACCATCCCCTGAGATTTCTGTGGTCTTGGTGTCCAGACGGCCACACTGTGGGGCCAACCGACAGGGTCCCTCTGCTCTGTCTCCTTTGCCGACAGCTTCTAGTTGGTTTCTCCTTCCTGCGCAAGTTCAGTCTAGGTCTTCCTTCTTTCCTTTGGGTCTCAGGGTTCTAGAACTCTCTTTTGCATCTGTTTCGCTTAATTTCTCAGACCTTTGCTATGAAAACAATGACATACTGTGCCTGATAAAGCTGCCATTTTCACTACAAGTCCCTTTACCGTAATTTATGAAATACAGGCTTTCTGGGTATAGAATTCCCGGCTGGCATGTAGTTTGTTGGTGTCCCTTCAGTGTCCTGGTGATGCATGCTGGCAGTTTTCCTGCTTGCAAACTTTTCACGAAGCTGTACTGCCATCCACCACATTGTGTCCCCTGGAAGTGGCATTTCCACCTTCTAAGGTTACCCTTAAGAATTTCTCTGTTCAGTGGATCCCGTAATTTGATTATACATCGATATGTTAATAGAAACACTGCTATAAAATTATGTTGCTGCTATTAGGTGCCACCAGGTTGGCACTGACTGAGAGTGACCCAAGAGGAACAGATCTGAGCACTGTGGGGGGTGATTAGCCCCAGGGTCCCTTGCTGAACTGCTCTGCTATACACCATGTCCTTTCACAGGGACTCGCCTCTCCAGACAACAAGTCCCAAGTGCATGAGGAGAAGGCTCCTCATCCTCATCTACAAGGATCCCTCTGGCCCCATTTCTCCCCAAACGGATGTGTTTGCTCTCCAGGCCGTCCATGGCACTGCCAGTACCTATTGCCAGCACTGTCATCCAAATGCACCCGTTCTCCTTCAGCACCCCTATTCACCGTCCAACTTCTCCATGTCTATGAGATGATTGAAAGTGCCATTGCTTGGGCCAGGGACAGTTGCGTCCTCACAATGGCATCTCTGTCTGTCCAACACTCGTAACAGGTCTTGTACAGCGATATATACCATATACACTCGTGTATAAGCCGAGTTTTCAGCACAATTTTTAATGCGGATTTTGTGGTAAAATTAGGTGCCTCGGCTGATATTCAGGTCAGCTTACACTCGAGTAGCTACGGTAACATAATTCCTTCACCACTGCTTCCACGAACATCGGTTGTGCATTCTAGGAAAATCTAGTCCTTAACAACTTCAAATTTGTCTTCGTTTATCAGCATGCTGTCTCCTGGGCTAGTCGTAAGCACTTGGTTTGTTTCTTGGCTTTCACATTGACTTGAAATCCATGCAAAAGGCTCTTTGATCTTCAACGGGTAGTGCGTCAAGTCCCCGTGGCTTTCACTAAGCAAGATGGCGCTGTCTGCCTAGCGGAAGCTGTTCGTGTTCTTCTGATCTCTGTGCCCCATTCTTCTTCATCTAATCCACCTTTCAGGTGGTCTTCTCTTCACACTGAGCAAGTAGGGCACAAAGACACACCCTGACGCATCCTTTACTGATGAGAAGCCGTGCAGTGTCCTCTTGTTCTGCTCAAACACGGTTCCTCTTGATCTGTGTTGAGAGTCGGCACGGGCAGAGAAGTGTTCTGGAAGTCCCCTGCCCTTCGATGCTACCCTTACTTTGTTGTGATCCACGCAGTCAAATCCCTCGGCGGAGTCCAGGAAACATGAGTAAGCCTCTTTCTGAAATCTGCTTTCACCCAAGACCCATCTGGTTTCCTTTTCCCTGACTCTTCTGCGTCCAGCTCAGATCTCTGGTGATGTGTTGATGCCTTCAACATTTCACTTGAATGTTATATAAAGGACGTTTTAGAAAATGTCTGCACCATGCAGACCCATCCTTCTTTAGAATGGGCAAATACGTGGACCTCTTCCAGGCCGTTGGTCTGGGAGCTGTCTTCCACATTTCTTGGCATCAGACTAAGGAGAGTTTCCAGTCCTGCACCAGCTGTTTGAAATATTTCAATCAGAGATTTGTTTCATGAGAATGTCTTAAGTGCTGCTTGGATTTCATCGTCTGTCACCATCAATTACTGATCATACTCCACCTCTTGAAATGGTTGGATTTTGACCAATTGTGTGTTGGATTTTTTTGGCGGGGGTACAATGATACTATGTATTCCTTCTTCTCCTGGTACGTCTCTCTTCCTGCAATAGCTCGCCTATAGAATTCTTCAATATTTCAACTCGAGGGTGTCCCCCCCACTTCAGTTCTTTCGGTTTGAGATAGGCTGTGTTCTTCTCTCTTGATTTTCTAGCTCCTGCTATTGGCGCAGTGTGTTATAATACTTTGCCTTGCCTTCTTGAGCTGCCCTTTGAGTATTTCTCATCATCCCCTTTACTTCATGATATTATCCATTGTCCTTGGCTACTCCAATGTCCTAGACTGGGCTCTCTAGGGACGCAAAAGCAGTGACACTCATATATGTACATGCATAGACGGATCTGTATCAAGAAAATGGCCCACATGGCTATCGAAGAGGGCAAACCTAAGTCCAGGAATGTTCCAAGAATGTGGGTCAAGTGCCTAGCTTGAGGCTTTTCCCGACTTGCCCAGCTGTTGGTCTGATACTTGGCAGGAAGATGTCAGGCTAGTGGCTGCACAGGACAATAACTCCAAGGTCTGTAGCTGCAGGGGCGATGAATCCAAGATTGGAAGCTCAGGTGACAGGTCTCTGTAGTTCTTATCACCTGCAGGCAACTCGACAGGCCATTGGCCCTCCAAAATACCAGAGGTCGGTGAGGCAACTAAAGGGTCCAGATGCAGAAAAAAGCAAGCAAGCTCTTCCACAGAGCATGGCTCTATAAGAAGCAGGTCACACCCCAGCCAAACTTAATTGCATTGGTGGTTAGATTTGAGTACAGGTGTTGTAGCCCACCCTAATCTTACTCTATTAACAACAACAACAACAAACCTCTAAACTCACTGCCATCAAGTTGATTCCAACCCAAAGTAACCCTATAAGACAGGGTAGAACTGCCCCTGTAGGTTTCCAAGACTGCGGCTCTTTCTGGGACTAGGGAACATCTTCTTTCTCCTATATGCCATTATGGAGGCTTAGGTTTTAGCACATGTGCAGGTTAGCTTTGGGGGCATCATTTAACCAACTGACAGAGAATCCTAGCCCAGCCAAGTTGACGCAAAACCTGTTACATCTGTGTCCATAGCAAATTTCAGAGCCTCTTCCAACATCCATTTTGGTCTTGTCTCTTTTTTGTTTCTTTTTATTGGCCTTTTGCTTTTATCTTGCATGATGTCGTTGATGTCATTCCACAAGCCATCTGGTCTGAGTGTTGAATGTGTTCAGTGTGTTCTTTAGAGGGTCTCTAAGTTCAGGTGTGAGGCACTCAAAGTTGTCTTGAACTTGCTTTAATTTCCAACCTGAACTTACATAAGAACAATCAACGGTCTGCTGCACAGTAAGCCCCTCGCCCTGTTTGGGAGACGATTTTGTCTTCTCTCCAATCTCTTCTCAAAGACATAGTCCATTTGATTCCTGGGTATTCCACCTGACGATGAGGTCCACGTTCACAGTTGATGTTTGTGTTACGTAGGACATATTCACAATGAAGAAGTTACTGATTTTGGAAAGGTTTGTGTTTATGTTATCTCCAGTTTCCTGTGATCACCAAAGCTATATTCTCCAACTACCGATTCTTTCTTTCTGGTTCTAACTTTTGCATTCCAATAGCACGTAAATGTCAATGCATCCTGATTTCATGTTTGATGAAGTTTAGAATGAAGAAGCTCAGAGTTCTTCGTTTTCTTCATCACTGGGTTTAGTGATAAAGTGCCTTTAGTGGTTGATGAATAAATTTGAATAATGGTTTATTAACTGGTCTTACTTATAGGCATATAAAAACTATCTTATCACTGACAACATGTGTTCAAGAAAAATCTTGAAATATTATTTTTGGTGATGAATGTGAATCCATTCCTCTTGCATTTGTCATCCCAGCAGAGTAAACCATATGATGATCCGATTCAAAATAGCCAGTACCAGCTCAGACATGCTTTACTGGTTCCCTTCACTTTTCACGAGTTCCAATTTTCCTTGATCGAGTCTTCATGCATCCCATCTGTTGATCGTGAGTGGGTGTTAGCGGCTGTTTCTACTCGCGGCGAACCAGGCCCCTTCAGCAGATGAAGGTCTCAAGGCTAGTGTGCCGGCCACATCAATAGGATCAACTGTCTATTGAGGAGGCAGTCCTTCCTCGATCGCATCTTGAGGGTCTTGTGTGAGTCTAAAGAGGAATTTATAGATTGTTATCAGACATATAGGCTAATATTGGACTTATGGACTTGATGTGGACTGGGCTGGGATGTTTTCTCAATTTTCAATTGCTCTCGTATATAAAGGTCTTTCTTACACATATCAATGTCTATGGATTTGTTTCCCTAGTCTACCAGGACTGACACATGGCCAGTACCAGGATATTTTTACTTCTGTGGATATTTAAAAGTTTTGAGGTACATCCTATTTCTTTCCTCTTCTTAAGAAGTCTGCTTATTTTAGCTCTCTTCCCTCTCCATAAAAAAATGAGTAATTTTATTTTTTTCCCTTCTGTTAAAGAATGGAGTTGGGATCTGAATTGGACTTGCTTTTTATTTATATATTCCTTTGGGTAGTAATGGCATTTTTAAATGTTAGGCCTTCCTATCTATGAACATGGACTATTCTTCCATTATGTAGGTTTCTTTTAATTTCTTGTAATAATCTTCTGTACTATTTTTGTTTTTGTATAATTCTTCTGCTTCTCTGATTAGATGTATTCCTAAATATGAGATGTTGACCATTAGTTTTTTGGGGGGTTTTGGTTTTTCTTTTAAATCTATGACCTTTACTGTGTTGATAAATTTCCCTTCTGTTTCCATTTTGACAAATAAAAGTTTTAGGAATGGATGTTGAGTTTTGTAAAATGCCTTTTCTGTGCTGCTTGATCCAGTCATGTGATTATTATTGGCTGTTTTTCCTTTATGGTAAATCACACTGACTGATTTTTCCAAAGTTGTAAAGCTGGCATGAATCCCAGTTGATGACCCTGAACTTATGATTGACTGTGGGCTCTACTGGCCAGGATTCTGTTGAGAATTTTGTGCCTGGGTTCATAAGGGATATCGGTCTGCAGTTCTCTATGTTTGTGGTATCATCGTCTGGATTTGTTATCAGAGTTACATTTGCTTCATAAGAATGAGTTCAGATGTCCGTCCTTTTCTATGTTCTGTAATGGTCCCTGTGGGTTCTATTCTAGAGAATGTTCTAGGCGCACTTGAAAATAATGTATACTGTGCTGTTCTTGCCTGGAGTACTCTGTATATGTCTAAATAGTCAAGTTTGTCAGTTGTGCAGTTTAATTCTTAGTGTCTTGATTGAGCTTCTTTCCAGATGATCCACCTGTCCTCGAAAACAGTGTTCTGAAGTCTCCAAGCAGTACTGCAGATGGCACAGCCTTGCTCGTTGAACATGGGGAGGAATTGAAGATCACGGGTTGGAGCTTTCAGTGTGAATTACAACTCAATGTAAACACGACCCAAATCCTTACAACCGGAAAAACAGGCATCATCATGATAAATGTGTGTGTGTTATCGAATCGATGTCTTTGTTCTGACTGTATCTCTATGCTGTTTTTAATATTGTTTTATTGTGTTGACTTCTGAGTGGTCTTGTCGTGGATGCCGCTCTCAGGTCTGTCTGTTGATTTTGTTGATTCTTTGTCCAAATTGTTTCATTTTCAGATTTTTAATTGTGATTTTAAAAAACAAATCTTTCCATTTTTATTGTCTGGGAATGCCCTTCTCTCTCCCTCATCTTTGAGCGATCATTTTGCTGGATATTTAGTTCTCGGTTGGTAAAACCCTCCCTCCTTAGGATTTTATATATATCACTCCATTTTTTTACCTTTATAGTTTCTGCCAGGAAATCTGAGTTTATTCTCATTGCTTTTCCTATATAGATAATTTCCCCCTATCCCTCCATCCACCCCCACCCTGCACTCCACTCTCAGTTGCTCTCAGGCTTCACTCCTTGTCCTTGACATTGGAGAGTTTGAATACGACATTATGTCACGGTGTCTTTCCTTTGGGGTCTATCCTGTTAGGAATTCTCTCTGCTTCTTCAATACTTATTTTCTCCTCTTTTATGGTGTTGGAGAACTTTTCTTGTACTGTATTTTCTTGTCCTATACTATACTACTATTTCTGGTACTATAAAATAATTTCTTATACTATTTTCACTAGATTTTTGTTTGTTTGTTTGTTTGCTTGTGTGTTACTTCCTGGTTTGGAATCCAAATGAGAAGTTGGTTGTTCTTACATAATTATTAGGCTTTCTTCAGATTACTGTGCTCTTTGGTGTATTGTTTTCTTGGTTGTTTTTGAAGGAATTCTCTTTTAACTATTAATTGTTTCTTTGTTTGTTTTAGAGGGAATTATCTTCAAGTTCAGCTGTCCATTTCTTTGATTTTAGGACTCGGCTCTCTTAAGGTAGTGCTTAATTCTGGTATCTTATTACTTATCTCCTCTAATTCTTTTTTCCTATTGTGGCCTAGTTTTCCCTATTGTTTCTGTTGCCCTCAAACACTCACTCCATCTGTTGAAAGTACTTGAATATAATTCTTTGGAATTCAATTTCTGCTAGTTCTAGGGTCTGTTCATCAGAATGTACATATAGATCTGGTTATTGTTTAGGTTTCAGTGCCTTCGTACTTGTGAGTATGCAAATAGATGGACCACTGTTTCAGCAACACTACAGTGAAGTTGGGAGTTGGAGGGGCTCCAGTGTCATATGGGAGAGGTTTGTTTGTGTTACTGGGGGGTGCGAATGGCTGAGGAATTCCTTGTTTGGTGCCGGAGCAGCCAGGACCTTTGTGCAGGGAGGTGAAGAGCACCCAGGGCCTTCCGTACTGGGCCTCGGGGGTTAATAGGGCCTTTCTTACCAGGGTGACCTTCTTTGCCAGTGGGTAGAAGAGCTGGTCTAAAAATCTCTTTATTTTAGGACAGTTTTGGATGATGGGGAAAATAGTGGAGGTGGTTTAAAGAGTCCCAATATACCACTCATTGGACTTACCCGCTCATTAACATCTTACATTACTACGGTGCATTGAGTACAGTGCAAGCCCTCCTTGTAGACAGTGTGAGTTCACGCCCCAGGCATCTCCGTAGAGTGAATGTCATAATAAAGTGACGGACACAATATCCTTTTGGTGCCCAACTCATTAAACATTATAGTTTCACCACATTGCAGGCTAGCACGTAAGCAATCCCTCATCTCACTGCCATTGAGGCGATTCCAATTCAGAGGAACCCACTGGGACAGGGTAGAAATTCACCCTAAGGTGTCCAGGACTGTGACACTTTCTGGAGAGAAAGCCTTTCTTTCTCCCTGCCCGGTGAGTCCCCACTACGCCCCAGCATCATGGACACGTTAGGAATCTCATGAGAAGGACCAGACCGGGACGCAGAGACACGTGATGAGTACATGCGGTGGAAAGGATGGTGCTAATAAACCGGATCGACGCAGGGTTCCCAGTAATCTCGATTTGTAAAATTGCAGTCTCTGTAAAGTCCAATAAAGCTAAATAGAGTGTTTGTCCATTGTTTTAAACATACAGCCTTCGTTCCAATTTCCTCCCTGCATCCCTCTAGTGTTCTCTCTGTGTCCCAGAGCCCTCAGGAATCCATGTCCCAGCGACTCATTGAATCGCATTGAACTCTTTTGGGCGAGGATGGTCTCTGACACTGTCCTTGTGTGTAGTGGTTTTGCCAGTTTGCAGCTGTGTTTGTCAGTGAGCTGCTCTGGGCTCTGGGCTCTGATTGAAGGTGACCCCACTAGTTTGGATGGGGTGCTGGTCAGGTGTCTTGTAGAATGTCCACTCATTGGGATTTGTCCAGTGGTCTCCTCAGGATTGAGCCAAGGTTACTTGTCCTTGGGAGAAAGAGCCCTGAGGCATACGTCTCTCTCATCGCATCACAACAAATATGTTTACTGACAACAGGGCTCACCATGGACATTGACCTTGAGAACGTGCCGAGGGTGTTTTTGTTAAGTTTCTCTACTTCTTGAATCTGTTTCTCCTCTTTGCAATCAAGTCGCTTTATACAGCGCACACTTACAGAGGGGGTGATATGCCTCTCCCCAATGGGGAATAACTACCAAGTCATTTACAATTCCGCATCAGTTTTGTCTCTTCTCTATTATAGTTCATCAATCATGTGACAGGTTTTGTATCAATTTGGCTGGGCTGGAACCCTCAGTTGTTTAGCAATAAGGTCACCCCCGTAATGTGACCTAACATATTGTCAACAATTCCAGGTGCTCACGTGGCAGTCTGTTGATCTCTCCTTGGGGTTGTGGCCTACTTCATAGCTATACACAGATGACGTGGGGAATCCTCTCTCTGTCTTCCAGACAGTGTGCAGCATCCTGCATCTCTTTCACCAGCTTCGGCTCCTTCAGAGTTTAGCCCATGATCTGCCATCTAGTCCTCCCACCCTGGGAGCCATCAAATCCTAACATCGCTCCTGCTGATCTCCCTTTGCATTTGCCGGTTGTGGTCTTCCTGTTTTGTCTTCTTACTCTGTCCTCTCACCTCCTGGTTTTTCTTCCCGATTTCTGGTTTTCCCAAACCCAGCAGCTTGGCAGCTATGTGCGTCAGGAAAGACTTCCAGCTTACCATGAAAGCCCTGAACCTGAACCACTCCTACATGGGTGTGAGGCATTTATTGATATACATTTATTTATATTTACAGACACACACTAGTGTCCCTGGTTTGGCTTCTCTAGAGAGCCCGGGCTAGCACAATCATTTATTTATATCAATATAGCATGTGCACATTATTTTAAGCATTGAGTTATTATTGTGTGGGACTTAATTTCCTTGCTGAAATGATTTCAGCATTGGTCACTGGAAGCTTTTTTATTAGTTCCTTTATCTTCCTGACATATCTCACCTGTGTGTGTGTGTGTGTGTGTGTGTGTGTGTTTTATTTTAAGGACCATTTTAAATGCCTATGACTGGTAGATCCTAGCTAAAGGTTTTGACCACATAGGATTAGACTGTGTGAGTGTTAGGTTTTTTGTGCCATCCTGGCCAACAGGAGCATGTGAGATTAATCAGGTCAAAATCTGATTGGAGGGCTCTGCAAGGCCCACCCCCACCTCTCTTGTTCTCTGGTGATCAGACCAGCGTGCTGCTGCTTTAGCTAGTTCTCTGTCTTAACCTGTGAACTACACTACCTGTGGGCCAAGCCAACCCATAGATCCTATAGCTGGAACTTGAGGCTCTTTGAGACCCGCTTCATAGCACTCCTGGTGCATACATTGCTTGAGCTTGAGGATGGTGGATCGTGTCGACTTGCATTGCTTGAGTGTGATATCCCATTCAGACCTGCTTTGCTAAGTGCCCGAGCTACAGACTATTGTTGACCCAACCTGCTGTTTGCTCCATGAAAGTGAGTTGAACTGAGCCCTCTATACTGCTGTGTTGACTAATTAGTTGTTATCATCCTTCTTGCTGTATAAACTTTATATATATATTCATAAGTGTCATAGTTTTGCTTCTCTGGAGGACCCTGCCAAACACAAGCTGCTTTCAGATGCCAGGCAGCCATGCTGCAGGGTGTGACTTTATCTCCTATTTGGTTGTGTCACCATGAAATCATGCACTTAGCACCACAACAATGCCCTGTGTTGCATTCAGAGCTCTGGCCAGAGCTGGCATCTCTGATCCTAAAGTTCTGTGTGCCCTTTCTTCCACCCAGCACTGATCCCCTTTCTGGAAGCACCATCCCTACTTGATTCTCGATCCTCCCTCTTCTTTGCACCTGTAGACCATGTGACTCACGTCTGACCAATCAGCGAGGCCCATTCCAGGTGCATGTAGATAGCCTGGCTTACTGGAGAAGCCTTCTACACTGCATCATTCTAGTCCAACCCTTCCAGGATGCCATTGGCTTCTGTATCTCAGGGGGCTCAGGTGGTGACAGGTCAGGGAATATCTTCTCAAAACAGCCCAATAGAAAACAGAAACTCAGAAACTCTCTGCCTTAGATCCATGTCCCCCAGACCTCAGAGGACACCCTCATCCCCTGAGCCCAGCTATCTGTAAGACTTGACTTGTCTACCAAGCAAACTCCATGACCATGTCCTCTCTGGGTGCTTTGTGAGGGCTAAGATGCTGGCACAGGGACTTGGCCAGACCAAGCTGGGAGGGAGACTCAGAGTTCCTCTGCCCAGAATGCCCAGCCGTGACACTGGTTTCTTGAGCTTCCCATTGCACTCAAGTGAAGCCTGCTGCAGAGAGCAACTGTGCTGGAGCCAGGCAGTGCCCGCCAGGCCACCGTCCATCAGGGAAGACACATCCCGGACCAACACCACCAAGACCCAGTTAATTCATCGCCAAGAGCCTGGAACTCACTCGGCAGAATCTGTTTCCCTTCTCAGACTTTGAGGCCAAAAGATTTATGGGCAGGAGTGTTTTTCAAGGGAGCTGTCTTTTGAATTATCGTGTAATTAAGATGCTAATGGCTGTTTATAGAACCTTCTCTCCTCAGTCCAACTGCTTTCTGAATAATAAGAAACGTCCCTTTGTTGTGGTGGAAATCGTGCAGGGAGCAAAATCCTTCTTTAAATCACTGCATCATTAAAAGAAAACCCATGAAAAACTTACACTAGAAAGGAATTTGCTAATGCTAATTAATTTTTGCATTGTGTGTCTAAATTGTAAGGAAATTGTAGGCTTACAACCCATTTCCTTGGTGAAATGAGGATAAAACACCTTAGTTCCTGATTGGGCCACTCAAGTGTGCCCCAAGACAGCAGCTTCTTAATCAAAGTCTTGAACAAATGCTTGGCAAACCTCATTCACAACAACATTCTGCAGGCTCCCAGCGCTGCCTTGCAGTCACTCTCTGGGCTCCACAGTTCTGGACTTGGCAGTGAAGTCGCCTTCTGCAACCCTCCCACCAGAGCCTGGCTGGGCTTGAGAGCCGAGAGTTGCTTTTGGAGACTGAAGGGTCCAGTCAGCTCTTGCTCCTGATGGGGCCTGAACCTGAGAGAGGAGAGCAGTTCGCTCAAGGTGGCCCAGTGGGACACAGGCAGGACTGGGCCACGGCTCAGTGTGGTGCCCAAGCTGCGGCTCCAATGCTGCGGCCTAAAGTGCCTGCCCTGTTGTGTCCCATGCAACAACACAGACTCCTGTTGGCGTCCTTCCCTTCTACCTCTCAGTCGATTTGATTTCCCCTCTGGCAAGGCAGCCTGTGGGCACCCCGCAGCACTTTGGCCACTTGACAAACAGAAAATGGTCCACTCCTGTGAACAGAACCCGTCGTCCCCCAACACGAGGCTGCTGGAAAAGGGGAGGCTGATCCTGCCCTCGCCCCATGGACCTTGATGTTACTCCCTGCAACTGTTCCCCTAGAGGTGACACGTGAAGCTGCCCATTTTCACCTGGTCACCAGATAAAAATTCTTCCCAACATGGTTCTGAGCCAGGAGCTCCCCACCCAGCTCCCCACTCTGCTGACCTTCCCAGGTGTCTGTCTGACCACCGATATCCACTCTCTGTCCAGGAGAGTTGAATGGATTCAGCCTCAGGAAGGCCTCATGGACTGCAGAGTGCCGCCATCCTCCAGAGGATGCTCTTGGCAACATCTTTATGGAGGAAACGCTCCAGGTCTTGCTTCCCAAGTGTGGATGGGTGGATTTGAACTACTCACCCTTCGGTTACCAGCGGAGTGGGACTTGGTTGCCCACTCAGGGCATTTAAGAAGGACACAGGAAACCAATTGACACTGAGGTGTCTTCAAAGCAAGATGGCCCTGTAAGGGTCAGCGGACAATGGCGATCCAGAGGTTTCAGTGGCTGGAACTTCCGACGCCGACCCACCTGGTTGTCCTGTGATTGTGCAAGGAGAAACATCGCCTGGAGCAAATGGTGCTGCTTGCATCGGGTCCGAGCAGACCCGGAGCTAGTGTAGACGTGGCAACCTCATTCTGAAGGAACGCGGGTCCCATCCTCTTATTGCCCACAGACATTCCGTTGTTGGGTTACGAATAAGAGAACACACAAGCCAACACTTAGCAAAATGAGATTCTTGTCCAATTTGGGGCTTGGCATTTTCAGGTACTGATATTGGAATGACTGTCCTGGGGCCATCATAACCAAAGGCCACAACTTGGGTGGCTTATGAGGTGCGGGATCTCAGGGGGGCCTCTTGGAATCTCCTGTGTGTAGTAAGCAAGAGGGAATACCATCAGAGATACCTGGAAACAATCCAATGGGCCAATGCAACGTGCTAACCTCGGCCTCATGAATCTGGGCCAAACAGAACCAGGTGGTGCCTTGCAACCGCTACCAACCGCTCCGAAAGGAATCACCCTAGGGAGAAAGATATGGATCAAAGCTCAGACTCATCAAAAGGAAACTATCAGGTTGACTGCTTTGTTGGAGACTGGTGGGATCCCTGAGAGGATGGCCCTTCCTTACCCTGGAGTCTTGGAACGGAAGGTCAATTCTCAACCTGACAACAGACAGGTCTGCAAAGAGAACAATTCCACTGGCGAGGTCTGCACTTCTTAGCACCATATGAGATCAAAGGACAACCTTTGTCCAAGGGCAAAGTTCAAAAAACAGGAAGGATTCAGAAAGAAGTCTGAATGGAAATGGGAGACACAGAGAGGGAATAAAATCAATGATGTTAAAGAAAAATCACTGAAGTAGCAGAAATGTGTTGACTTACAGCTCTGGAGGCCAGAGGCCCACTTGTAAGATTTTGGCACGGCCACGGTTCTGTAAGAGGCTCACGGGGCTTATTTGGAGGTTCTAGCAGAGGAGCATTTATAGAGGTCTAGACAAAGAAATGTACATATGCAAATATTTATGAGGATGGGGAAATAGATCTACGTATCTATATTTATAGGTTTTGTATTAAGGTGGCGGAAGGACCTTGGGCCTCTACTTAAGCACTCCCTCAATGCATGAATACTTTCTTCTATTAAATTGGCACTCTATGATGCTCACCCTCCCGACACAACTGTTGAAGCCAAAGCAGGTGAATAAGTAAAGGTGGTGAAGAAAGCTGATGGTGCCCGGCTATCAAAAGAGATAGTGTCTGGGGTCTTAAAGGCTTGAAGGTGAACAAGCAGCCATCTAGCTCAGAAGCAACAAAGCCCACATGGAAGAAGCACACCAACCTGTGTGACCACGAGGTGCCAAAGGGACCAGGTATAATGCATCATCCAAAAAAGAAATATCATAGTGAATGAAGGGGGAAGTGCAGAGTGGAGACCCAAAGCCCATTTGTCGGCCACTGGAGATCCCCTCACAGAGGGGTCTAGGGGAGATGAGTCAGTCAGGATGCGATGTAGTACCGATGAAGAATACAGCTTTCCCCCAGATCCTAGATACTTCCTCCCCCCAACTACCATGATCCGAATTCTACCTTGCAGGCCTGGATAGGGCAGAGGTTGTACACTGGTGAAGATAGGAGCTGGAGGCACAGGGAATCCAGGTGGATGATCCCTTCAGGACCAGGGGTGTGAGGGGTTATACTGGGAGAGTGGAGGGTGAGTGGGTTGGAAAGGGGGAACCGATTACAAGGATCTATATGTGACCTCCTCCCTGGGAGACTAACAACAGAGAAGGGGGTGCAGGGAGATTCTGGATAGGGCAAGATATGACAAAATAATAATCTATAAATTATCAAGGGCTCATGAGGGAAGGGGGAGCGGGGAGGGAGGGGGAAAAAGAGGACCTGATGCAAAAGGCTTAAGTGGAGAGCAAATGTTTTGAAAATGATTAGGGCAAAAAATGTATGGATGTGCTTTATACAATTGATGCATATATATGTATGGATTGTGATAAGAGTTGTATGAGCCCCAATAAAATGTTAAAAAAAAAAAAAGAGGCTCACGAGGCTAACCCTTCACGGTCTGTGCCAGCGTCTGGTAGCCCTGGGTACCACTTTCTGTCCCTTGGCTTCATATGGGCTCAATATTCCCCTTGGGTGTCTGGCTGGTTCTCTTCTCCTCCTTGATAAGGGCATAACTGAGGTTGGATCAGACCCACCCTACTCCGCTAAGTGGACCAACAGATGGTGTCCTCAAAGACTGCTTCCAAACAAGGTCAGTATTCAATGCATGACAATACTCAAAGTAAGAGTCTACTTAAAGAAAGTAAAACGAATTGCTTTCAAGATGTGCATCTGTAAAGAACAGAGATCAATGGATGGAACATTGATGAATGGGCAAGCTTCTTAATAAATGGCCACTCCTGGCATCAGGGACAGTCTTTTGTTGAAACAGTGGCAGAGAGCAATGGACAGAAAAACCCAGTGGAAACTCCCTGGGAAGCAGAATGAGCCCAATCAGGCACCACGGGTACCAAGGTAAGGGGCCCTCCACCTGGCCAAGGAAGCTCAGTAACACGCGGCACTAGAGTGACCCTATGGGCAGTCCAGAGTGGGGTCTGACAAGGACGGAGATCAGTGCGGTCTCCTCCCTCCAGATTAAACACTCCTAGCCTCCTGCACCAGGGCCTGACACGGAGAGCAGGCTTGGGAAGATGTGGGTGCTAATCTGGACTCCCTTCCCCCAACACACTCTGAAGCTGCTGGAAATGCCCAGAAATTAGCTAGCAGGCCTGGCAGTAGCCAGAGATGAGTGGAGAAGGGGTCCTGGCCCTCCTGTTGGGACTGGTTAAATGACACCGAGTCTCCTGCGACATTGCCTTCATAGTGTACAGAGTGGAGCCTCGCGTTTGTTCATATAATGGTGAAACCTCCTCTTTCTCCACCTGTGCACACAATTAGGAAAGACCCAACCCTAGAGAATCTAATTTTTCTGGTTGAGTCGAGGGCCAGTTGAAAGCAGAGAAGCCTGTCATGAGACAGATGGACTCAGTGGCTGCAAGAATGGACATACACCGAGCTGGGGTGGTGAGCAGGGGCCCGGGCAGGACAGTGCTTTGTCCTCGGTACATGGCTGCACTGTGAGTGGGCATGGACGTCACGGCAACCAACAGCAGCAGCATCTGCATCCCCACAGAGACAGGGACATTCCTGATTAGGGCTGTCAAAGGTAGATGCCATCTGAACCTCAAGGGCTAAATTCCTTGAGGATCTGCCTTTTGTGTTTCTTCCAGCCCTTTAAGATGTGGCCTGGGACCCTCCCCTCCACGTTGGCCTCCAGTGGGCCCTCCATCCCCTCATCCCCTTTGACTTGGGGCTCACTCTCAGGCTCGGTTTGCCATGGACCGTGGTGTCTTGGTCCCCTCTCTTGCTTTGGCTGGACCACACTGGACCTTCGGGGCCTCAGCACAGTCCATGCTCCCATGACCCCACAGCAAACAGCACACAATGCCTTTCTTGGAACAAACTCCCCCGGCTTCACCTACGGTTTTGTTAAAAATACAATTTTCCCTTTCAAATGTTAATATCTTTATTTACTTTTTTCCCAATATAAATGCTGAGTTTCTTCTACTGCCTGTAGACTTGACCTATTTCTTACAGCTAATAAAAAATAAAATACAAAACAAAAATCCCCAGCAAAATGCTTAATCATTAGCTACAATTATGACTTCATTCTTCTATCACCTTAATCTTCCAAACTATTATATGTTCTTGATTATTATAACCTTAGTCAACACACTCAAAGGAAATTTATCCAGCATACTCTCACACCACCCATTAGATGTCTTAATTTTAAAAAAATTCTGTTCCCATCCTTGTCCATAAACTGTCATGAGTCTTACACGTGGTCCATGAATCGCACCTTATTTTTCCCTACTCAGTGGCCCAACATAGACATTCTTTATCTTATGATATTGTGTTTTAGGGAGGGAAATCTGAATAAAAGACAAAAATGAAAATAATTTAAAATATGTCTAATTAGAAGTGATTATCCAGATCCCTACTAAGGCAAAAGAAGGAACTCATGTAGCAGTGCCCCCCTTTGCTCATGGACAGGAGGCACAACATCTGAGAAGAGCAACCCTGCCAAGATGCAAGGCTGCCCTGAGTTGACACCGCCATCAGTGACCCAGGATGGGGAAAGCCGGAGACAGCAGGAGCAACTTGCCTCCTAGTCCAGAGAAGATGCAGGTGGGCGAGCTCAGCGGTTTTAGGTCATGGGGACCAGTATGCTCCAAGGTAGCCTCAGACCAGAATTTGCTCATCATTTATAGCTGCGAGGTGAGCAGCATCCCCGAGCCCATGAACCGAGACTGAGAACGACTTGCTCTAACACTAGGGGCTGTACATTGAGGAAAAAGCTTTGGGGCACCACGATTCAATGCTGGGTGACTAACTCCCTAGACCACCTCTTAGAGATACTTAATTGGTGGTGGTCATCGACTATCAAGTTGTTATGACTCAGCGTAATGGCCCCATGACATTTCTTAGGTTGCCCCAATCAATTACGGAAGGTTGTTTTTGTTTTTAAATATGCCAGGCATTTTTTCCAAGAGCTGTTGGGTAGGGTCAACCTCTGACTCTTTGGTTAATGGAGAAGTGGTTTGTCATTGTCCCACAAGGGCACGAATTCAGAAAGGTGACATTTTGGGGCAGTTCTAGTCTGTGGTGTAGGATCGCTATGAGTCAGAGCCAACAACTGCAACATATTCTGAGGGGGTGCCGAATTGGCGCAAGGAGGGGACATGGACAGAGCTATGGGATTGGGACCTGTCTCATCCTTGTTGACTGTGAATGGACCATATCTCCTCTCTTCCTACTGGGACAAGGTGGGTCCCTGCGACCCAATATGGCTTTAGTTACATCTCAAGGGTAGACTGAAGGCACCATCTTTCCTTAGGCAGAGAGACTAAGAGAGAGAGAGAGAGTGAGAGTGAGAGTGAGAGAGAGAGAGAGAGAGAGAGAGAGAGAGAGAGAGAGAGAGAGAAAGCTCAATCCAGGGTAAGGAGACAGGCTGAGGAGAATGAGAGGGACAGGGAGAAAAAGAGAAAACTTCCCCTTGTCCCCTGAGGGAGCCTCGTGGTGCACACCCACAGGGCATTCTCCTGTGCCCTCTCGTTGTTGTCTATGAGCGAGAATTGATTGAATGGCCATGTTTTTCTTTCTTCTTTTGAATCTCTGACCACTGACATTTGGCTTGGAGATCAAAATGAAGAAATATATAGATAACTCTCATCCTGGGAAATCTAAATAGTGGAATACACCTACTGGAATATATTGACTTTAAGTGAAAAAAATTGACAGCAAAGAACAGACTTAAGAATACGTATGTTGGAGTTGTTTGAAGAGAACACAAAAGTACTATTTGAGTTTAAAATGAAGTAAAACAAATGGGGGAGGAACACAAAAAATGCCGCAAGAACTTGCCATCACGGAAAATAATTAATTGGGAATCTTAAAATATGGACTCTAATACTGAGTAGAACACCCCCCCCCTCCAGTGGAGTTTCTGAGACTGTCACTCTACATGACAATAGAAAGCCTCATTGTTCTCTCATGGAGTGACTGGTGGGTTAGAACAGATGACCTTGTAATTAGCAGCCCAATGTGTAATCCACTCTACCAGCCGGACTCTGTGTTAAGTGGTAGTGGGCCTCAATACAGTCGAAGTGGGGAGCAGAGAACACAAGGGTGTCGCAGGAGATGCTGAGATAAGCCTGCTCCAGTCACCAGGAGACACAGAGGTTGGAACTTCTACTCTCACAATGAGACCCCACAGACCCTTCCAGTGGAGCACCCATGATCATTGTTTTCAACCACCACCTTGCATACTAAAGTCAGAGAAGAGAGGATGGAAGAGGGACTTGAAGCGGCTACTTGGAGAGCTTGGCAGGTTTCTTTTACCCCGAGAGACCCAGAGGATGGTCTGTCACCCTTGCCTAGGTGGGAGATGGGTTGGTCAGGGTGGAAGGTAGGGTGACATGTTCCCAACTGTCAGAATTTGTGGGGACTCACTAGTCACAACAGGACCAGAGGAAAGTGCAGATTCTGTCAGAAGAGCTACCTGATAAGCCAAAACAACCTGAAGCAATCAACCAGAACAATACCTTCAGCAGAAGGAGCCTGGGGACAGCAGGTTTATAAGGTCTGAGGGAGGAGGGTAGCCAGAATAGCTAAATCATCAGGCGATTGAGGAGATTGCGGGGGGGGGGGGCGAGGAGGGATGGAGATTTCTTGAAGAGCCACCCAAGCTTGAGTATCCCAAGGGGCACAGAGCACAAAGAAGGCTAACAACCATGTCCGCTCAGTGAGACTTTCCATCCCTCTGTTCTTTACTTTGTCTCTTAACTCTAATCCTAGAAGGAGTGGAGCACAGTTGGTCACATGTAAGGGAGGGTGGACAATCTGGCGGAGAAAGTCGGATTAGTTTCTTTGGATCCAATAGGAAGGTAGAGCTTCAAATTGCTGGCATAGACTCAGAGGGAGGATGGCAAGGTTGTGTCGTATCCATTCTTTGGCCACAGGAGACCAGTTCCTGGAGAAGGACGTCCTGCCTGGATGAGGAGACGACGGGGCACTCCCAGGAGACGGCTGCAACCATGGGATCTGGCACAGGAACAACTGTGAGGATGGCACAGCTGGGTGGTGTTTTGTTCTGTGGTGCATAAGGTCGCTGTGGGTCGGAACCAGGTCAATGGCATCCCTGCAGTGTAAGCTGGCTTGGATCCCGGGTTCTATTCAAGGCCGGGTGGAATGTGCCACCGTAACACAGACCTCGTCAACCCTTCGGTGGTCTTCCTTATTGATTGTCCAACATGTCTGTAAAGCGATTGGAAACACCGCGACTTGGGTCAGAGGCGCCTTACCCCTCCAAGTGACATCCTGCTCTCTAACACGTCCAAGAGGACTTGAGCAGCAGATTGCCCGATGCGGTACACCTTTTCATTTCCTCACCGTTGCTCCCACGATCATGGATTGCGATCCAAGAAAGAGGAAATCCTTCACAACTTCTGTCTTTTCTCCGTTTATCAGGAGAGATTCTCTACTGATCCATTTTGAGAAGTATCTGTGTTGTTTTCTTTGGCTGCGCTGGGTTGCCATCCTTTCTGAAGGCTGCGGTCGTGGGTGCAGCAGGCGCTCCTCACTCTCCGCTGGGAAAGCTTTGCCATCTGCCCATCACAGGTTATTGACATGGCTTCCTGCAGCCCTCATGCCATGTCCTCCTTCATACAGTCTAGGGTCATGGGTTATTGCTGAAGACGTATGCTGGAAGGATACATGCCTGACACACACCTACCCTGGTTTTAAGTCATACGGTATCTCCTTGATCTGCTTGAAGGACTGCCTCTTGGTTCCACATGAGCAGAAAAGAATGTTCTGGAATTCCTATTCTTCTCCAGGATGTGCATAAGGTTTTATGATCCCCAGAGACAAACGCTTTGGTCTAATCAATAAAACACAAGTAGCGTCTTTGGGATGTTTTCTGCTTTCTGCCAAGGTACTTCAGACATCAGCAATGATACACCTTATCCCACGTCCTCTTCTGAATCCTGCTTGGCCCTCTGGCAGTTCCCTGTCAATGTACTGCTGCAGCTGCTTTGGAATTGTCTTAAGCAAACTGTCATTTGCAAGTGCAAAGGATTCTGTTCAATAGTTTCCACTTTTTTTCCGGGTCACCTTTCTTTGCAATGGGAAAAGATAACACAGCAAGGAACATGATTGGGCTTAGAAATGACAAGAATAAAAGAGGAAAGATAATATTTACTTCTAGTTCATACAGATAGCTATGTGAACATAAATCAAGGTAGTTCTTGGCTATCTAACTAAAACCTAGCAATAACAGACAAAAACAATAAAATAAATTGGTAATTCAATAAGAAAAACAAGCTCATTTACCTTCCTCCAGATATGATAAGCCCCCAAAGATTTCCCAAGCCCCTATGGAAAAGATTATATATATCAAATGATATACATAGATACCTGAATAAATGGAGAGGTCTACTTATAGATTTAAAGTCTTATTAGTGGAAACAACTCAGTAACTTCCCAATTAATCTATAAATTAAATGCCACTCCCGGCAAAGTCCCAATGATATCTTTCATGGAGCATGGCAAGAACATTCCCAAATCTGTTCAGAGGAGTTAGGAGTGAGGACTAGTTGCTTTCACGGGAAGAAAGGGGTAGGGCGTGTGCCACGGATCGCTGCACAGCAGGAAACTTTGGAATGAAGGCCGTTGGTTGAAAGTACCATGACCGCAGTGGTTAAAGATGATGTCAACTGGGCACTCCTGGATGACGGCAGAAGAGGAGCCCGACCTCCTAATCGGGGAGCAGCCAATGACATCGCCTTGGTGTCATTTGTAATTTTTTTTTAAGAGAGAGGGAGACAGATCAGAGTCGCCTCCTCTTTGGCCCTTCTCCTCCTGCCAGAGCTGGATCTGCATCTGGCTCCTCCGTCTCCTGTTGCATCACCTGCTGTGTCCAGGAGCCCTCAGTGGACGGCTGATGGCGGATTCATTCAGCTGACCACAGACCTCTGGCACCAGCCTGTGCCCCTGCAGTATCTGCTTCTTCATCTCTCAGCTGCCAAGAGAAGCTGACTTGAGCTGGACTGTACTTACCTATTCTACGATTGTGCATGCCATTTCTTGAGGGAAAGCTCTGTCTTTATGCAAACGCCTCTAAGTGCCCCTGGTTTTGCCTCTCTCAAGAAGCCCACCGGATACAGTGACATAGACACATGGATGGATGGCAGGAATTATCCCGTGAATGGATCCAAGAAGACAGGTGGTGTGTTAGTCTGGGTTGACTAGAGAAACAAATCCAGAGACACTCTTATGTGTCTAAGAGAGAGCTTTAGATAAAAAAACAATTGAATATTGAGAAAACATCCCAGCCCAAGATCAAGTCTATAAGTCTGATATTAGCCCACGTGTCAGATACCAGTCTATAAGTTCCTCTTCAGATTCATGCAACACAGGCAATGACGCCGAATGCAGGAAGATCACAGGCCAGTAGGTGGAAAGTCTTGTGGATCCAGTGGCAGTGGAAGCACCGCAGCGCTGTCAGGGGTCTCCACATGGCTCCAGGGCTCTGGCTCCATCAGCTTAGCTGCATGCATCTTTGTCAACACGGAGACAAAGCAGAGTATGAGTCTGGCCTCTCGTGAGCTATTTATCCCAGTAGCGCCTCCAGATGAGGCCATTACGCTGCGACCTGATTGACAGGCTAACCTCCACCCCATTCACTCCTAATTTTCTAAAGTTGACACCAGATTATGTAACTACTACAGGTGGCATCAATATATGCCAGAGGTGAGTCAATCTCAATAACAAATATTCTTAAAATCTTAAAATGAATGGTCTTGGAGCAGCTGCTTACTGTGATAGGGAAACATAATACGCTATTACACCATCATTTCAGACCACGCTTTAACGTGGCATGCAGTGGATTAAAAGCAGAACTTTACAACTTTTAAAGGAGGAGACTTCTGTTGAGAACATTGTAATGAACTAAATATCCTGCTATAATAGGCCTCAAGGTGACGGGGAAGGAATAAAATAAATCCTCTTAAACGCCTGTCTGTGCTCGAAATGTAATATGGAAAAAACTGGCAGGCAAATCCCCGGAAAACCCAAAAGCAGCCATGAAGGCATCTGTTGATTACAGCAGCTTGTAGCTTTGGCTTTTAACGAGAGTGTCGGAGACAGGGCCTCAGCTGAGAAGACCAATAAACATCCTGGGTACATCTGAGAGTCTCCAAGAGCTCCTCACTTGGAGTAAGGGGAATCCAGAGAAAAGCAAAGCTTCCCGGCAAAGCAGAGGGCAGGACCATTTGTCTTCATTGGCTCCGGTTGTGGTTGGAGGCTGGAGTTCAGTCCTCTGAGACACCATACTCAAAAATCCATGGAAGCTTTAGGTCTTGAATTCATGTTTTCTGTATAGTTCAAAATCCCTCAAGTGAATCATCGTTGAAGGGGCCTCAGGCACATGAGTCTCACAGGCATGGCTGAAGAAAATGACTTTCCTCTCCAAAGCCCAACAACGTTACAAAGATGTCATTTTGAGAACTCAGGTGCATCTGACCCAAACTATGATATTATTATAATTATTTTAATGTCCAAGAATGCCTTTTTTGAATTAATTGGGAATTAATACATAAATCATATCATTCCATAGTTCAAGCACATCCAGCAGAATTGTACATTTGCTGCCAATCTGTTTCCAAACACTTCTTATCTACGTGGAGTCCCTGACCTCTTCTCCCCTTCCCCCTGCTGCCACCACTGCACTCCCTCCCCAGCCCCTTGTTATACCCGCTATCTCTATAGGTTCATCAATCCCTGGGTTTCATATACTGATAAATGAAAACACATATAACACAACTTCAGGAGGGTGATCCCAATGACCTAACTCTTCTGAGATACACGCTAATATGAACCAAAAAGCCAAGACAAGCGTGCATCAGAGGAAGGAATCAATGGAAAAGTGTTAATTGGTCAAATCAGATGTATGCCTTTGATCTTCTATACTTGACTCTCTGATGCTCTCTGTTTAGTGACCACTTTCCTCCTATGTGGGAAGAGGAGGTTGCCGGGGGCATATTGCCCATGTAGTTCTGCAAATGGGTTTGGGCATCCACTGTCATCCACAGCCTTCTGCACACCAGATTCTCAGACTTTGGGCTCAGATACTAATCCCTCCTTCGACTTCAGATTGTGTGCTTCACAATTCTTTGGTCCCTGATGCTGGAATGCTTCTTCCATGTGGACTTAGTTAACATCTCGCTTAGATGGCTGCTTGTTTGGAGACAAGCCTTAAGAATCCCAGATGCTATTTTATCTGATAGCCGGGCACCATCTAATTTCTTCCTCACATTTTGCTATGGCACCTGTCTCCTCTGGGTTCCCTTCCTGAGGGCAGAGCCATGATGTAAGAGGCAATTGTTCTTAAGTTGGAACTGGGATTTAGGGTAAACCCCAAACCCATCCCTGGATCTCTGTTTTGGGATTGTTGTTCTTGCATTGATCATTACTTGGGCATTAAAACAGACGCCGTGCATTTTTCAATCAGGTCAAGCTGAATTGCCATGGTGTTTTCTGTCATCTCATATGCATGTGCAAACTGGACAATCCGTAAAGAAGGCAGGAGGAGAATGGATGCGCTAGACTTGAGGTGAAGGGCAATGACTAGACTGTGGCCTGCCAGAAGAACAAAGAGCTCCGACGTGGAGGAAGGGTCGGCAGAATGCTCCTAGAATTGAGGATGGCAAGCCTTTGTCCCCTACACTTTGGCCATGTTACCAGTCCCTAGAGCAGGATGTCGCACTCAGTAAAGCGGATCAGCGGTTAACACAAAGAGGAAGACCAAGCAGATGGGTTGCCACAGAGGCCGCGGCAGTCGGTTTAAGGATACCCACAGTGGCGAGCATGCTGCAGGGTCAGGCCATGTTTCCATCTGTTGTGAATAGAGCTGCCATAAGTGGGGGCTAGGTCAAGGGCACCCAAGGGCAACAGCAGCCAGCGCTGCACAGCCACACAGCAGGTGTCAGAGATCGCAGGGA
The DNA here is from genome assembly GCF_050624435.1 of Tenrec ecaudatus. Lineage (NCBI taxonomy): Eukaryota > Metazoa > Chordata > Mammalia > Afrosoricida > Tenrecidae > Tenrec > Tenrec ecaudatus. Next base: position 2,373,434 of record NC_134535.1, read on the forward strand.
GCCTGGCTGTGCCCACATACATCAGGGACAAAACACTTCCACATGAGGAAGCAGAGATCTTCAGCCTCCCATCATCCCGGGGAAATCTCCACGTTTGGATGAGCAGACGGGGGTTCATAAAAGTCCCTGTCCGATGTTTGAAACTAAGAGGGAATCGAAAACATGGGGAGGGACAAAGTAGCTATTCTAAAGGAAACAAAGTAGCAAACGACAGGAACCCACAAACTCGCTGCTCCCAGGGACCCCACAGAACAGCGTAGGACAGGCCCTGTGGATTCCTAAGACTAACTCTTTACAGAAGGAGAAAGCCTCGTCTTTCTGCCTTGCAGGAGCGAGCAGTTTCAAACTGTTGCCCAATGTGTAGCCCACTACCCCAGTGGGGCCCTTTTCAAAAGGAAAAGTTACTTTGAAAATGGCTTAATTGCTAGGATTGCTTTTTTTTCAATGCTCGAACTGAACTTACAAGGCTCCAGGGAAGAGGCAGCATGGGGAATTTGGGAAGCGGATGATGAATGGGTCTTGTAAAGGGCGAGTGCAGATCAAGTGTGACGCGAAATTTCACATCTTCCGCAAACCGCCAGGACTTGATGAAGTCGAGGAAAGCCACCCTTGGCCGAATCCCAAGAAACCACTGACAGGCCAGGACGTGTGGAGACTTGAAAGAGTTAAACACCGAGGGCACGAAGCAAAGCCCCGCTCACTGGCACGGAGCAAAGCTGACTCACACCGGTGGACACTCAAGGAAAGGACAGACGGACGAACACAGTGTCCACCCGGTTAAAAAGCACCAAAGCACAAAGGAAGCAAACAAACAACACCCGAAAAAGCAATCGAAGAAGCCAGTCATCCTTGAGCGAATTCCAACTCACGTCGCCGACCCCTGTGTCCTGAGTCGAGTGGGATTTCCCTCGCCCTTCTCCTGAGCGCCTCTGGATGGGTTTGCAGAGCAAGCCAAGCATCTAACCATTCCCACCACCGTGGACCCCGTTGGTGTCCGCGTCGTGGGCTCCCTTCCATGTCGCAGAGCCAAGACGTCCCATGCAGTTTGCTAGGTGGCTGTCCTTGGGGGTGGACCTAGTAATGGTGGGCCCCTCACAGAAAAGTCGGTGGTATGAACTCTGCAGGAAAACAAAGCTGTCGGTGTCCCTGACTAAGGGAGATCATCTGGGAGACCCTGCGGGGGCCCCAGAAGTCCACAGCAGTGGGTTTGGGTTTCAATCACCAAGGAAGCGGCTAGCCAAGGAAGCGGCTAGCGAAGGAGTCCCCAGGTGGATCTGAACAAGCGTGTGTCAGCACTGCCCGGCGGGGGCTTCCTAGGGCAGTCCTAGGCGAGGTCAAGGAGGATGAGGCAGATACCAGGGAGAGGGGTGGCCGCGAGAAAGCGGGGGGCACTCTTGAATATTTTGTGAAACTCAAGCTCTGTTTGCTCCAATGACGGGAGAGGGTTTTCCAGTGCCCCCCGAGAGTTTGTTGTTGTTGTTGGTGGTGGGTGCCATTGAGCTGGGTCCTACTCACAGCGACCCCGTGCAGGACAGAACGAAGCACTGCCTGGTGCCGAGGCAGGCCCACAGTCGTTTCCAGGCTTGCGTCCACTGTGGCAGCCGTGGTGGCGACCCATCTGCTCCTTCCTCTTCCTCTCTGCCTGCTACTGTATTAAACGTGGTGTCCTGTTCCAGGGGCGACGCTCCCCTGAGAATATGTCCAAAGCCTGGGAGACAGACGCCTCTGAGGAAAGCGGTGATCACCCACTGGTCAGAGTGCATGAGGCTACGTCTCCTCACCCTTGCTTCTGAGGTGTATTCTGTCTGTTCTTCTGCCAAGACAGAGCTGTCTGTCCATTGGTGGCCCATGGTCCAAGGTCCTTTCCATCTTCTTCGCCAACAGAATTCCAGTGCGTCGGTTTACGTAAAGAACTCCCATCGGAACCGCCACAACCAAGACTCGACTCCTTTCTTGTTCAGGGCACAGAGTGGAAGGATAAACTTTGTTTCACAAAACACAGTGTAGCATAAAACCGCTTCTTAGTTTTTATTCATTTTTCATGATTAAGCCCAAATTAGATTTCACATGCTTCTGCTGTGTTATTCTGGGTTCTGTTTTGTAAGGAGTCTGCTGTTCAGATTGGCCCTTTCTCAGGCCCCATTTTTCTTGGCTACATGGACTGTCGGTGCTGACCAATTATTCTCTCCAGAGGTTCTTCAGTTTTACATTTTCAATTTCCATCTCCGCCCGCAGGGGAAGAGAATGACTCTCCCTGCTCACCCCAGCAAGCTCTTGAATCACAGGCTGTCCGGCGATGCGGCGAACACATCTCCATCCTGGTTTTGATCGGAATCTCATTCCTCACGAATCATGCTGGCGCCCTTGCATGTGTTTAATGGGCATTTGCAAGCCTTGCTCTGAGCCCTGCTCGTGTTTGTGCATCTCCTGGTTGTCTCTGGGGGTTGCTCCTCTTTTGTACTTGAATTTCTACAAGCTGAGTGCAAAGGAAGGAGCCCTGCTGGAGCAGGGGCTGTGCTCTCAGCTGCTAACCAAAAGGTCAGTGGTTCAAACCCACCAGCAGTTCCGGGGGAGGAAAGCTCTGCTGCAAAGATGGCAGGTTGGGACACCCTTGGAGACAGTTCTATTTTGTCACCCAGGCTTGCCCTGAGTCAGACTCGGATGGCCAGCAACCAGCAATGGTGTGGTCAGTGAGGGGACAGCCACGTGTCTCCCTGCTGTGCCCACATCACAAAACAGCCCTCTTGCTGTTGTTTCTCCGGTGTTTGTTGCATTTCTGACCTTCCTTGGGAGCTAATTAATAAATAAATAGGTAGTTTATTGATAATCAATAAATAATAAGTAGTTGGCAATAACTAAATAATTATGTAGTTAAGAGACACAATGTAACATCTTCGCCACATCTCCTTGGTATTTCCTTGGAAAAAGCAATTACCCATACGATCGTAGAAAACAGAATGAAAATGGAAAGCTACTGGAATATTTCCATGAGCTTTGTGAAGGCCCCTTGCATGCCTCTGTTAAGCCTAATTCTGGATCCTCTTTTGTTTCTGGGATCGAGTCCTCATCCTTCATCTCCCCATTATAAGCCCCTGATGATCGTGTCTGCAGAGGGTGTCTTGTGTTTTAAAGCCAGGTCAGGTGGTTCCTCCAGTCTGACCTGTTCTTCAAAATGGCTTTAGCTGTCCTAGCTCCTCTGCCCTCCTGTGTGAATGACAGAATCAGCTACAAAGGAGTCCTGCTGCCATCATTCCATGAAATCCATAGACTGTTTGGGGGAAGTTGACATCCTATCAGAATAGAGATGATTGGAGTTGTTCGGAATGGCATTCTGCCTGGATTCATCTCCATGGCGCAGGGAAGCAGTCAAGAGCTCAAATGGTGAATAGTTTGGGGCAAATCTGCTCCCTAAGACCTCTCTAAGTGTTGACGAGCAAGCATGGCACTTTGAAGATCAAGGTGTACCTGTGTCAAGCCATGGTATTGTCTTTTTAAATTTTTTATTATTATTCTTTTTATTAAATACTTTCATTGGGAGCTCTTTCATCTCTTATCACAATCCATACATTCATCCAGTGTGTCAAGCACATTTGCACGTGTGCTGCCATCATCATTTTCAAAGCATTCTCTTCCCACTTGAGCCCCTGTTATCAGCTCCCCATTTCTCCCCCTTCCCTCCCCACCCTCCCTCACGAACCCTTGATAAGTTATAGATGATTATTTTCATATCTTATATCATTCTCCATCACCCTTCACCAACTTTTTCATTGTTCATCCCCCTGGGAGGGGTTATAGGTTGATCCTTGTGATCAATCCCCTCTCTTCCCCCATCCTCCCCTAATCTCCTGGTATCTCTACTCTCCTTGTTGGCCCTGGGGGTTTTAGCTATCCTGGATTCCCTGCGTTGCGGGGCACTTATCTGTAGCAGTTTGCATGTTCTGGTCTAATCTGATTTGTAAGGTAGAATTGAAGTCATGATAGTGGGGGGAAGAAAGTACCAAAGAACTAGAAGAAAGTTGTGTGTTTCATCGGTGCTATATTGCACCCTGACTGGCTCTTCTCTTCCCTGTGACCCCTCTGTGAGGGGTTGTCCAATTGTCTACAGATGGACATTGGGTCCCCATGCCCCCCGCCCCTTTACATTGGGAATAATTTTGTTCTGGGTATTAGATGCCTAATACCTGATCCCATCAACACTTCAGGATCATACAGGCTGGTTTTATTCTTCCATGTGGGCTTTGTTGCTTCTAAGTTAGATGCCACTTGTTTATCTTCAAGCCTTTAAGACCCCAGCCACTATGTCTTTTGTTAGCCAGATCCCATCACCTTTCTTCACCACATTTGCTTATGCACCCATTTTGTCCTCAACGATTGTGTCGGGAAGGTGAGCATCACAGAATGCTGGATTGTTAGAACAAAGTGTTCTTGTGTTGAGGGAGTACTTGAGTCGAGGCCCAATGTCCATCTGCAACCTTAATTCTTAACATATAGATCTGAATATATATATTTACATATGTATATGCCTGTATTTAGACCTCTGAATGTCCTTTCCTCTGTCTCTTTCCTCTATTTCCTTTTACTTCCCTCTTGTCCCACCATCATGTTCGGCCTTCATTTGGGTTTAGTAATTCCTCGTTGCTATGTTGTCCTTGATTAAGCCCCACTAAGCATCCTATGCCCTTCTCTCCTCTGATTTTAGTTCTCTTGTTGATCCCTTGCCCCTGGGTTGGTTTCCCCCAACCTTTACTTTCTCCTACCTTCCTCTCTCCCATATCCCCCCAGAACCATGGTCCCGCTCTTTTCATCTCTGAATTTTTTGTCCCACCTATCTTATCTAGATAGACATGCAGATAAGTGCAAAAACCAAGCCAAATAAAACACCACCATGGATTTTCAATTGCCTCGAACACACACGGAATTTGGACAATGAATAAGGACGACTGTGTGAGAATCGCTGCATTTGGACCATGGTGCTGGCAAAGAAAAGTGGAAATGACTGTGGACTGGTCGCGGAACCAGTGCATCTGTCTTGGAAGAAGTACAACCAGAATGCTTCTTAGAAGTGAGGATGGTGGGACTCGATCTTATGTACTGTGGACAGATTCCGGAGATACTAGTCCTTGGAGAGAACCTCATGCTCAGGGAGGCACAGGGTGAGTACAACACAGGCCTGTCAGGAGGTAGACTGACACAGAGCCTCCAAGCACGGGCTCAATCACAGCCACCACTGCGAGGGTGGTGCCCTCTCTTGTTCATATAGTTGCTGTGCGTGGGACCCACCTGGGTGAGCCTCATGAGCATCATCATCATTTTGCCTCTTCCAGCCCATAAACGAATGTGTCCATTTATTAGAAGAAGTGGGTCTTCTTTGTTTTCTTGAATCTGCACTTCACAGTTTTCAGTGGAGAGATATTTCATACCCATTGAGAGATTTATTCTTAAATACTTTAGATCTTGAGGCCTTTGTAAATATTACGTTCAATTTCAAATGTTTATTGCTGGCATATAAAAACTTAATTGATTTTTTTGGTATACAGGTCTGCTATTTTTCCACCTTGCAAAACTCTTATCAACATTCCTGTGGTTGTTGTGTTTAATTCTTTGATGGCGCCATATTTTTTTCAGCTGAAAGGGGATTTCTTTTTCATCTTCAGTTTTGAAAGCTATTTGCATTAGATACAAAAATGTAGTATATCCCCTTTCCCTCCCTCTTTTATGACTGTAAGATAGTAGCCTATTGACTACTCTCTTGCATTGTTCTTGATGAAAAATCTGCTGTCATTTTTATCTTTGTTTTTTGGTTTGCAATATGTCTTTGAAAAAGATATCTGGCTGCTTTCAAGGCTGAATTTTTATATGTTGTTTGGATCAATTTGTTAAGGATATTTCATACTTACCTTGTAATGCTCTCCTTATTTCTTGACCTCAAGGTTCATTGAGCTTCTTGGATCTGAGCCTATAGTTTTCAGGGAACTGGAAAAATAAAAATCTAGCCATTATTTCTTCAAATATTTTGTGTTTCCTGTCACTTCGGGGACTTCAAGTCTATGTGCATTAGCTGTTAAAGGAATTCCCACAACTAAATTATTTTGGGGATCTTATTTCCATAGTTTGGATTACTCCTATGATTATGTTTTTAAGTACACTGATAGTTCCTCCTATGATGCCTAATCTGCCACTCATTCTATTCAGTGCATTTGCCTCTCGGATGCTGTAACTTTCGCCTTTCAGTGTTCGTTGACGTTCTTTTTAAATTATCTTCCACATCTCACATACTTTGCACATGTCATCAGCAGAGACCAGTCCCTGGAGAAGGACACCATGCTTGGGAAAGCAGAGGGACAGTGAGAGAGCGAGGAGACCCTAATGTGATGGAAGGGGACCGTGGCTACACCCATGGGTGCAGACCTGGCAGCGGTGCTGAGTGTGGTGCAGGACCACGTGGTGTTTCATTGTCTTATACATCAGGTCTCTAGGAGCCAGAACCTACTCCCATCAACAATGACTCACTAGATGCTGCAAATCCACCTGTGGCCCCGAGGGAGAAAGGACTGGCAGTCTGTTCATCTGGAGCTGACAACCTAGTCTGTCAGGACTGATGGGTCCCCCATGACGTGCAACAGAGGCGGATAAGCGCAGGATGCTGGCTTGGTTTTGGGGCACACCTCTCTGTGGCCCTTTTCTAAGGGAGCCCTTTGCTCTACCGCCTCCTGCCTCCCGCGTTCGAGCTCATTTTCTTGTATTTCCCCAGTTTTGCCGTCGTTTAGGCGAGTGAGAAGCTGCGCTCCTCTCCCTTGGAAAGGAGTGATCCATCTCAGTCAGACATGGACACCGACCACCTGTCAGCCAGAATGTTAAGAAGCCGACAGTGTCCAATGAATACGCTGGCATCCGGGTTAGAGGAAGCCAGGATGGTGCTCTGATGGAGTGCCGGGCTGTTCCCCCCAAAGAGCGGTGGTGTGAAGCCCCCCACAGCTCGGTGTGGGAACAGTGCGGGTCTGCTTATGAAAAGATCTCAGTTGTGGAAGCCCTATGCGTCCATTGTACTCTTCCCACGGAGTCGCTGTGCGGTGGAATCGATTCCATGGCAATGGGGTTCCTGGGCGATATAAACAAAGGACTGAATAAATAAGTAAGTGGATGGGGAAACGATAAGTGTTTGCTAGAAAAATTCCGAACACTCTTCGCTCCCGGTGATAGAAACTTACGGCACTCCTCCATCTCCACACATGAGGGTGGGCCAGACTCAAGGGTCTGCTTCCAGAGAATGTCCTTGTTGCTAGCTAACCTCCACGTGATGGTGACCTCCTGCCCAGTGGAAGGCAGGGTCGCCCGGCGCCCCCCCTGGCTCGGATTGGCTACACATGGGGCAGCTGTGGTCCAAGGGGTTGTCATTGGCTGATTTTCGGAAGCAGGCCTTGATTCCTTGTCTGTCTTTGACCTGAAACCTGCTCAGTGTCATGGCAATCCAGCGTGGAGAACAGGTGAATCCTAAGACACCTCGAAGATACTGTGTCATCCATTTGGCTCAGCTGCACCTTTCCAGGGATGCCAAACAGATGTTCAACCTTCCCTCCCTCACCAGTGGGATGTGAAGGACACCTCACTTCTGTGGCCTTCTTTCTAAAAGCATGCAACCTCAGTCTAACCAGGGTAAAATAAACCAAACTAACTAACGTCCACAGATTAGGGGATATCAGGCTATTCTATAGAACACCTAGCCAACAGCCTTAGCAACTGTCAAGGTCACGCCCATCAGGATGGAGTGGGAAATTGGTCACAGGCCGGAAGAGCATCAGGACGCAGAGGCCCAAATCCTACGTGGTCCTTGGAATGGATCCCTGAGCAGAGAGAGGATATGAATGGTGAATAAGCCTGTTGTTCTTAAAATGGAAACAAAACCAACACATTGCGGAGCAGAAGGGATGGAGTCGTCCATCAATGGCGTGAGATCAATTGAATATCTGTGCAGAAAAAAAAAAATCTTGATCCCTACTTTTTACCTTACAGAAAAATCAATTCCAGATGGATTACAGGTCTTAATGTGAAAGAAGAAAGCTTTTAGAAGAAAACAGAGGAGTGTATCTTTGTGACCTTAGTATAGACAGATTTCTTAAGTTAGACTTAAAAGGGAAAATGAATACATTAGATTATATAAAATTAAAATGTTCCATTTATCAATAGACACCATTAAGGGAGTGAAACAGCCACTGAAATTGCTGAAGGGAGTGATCATCCACGTGGACTTACCGAGGACTCAGTCCAAAGAGGGAAGCACAGCAAAGCAAGAGGGCAAAAGGATCAGAAAGCAGAAAACCGGGCAACCTGTTTGAGTACACACTCCACAGAGCACTGCTCAGAGGTCCCTGTGCTACGTTGCCCCTCTAGCGTTCTCGCTGTGCCCTTAGCGAATGAGAACACAACACAACAGCAACCCAGGAAACCCAGACCCACAACGTCACAAGTGATGCCTCCCACTAACCACGACTGGGGTGTGTGTTGTGTTCCCTTGGGGAAACCGCGTGGCTCTTGCCCAGTGCCCTCGAGTCAGTGCTGAGGCCCAGCGACCTCCAGTGCTGCACGCCCTGCCTGATCCTGAGTGCTGCCCTCCACGGTGGCTGTGTTGGAACTCACTGCTGCAGCTGCTGTGTCAGCTCATCTCCACCAGGCTCTTCCTCTTTTTCACGGTCCCTCGACTTTACCCAGGGCCTGCTCCCTCCCAACCACACACTTACAGGATGAGAGACCACGTCCCGCCAGCCTCCCTCCTAAGGAGCCTTCTGCCTGTGCTTTCTCCAACAGGGATTTGTCCGTTTTCCTAGCAGTCCGTGGGAAAGTTATTGACCTTCACTAACACCATAATTCAAAAATGGCAGTGCATCTTCCCTCATCCTAGCCACGGCCCAGCTGCTGCACGCCTGTGGCATGGCTGAGACGATCGCAGCTTGTGTCTGGCATGCCTTCGTTTTCAAAGGGACACCTTCGCGGAATCCAGGAATGAGTTCATCCCACGCAAAGGCGGTTCCTCTCCCAGGGATGGCCGCCGTAGAAGTGTGGGCATATGTGTGCCAAGAGCCAGTTACTGGAATGTTCAAGGCATCTCTTCCCCTGATAAGCCCTGGTTGAAAGCTACCTTCATACCCATGGCCGCACTTACCTGTTGCTGTGGTCTGATTCAGCTGCCCGGCAACGCCATGCGTGCACACGGCCAACTGTGCGCCAAAGGGTGTTCAGTGGTCGTGAGCTTTCAGAAGGAGATTACCAAAACTGTTCAGTGTGCTTCTGGGTGGATTTGAACTGCCAACTATCCACTAGTAACCAAGGACTTAATCATTGGTACCATCCAGGGACTCCCACCAGTGGAATGGACACATCAATGTTGGTGTCTAGCATCGCAGGGTGAAATGCTAGACACCAACCATGAGAACGGACGAGTCCCATCCTCATGGAACAACATGGAGGAGTTTCACAGCCAGAGGAAAGACACGTGGGTCTGATGCAAGTTTCGCAAGATGAAGAGGCAGAAAAGGAGCCCCTGGTACCAACAGCAGCCTGGCAGGTGAGCTTGGGAAGACGGCCATGACCTGAAGAGAGATCAAGAACCTTCTCCGGGATGCTCATGTTTGCTTTCTTCACAGGATGTGTTTACATGGCTGTGTTCTGTTTGTGACCTTTCAGCGAGCTGAACATGTTGATAGGTCCACTATCCCGCAGCAAAGACAATATATTATAAGAGGGAATTCCAAAGTCTTACGGACCGTAGGCCTTCAGTGAGCCCCTGAAAATATAGCTACTTTTAAATACAGGAAAGATAGGCATCAGGATTGTATGCTTTTAGCATACTTGATCAATTCGCCTCTCCCCTGTCAGTTTTTCTTACTCGGGTGGCATGTCCTGGGTGGCTGGGAGCTACATCTCTGGATTTCAAATACAAGTCGGTGACCCATGATGAACAAGTTTCAGTGGAGCATCCAGATGAAGCCTCCTCAGGCTGTGCGCTTCTGAGGGGTTCGCCACCGACACCCTCACGAACAGCTGCAGATCCTTGTCAGACGCAGTGCTGGAAGGTGACCTTCGGCTTGGAAGGCACTCCACATACGACCAGGGAAGGGCTGCATCTTCAGAGCAGAGTCGACTTGAATCATCTGTCTTGTGCCTGGCTTTGGGGACCTTCACATGCTGCTGAATGTCTCACCAGGGTAAGAAACACCTGAAACATCCATTACGGATCTGAACATGGCATAAACGAGGTACAGCTCCAGGAGACTGGGAAGTAGTCAAACATGAAGTGGAACACATAAAGATCGATACCCTAGACACCGTTGAGCTGAAATATATTGGAATTCACCATTTTGATTCACACAGGCATTTGATATACTATGCCAGGAATGACACCTTCTAGAGGAATGGTCAAAACAACATTTCAAGATTCCTCTTGAAATACAAAGATGCGCGAGATGGGATGGCATCTGCACACTTGCAGGGAAATCAGCTAATAGAATTCTATTCAAATTTCCACACTGGCCACGAAAGTCAGTGATGAAGTAATAGGAGAATTCTAACTTCTCCACTCTGAAATTAATCCAACAAGCCATCAAGACGCACCTATAATCACTGGAGATTAGGGTGTGAATGCTGGCAGCAAAGAGGAAGGACCCATTGGTTGATGGCTTTGGTGATAGAAATTAAGCTGGAGATAATATGGCAGAAGTTTGTAAGATCCACGACTTCTTCATTGCAAATGGTTTTTTTTTTGTCCTTTTCATTTTTTTACTTTTTTGTGTGATAACAGTACAGGTATGACACAAAGCTTGACACTTCTGCCATTTTAAGTGTATGATTTAGTGACATTCGTTACGTTTGCCATCATCACGGTCCTTTTCCAAAAGCTGCTCATCGCACCAAACGGAAACTCAGGAACCCTTCAGCGGTAATTCCTAGTCCCTCCTTCCCTCGGTCTCTGGGCCTCACGGATAGAGCTCTGTATCCACGCACTTACCTGGTCTAGATATGTCACAGATGTAGGCCACCCAATATTTGTTCTTTGATGTCTGGCTTACTTTACTCAGTTAAATTCTCTTATGGTTCATCCAGGTTGTAACCTGAATCAGAACTTTATTTTTCTTTTTGGCTGAATAATATTTGATTGTGTACATTTGTCCATTTGGCTGTTGACAGGCACTTCAGGTATTTCCACCTTTGGGCATCTGTTTGAGTCTCTCTTCTCTGTTTTCAGGGCTTTGGGCTACTTACATGCCCAGGGGTGGAATTGCTGGGTCATGTGACAATTTCATTTATGTTTTTAAGGATGCTCCAAAGGAGCGCCACTCTCTTGCCTCCACCAGCAATGTTTAGTGGTGTCAAATTCTCCATATCCTTGCCAACTCTTACGATATTCCATTTTTCTGGTAACAGCCATACAATTGAGTATAAAGGGGCATCTCATTGTGATTTGGATTTGCATTTCCCTCATGACTGATGTGTTGGTCATCATTTCTTGTGTTCTAATTGTCATTTTTATTCCTTCCCTAGAAAACTGTTTATTTGTGTTTCCCCTTTTCCTTTGCTCATTTTAAAATCGGACTATTTTGCCTTTGGATGATTGAGTTGTAGGCATTTATTCACACACGTTCAAGGCACTAAAGCTTCCATGGACACACGGTTAACGAAAGTTTCCCCCAGGACGTAGGTTGTCTCTTTACTTTCCCGACAACGTCCTGTGATGCACAAAACATTTTGACAAATTCCAGTTTATCTAGTTCCTCTGTTTTGTTCACGATTTGGTGCCCTGAGAATCTAAAGGGGCATTCACCCATATTTTACACTGTATTTTCTTTCAGCAAATATCCTTTTTCAACGAGTTGACCTCACCAAATAGAATCCATAGGAATCAAATGGAGTGCATCTGTGGGAACAAACCATCAACAAGTTCAATATCATTAGTCCAGAGAAGGTCAGAAAATACTCGATCATATGCAATTTAGGACTGAAGCTGAAGAAAATCAAAGCAAGTTCACAAAAGCCCAAATATTTCCTTGGGTCCACCCCATCTGGATTTAGGGACCTCCTCAATAACAGATTTCATGCATTGAGTGGTATTGACCAAAGACCAGATCCGTTGTGGAAGACATCACGAACACCACACATGAAGAAAGCAAAGGTCATCACAAAGACACAAAAGAAAGCAATGTCCAAAGTGGATGTCAGAAGAAAAGTGCTTTAAATCTATAGAATGGCTAAAGCGAATGGAAGAAAGGATGAAGTCAGAAAGCAGAACAGAAAATGTCAAAAAGTAGCCCAAGAAGACAAAGTAAAGCATTCTAACGAAGTGTGGAAGGGCCTGGAGTTAGAAAACGGAAAGGGCAGAACACGCTTAGCACATCCCAAGCTGAAAGATCGAAGCAAAAAACCAAGCCCCCAGTTGCACCATTGAAGGATTCTATGAGCAAACATTAAATATCAAATGATGTTGGTAGTGTCAGAAGAAGATGGAAGGATTACAGAGTCCCAGTACCTAAAGCAGTTAGCATTCAAACATTTCAGCAGGCAGCATATGATCAAGGACTGAGGGGACTGAAGGAAGATGTCCAAGCTGCACCGAAAGAATTAGCCAAAAGCAAGGCTCCAGGAATTGATGGAATCCCAATGGCAAAGCTCAACAACATGAAGCAGCATTGGAAGCCCTCACTGCCTTTGCCAAGACATTTGGAAATCAGCTATCTGGCCGACTGCCTGGAAAAAATCCATATTTTGAGCCGCTTCAAATAAAGGTGGTCCGTCGGAATGTGGAAATTATCAAACAATATCATTAATAGCACATGCAGGTAAAATTGTTTCAACTGCAGAGAAAGCAAGTAAGCAAGTCGTGCCCTCAATCTACCAGGCATGTAAGATGAAGTCATTCTCCACGACGCGACTGCCTGGGGTCCTTGTTCATTCTCTGAGAAGACTGACTTTCCCATAAACACCTGATCTGGGGGACCTAGCCACGATGACCAGTGAGGAGTGGGTATAAAGGTGGAAGTGTTCACACCGAGGGACCTAAGGACAGCAGGGAAAAATCATGGGACATTATTCTGGGATACTGAGCTTCAAGTGACAATGTGAATGAAACCACATTCCTAAGAAGAATTAACAGTAAGGACACTGCTAATTCTGCTATTGAGCTGATCATAACCCATTGAGACCTGGTAGGAATAAGTATGAATTTCCATATGAGGTTTTCTTTTCCAATATAATTTTCCATGTGGTTTCCCATTGTAATCTTTATGGAAGCTAATAACTGTGTCTTTCTCCCATGGAGAGGCTGGCGAGTTCAAACCTCTGACCCTTTGCTTCATAGCTGAGCTCTCATATCATTGTGCCATCACGACTCACTGTCATTAGAATAGCCTGATAAAATCCCGGAGTAAATTGTAGACTTGTGTGTAGAATGCCAGAAAGCTTGAATGCACAGTGTGGTAGAAGGAATTACTGGACAGGGAGGTTAGGGCACTCGGGATGGCAACGAACATGTTACTGCCCAAAGAAACGATGCTATTTTTCTTCTGATGAGAGGGGGATAGTGCATTTGGTGTTCATTCCACCAGGCCAGAGTGTTAATCAAGTTTTCTATTTAGAGGTTCTGAAAAGATTGCATAACAGTGTGTTATAAAAAGGTCTGATTTGTGGCTGATGAGGGACCGGTTTGGCCACCACGGCAATGCACCTGCTCAATGCACCTGCCATCTCAGTGTGCCAGCTTCTGGCAAAAACAGCATGCTCCCTTGCCCCATGCACCTGACTCACCTGACTTTGTGCCGTGCAATTTCTTTTTGTTTCCATGAATGAAGAGGGCATGAAACAACAGTGATTTGACAACATAGAAGAGGTGAAGAAAAAACAAGGTGCTCTCAGCCATCCAAACATTTGAGTTTGAAAAATGTTTCCAAGAATGTAATCAGAGATTTGACAAATGTATTAAGTGTCATGGAGGGTAATTTGAAGGTGCTAAGCTAGTTTTGTTTTTAAAAAAATTAAATACATAGATTTGAAAGAAAATTTTGGAATTTTTAAAGGGTACCCCCTCATAATTCCAGAAAACACGGGTATGGGCAACTAGGGTGCTGACACCAAGGTGCAGCGTGCTCCTGACACCACACTCTCAGCCACATGGTGTTGAGTAGGCTCTCCAGCACCGACTCCCCTGGCTGCACCAACCATTGAGGGGAGTGACTCCTACTTGAAGAGATGGCAGTTCATGACCCCAAAGGTCACAGCCTTGAAAGTCCCTAGGAGCAGGCCTTCTCGGTGCACAGGGGGGAACCCTGCTTTGGAATGGACTCCACCAGTGTGGGCATGATGTGGTGTGCACTTTAATCTGTCTCCATTGAAAATAGTAACCCTGATGTGGCAGTTACATAATCTGCCACTTGTGAAGGGGAGCAGTTTAGCCCGTCAATCAGGCCAGAGCCAATGAGGCCTCCATGTGAGCATAGCCTTCTGAGGATTCTGGGAACTCCTGTCTTCCTCCCTGGAGGCAAGAGCCACTGGCTACTTCATCTTGTTGCTGACAAGCCACATGGAGACACACATGCAGCCAGAGCCCTGGAAGTGGAGGAGCCATGTGGAGACCCACACCTGCACTGAGATGCTTCCACCTCCACTGGATCCATAAGACTTTCCACCCACTGGTCTGTGATCTTCCTGCATTTGGTGTCATTGCATGTCTTGTGTGAGTCTAAAGAGGACTTTATGGACTGGTATCAGACATATGGGCTGATATCAGACTTATGGACATGATCTGGACTGGGCCGGTTTGTTTTCTTAACGTCCTACTCTCTTTGACATAAAGTTCTCTCTTACACTCATGTGAGTTTCTGTGAATTTGTTTCTCTAGTCTGCATGGACTAACACACTTTGCCCTCTGCCATGTTTTTGTCTTTCAGAGGGGCTGAGGTGGGCGATCAGGAGGGGCTGAGGAGGGAGTGAGTGCTCTTGAAGACGTCGTGTGGTCTACGCAATGTGGCTCTCCTGCTGTGCACGCATCGCTGTGGTCCGGAACAGACTTAGTGGCACCAAACGACAACAGCAGCAAGAAGAGCAACCTTATATCGCGGCTTAGGGCGATGGGACCCGCCTCCCACTGACCTGTGCACACACCTGCACATCCTCTGTGACATACCAGGTGCACATCGATGCCTGTGTGTGAGGGCTGCTCCTCATTCTGGGGACCCTTCCTTGTCACATCTTGGGAGAAATGTGTGCTGCTGAACACCTCCTGGCAGAGGCCTTTCTGGAATTTTCCACCAGCACATTCCCTCGTGGAGGCTGCAACCGGCACACCTGCTCTCCCCCCGACCCCCTGTCTCCTTAACATGTAGGTGACTGAAGCAGACTGGCCGGTTAAACACACATGAGGGGTCCGGCGCCTGGAAAGCAGAGTGGATGTGGGCGCAAAGGGCCTTCCATTATTCAGGTGACCCTGGGCCAGTCACTTAACCTGCAGGGGAGGGTGGGCGTGTGTGCTTTGCAGACTCAGTTTCTGTTCACCATTGGGGAAGATGGTGAGGATCCTGATGGCGGAGCCGACGAGAGCGGAGCAAGCACCCTGGCCATCGTGACGGAGGTTGTCCGCCCACTCCGCGGCTGGGGACACATGATCATGTCCAGTGAACAAGAAAACCACCGAAACAGGCAGCTATCTCCTGCAAGTGCCCTCAGTGGAGGGATCCGGGGTGGAATGCAGAGGTGGCTGGGGGCTGCAGGAGGGCTGGGCCCACCGGGCATGGCGAGAGGGTGGGGGGATGCCTGCCGCCTCCCTGCCAACCTGCTGCAGGAAGCGAGCTGGAATATATTTAATCCTGGGTGATAATAGGATTCGGCGCTCATGATTCACGAGCCAGAGCGAGTTCTGGCCCGCGGTAATTATTAAAATTATGTTTGTGCCAAGTAAGGCCACCAACATCACCTACTGTTGACCCGGCGGCTCACAGGAGGTGGGGAGCGATGTTCTGCATCCTATCAATTGGAATTAGAGCGTGTTTGCGCAGCAGAGTGATTAGAGCTGGGGAGGCTGGTGAGGGGCTGGGGCCTGCCCACCCTGTGGGGAGCTCAGGGCACCCACCTCCTGCAGGGTGCTGGGGACTGGTCCCTTAGAAGTGGTGCTGTCACTAGAGGGGGTGCGAATGTGCTTCATGGTAGTAGTAGTCTAAACATCAGCAGTACCCCAACTTTGTATCATAAAGGCCATCCTTGGGGGGGGTGGTGAACAGCCAGCTGTCACCAAACCACTCCAATGGCTTAGAGGATGCCCAGCGAGACCAAGTGGACATCATGTGCACTGGACTGTGGACATTATGACTGGCCTCACCCCTCAACCCTGCCAGGACCATGGCCCCTTCTTCCCAGGCCTGGCTGCCCTGAGGGTCTGCACAAGGCATCCGGGTCCTGCAGTGGGCATCCAGACAAACGGCCACTCCTGGCCTGTGAATAGTGAGGTCAGGGCAGGGCCAAAGCCCCACTGAAAACACAGGATGAGGTCTTCATCTGTCCTGGGGATGCTTCATGCCTCTGTCTCCACAGGCCACTTGTGACTGCGTTCTGCTCTGCTCTGGTGAGAGACCACTCACCCCAGAACTGAGCTCTCATGGTGCCTGAGCCCTGCTGCCTTCCACCTCCTGAGCCTGGGGTTCGTCGTCATGTGACTGATCATGGGCCTCACCCATCCCCCTGGGCTGACCTGTCAGACCTGAGATCAGAACCTCAGGATGCACGGAGGGGTCCCAGCACAGGGACCCCCGAGATGCCTGTGTTTGTAGCTCCCACGTTTGCAGGGGTCTTTTCTGGTATTTCCCCCTGTGGGACGCCAGCTCCCAGCTATAGGTAACTGCAGACGATGGTCCACAGAATAGAGGTGCCAGTAGACCCTCTGACCAGACTCTCCACTTGGGACATGTCCTTCTCACTCAGGGGACCGGCTGAAAATGTGTCCCCCCAAATTCCTGAAACCTACCCCTGTTCTGTGTCAGTCTTCATGCTGATGGGGGCCCGTTAGCTGTGCTGGAAGGATCAAACCTCTGATTAGGAACATCAGCCTTGCTGCCGACCCCTGTGTCTGAAGCCGCGTTGAGAGCGGGGAGGAGGCTGGGCAGAGTCCCCGAGCTGACTGACCCGAGGACGCGGGCATCACACGTGTGCCCTGTTTCTTTGGTGTCCTCTGAGCCCACCTTCCTGACAGTCATGACATTTTCCCGAACCAGCTGGGCACCAGGACAGAAAGCCCTGGAGACCACACTCCCCCATGAGAGCCGCCTGAAGGCAGAGAGCTGGGATGTGGGATTTCAGGCTGCAAGGTCCACACTGCCCAGCAGGAGCTCTGTGTGTCCTGTGCCTCCAGTCCTGGGGAAGCCACTCATGCAGCCAGCAGGGTAGGGGACAGCATGGTGGAACCCAGAGGGAGGGGTGATGACATGGCCCTGTGGCTGCAGCCAGCTCTAGGCCCATGTTAGTGACAGCAGGCAGGGACCGTGGAGGAGACCCCTAATGCGGGCTTGTCCTGCTGTGTGACAGCCAGCAAGAGGGGGCCTGGGGGCAGGAGGAGTGTCCAGACACAGAGCCCAGGCTAAAAACTGTTGTCCAGGGTATAACAGCAAATCAGCTTCTGCCCTTGCCAGCTTCCAAAGGAGCCCAGGCCCTGTGACCTCATGTGAGCCCCAGTGCCCACCCAGGTCTTGCCCCCATCCCCCGTGTAGACACCCCCCACCTTCTGCCAGGCTCACCGCAGGGCCAACCCAGCCCTGCCTTGCCCCACTGTGCGAACCAGGAGTTTCTCAGCTCCCTGTCATGGCTGCTTGTGGAGGGGCCTAGTCCCTGCCCAACCATTCATAAACCCAGGGCTAACCAGGCCTTGCCCCCTCTGAAAGGGCCCAGGAAAGTCTAAACTGCCCTGCGCTGTGACCCCCCTGGAGGAGTGGTTTCCCCTGAGGGGAGGATCCATCAGTGTGTTCCACTGGTGACTCCAAAGTGGGAGACCTTGGGGTCCTGTCCTGGGACCCCCCTTCTCACCCATTGTGTCATAGAAACTTCAAAAGGAGCCTGTTTGGAGGATGGCAGTACCCATACCTGTATGACAGCCCTCACTCTGTGAATGGTGCTTCTGCCCTCTCCTTCCGGCCCTCTGGCCACCCACGCCAGAAGCCACTCACCCTGTCTTCCAGCGAGGAAGGGAGAGTGATTGCTGCCCCCGCTGGACGCAGACGCCTGCCCTCCAGCCTGGCCAGCATGGCCCTGGCGGGGCCAGCTGCTTTCAGTCCATGGCTGGACTTCCTGTTGATCCTAAGGCCATCTCAAGACATGGGGATCCTGACTGACCTGGCCACATGCCCCAGGAACATGCTAGCAAAGATACCTAGTTTTCGGATGGCTCAGTCTGGCTGAGGTGGGCAGCACCATCAGTGTGGCCTGGGACTGAGCCGTCTTCTGAGATGCACATGTTGGTGAGCTCACACCAGCAGGGTCCCAGCTGTGGGCCTCTGTGTTTATACTTGGCTTAGCCTTCCACCAGGACAGAGTCCAGCAGGAGCCCTGGTTCCCACACCTTGTCATGGACTCGGCTCTCTCCTGGAGGCCACCTCATAGCCCAGCCCCAGGTCTAGCAGACCTACATTGACAAAGAGGCCCTGGTGGGCCTCACTCCTTAAGGCTTCTCTCTTCCCCATGGAAGGAACCCAGGTGGCATGGTGGTTATACATTGGGCTGCTATCCATAAGGTCACAAGTTCAAAACCACCAGCTCTCTGGAGAAAGACTCAGTCTCAGAAACCTGCAGGGGCCTCTGTCCCCAGTCCTGGGGGGTTGCTGTGGGTTAAGATAGATGCGATGGCAGGGAGAGATTTTTCTTCCCTGTGAAAACCTTTAATGGGAAGAGAGTGAGAGCGAGGAGAGAGAGAATAATGCTAACTATAGACGTCAGATAGAGCAGGAAGAAACCAGAGCGCGTTGCTGATCAGTAAAAAGTTCAAAAATAGATAAATATTATACATTCCATCAAAAATTTACAATTAATTACCATTTTAGTGCCACTGAAGTTGTCAACGCATTTGATTACTAGCCTCAATTATAGACTTTCCAGATTAACCCCGCCCCAATAAAAAAAAAGGGAAAAGTGACATCTCTAATTGCTGATCTAAGACTCTGCTTCCCGAAATAGAGAGAAGAGACTAAAATAGGCGAGGCAGATAATGCTGTTTCATCGCGCAGTGCTGAGCACACCACTAGGCACCGGCAGCACGCAGGGCGCGTGAGTCCCCTGCCAGCCCTCGCTGCATGGCGGGGCTGTGGCCACACACCACCCCTTGTCAATGCCTTGACCAGTCAAGGATAGGGCTCCTGAGCTGTCACTTTGGCCCCAATCGTCGAAATGCTCCAGGACAGAGTAGAGCTGCCTCGTGGGATTGGATCCCTCCTACAATACCTGGAACATCGCTGGTCCCGCAGCACCCTCCGAGCTGGGTGCGGTGTCCATCCATCTTCCACTCGTTCATTGCCCTTCCACTTGGCCAAGCATGACGTCCTTCTCCACGTACTGGTCTCTCCCGACAACATGTCAAAAGTAGATGAGACGAAGAAGCCTTGTCCTCCTGGCTGCTCGGGAGCATTCTGGCCGCAGTTCTTCCAGGGCAGATTCGCTGTTCTCTTGGCTGCCCGGGGGCTTTCCGTATTCTCTCCCACACCATGTGAGGCCACCATCATTCCAAGGGCGGACCTCCATGCCTGTCTCCTGAGCCCCTCTCGGTGGACTCAGACCCTCGACCTCGTGGGTAGCGGTGGAGCCCTGCAGCTCCATGCAGGAGCCCCTTCCTGTACAACTAGGTCCCAACCCCTGTGGGCATGGCCTTCTGGGAGGGGCAGCAGAGCCCCTTGGGAAGAGTGAGACTCCATGAATTTGAATGTTGGCGCTCTTAAAAAAATCATTTTATTGGGGTCTCATACAACTCTTATCACAATCCATACATCCATCCATTGTGTCAAGCACATTTGTACATTTGTTGCCCCACCATTCTCAAAGCATTTGCTTTCTACTTGAGCCCTTTGTATCAGCTCCTCATTTCCCCTCCCTCCCCGTGTCCCCTCCCTTATGAACCCTTGATCATTTGTAAATTATTATTTTGTCATGTCTTCCACTGTCAGATATCTCCCTTCACCCACTTTTCTGTTGTCCATCCCCAGGAAGGAGGTTATATGTAGACCCTTGTAATCTGTTCCCCCTTGTCACCCCACCCTCCTTCCACCCTCCTGGTATTGCCATTCTCACCACTGGTCCTGAAGGGATTATCTGTCCTGGATTCCCTATGTTTCTAGTCCTATCTGTACCAGTGTACATCCTCTGATCTAGCAGGATTTGTAAGGTAGAATTGGGATCATGAGAGTGTGGTGGGGTGTGGGAGTGGGAGTGGGGAGAAGAAGCATTTAGGAACTAGAGGAAATTGTATGTTTCATCGTTGCTACACTGCACCCTGACTGGCTCGTCAACTCCATGCGACCCTTTTGGAAGGTGATGTCCAGTTGCCTACAGATGGGCTTTGGGTCTCCACTCCACACTCCCCCTCATTCACAATGATATGATTTTTGGTTCTTTGATACCTGATACCTGATCCTTTTGACACTCCACGGTCACACAGGCTGGTGTGCTTCTTCCATGTGGACTTTGTTGCTTCTGAGCTAGATGGCCACTTGTTTACCTTCAAGCCTTTAAGACCTCAGATGCTATATCTTTAGATAGTTGGGCACCATCAGCTTTCTTCCTCACATTTGCTTATGCACACATTTGTCTTCAGCGATTGTGTCAGGAAGGCGAGCATCATGGAATGCCAGTTTAATAGAACAAAGTGTTCTTGCATTGAGGGAGTACTTGAGTGGAGGCCCAATGTCCACCTCCTATCTCAATACTAAACCTATAAATATATGCACATAGATATATTTCCCCATCATCATATAAATATATTTACATATGTATATGCCTGTATTTTGACCTCTGTAAATCTCTTTTGCCTCTTAGTTCTTTCTTCTATTTCCTTTTACTTTCCTCTTGTCCCACTATCATGATCAGCCTTCATTTGTGTTTCAGTAATTCCTCTTGGTCTCATTGCCCTTGATCAATCCCTACCAGGCCTCTTACACCCTCCTTGCCACAGATTTGGATCACTTGTTGTTCCCTTATCCCTTATCCCTGGGTTGGTTAACACCACTTCCTTTCCCCCGCCTCCCGCTCTCCCATGAGAATGCTGGCTCTCTACTTGCTTTTGGAGGTAGCTTCCTCCCTCCCTGGCCTCAGTCTATTCTTCTGTAAAATGGGCAGCTGCTGCCACATCCTCAAAGCGCCCCTGTGGACAGGAACAAGAGCGCATAGAGTGGCGGCCACCTCCTCCCTGGCTAGGAGGGGCTCTCCACTCATAACTGCTGTGGAACAGGCTGAGGGCTCAGGACCGATGTCCATTACCAAGCTGTTGCATGGCTGTCCCCAAGGCTGGGAGCCCAGGTGACTCTATCCATGTTAGAGTCTGATCTTGTGGAGGGTCTTTGTCTGGGGTTTGTCCCTGGCACCATCACCCTCTGCAACCACCAGCCCACTCCACCCCAGCCACCTCACAAAATACAACGATCCATCCTCCTCCTACCCCCAGCCTGTGTCCAGCCTGTGACCCCACTGACACCGAGCCAGGGTGCTGGCTGGACCTTCCCTGTACTCCATTCCCCAGGCAGCCCAAGCCTCGTAGGTTTAGTGCCCTAACAGCTGCATCACCACTCTCGCAGACCCCTGCCTTCCCTGCTCTATGCCTCTACTGGGTACATGCCCTGGCTTCTCATTGCTGCCTGGTGTCGGCCTGTTCTCTGAGGAGAAGTTAACTGGGACTGGGGAGCTCTTGGGGATTGCCGAGGGCCAAGGCCAGGGGAGATGGAGTGAGCTCAAAGCCTTTCTCAGAGCAATGCCAGGGAGCGGGGGCTCCCCTCTCTACACCACTGGGTATCAGAACCAGGCATCGTGGGAAGTCCAAGTTTTCAGGGCGAACCGTCGTGGGAAGGAAAATAGAGTCTCTCCAGGATATAGGGAAAAGCATAGTGGGAAGGAAAGTCATGTTGGCCAGGGTTATAGGACAAGGTATCATGGGACAGAAAACCCAGGTTGTCCAGGCTTCAGGACAAAGCATCCATCGTGGGAGAGAAAGCTGTGCTGATGGAAGGGTTGACGATGCATCATGGAAATAGGGCCGTGGGGGCAGAAGGGAGCTGGGGAGGAGAAAGATGCCAGGACAGGTGGGTGTGGCTGCTGATGCTCTAGCCAGGTGTCCCTAATTATCATGCTGAACCATGACTTTGGGGTGACCTGGCATGGGGGGGAAGGTGGCTGCAGATCTGGGCCTGTTCCTTGAGTGGCCAGCTTCTTGGGCACAGCCGACAGCTCCCTGGAGGCCAGCTTGTCCACCTGCAGCACAAGGGTGGTGATGCGAATGAGCTCAGCTCCCCAGCTCCAGCTCCGGTAGAATCTGTGGTGACC
This sequence comes from Tenrec ecaudatus, assembly GCF_050624435.1. Taxonomy (NCBI): domain Eukaryota; kingdom Metazoa; phylum Chordata; class Mammalia; order Afrosoricida; family Tenrecidae; genus Tenrec; species Tenrec ecaudatus. The sequence continues at coordinate 2,395,967 of NC_134535.1, forward strand.
CGTGTCCTCGCGTGCACTTGGTGAACCTTTCCACGGGGCCCATTTGCATAGGTCTCAGGTCTGCCTCAGTTCCTTCACCACCTGTCACTGTCCCCAAAGTCAATGTCCAGAGGTCTTCCTGCAGGCTTATTCTGACAGAGGAAGTCCCAGTGACTTTGGGTGACACATGGAGACATGAATAAGTCCACTCCCACCGGCGGTGGGTGGGAGTGGGTGTGGGGTGGGGACAGCAAGGGCCCAGGATGCACATCATGTCATGAAGACCCAACAGCAATCCGACAGAAGAGCTCTCCTGATTGGCACTTCAGGCCGGGAAGCACTGTGTAGGGAAGCCAAAGGAAGTCCTGCCCTCTATGTGGTTGAGGCCCCAGGGCCGCTGCTGGCACAGTGCTTACAGTGCTGAGCTACTGAACCCACGTGGCTGGGCAAACCCACTGGGTGTTCCGCAGGAGTAAGGCCTGGCATTCTGCCTACTAAAGACCCAGCCCTGGGAGCCTGGGAGCAGATCTTCTTGGCTATAGGAGAGGGCGACTCTGAGTAGGCTTTAGGGTCTTTTGGGGGGGACGAGATGGAAACTGGCTTGAGCCAGGGCTGAAAAATTCCCCTGATCACAGGCTCTGCGTCTGCTACCAAGCACTGCAGCTGGTTCCCCTGACAGAGGCATGGGCTGGCTGGGTCCCTGTTGAAATGGTGAGTGGAGTAGATTTCCAAGTCGCCAGCTCTTGTTTTGCATGCTGTCTACATTGTGTGTGTCGTCCTCTGGACAGGCGCGGTGTGTCCATATCATCTTCAGCACGGGTATATTTGCCTCTCCATGGATTAGAGTCTAACCATCTGTCTACATTGTGTGTGTCGTCCTCTGGACAGGCAGCGCGTCATATCTTCAGTACAGGTATATGGTCTAGGGGGCACCGTGAGGGAGAGTCTAACCATTTATCCACATGGTGTGCTTCTGCATCTCCAGTGCAGGTGTATTGTCTGTCTGGGAGGTACCGCGGGCTAGAGTCGGACCAGTACATGCTGGGCTGCCAACCACACGGGTGACAATGCCAGTCCGGCAGCAGCCCTGCAGGAGACAGGAGAAGCTGCGTGCCCCGCTAATGGTCCACGGTCTCAGAAACCCCGTATAGAGTCCCCGTGAGTCATAATCAATGGCTGTGGGTGGAGAGCTTGGTACTGGGTGCTGAAGACCTACTGTGCTCCAAGGATGGGTCCCCAAGGAAGTACACCGCCCTGCCCTGGAGAGGTGCTAGAAGACATGCAGTGGGCCCTGCCCCTCCACATGGTGGGATCTCAGCTGGGAGTGAGTGGACTCCATGGGGCAGCACGGGAGCCCTCAGGTGGCCAAGGACAGAGTCACGGAGCTGAGGCCACTTCGCAGAAGGAGCAGTGACAGCTCTCTCACAGAACACGTGGGCAGGATGGTCTCTGATCTTTTATTACTCAGCCTGGGTCAGCGATTTCATTAAACATTAAAATTCTTGCTTAATCATTTTTGTGGCTCTGACTCATATCTGATGGAGGCATTTCATGATCACCCATAAATTTGAGTGCTTATTTAAGAAAAAAAACAGTAGTGGGAATTTATGATTAGTCGCATAATTTTTTAGGGCCCAGTGCTGAGCTGCCAGAGATCTTGCAGGCCCATCTTTCCAGGGGAGACTCAGGACGGAGATCCTGCTAGGGAGCTCAGAGGGTGCCATGTTGCTCTGCCATCAAAGCTCCAGATCCCCGAGGGCTTTCTGGGACCCCCAGGTTCTGGAAGTCATTGGGAATACCACTTCAGAACAGGCCCACGTGGGCAGGAAGAGCCCAGGAGGCTCAGGGTCTCCCCAGGCCCAGTTGGAATCATCTGCAGTGTTGGTCCACTGGGAGCCCAGACAGGAACTGCATCAGGAATTGCTGCCCACAGGGAGCGCAGGAAGAGGGGTTCAGGGGAAGTGGTCTCACTTACCCTCCCTTTCCATGAAGAGATCCTCAAGGATGCTTCCTTAACCTGACCATGGATGCTGCTCTTCAGGTTACAGCAGGTGGCCTGTGTGAAGGGCTGACAGACTGGCGGGCAGAACTCCTTCATCCTGCCTTGTTCCTGGGGCAGCAAATCTGCCGTGTTCTCCCCAGCTACTTCCTGCTTTTCACTGCAGGGTCAGGACACTGCCTGCGTGGGCAACCAGGGCAAGCATGTCATTTTCTGGGGTTTGGTGTGGGGGCGCTGGTCACTGATGCTGAGATGAGAATACCCTCAAATCTGGCTTATTAGTGTCTTATATATCATCCATGCATCTATCCATCCATCTATCCAGCACCAATTTCCTATATATTCATCATTCATCCATCCATCAATTATTTATCCCACCTTTCCATCCTCCCATTCATCCATCCATCTATCCAGCCAGCACTAATTTTCCATCTATCCAACTATCTACCAATTGATAAATTCTATCATCTATCTATCTATCATCTATCTATCTATTTATCTACCTATCATCTATTTAAAAATCTGTTTATCCTATCTATCTATCTATCTATCTAGCCCCAATTATCTATTTATCCATCAGCTATCCATTAATCAATCCATCATCATTTATCATATATCCTACACCAATGGGTTGCCATTAGGGTTTGGTTTGGCCATATCAAACTATGGAAAACCTTGAGAAGAGCGGGAATTCCTAAACTTTCCAGTGTGCTCGTGGAGAATCTATACATGGATTGAGAGGCAGCCATGGGAACAGAACAGGGGGACCTGCATGGTTTTAAATCAAGAAAGCTGTGCATCGTGGGTGTATCCTCTCACCAATATCTGAGCACTAACCAGAGAAGCTGGCTTATATGAAGAAGAATGTAGCATCAGGTTTGGAGGAAGACTTATTAACAACCCTTGATAAGCAGATGACACAACCTTGCTTGCTGAAATTGAGTAGGACTTGAAGCACTTGCTGATGAAGATCAAGGATGACAGCTTCCAGTATGGGTGACACGTCAATATAAGGAAAACAAAATTCTCAGAAATCAACCAGTAGGTAACCTCATGATAAATGGAGAAAAGATTGGATTTGTTAAGGATGTTGTCTCACTTGGATCCACAATCAAGCCCATGGAAGCAGCAGTCAAGAGATCAAAGGATGCATCACATTGGGTAAATCTGCTGCACAAACAAACCCCGCATGGAAGAAGTGCACCAGCCTGTGTGATCATGAGGTGTCGACGGGAACAGGCACCAGGAGTTCAAAAATAAACAACCTCATGGAGGGGAAAGAGAGGGGTCAATGTAGAGACCCAGAGCCCATCTGTGGACAAGTAGACATTTCCACACAGAGGGGCCGCACAGAAGAGAAGATACATCCAGCGGGCAGCTTAGCACCAATGAACAATGAAACACATAATGCTCCTCTAGTTCTTTGATCCTCCCTCCACTATTATAATCTCAGTCCTACCTCGCAAATCCTACTAGACCATCGTTCATACTTAGGTACAGATAAGAGCTTTCAATATACAGAATTCAGGATAGACAGACCCCCTTAGAAACAGTAATGATTCCAGGAGGGTAGGAGAATAGAAGTGGGGGGGGGGGAGGGAGTGGGAACAAATGGCAGGGATGGCAGCTTACACCCCCTCAAGGAGGACAAATACCAGGGTAGTAAGTGTAGGGACAGAATGGGTAGTGTGAGACATGTATAAATAATAATAGCACACAGAACACATAAAGGGCTTGCGAGGATGGCAGGGTTGGTGATGTATTTGAAGTTGTTGATGGCAACATTTGTACATGTCCACATGATATAATGGATCTGTGGATTGTTATAACATATGGAAGAACCCCCAATAAAATGGTTTATTAAAATAAAAATATTTTAAAATAAAGAAAAAATGATCATTAGAAACATTAAAACAAAACAAACAACCAACAAAACACCCCCAAATCCAAACCTCTTTAAACTGTTGCAAAACAAGGATCTTACTTTGAGGTCTAAGGCGTGGCCGATTCATGTTGTGGCATTTTCATTGGCTGCATGAGCATGTGAGAGATGGACATTGACTAAGGAAGACTAAAGAAGAATCGATGCATTTGAGGGATGTTCTTGGAGAAGAATGTTGAGATGATCATGGACTGCCAAAAGAATCAACAACTCTGTCTTGGAAGAAGCATGGCCAGGATGCTCCTTAGAGGCAAGGGCGAGGACGAGGAGACGCCCTCAGGAATGCCCAGTCTTTGGAAAAGGACATCATGCTCAGCAAAACAGAGGCGCAGTGAACAAGAGAAAGGCCCGGATATGATGGATCGTCACCATGGTTGCAACCGTAGGCCCAAACATGAGGACAATTGTGAGTGTGGAGCAGGGCTGGGCGTGTTTCATTCTGGTGTACACAGGGCTGCTGTGAGTTGGACCTGGTTTTAGGGCACCTAACAACCAAACAACACCCATTACAAATTACATACCCATCATTCATCCAGCAATTCAACACCAATTATCTGTCTATTTATCATCTGTTATCTCTCTCTATTCCATCTATCTGCCCACTTCCATCCATCCATCCATCCATCCATCCATCCATCCATCCATCCATCCATATCCATCCATCCATCCATCCATCCATCCATCCATCCATCCATCCATATCCATCCATGCATTCATCCGTATCCATCCATCCATCCATCCATCCATCCATATCCATCCATGCATTCATCCGTATCCATCCATCCATCCATCCATATCCATCCATCCAGCCACCCACCCATCCATCTTAGGCAGGCTTCTCTCTCTAGAGAAGCCAGATCAGCAAACCTTCTGTGTGTACTTAGACAGACAGGCTTATATCAAGGACACGGCTCATCCAGTCGTAGAGGTCAGCACATTCCAAGGCCGTGGATCAGACAAAAGCGAGCAAGCTTCCCAGGGTCCACTGATATCAGATGCTGCTCACACCCTTAGGAGAGCTCCTCACGGGGTGGTGGTTGTGTGTCATCAGGTCAGTTCTGACCACAGCTCCTGCACCGCTGTGATAGTGAGGTGGCTGTGCCAACATGGCACCTGTAAGAAAACATGGGTGGAATTTAGCCTGTCCATTGGTTGGCAGCTTGATGACCTCATTTGGAGGTGCCACCAAGATAAATGGCTCTCTGGAGATGGACCCCTCGCTCTCTCTTCCTTTCTCTTCATATTGACCAGCCACGCCAAGACCTGTGCCAGCCCTGTGATGCTTCCACCACCATTGGATCCACAAGATTTTGCACCCCCCGGCCTGTGCTCTTCCTGCCTCATTGCATGTGGCTGTGTGAGTCTGAAGAGGGACTTATGGACTAGTGTCAGACTCCTGGACTGGCGTTGGACTGGGCCGGGATGTTTTATTGGTGCAAGCTTTAGCTTGCTCTAAAGCTCTTTCTTACGCATATATGGGTGTCACTGAATTTGTTTCTCTGATCCACCCTGCCTAGCACAACGTCCAACAGATCAAAACGCTGGTTTTGTGTCATCCTCAACATTGTTGGTATGTCTCCAGGAACCCCTGTTGCAGCCATCTTGTCCATTTTCCGGTGAATCTTCCTCTTCTCCATTGTCCTTCCACCTTACCAAACATGATGTGCCTTTCCAGGGAACCGTCTCTCCCGATAACATATTTGAAACGCTTAAAACAAACTTGCACCAGCCTTGCATCTAATGAACATTATAACTAGATTCCTTAACTGACAAACCCTGGGGAATGCTGACTAAGCTAAATTGACACAAAGCCTTAACGATTATATGACCTACCCATCAATTATAGACCCATCTTTCTCTCCATCCCCCCATCCATCCATCTTCTGTTGGTTGTTGTTAGGTGTTGTCAGGGTTAATTCCCACTCATCATGGCCCCAGATACATAGAAGGAGATGCTGCCCTGGCTCACCCCACCCTCTCCCTTCTCATTGTGGTTGGGCCCATGCGTCCATTTAGCCGCCTGTTGCATGTAAAGGAGGACTACAAAAAACTCATGAGAAGATTGAAGTAAAAAGACAGCAGAGATTTTGCAGTAGCTCTTTGAAACCTCCTCATAGCTCTCTTACTTTAAAGGGCTGCAAAAATGGCAGGGAGGTTCCAGGTGGCTCTCCTTTCCTAGCTTTCAGCCGACTGCCCGGCATGCAGTGGGGGCTCAGGGAGAGGCTCCAGGGGTCCTGATTTGATCTTAGCCCCACTGGGCTGGGGCGATTGAGACAAGTATCTTCTCTAATGCAATACCTTCTCAGGGCCACGTGGGAGCTTCTCAGGGACACGTGGGAGCCACTGGCCTTGTGGTGGACACTGGCAGGGGCTCAAGCTCAAACCGAAAAGTAGAGGGAGAGGCAAGGAGGGAGGAAGGCGGGAAAGTAGAGCAAGGAAGCAAGGAAGGAGGGTGTGGCCAAGGGATGGAGAAGAAGGAAGGAGGGAAGGAGAAAAGATGGGAAAGAAGAAAGTGGGAGAAAACAAGGAGGAAAGGAAGGAATGTGGGCAAGGGGGAAGGGAGGAAAGAGTTGAACACTTAACCACTGCACTACCAGGTCTGCTCAGTTCCTCCTCAGACCAAGTCCCGGGAGGACTCTGGTCCTTTGTTACTTGGTCCTGCTGCTCGCTGCACTCAGCAATGCTCAGGATACTGTCCTCCCTCCATGGCCCTGCGTCTCCGGGGGACGCAGACAGTGGCATAGAAAACCTGGAACAGCTCTGTGTGGACCAGGGCAGCGTCATGTTGATCTTGGACAAACTCACACGGCTTAGGAGGCTGTGAGAAGCCCTCAAGGTGAACCCTGACTCGGTGGGAATGTTGGGGTCCCAGAGAGATGGTGCTCAAGACCTACATCTGCTCTCACCGGGACCATGTCTGCTCGGTCACCAGGAGCCAGTCTAAACACGGAGCCAGATTTTCCTCTGTGGGCACAGGAACTGGCCACCAGTGATGGCTCACTTGCCTGTGGGCACTGGGTTTGTGGGAGCCAGGGTAGCTGCTGTATCACTGTGGGCACATGAGGGTCCAATTGATCAAGGGCACCGCTGCATCCATGATAATGTCACTACAACACGGCGGCCAGCCTGGGAAGCAGGGCTGGGCCATTTTTCATTAAATAACATAATTTGTTGCATTGGTATGCAAGGACAAATAGCTCTGCTGAGCCGAAAGCTTGCCTTAAAAAAAAAGTAATATAGTGTTGTTATTCATGGGCCGAAGCCCTGCTTGCAGAAGATTCCTCATTTTGACTTAAATGTATCTTCTGCCCACTCAAAGCAGATGCAATTTTCCTTTTTTATGACTTTCGGGTATTTGCGCGGAGAAAGTTCCAACAGGGCCTGTGCCACCGAGAGTCCCTGCTCCCTGTGTCCAGGGTGTGTCCTCGGCCACAACATGGAGTGACCGGGGGTCCAGAGAACTGGCAAAGCTGGGGAGAGACAGCTCAGCCGACAGCTTCCTAGTAGGCCAGGGCTTGCCCCTCCCCACTGGGCACCCCCTCGAGGGTAGGGGCCCAGGCCTGCCTCTCTCTCTCTCTCCTTCTTCGCATCCTCTCTCCCTCACTTCATTCTATCCTTCATTCCGTCACCCTAGTCACTAACTTGGTCCTCTTGTTATGGGATGTGTGTACCCAGGGCTCTGCTGAATGTCAGGAAAACACACAGGAACCCAAGAAGGTTTGGGTCTTCATGGCAGGTTGATTATTCTGTTTCTTTATCTCCCCAACTCCCCATTCATCCATTCATTCCCCCTCCTCCTACCCATCTTTCCACTCACCCATTCACCCACTCACCTAACCATCCGTCCATCACACCAAAGCATCCACCCACTCACCCACCCATCCATTCATCTACCTATTGCTCCATCCATCCATCCATCCATCCATCCATCCATCCATCCATCCAATTGTCCTTCTATCCCTCCATCCCTCCATCCATGTTTCTCCCCAGTGCCCTGTGCTCACAGCATGCCCCTAATGGCCAGGGATGCATCCAGGACTCTCCTTAAGATTCCCCTTGGGCAGCTGGGCCGGGAAAGTGGGTAAAGTCCATAGCTCCAGCCGTTCAGGCTGTCTTCTCTACAGATGTCTGGGGCATGCTACCCTCGTGGAATACACTCGCCACACTGAGGGAAGGGCTGTTTCCTCCTGACACAGGGCCATACACGAGCAATTGTCATTGTCACCCTCCTTACAGTGGTGGCCGCTCGTTCACCATGTGTCATTGATTCTAAGGTGGCAGGCACACAGTCCACATGTAGGCGTGGCCTAGCAATGGGCTGTCCTTGTTAGTGTTGGGAGTTGCGATCAAGCCAGCCCCAGTCTCGGGTGGCCCCACCTGGTCACAGGGGAACTGGGCCCCATGGGGTGTCTGGAGGCAGGCCCGATAGAAGCTGGTCACCTGGCAGACCTTCCTGGCACCTGCAGGTGGAGTAGAGCCTCCGGCCTCTCTGTCACCTCGCACAGTGGGCGTGTCCAGGGCCACAGGGCCGTGCGCACCCAGACTTCTGCCTGCCTTTCTGCCTGGGCCTGGCTGTCCTGGCTGTGCAGATTGTCAAGGTGAGCACTGAACAGAGTCCCCTCTGCTTGGGGACTGGGGCCAAGGTCAACAAGAAGAATACCCAAGAGGGTCTCTTCACAGGGCTCAAAGTGGGGAACACTAGGGCCCAGTCCAGGCCAGCAGGCCAGGGTGGGGCCAGAGACAGCACTGAGCCTGTGCATTTGGCCTTGGCGCCTGGCTGCCCAGGGCGTATTCAGGGCAGAGGGCTCTCCGTTCAGCCTTGCTCTGGGGTATCAGCTAACTGCAACATCAAGTCTGGATGCACCCCCAGGCAAGGTCTCCACTGAAGGGCCTCTCCTGCCCATGGAGGTGGGGTCCCCTGCACCACTCAGCCCTGCACTGGCACCTCATGACCCAGGGTCCCCCAGGCGGGCCCCAGATCCCAATCACTCCTGCTCCAGGTCAGGACCTGCCTCCAGGGTGGAAGAGGATAAACGTTGGCAAGACTCAGAGCAGCTGACACCAGACGCTCACCATGTCCACCTGGCAGGTTGAGGCTAGAGAGGAGGGGTACAGGGCAGCAGTGGTGGGGGGCTTGGCCCGAGATGCACAGAGCCACTTTGGAGGGGTGCTGGGGAGAGAGAGACTTTCACCAGGCTCAGGATGAAGTCGGGGTTTGGGGGTGGATCAGAGCTCAGGGATTCAGTTGGAGATGTGGGATCAATGGGTGCTCAGTGTGAAGCCCAGGCTCAGGTCTAGAAGCTTGAGCTCAGGTGTAAAGCGAGGGCTCCGGTCTAAAGTCAAAGCTCAGGCACGAAGTCAGGGCTTAGGCATAAAGTCAGGGCCCAAGAGTGAAGTCGGGCCTCCGATATGCAGCTAGCACATTGCAAAGCAGCAGGTGTCCAGAGAACGGTGAGGCTGAGCTGGGAGCAGGCAGGCCGAGGTGGGGAAGGTATGGGCAGAGGCAGGAGAGGAGGATCCCGCAAACACCTGGGAAGGCATCCTGCTGCAGAGCTGACCGGGCCCTACTAGGTTATTGGGAGGTGTCTGCTACTGGAGAGAGATGGGTTCTGGTCCACCCTGAGAGGTGTCCTGTTAGTGATAAGAGATGGAGAGATGACGGGAAGATACTACATGGCTATCAGCCCACAGCTGGGGAAACACCCATTGCTGGGAGGGAGACAGGGCAGCGTGTCCCCGAGAGCCTTGGGGGAATCAGCAGGACCTCCCTCCACACAATGAGAGGGACCATCTCTGCCATATAAAGCTGCCTACTTAGGGGATTGTGTTCTGGTGGCCAGCGGATGCTAAGGTAGGGGGCCGGAGTGAGGGCAGCGGGGCATGGGAACGGTCTCATCAGTGACCAGTTCAGGGAAGCAGGCCTGTGAGAGGAGCGGGGAGGGCCTGACCCACTCTCCTGCCCCAGGGCCAGCTCAGTGCTTGGTTGCAGTGTGGGGGCCTGATCCTACAGGAAGGTCACAGCCAGCCAGGAGGGCAACTGGCATGGGCATAGGCAACCTGCCCAGGGTTGTCCTGCAGGGGACTTGGGGAGAGCTACGGGCTGGCATCTGGATGGCAGTGACAGACAAGGCCATATGCCGCCCACATCCTGATGAGACCCATCTGCTCTTCGGGGGCTGGAGTGATGACTACTTGCAGGACCCCAGAGAATTCCTTAGAGAGAGATGACATCACCCCCAGTGGACGCCCATTAAAGAGCACCACACAAGGATGTCTCCCTGCTCCTGAAAGCCACTTTAGGGAGCCCTGGAGCAGAGGGTGTTCGATCTGGGAGCTGCCTGATGGCCCTTCTACTCCTCCTTCAACTGCAAGATCAGGTTCTCGTACACCAAGGACCAGAGAGTGTGGGGGCTCACCGTGAGTTGCAGACAACGGTCCTTTCCCTGCAGGATGCGGAGCGCCTCCCTGGGTCCAAGACAGAGGGCGGCAAGGCTGCCACCGAAGGGGGGGTGCGTGGTCCTGTGAAACGTTAGCCCACTGCCATCAAGAGTAAAACAAGCAAACCCCACTGTCACGGTGCCCACCGTGATTCACAGTGACCGTGTAGATGGACGGAGTAGAGCTGCCCCTGTGGGTTTCTGAGAGTGGACCTCCTTCCAGGAGTAGACAGCCTCAGCTCTCTCGTGCAGAGCAGCCGGCGGCGGCATCCAACTGCTGACCTCGGGGTCAGGAGCCAGTGCACCGCCATTGCACCGGCGGCAGCGGTCCTGCTGGCAGGGAGCTGCTGAGGGTGCTCGGGGTCATCGAGTCTGTTCTGACCCTGCGCACAACACAGTCAGACGCTGCCCCGGACCTGCACCTGAAGTAGAACGAAAATAATGTGATGGTTGGGGGGGGGGGGTCACCAGGACAACATGAGGAACTGTATGAAAGGGTCACGGCATGAGGAAGGTGGAGAACCACTGATTTAAACCAGTGCCCATGTCGGCTGGGATGGCGTTCAGGACATTCATATTGCTGCACAGCGGGATGTATCTCACCATCCTACTGAAAGCTCTTTTCCATCTGCAAGCACTCCCCTCTGCATCCCCGGCCCCGGGGCAACACGGACCTACGTTCTGTTGCTCTGCTCTCTGGGCTCTAGAGAAGGAGGCTGGTGATATAGCTGGCGGTCAAGCGCTGGACTGCTAATGGGAAGGGGGTCAATCCCACCCACAGCTCTCCAGGAGAAAGATCCAGAGAGGCCCTCTGGTCATGGTGGCAGCCTAGGAAATTCCAGGGAACGTCTGCTCGCTCCCACAAGGTCATGCTGGGTTGGCATGGAGTAGACGGCACCTGGCCGTACAGCTGTTTCCTAGAAGGGGCATCATGCACTCAGCAGATGCCGTTCATGTTCCATCCATGCCACAGCATGCAGCAGGGCTTCCTGGTCCTTAGGGAAGAGCCCACTTTGCTCTCCCGTCCATCAGCACAGGTGCACCTGGGCTTCCCACCTCTTGGCAATGGAGGGAGCACCCCATGGACATTGGTGTGCTGCGGCTGTGCGCTACTGACATGTCATCCTTGATCTCAGAGACCAGGTGCCGAACAGAGTGGAAGATGTCACAGCCCTGCCATCGCCATCATCATTGTGTCACTGTGTCATAGGCACCGTCATTGTGTCATGGTCATGGGCATTGGCGTGGCTGGGTCCCTTGACGTGCACACTGTGTCAAACCATCTCATGGACGTTTGCCCTCATTTTGCACCGACCTTCCACTTGACCCCCGTGATGCGTGACGCTCATCTCTGTTGACACGGCCACACGGCCCAAGGCAGTGAGGCAGAGACTCACCATCTCCTCTTCTGAGGAACATCCTGCCCGCAGCCCCTCGACCACGGTGCGCATTCCTGGCAGTTCATGGAGAATTCTGTTTTTATACCCCAGGGCCTAATTATAAACCTTGGAGCGGGGCAGGTGGGTTGGGAAGTCATTGATTATTGGCAACCCCAATGAGCATAAATTGATAGGAGGAAGGCATGGATGCTCCCCCTGCCTCGGCACAACGCCAATGGTCAATTGTTCTGCCCATACGTCCTTCAGAGAATGGCGGGCAGAGTGCATTAAGCAGACATCGTTGCTCCAAAGGGTTCCAGAGAAGACCCCTGATGGAAAAGGGAAGACACCGGACAGACTTTCACATGCTTGCGAGAGCCACACTTGCTGGGCTTTTGAGGCCAGAGGGTCCTCTGGAAACCATGACAGGGAGAGAATCTCTAAACGTCGGACCCTTCCTGGTCATCTGTGAATCAAATCCTGGGTTCGCCGGATTAGAAAAGACTGTGGGTGCTCGCCGTCAGGCTCCTTTCGAGAAATGTCTGCATGGAGTCAAACTGGCCACAGCCACTTTCAACAGGAAAGGAGGATCTTGCTCGAGGGAGCAGGTTTGTGCTAAGGGTGGTGGACAAGGGAAAGGTTGGGGAAAGGGGGTGCAGAAGGAGGACAGAACTTGAAGAGTGCAATAGATGTCCAAATGCCAGTGAGCTACAGGGGTACTGTTAGGTCCTGCGCAGTCAGCATCGACATCTGGGGACCCTCTCTCAACAGAATGAGCCGCCGCCCTGGGCTACTCCTTCCTCCCACTTGCCTCTGGTGGGGCTCAGTGTGGCAGAACCGTGTCGATCCATCTCGTGAGAGCCTTCCTCTGTTTTACTGCCCATCCACTTGATGTCCTTCTCCAGGGACTGGCCTCTCCTGACATGATGGCCAGAGTACGTCAGATGAAGTCTGGCCATCCTCGCCTCCAAGGAGCGCCCTGCTGTACGTCTTCCAAGACAGACTTCTTTGTTCTTTCGGGGTCCACGGTACTGCCAATATTCTTCACCAGCACCCCAGTTCAAATGCATCCGTTCTTCTCCAGCATTCCTGATTCACCGTCCAACCTTCACCCGCAGACGAGGTATTCTAAAGAGGTTTTGTGCAGCAGGCTAACCCACGGCAGCGTGTCCTTGCGGTTCTTGACCACTGCGTCCATGAGCACTGATTGTGGATCCAAGCAAGACTAAATCCTTGTCAGCATTAATCATGTCTCCATTTATCACGAGGTTACCTAATGGTCCGGGTGGGACTGTGTTGGCTTTACTTACACGAGTTATAATCCTTGATCTCCATCAGCAAGGGCTTCAGGCATGCAAGGGAATGTCACACTGTGGCTTGTTAAGAAGTCTTCCTCCCACCCGGTACCTCACCCTTCGTCATGTGACCTTCTTCATTTGCTCAGCACACAGATTGAACATGTATGTTGAGAGGAGACGACCCTGGTGCACAGCTGGCCTGCCTTTGGACCATGCAGCATCCTCTTGTTCTCACACAAGTTCTGCAAGAGCCCAATGGAGTGTTCTGGAATTCCCATTCTTCCCAAGGTTAGTCGTGGTTTGTTTGGATTCACATAGCCAAATGCACTCGCATAGTCAATGAAACACAAGTAAACAACTTTCTGGCACTCTTTGCTTTCAGCCAAGACCCAGCTGCCGTCAGCAGCAGAGTCCCACATGCACGAATGGCTAATGAGGTGTGTGTTTGGTTGTGTATGTTTACTGCACGCAACCCCTCAAAGGAGGCTTCAAACCAAACAGAAAATAAGACAAAGTAAAACCCAGAGGAAGGTGTGTTTGTTGAGGGTTCTTTCCATTCGTTGTGCTCTTGGCTACTCCTCACTTATGTCACCCCTCCCTCCCCGGAACTGACCTCTGGACCAGCAGCAGTGACCTGCCCTCCCTGTGGCCAGTGCATTGGTCCACGTCTATCCGTCATTCTGTCGCTCAGCCTGAAGGCCCACGTCTGGCTCCTTTGTGACTTGCTCACTCTGTGTGCCCATCCAGAGCTCTCCAAGTCTCTGCCGAGAAGACGCTCATGAATGCCAAGTGTCTCCTGGCCCTCCTCTGGACGGTGTGGCCTGTAGGCTATGTGGCCACAACAAGCCGTTGCCTTTGGTGCTGCAGTGCTTCAGGAAGTCTGCTCGGGGAGAGGGTGGGCCTGGGGGATGGAACACTTCCCCTGGGGTGGGGGAAAAGAGGATCGCGCCTCTGGTCTCACCATTCACCAGCAAACACACACCAGACCCAGGTGCTCATAACCTACAATTGCTCTTCCCCACCGTGAATTCTTCATGGTGCCCATGGGGACTTGTCCATGGACCAAGAGGCATTTGTGTGAACAGAACAAGGGAAAAATGAATGGCTTAACATCAGGAAAGGCTTGTGCCAGGGTTCTATTCTCTCTCCAGACCTGTTCGATCGGCATGCTGAGCACCTCAGCAGAGCAGCTGGAGCACATGAGGAAGAGGGTGGCATCAGGAGTAGAGGAAGGTTTGTCAATAACCCGTGGCTTGTAGACCACACAGCCTTGCTTGCTGAAAGTGAGGAAGACGTGAAGCCCTTGCGGGTGAATATTGAGGGTTGCAGCCTTCAGTGTGGATGACAACTCAAAGTAAAGAAGACCCAAACCCTCACAACTGAACCAATAACTGGAGAGAAGATGGAACATTCCAGGGCTTGTTGCTTGGCTTGGCCTCCTAATCAGTGCTAGTGCGAGTAGCAGTTCAGAGAGCAAGAGAAAGTTGCACTGGGAAAGTCTGCTGCACAAATCAAGGATGTTACTTTGAGGACTAAGGTGCACCTGCCCCCAAGCCAGGGTTGATTCAGGCACCTCACATGCATATGAGATTTGAACACTGAAAAAGGACAACTGGAGGGAGAGGAACCGATGCATTTGAATTGTGGTGCTGGAGAAGACCATTGGCAGTCTCAGGGACTTCTCAAAGGACCAACTGGTCTGTCTTGGAAGAAATACAGTCAGCGTGCTCCTTGGAGGCGAGGATGGCGAGACTTCACACGCTTTGGACACGGCGTCAGGGGAGACGAGTCCCCGAAGGACATCCTGCTCGGTGAAGCAGAGGGATAGTGAAAAAGAAGAAAGTCCTCCAGGATGTGGACGGACACAGTGGCTGCAACAAGGGGCTCAAGAGCAGGAACAATCGTGAGGCTGGCGCAGGAAGGACGCGCAGTATTTCATTCGGTCGTGCATGCGGGTTACTGTGGGTTGGAACAGACTTGATGGCACCTAACAACAACAACCACACCATGAACGCAGGACAGGCAGAAACACCTACACACACACACACACACACCCCAATATGACTCCTAACACTGCCAGGCTTCATTTCTACAACTGGTCATGTGGGAATCACTGAGACACCCAAGAAGGAATTGAGAATGACCTTCTCCCACCACTCCGTTTGCATTCCTTTCACAAACGACCCGTGGGGTGTGGTTCTTCCCTGATGCAGTGACACAAGCCTTCATTCTTGCAGGGTCTGGTCCATTAGTAGTCACGCTGAGATGGACTAAGATTCATTTATAACCTGGCCTCCATATGTCAGGTGCGCCACAGTGAAAATTTAGGTCTCATAAAAACCACGTGACCCAGAGGAGGGCCACGGGCTACTTTGGGAAAGTTGGGATAGACTCAAGTCATCTACCAACAACACTGGTATCTTTAATTGGTGAAGAATACCCCACCTTGTTTACTGCCTCCTTCTCTGAAATAGTCTTCCCTGTGCGCGCATCACCACCATTGACAGGGGACACGTTCATGGACGATTTCAGAGCCTCTTCCATGATGGCCCCTTTCGGAAGAATCCGCCTTCTCAGAGGTGAGCAATCACACGTGAAGGGGTAACGGTGACGGCACCTCATTCACGGGGCGGCTGCTGCTAGCTCTCCCCTGTGTGAATGCCAGGGATGCCGCTCCTCGGACGCCTGGTGCCCGTGCAGTTTCCGGTGCATTCTACATGGGAGCGGCATCGGAGGAGTCCACTCTGCGGATGAAAAATGAAGGCGTGGGACGTGGGGTGCTTTGTCCACCACAGTCCATGCTGGATGCCATTTCAGTGAGCAGATGGAGGCGAAGAGAGCATGGGCAGGTGGGGGGATCACCGAAGAGGCATCCGTGTTCGTAACTGGAGAGAAAGGAGACTAGAATGGGGCGGGGGGATGGTGGGGCCAGGGTTGACAGTCTGACCTCTGGACCGGATATTGTCTGTCCCAAGGCTGGATGTACTGGACGAGAACCTGGTCGAGCTGGGTACAATGTGCTCAGTAGACAGTGGGACTTCCAGAGGGTGCAGCCCGCCCAGGGAGGTTCTCATGCAGGGAGTTCCTAGAACTTTCTCCGGAGGCAGTGATTTACGGTTGCTCCTGCGTGCTGCCTATGGAAAATATGACGGTGAATGAGTCTACTTTAGAGGAAAAGATGGAGCCCTGATTCAACAGATTCCAGAATGTTCCACCAGGCCACAGACATGCAGAAGAAAGCCAGGGAGGAGACCCGGGTAAGGAGCCTGAGGCTGGGTGCCCCGAACACCAAAGCGATATTGGGGTTGGCAGCAGGGGCCCAAGGCATTTGGGGCTATGATGGGGTCCCTTGGGAGGTGAGGGTGGAGATGTCTCACAGATACTGCAGAATAGGTGGGTTCCCACCTCCAGATCCTGGTGGAGATGGACGCCCACGTGTGTTGAGGCCACAGTGTGAGTTGTAGCAACCCCTCCCAGAAGTCAACACCGAGTGTAGGAGACTGGTGGATGCGTGGTCTGCAGGGGTTTGTGGAAGTGGGCCTGGCAGGTCCCTTCTCTCAAAACCTCCTCCTAACAGCTTCGGCGCCACCAACTCCATCCCTACTGCATCCCTGGCCAGTCCGTCCTCGGGCTCAGTGGCACGTGTGGACACAGATCAGAGCGAGGTGGACATTCCACTTGATATCGCAGTCAGGGGCAGCTGGGCCAAGTAGTGTGTATCTTGGCTCTGCCCTCAAGGTCCTTGCTATCCCCTATGGACGAGTGGAACTCAGCATGCCAGTGACAAGTTTAAGGAGAGAAGAGGTAGGCATCTCTGCGCTCTCTCTCTCTCTTCTATCAATCTTTGTATCTATATGTATGTGTCTGTCTGTCTACTGATCTATCCATCTGCTCTCTATCTATCTGCCACAGGACCTGTCACTAAGGAAGGCCCTCCATAAGATGGGTTGCCACAGTGGCTGCATCAACGGGCTCGAGAGTAAGACCCAGTGTGAGGCTGGCACAGGAGCAGGCAGTATTTCCTTCTGTTGCTCGCAGGGTCTCCATGGGTCAGAACCGACTCCATGGCACCCAACACCAGCAGCATCATCCACATATCTACCTGTCCATCTAGCTATCAGTCTTTCTCTATTCTATCTGTAACACACTCCATCATCTCTATCCATACAGATGAACTAGCTATCATTTATCTGTCAATCTATCACGTATATCTCTTAGCTATCATAGCTACCACACGACCTATATCTATTAGCTACCTTTCTCTCTAGATATCACTGATATTTCTTAGCTGTAAGTCATGCATCAATCTAGTGTATATGTTATCTATCATGTATACCTATCATCCATCTCTAACTCTCATATTACCGTCTGATGATTTCTCTAGTTGCCATCTGTGTCTATCACATCTGTCTATCGTTGCTCTACAAGCCAAACAACCTACCTGCCTACCTGCCGTGGGAAAATGTGGATTTCCATGTAGAGATGTGCGTTAAGAGACCAGCACCCACATGTACTGTATTTTAAGAGAGCAGCACACAGTTTGGGGACTGTCAGGTCTGACCCCTGCAGGGCAGGTGGCAGACTGGGAGCTCTGGCAGGAGCTTCTGGAGCAGGGCTGAGTGTGTAATCTGCAGCGCCAGTGGCAGGCCCGGGGTGCCTGTGGGATCCCTGCACAGGACTGCAGCGCCTGCCTGCTTTACCGGAAACCTCTGTTTTTGCTCTTCAGATCTTCCTTAGAAACAGTCGGCTGAACACGCGTGGTCCCCTGCCCTACAACCCCCTTCACCGCAAGTTCTAGACCTCTGCAGGACAAGGCTCCTGGACACCATGGCCTAGCCACCAGGCCACACCGTGGTCACTGGCAGGAGCACACGGAGCTGAGTCAAAGGTGTGGGCTGGAGAGGTTGGTCAGATTATCTGCTCAGGGGTCCTTGGGAGCATGCCCTTGTCCTGGAGTCCATGGGGTGAGAGAGGGTCAGGATGATGATGATGGTGGCCATCATCATCACCAGCAGATGCCCTGAGATGTTCATGTCAACTCACCATGTGCTGAGGACAGCAGGCAGGTTGTTAACTAGCTTATCAGAGGAACTGCCTGCTATCGCCCCTGAGCCCATCCATCTGGGGGAAAGTGTCGGTCCGACCGAACCAGAGGGCTCTCCCCGGGTGGCACTCTCTCTGGGCGGCAGGTGATGGGGCTGGACTCAGCCAGGTTCCTTTGGGTTTTGAATCCTCTGAGGCGTCTGTTTCTCATGTGGTGACGTGAGATGAGAACGCTTCCTCATGTCGGTGCGCGGCCAGGTCTGAAAGAGCAGGCAAGCCGAAGGGAGCCTGCGAGGTGGTGTCTCGCTCATGGACGAAGGCAAGCTTCCCCTCCCTGAGCCCAGCCAGTGGGATAAGGAAGATGGCCATGCATCTGCCCACAGATTCCGAAGCACTTTGGAGCCCTGCTCCAAGCTCTGGAATAGACGAACATGCACACATATGTGCGCATGCATGTGTGTGCAGACACGCATGCTGTACAGGCATCTGTGCGTGTAGCACACACATGCATACGTGTTCCTGTGATTGAGTCACAACACACATGAGTGTTTATGCATGCCCACATGTACTGCTGCACACACATCTATGCAGATAGGTTTGAAGGCGTGTGCAAATCTGACAGTGTGCTCACACACAGGTACATATGTTCATGGATGCTTTTCTACATGCATGCCTGGGTGTGTTGTTTGTAGAGTCACAGTGTGTGCATGTATGTAGGGAGGTCCAAACATTCTGGGGAAGGAAGGGGACCTGGCGCCCACTGAACACCAAAAACCCACCCCAAACTCACTCTTTGAGTCGATTCCAACTCACAATGACCCTGTAGGACAGGGTCAAGCTGCCCAGTGGGTTTCAGAGACGGTACCTCTCCCGGAGGTGAAAAGCCTCATTTTACTCCCGCAGAGCAGCTTGGGCTTTCAGACTGCTGACCTCGTGGTGGGCAGCCCAGCACATGAGCACTGTGCCACCAGGGATGCTGGACCCACAGCACGAAGGCCAATGGCAGGAGGTCTTCTTGCTTCCCCTTTCAGTAACAGAGAAAGCCCAACCCCCCGGAGGTTTCCTTGTTAAAATTGTGAGATGCTAGCACACGTGTGTGTGTGCATGTGTGTGTGTGTGTGTGTGTGGCATGAGCAGGGGTGAGCAGCAAATAGCCACCTGGCAGCACCTTATGGAATGGAGGTGACAGGAACTGCTGGCCCTGGAACCTGGCACAGCTGTTCCCCAGCCCCGCGGGCCCACCACCATGCTACATTTGCTCCTCCTCCGTGACTGGAGGACCTTCCTGTGGGCACATCTGTCAATCCCAGCAGGCGTCAGCAGGGCGTCAGCAGGAAGCCTGTCTCCACTCTGGGCTTTCCTCTTAGGTGAGCAGGCAGCCCCTGGAGCTCCAAGACCCCTAGGGGTCTCCCCTCCATCCTCAAGCTCTCTCCATCCCTGTCCCCACAGCCTGGCAGTAGGAGACTCACCCAGCCCTGCTGACACCCCCCCGCACGCCCCCCTGTGTCTCAGGTATGCCCCTCTCCAGGACAGGGGTCCAGAGGTGCTGCAGCGCCTGGCAGCTCAGTCTTGTGTGAGGCTTCTCCCCCATCACGAGGGAAGTTATTTCTGCTAAGTACATCTGCAAAACACATCTGTTAATGCTCTGTGTTTGTTTACCCACAGCGAACGTCTGAATGAGCCACTGTTTCACACTGACGCTCACCAAGACACGGGGAGGGAGACAACACAACAGAGAGAGCATCAGAGGCAGTGAGGGAGAGCGAGATCCCGTCCTGCGGCCCACGGGGGGTCGGGGGGGAGGAGAGGCCTGAGGGGTCCTCAGATGAGCTGGGGTGAGGAGGCCATGCAGGGGTTCGGACAGAGCCCAATTCCTGTGTGCATGACAGCGGAGCAGGGGACCCCAGAGTGGGCATGGACCCCCTCTCTCCCTGGCTGAGGATAAGGGTGGCACACAGAGGCAATGCACCCAAAGGACTTCAGGCACCGCCACCTGCTTCTGGAGAGTCAGTCCTTCAAGAGCCAATGAGCTACATTCTTCTCTGAGCTCAAGGCCTGGGAGGGGACACTCCGGCGGCCACCTGGCTGGGTTGGAGACGCTGTCAGTAGAGAGCCGGATTTTCACTCCAGGGGCTGGACTGCCTTCTCATTCCCAGCCCAGCTGATGATGATGAGGCCAGAGGTCCCCTCCCTGGAGCCTCATGTCCAAGGCCACGCCCGGCATGGCCGGGGTGAGAAGCATTGAGTGTGGGTGTCCGTTTTCAGAACAGAAGGTACCATTGTGACTGTGGCCCCTCTATAGCTGACCCTCCCCTGGGTGCCCCAGGTGCAGGCAGGTAGACCAAAGCTGGCGCAGGACAGCAGTGCCTGTGCACATGTGCAGGTGCGCCCTGCGGCACTGGCCCACAGAGACAGGCAAGGTAGCCAGGAGACAGCTGGGGGGGGCAGCTATGGCCAGCAGGAAAGGAGGAGGTTTAGAACTGAGGGGTGTTGCCGCCAGGGGCTATGAGCCAGGCGTGATGAGAATACTGGTTTGTGACCACTGGAGCTCAGGGACAATGTGCCTATGGGTGAGGGATCTGAAGTGCTCCAGCCCCTGCCGGGCACCGGACAGCCCACCCCGGAGCCTCATTTCTGCGGTCATTGACTTCTGGGGGTTCACGGTGACTCCATGGGCTGGAGCAGAACTGCCCAGACTGCCACTTTTAAGGCTCTGACGGCCTCATCTTACTCCCAAGGTCGGCCTTTGGGTCTGAACCACTGAACATTGGCTTAGCAATGGCATGCTTAACCAGGGCCCTTTGAGTGAGGGAGTTATCAGAGCAGACATGAATAGTCCTCCTGACTGAGAGCTGGGGTCCAATTCCAGGCTGTGTGTAACCCCTCTGCCCCAACCCCCTGCTCCTGTAACCCCAAGAGATGCATCACATGCATCCTTTCTATCTGCCTGTCTGTCCATCTGTGTATCTCCCCCTCCTCTAGACAGATGCACTCCAAAGGACCAGGGTTGTCCTTTCTCCAGGTGGACCTCTTGTCAACCCATAACTTCCTCAAAGGGCCTGTTTCCAAACAAGGCTATGTCCTGTACAAGACAGAGCTTCATGGGTCAGAATTCAGACAGTCACAGCATCCTGAGACACCTGGGGGTGAGGCCAGGCAGGAGGGAGAAAGGACAGTCTCACCAGTTGCCTCCCAAGGGGACACTTTCAGGCAATGCTGGGGGGGGGGTCGGCGGGGGGAAGCTTAGCTGGAACTGATTCCATGTCGGCTCTGACTTCAGTGTGTCAAACTACATAGCATGAGTGTGCGTTTCTAATAGCAGTCATCGAATTACCAGATTGTCATATGCTCCCTGCCCCTGTAGAGATTCCATTATCCATTACATAAACAAATAGTACAGACTCATTAAGTGATTAATATCATACAGAGGCACAATCACCCCGTTTACATCTCGGAATGGATTTATGAATAATACAAACATGGAGCATGGTGGATCCCAGAGAGCGCCGAGGCGGCCGGAGCTGGTCCTGGTCAGCTGACCGCTAACCTCCCACTCCCTGGAAAGGGCTGACTGGCCCAAGTTCACAGCCACCGCCAGAATTTTCTGGCTGAGCTGCAATGATGCCTGTGAGCTACCTGTGCCCCACGGCAGCCTGGAAGGCGCCCCTCCCTGTATCTTTTCAAACACATCACTGCTGTTTTGCTGGCCCTGGGTTTACGACCCGAGTCTAGCTCATGCGTGGGAGCTAGCTACTGAAAGATGTGGCGGTGTCTGTGTGATTAAGGGTCTGCGGTGAAATGGAGCCTGGCTCCTGGTGACCACATGGGGCAGAGTTGGCCTGCTGCCTACGGGTTTCTGAGGCTGCGCATCTCCAGGGGAGCGGACAGCCTCATCTTTCTCCTGCTTGTGGTTTTGAACCTCAGACCTTCTGGTCAGCAGCCCGACACTTAAACCACGACACTACCAGGGTTCCCCTGGGAGAAGAGTGCTTTTCAAGGGGTCAGGATGCACCTAGCCCCAGAGGACGGATGGTAGCCTTCGGTGCAACAGAAGAAGAATATGCCTGGCTGGCCCTGTGCCATCTACACTAGCATGGTGAGCTTGGGGCCCACCCATGCAGGCCCTGCATTTTGGCTGCTACCCTGGGGCTCATCCCCCAAATCCTCCTTCAGAGAAGACAGGATGGTGACCCACAGGGTTTCCATGGGCAGATTGTCCACAGATAGATGACCAGAACCTTCCTCCATGTCTCCCTTAGGGCTGAAACCCTATTGAGACCTGTCCACCATGGACGACCCTGCTGGGTCTATACTAACAGGGGCAGTGCATGCAGAGTGTCCAGTAGCATTGCTGGGCCCTCTGGGCCAGTCCCAACCGGGGTTCGCTTGCTGAGAAGGCAGATCTTTATTCACCTGGGGCTCCCAGGTGGCAGACCTGGAAGGGCCCTGGACTTCCCTAGGGAAGTCGGTTTGGGCAGGCTCCCGGCTGGCCCCTTTCTCTGCCGACTCTCTCCTACTGTGAACTTGGCAGGCGGCATTGCTGGCCCTCTCCTCTCGGGATGTGCAGGGGAAGGGATCGGCGTGTTCGCCAGCCCCTGCCCAGCAAGCGCCCTTCTCTGGCCCATGCGGTTTCTCCCAAACATCTCCTATGAGTCTGAACCCCGAGCTTTCAGGTAGGATCTGAGCACTTCGCCCGCTGTACCAAGGAAGCCAACCAGGTGCTGTCAACCTCCAAGTCGAGTGACCCCTCAGGAACCGGTCAAAGGAGAACCGACCAGGGGCTCCCAAAGGCTGGTTCTCTCCCCAGTGGTCAATGGGCAGTCCTTACTGGGAGGTGCCTCTGAATAGGCTTGAACCTCCAACTCTGTGGGAATGGTGGGGTCTCACCATTGGCACCTCTCTGGGCTCATTAACTGGCTCTGCCCCTCCCTTTCCATTTCCCGAAGTATATTACCATCCGGGCAACAACCATCCATCCATCCATCCATCCATCCATCCATCCATTCTCTCTCTCTCTCTCTCTCTCTCTCTCTCTCTCTCTCTCTCTCTCTCTCTCTCTCTCTCTAATAAGCATCCTCTGCTATTTGCTGGTGGAGGCGTGTGTGTGCCAAAGGCCCATGCTTCTCGCCTCTTCCGAGTCCCCCAGCGATGGCCAGCTTTGCCCTGTGGAAGGCCCCCTTCCTCCTGGGTTAGCACCCAGTCAGTGGGGAAGTGAGGCTCTGTGGCTGCGTGGACACTGTCCACCTTCCAGTCCTCTTGGCATCTTTCAGAGGCTCAGTTGAACCAGACACTGTGAGGCATGCATGTGAGCCAAGGGCCAGGAACCAGCACATGGAGAGCGCATGTGCACTCCGCTCCTTGGCTTGGGAAGGTGCCAGACATGAGTTCCAAGGCTGCAAAGCTGCCCGGTGAAGAGCGCTCCATGTACAGACCTGCTAACTCACACATGTACCGTGCACACTCCTTACCCGGGAACACCCGCAGTACCACAGATGCAGCGCGCTCTGCAGCCGTGAGACCGTCACACAGATGGCGCTTGCTCCGTGACCTGCCACCAGCCTTATCTACAGCGCTCGATCTGTGGCCCTGCACACTCACTCATACAGCGCGAGCTCCAACACCTGGAGCTGCCTCACAGAGCTTGCCCCGTGACCCGGGAGGCCGTCTGTCCTGCAGAGCTGGACGTGTGTCCCGCACTCTCAGGCATGAGGTGTGTGTGTCGCTCCCTGGCTGCTAGAGGACGCATCTGAGTCTGCGCTTCTCCTTGGCCTCAAAGGGCAGCTCCTGCACCCTCCTGCTTACTCACAGGATGTATTTAATTACACACACACACAATCTAAGGCCTTAATTACATTTCGTACAACTCGGCCTGCTCTCCCAGGAAGCACAGGGGTAGCTCTGGCAGCCACAGCCTCTCTGAACCAGCTCATTGGGGGATTGGGGACTCTGGGCACCATTTGGTGGGCAGACGCTGCCTCTCTCTGTCCTTATGCTTCCCGAAGTCCCGGAGAACCCTGGTCCTGCTCCTGGAAACCCACAAACCTGTGACAGGTCAGTGTCATCCGCAGAGTGCATGGCCCGCGCCCAGTCAACAGTGCAGGGTGTCCCTCTTCTGTCTCACGCTCATTCTCATTGCTCCGAGTAATGAGTCGGGCGGCCTTCCAGGACTCCCCCAATGTCCACCCACAATCCTGGGTGGTGAAGGTGGGGGTGTTTTGGGGTGCGGAACCCATTGCTCTGTAGCCCTTTTGACAATGGGCAGGTGTGGCACCAGGGTGTAGGGATGAGGCATTAGTGAGCAGAATATGGGGTGCTGGTGGTCAAGGGGTGGCTGGAAACCCTAGCCAGTGGCCTCTACCTGTCGGAGCACTGAGGTCCAGCGCTCTGGGACTTGACAGGTGTCTGCTGACCCTTCTTCAAATGCCATGGAGGAGGGGCGGGATCTGACCCGGGGCGGGGCGCTTCCTGGACATTGGTGATCCAGCAGCATGGTCCCTGCTCTTCTTCCACCTGTGACCCATGATCCTCAAGGCACAAGGAGCCACACTCCTGGGTCTTGTGCCCTGGCATATTTCCCCAGGAACGTGTGGTGTCCTGTGGGCCCCTCCTCCTGCTCAGAGCGTCCCCCCACCCCACTGTGCCCCCACAGGCTGGGCTGCTGAAACCCAGATCCTCCTCGTGGGTGGGGGGGCTTGGTCTTTCCGCTGCTTCCCCAGTTCCTTTGGCCTCTCTTAGGCGGGGCCCTCTCAGCACAGCCGGACCGCAGGCGGGTGGCCCGGGGACTCACCCAGGGTGGCCCAGGCTCTATGTGGAGCAGGCCCAGGCCAGGCAACTGGGTTCCTGGAGCAGAAGTGGGCACCAGGAGTAACCACCGGAAGCAGGGAAAATGGGGTTTGGGGGAAGTGTCTGAAGTCATGCAAGGGAGTCCTGCTCGTGGGATACATGCCATGGAGGCAGCTGGTTGTAAGCATCTCCCACATTTCCATGCACACCTACACACACACCACATGCATGTTTTCACACACACTCACATTCATCTACAAAGCCACGCACACCTATACATGTATGCACACAGTCACCCTTATGTGAACACCCAGAGCTGTACGTAAATGCATGCTCACACAGTAGACATGCACACAGACAAAGCTACACATATACAGACATATTGCCCATATATACATACCTGTGTGCCCACACACAAACACAAGTATACACTCACAGGAACACTCATATACACACGTGTGCAAATATATACCACCCCCACACAAATTCATGCGTATACTCACAAGCACATGCACTCTCACATATTCCAACACATATGTAAAATCACGCATTATACATATTCACATGTGTGCACACACATGCAGACAAGGATACACCCAAGCACATATTGACATGCTGAACCATATAATGAACACTCACAAACATGCACATTCACACAGCACACATGTACAGCCACATGGGCACACTCATGTATGCATCAGTTCTCACACACATGTACACACACACACACAAACATATGCCCCTGCACAGCTCACTGATATCTCATGCAGACTCCTGATGTGTTGGGGGAGAGGCAGACAGGATCACCGGTTGACCAGAGAGCAGGGTGTAAACTACACATTTTGCTACCGACAAGTTGTGACCCTCTTTGTCCTGAAATAATGAAGGTGTCGCCAATTTCTCGTGAAGATAGAAAACAGAGCTCAGGGGCCATTATGAGAACCTTAAATAAAATTGTCCACTGGATACAGGGTCACATGGTCCACCCTGTGCCTGCCAGGACCTTGGGCAATCAGTGTGGACAGGGTGAGTAGGAGAGGTGTCTCAGAGACCCCACTGTGCACCCCACCCTCTCAGAACATTCTAACCCACCCGCCATTAATGAGCTGACCTATGTGGTTAGCAGAATCATGCCCCCACCCCCACCCCAACACACATACCAAGGATGTCTTTGTTCTAAGGTGTCGCATCTAGGAGCTGTGGGTGGGTGACTTCTCATGGCAAAGGGACTCTGAGAAGGGGATACATTTGCATACCATGTAGGGGGAGATGACTATACAGGTGGGGCCAATGTCAATAGCGGGTCCTTGAAAGAGGGGGTTGGGAGGGTCAGCCTCAGGGATGAGATGTGACGACAGAAACAAAGATAGAATGAAGTTGGGGATAGACTCAGGCCATAGATGTCAGCAGCATCCAGACGCTTGACAAGGAATAAGGTTCCACCAATCCCTTGTGGAAGTCTGACTTCCAAAACCACAGGACCACCGAGAAGTGCCACTTGTAGCCACAGAATGTGTCACAACTGCCACGGCAGTTGGTGGGCACTCATACACCTGCATGCTGGGTGAGATTCTAGCCTCATTGCTGGAGCCGGAGCCTGGAGCAGATCCTTGGGGGGTGGGGGTGGGCGGCGGGCGGCGGTGACAAGGGGATCCTTAATTGCACTGGAAGTCCAGGCTGGCTGCGTGGATACTGGTACACATCCAGAACATAACTGTAACACCCATCACACTCATGAGATTGTATGGCCTTAGGCTGGGTTCTCTGGAGAAGTGAATCCAGGGACGTGAATGTGCATATATGCAAAAAGGGTTGTATCAAGGAAGGGACTCAAACCATTGTAGAAGCAGGCACGTTCCAAGTCTGTGGGTCAGACATCAGGTGGGAGACTTCTCCTGACTCTTGTAATTTCTGGGGCTGATGAACCTAAAATTGACAGGTCAGACGGCAGGCTGCTGGTGACTCTGATTATTGACAAGCAATGTGGCAGGCTACCAACCCACGTTCAAGAACCAGAGTGTAGACAGCCAGCTGCAGGATCCGAGCAAGCAGCAAGAAGACTTTGTAAGCGAGTCCACAGATGGAATGAAAGTGACCATCCCACAGAATCTCCCTTTCAACTGTTGGCTGCTGTTGCAGATCTCATCATGGAGGCGGTGAAGTCAACGAGCCGAACAGAAAGCTCCAAAGGGCAGCTAGAAAAAGGCACAGTAAAGTCATAGAACGAAATGTACAGACTCCTAGAGTTGAAAACCAAACAGGGAGAACACGCTCAGTGTGGTAGTTACATAATTTGGTGTCAATTTGAGAAGATTATGAATGACGGGGTAGAGTCTGGCCTGTCAATCAAGATATACCAATGAGACCTCTGGGTGGGCATGGCCTTCTGAGAATTCTTAGAATTCCTGAATTTCCTCCTTGGCAGCAGGAGACAGACTCTCTGGGCTCACTCCCTTGGAGACTCTCTACTGACATGCTCACTCCTTGAGAGATGCCCTACTCACAAGACACATGGTGCTATGCCCTGGGAGATGGAGAAGCCACATGGACCTACCCTGAGGCGACCAGACCTCTGGAGCCTGAGAAGCCATGTAGAGACCCCTGCCAGTGCTGAGATGCTTACAATGCCACTGGATCCACAAGACTTCCAACTCACTGGCCTGTGATCCTACTGCATTTGGCATCATTGCACGTATTTTGTGAGTCTGAAGAGGACTTCATAGATTGGTGTCAGACATATGGGCTAATATTGGACTTATGCACTTAATCTGGACTGGGCTTGGGTGTTTTCTCAATATGCAACTGCTCTTGTATATAAACCTCTTCCTTATACACATATGCGTGTCTATGGACTTGTTTCTCTAGTCAGCCCAGGCTAACCTAGTCAGCATATCTTAAGCTGAAATTACTAAAGGGGAAAATAACTCAAGCCTCTAGTTGCAATATTGAAAGAATCTACAGGAAAAAATGCTGAATCATTGGAGAAGGATGAATAAAAGGTGGGAAGTGTACACAGTCACCGCATTAAGAAGTAGTTGACATTCAACAATGTCAGGAGTTCATATAAGATCAAAAGCCAGAGGCACCAAAGGAAGAAGTTGAAGCTGCATGGATGGCATCAGTGAAAACAAGTCTCCAGGAATGGATGGAACACCAATGGAAATGTTTCCCCAAGCTGTGGAAGCACTCACTCATCTACGCCAGCAAACTTGGAAGACAGCTACTTGGCCAACCAACTGGAAGAGATCCATATTGGTACCCATTCCACAGAAAGGTGACCCGAAAGACTGCTCAAATATAGAATAGTATAATTGATAGCACATGCAAGTAAAATTTTGCTGAAGATCATCCAACAAAGGTCTGCAGCAGTACATTGACTGGGAGATCAAGGGTGGATTCAGAAGTGGACATAGAACAAGGAATATGATGGCTGAGATCAGATGGGTATTCACTGAAAGCAGGGGGTACCAGAACGATGTTTGATTCATGATGCCAAAGCATCCAGTGGTGTGGATCATAATAAATGATAGCTAGGCTTGTGAAAAATGGTAATGTTAGAACATTCACTTGTGCCCCTGTAGAACCTGTGTGTGCAGAGCGAGGCAGTTGTGTGACCAGAGCAAGGGGCTACTGCATGGTTCAATGTTTTAAAAAGGTGTGTGTTGGGGCTGTATCCTCTCACCATACTTGTCCATCTGCATGCTGAGCACAACATCAGAGAAGCTGGATTCTATGAGGAAGAGTGAGGCATCAGGATGGGAGGAAGGCTTATTGTCAACCTGCGATGTGCAGATGATACAACCTAGCTTGCTGAAAGTGAGGCGGACGTGAATCCCTTCCTGAGGAAGACCAGGGCTTCCAGCCTTCAGTATGGATCACAACTCAATGTAAAGAAGATTGCTGGACCGATAGGGAACCTCATGATCATGATCCATGGAGCAAGGATGGAACCAGTCAAGGACTTCGTCTCCCTTGAATCCACGATCAAAGCACATGGAAACAGTAGTCGAAAGATCGTAATGCCTATTGTGAACGTCTGCTGCACAAGCATTCTTAAAACTGTTGAAAAGCGAGGCTGCTTCTTTGAGGACCAAGGCGCTCCTGACCTAAGTCACAGTATTGTCCATCAGCTCATAGGCACGCAAAAGTTAGACGTCGAATGAAGATGGTCTAAGGATGCTGCGTCTGGCTTATGGTGCTGAAGAAGACGATTGAAGGCACCATGGCTAAAAGAACAAACAAGTGTGTCTTGGAAGAAGACAGCCACCAGGCTCCACAGAAGCAGGGATGGCGGACTTCTCAGGTGTTTTGGACAGGTTGTCAGCACAGATGAGTCCCTGGAGAAGGTCATCATGCCTGGTAAGCAGCTAAAGAGAGGGAGACCTGCACAAGATGGACTGACACAGTGGCTGCCACAATAGGCTCCAAATGAGCAACCATGTGGGAATGGCGCCCGACCGGGTGGCGTGTCCTTCTGCTGTGCACAGTGTCACTATGAGTGAGTGCCAATTTGAGGGCACCTACGCACCACAGCCACAACCACAGCAACAAGTCAGAGGATCAGAGCCACAAGCTGACCCTTTAGGGACACCACCCTAACTTCCCCGCGCATTGATGGTTTCAAACACATGGAGGGAGTCACACACTGTCCTGCTGGTGCTTCAGGAGGGGCTGCTCACTCTCTATCATGGGGCCATGCCTACTGTGGAGGATGAGCACCCTGACACAGGGCCCCGACCACAGGTGAACGCTGCGGGCTTCAGAAGACGTGACTTTGTGGAGGTGACAAGAAGAAAGCTCTGGGTGCATTCCTGTTCTGCAGTGGTTCAACCTGCTCTCTTCATCTGCCATTTCCATTTGGGGTCTCAGAAAGCCTGGCCTTTCTCTCTCATGCCACTGGTGTTCGGTGAGGGGACATAATGGAGACTCATAACCAACTCTGACTGTGGGCGCCCATTGGTCCCCAGTCCACACTGATGCACCATCTTCCCCCAGGATGTCACTGAGGACTAGCTGCTGGGGTGGGCGGGACACAATCTGGGCCTGGAAGCGGTCTGTTTTCTAGTGCTCATTGATGCTCTGGACCTTGGAGCCTGGGTGGGGGGCGGTGGTAAATGGAAAGCCAGGTGTCTTGGGCAGAAGGACCATGGGAAAACCCTGATCTTGGGCAGAGGGTCCGGGTCCCCCAGGTCTGCCGATGCCTTCCTTGACCAGAGGAGGAGAAGCAGGATCAGAAGGAGCCTTGGGGAGGCACAGCAGGTGCTCCCCTCTCCTCCACGCCCTTGATTCTCCAGCCCTTCTCTCTGCCTCACTCACCTCCATGTCTTCCATCCACCTTTGCCCCTCCTTCCTTTGACCACTCCTGCCTTTCTCTCTCTGTCCCTCTGTCCCTCCTTCCGTGCTTCCCTCCACTCTGTCTCCTGCTTCCCCAGGGCAGGCCTAGCACCAAGGGCATGGGGTCCGTGATGATGGATCAGAATACACAGGCCGTGCGGGGCAGTGGTGGACTTCGTTCCTGCTGAAGCCCCCTGGCTGCAGCCTCTGCTCTTCCTAGACTCTTCCCAGGGGCAGCCAGGGGAGGCTGGGGAAGGACTTGTCCTCCCCGCTGCTCTCGGAGACCCTGCCGGATCCCAGCAATGACCTATGAGGCTCGACGCTCCAACCCCGTCACTTCATCATCACTCCTTCAGACCCGGCGCACTTACCTCCTGGCTGCTCTTCAGGAACTCCAGGTGCGACCCCTGTGAGGTGGCAGGAGAGCAGCACTCAGAGCTCTCTACCTTGGGGGGAGAAACAGCGTCGCCGCCAGCATCAGGCCAGATCCCATTCCCACGCATGGAGCTCAGACTCACCTCTACCCGCCAACCCTTTCGCCCTTCCTGACACCAAGTGTCCCTCCCATGGCACTCTCCACTTCTCTGTGGGCTTTGATTGTCCGTTGCTATGGCCAAACATGACTCCTGATCAGGCTGGGGATTATGGAGTTTACTGGGTGTGTTAGTCTGGGTTGACTAGAGAAATAAATCCAGGGAGATTCATATGTGCATATGAGAGAACTTTGTATCAAAGAGAAATTGTACACTAAGAAAACATCCCAGCCCAGCCCAGATCAAGTCCATAAGTCCAGTATTAGCCCATATGTCTGACACCAATCTATAAACTTCTCCTTTGACTCACGCAACACATGCAATGACACCGAAAGCAAGAAGATCCCAGGCCAGTGGGTGGAAAGTCTTGTGGATCCAGTGGTGGTAGAAACATCTCAGTGCTGGGATGGGTCTCCATGGGGCTCCTCCAGCTCCAGGGCTCTGGCTGCATCAGCGTAGCTCCATCAGGTTCTTGGTCAGGAATGTCTCTCAGGGATGAGTGTGTCCTGCCACTAGTGAGCTATTGATCTCCTTAACGCTTCCAGATGAGGTCATCAAGCTGCGACCTGATTGACAGGCTAAACTCCACCCCTTCACTCTTAAGTCTCAAGTTGACAACAGATGATGTAACTACCACACTGGGGATGGAATGGCTCACAGTTCAGCATCGGGATCCACGTGGAACGAGCAGGAATGACTCAAGACACAGCTTCTGTCAGGACAGCTGCTGCTTGCTACCGTCCCTAGCCCTCACTCTTGGAATGGGGAAGTCCGCTCAGGGCCTGGCTTTGGACCTCAGCCCTGCCTATTACTTCTGCTCTGTCCTGGCTTGGCTCGGCTTGGACACGCGGTGCAGAGCTCTCCAGCCGCATGGATAAGTGATGCGAGGCATCCCACTCGACCAGCCTAGCCCCTGCCTGCAGATGCCTGCCTCCCGTGTTCTGCCTGGCCTGCAGGTCCCATGCTGCCAGTTGCCTCCTGGCATCCTCAGTGTGGCAGCTTCCGTCGCTGTCTCTTCCTTTCTGTCAGAGGAGGGAGGGTCAGCGACAGAGGGGTCTAGAAGGTTCTAGCACAGGGATTTGTGGTCCAGATGAAGCACTATACTCCTGGCTCTTCTTCTTCATCTGGGGAGTCAGCCGCTAGGAGTGATCAAGACCACAGCTACCGCTAACCCTCTACAAGGGGCCCATTAGAAATGCTCCTCAATCTTTTGGGGGAACCTTATGTGCACAGACCCACCTGACCACGTTTCATTGTCTTGTGCACAAGGTCGCTATGAGTCAGATTGGCGTGAGGGCCCATACCAACAGCCCCCACCTGATCCTTTTGTAGGTCTCAAGCCGTGGGTCACACTGAAGACTTGTACTCACGCAGTCCACCGGGAGCCTTTGCACCTGATGCCTGGGACCCCTTGTACCCACTTTTAACCCCAAATGCCTGCTTCCCTAGGAGGGATTCTGCAATCGATTGGCTTGCGTCTCACCAAGACTAAGCACTGGTGTTTTGACCCCTCTGCCTGCATGTGTGGTCATCTCTGGGTGCAGGTGGACACAAGGTGGCTGGTCACCCTGAAATTATGGACAAGCAGGTTGGACACAGGTGCACATGCATGCACAGACTTGGGGGAGGCAATGCCACGTGAGGGTCTCCATGCAACCCAATGCCACATGGACTCCCGGCAAGTGGGAGACCCAGGTGACCCAGAGATGGACATCATCAGGGGCCCTCCAACTCCAGGCTATGAGAACATGCAGTGCAGCTCAGGACAGTCCCGGCCAGGGGTTGGGGTTCTGTGGGAGCAGCTCTAGGGGTCCCCTGACTCTAGCCTAATCCCTACCTCTCCAGGGACACGCTGTTCCCCCTTCCTCCACCCACAGGAGGTCTGCCCCTGGGAGGCTTCCACTGGGCATTTCCCTGGGCATGAAAGGCAGCAGTATGGTGCTTCCAAGCTTCTCTGGGAAGCCTTCAGGTCTGGTCCTTCCAGATCAAACATGCAGACAGTGGTGCCTACCAGGAGGCTTGGTAGCACTGCAGGCTAGGCGCTGGGCTGCCGACTGCAAGGCTGACAGTTCAAATCCACCTGGGGAGAATGCTAATGCTGTCCGAGTGAGTAACTATGTGCAATCTCAGAGGTGGATCTGGTGGTCCTTGGCGGGGGCTCCCTGTCAGGGTCTGACATAATCCAGAACAAGGGGCTTTCAAGGACCGGACAAGATCCGCCCCAGTCCTGGGGGCTGAAGACTGAACCATGCTCTCAAGCATGGGGGGATGAGAACTGGCCGCGTGCTTCATGCTAAACCCCAGGGTCTGATGGGCACCCGGGCGCAGCCTGGCACTGCTTCCGTCTTCCCCAGAGTCTGCGGTGCCCGGGTCTGACTCTCGGTGTCTGTCACTCTTACAAGTCCTTGCAGTAAGGCCAGAACGGCCTTGCGGGGGTTCCCCAGTACTGTGTGCTTCAGGGAACTGATTGCCAGGCTCTGACGAGGCAGAGCCGCTGGCTGGGTTGGGACCGCCAGCCTTTCCTTTTAGCAGCCCAGAGCAAAGCCTGGGGACCCCAGGGGTGTCCTCTTTTAAAAAAAATGCTGTAAAGGGGGCTCCAACTCTTTAAAAAGAAAATACCCCAACACCTAAGCTCCGGTCCTACTAGCCAGGCGCTGATGAGACAAATAGGTCCGT
Source organism: Tenrec ecaudatus (assembly GCF_050624435.1). Classification (NCBI taxonomy): domain Eukaryota; kingdom Metazoa; phylum Chordata; class Mammalia; order Afrosoricida; family Tenrecidae; genus Tenrec; species Tenrec ecaudatus. Next base: position 2,429,370 of record NC_134535.1, read on the forward strand.
CTATGGTGTGCCACTTAGCCTGTGCTTCAATTACACCCCTCCCCCTCATCCTGGAAGTGCTGGTGGCGCTGCGGTCTGGGCCCTGGCTGCTCATCAAACAGTCAGATTCTGAACCCGCCACCCACTCCTTGGGAGAGAGAGATGACTATCGGTGTCGTGCAGGTGTGTGACCCTGAGCACAGTGGGGGTCCGTCTCCTCTGTCCTGTAGACCCCTGTCAGCCCGAATCCCCTGGACACAATAGTTCACCTTGCGCCTTTGTCTCGCTCCTCAACGCTTTCCAGGCAGTCCTGTGAATATGACACGGACATTGCTGAGATCTAATAGGCTCATCTATTCTTAAAAAAGGACATGCGATACTGTCACCAGCAGAAGGATTCTGCAGAGCTAGCTCCCATGTCTGAGCCAGGCCACCACACTCGCAGGGCAAGGGGTATGTAGGGATGCCCACACTCACACAGGGACAGCGAGCACCCATCACTCTCCTGGGGGAAGCTCCAGGTCCCCTGTCTCTAGATGCCAAACGGCCCCTCCCTGGAGTCCATCAACCTAGCAACAAGCAGAGTTTGGGGGAAGTGCAGAAAGCAGAAAGCAGGTTGCCTCCGGACCGTGGCGCAGCCCAGTACAAGGACAGCTGGCTTCTGACGGGAGGTAGATGGCAGCGCGGTGTATTCGGCCCGGACGAAGCCTCCCCTCTAAATCACTTCCATTGGCGCGGCCAGCGTGAGTGATAGATAGTATTCCAATGGACTTCGCGCGGAATGCAAAGTGTGTCATCCTCATTATTCCGATGTCACGGGGCCTCTCGGTCAAGCAAAGATATGTCAACGGCTGCGTTTCCAAGTCGGAGCCGGCTACGAAATATTTAGGGAACGCCACGAAAAAGAATAGCCAAGCCGTGAATCAGAGGCGCCTCGCTGGAGAGCTTTTTAATCCCAGACAGGGGTGAAAAATAAGAGGAAGATAAATTTTCATTCTGTTCTCTGGCTCTATTATGCTCTCTGTCTGAAGTGCCCAGAGACCGTATCCCCAAGTCCCTGGCTCAGGCCCCAGACGGCGTGCCTGCGGCAGGCACGTTCACCTGTCGTTCATAATCTTGGGGGCCATGCGGGGACAGCCACGTCCACACCAGCAAGCCGCCCACCTGGAAAAGCCCACCCCTGATGGATCCTGTATTCCCGGGGGGAAGACAATTCCCTGTCACTGGTTCTCAGGAGCCTGGTGGTGCAGGGGTGTAAACACTCCGCTGCTAGCTGAAAGGTAGGTCCGTGATTGAGACGCTCGGTTGTCACATGGGAGAGAAGCCTGTGTGATAGGCTCCTTGGCCCATTTTACATTTGTTCCAGCTTTTAATATCGTCTGCTTTCCTTGACCTTGTAGTTCTGTTTTATTTTGTTTGCTTCCTGTTTTGTATGCTATTCCATCTTTTACAAAATCCAGAATAGGTAAATCTATACTGACCGTAACCGGATTAATCATTACTTAGGGACAATAAGCACCACCTAGGGACATCATGCTCGGTAAGTGGTGGGGCAGCAGTGGAAAGAAGCAAGGACCTCCTCAAACCGGATGGACACAGAGTCCGCACAAGGGCTCACACAGCCACAGGGCCGCTTTCTTCTGTTTTGCAGAGGGTCCATGTGGGCGGCACTGACCTGATGGCACCCCAGAACACCAAGGGACACTGCAGGGGGCAGTGAATGATTGAATGTGACTCATCTAGCCAAAGTCTCTAATTCATACCAACCAGCCTTCCGTGCCTGGTCTGGGAAGGAGGTACGGGGAGATACTGATCAGATTCACCTTTGAGTCATTGCAAACAGGATTCCCTGCAGGGTCATCCTGCCGAGTATAAAATGAGCCCTCTGAGAAGCAGGCGGGGGAATCTCAGTACCAGCAAGAGTTAGGAGTGGAGCCCATCCTTTGGACCGAGATCCCTGCACAGTGGACCTGCTGGATCCAGGTGGCAGCTAGACCATCAGAGCCGCAGCAGGAGCAGGAGCCAGAGCGTGGAAGAGAGAAATAGACTTCCCAAATCCAGGGGTCAAGTTTATACGAGGGCTGGCTTGCAGAGTGGGATGCCTCTGGGCACTTCATTGGGGAAGTTGGGCTTGGGACCCATGAAGCTTGAGCTGAATGCCTTTGGATGGAGGCTTGTAGCAGAGCAGCAGGCCCTTTGGACATTCGTTAGCCCACTTGCTACAGAATATCCTGATAAGCATCTCTATCCTGAGCATCTCTCACTGCTAGTACAACTTGTGAACTTCCTTAAGCGTCCCTTTAGACATGGCGTTGGTGGGTGAGTTGTGTAGCCACTGCAATGGATACTAGAACCCAGACGGGAACATAGGGAACACCAAGTAGCTACCAGGAGCCCCGGTGGCATGGTGGTTACCAGTTGGGCCATCACTGAAAGGGCAGCACTTTGAAACCACCAGCCACTCCTTGGGAGAAGGGGGAGTGCTTTCCACGCCACACACATTACCATCTCGGAAACTCGAGGGGCAGTTCTTCCCTGTCCTACCGTGTCACCGTGAGTCAGCCTCGACTGCATGGCAGTGAGAATTAGACAGCCCAGGTCTGACAGGGCAAGTTGGGCCGGGAATGGGGGTGGGGGATGGGGAGCTAGCAACAATAGCTGCTAGGAAGGAGAAAGTATTCTAACCTTGATGATGTTGAAGGTCACGCAACTCCTCTTCGTGTGCTCGTACCATCGAAGCGTATGACGTGCGAATTACTTGTCAATGACAAAAAGACTACAGCTAGGACTCTATAACTCAGCACTCACGGCCACAGAGTCAATGCTGACTCACAGCACATCCAGAGGGGTTCCAAGACTAAAACTCTTTATGGGGGTAGAAAGTCCCGCTTTTCTCCTGTGGAGTTGCTGGTGGTTTTGAACTGCCGACCATGTGGATCTCAGATCAGCTCAAACCATTCTATCACCAGGACACTAGAAAGGGCAGTTTTATCCTGTCTTGTAGCATCCCTGTGAGTCAGAATCATCTCAGGGCCACAACCGCAGCAACTTCTCTGCTCTAACAGGCGGACGGTGGATCAGACACAGGTTCTCGCCGCACACGTGGGAGATCCAGGTTCGAACCCAGTGCATTTCCTGTCCAGCCACACCCGTCTGTTTGCGGAGGCTTGTGTGTTGCCAGGATGCCAGGTAGAGTCCAGTGGAGCCTCCAGGCTAGAGAGAAATCCTGAAGCTCTACTTTTGAGTTATCGCCTCGCCCAAAGGCAGTGAATCTGACCGCTCAAAGAGATGGAACCCGAAGGTGGAGAGTGTGGCGCTGGGCATGGGGAAGCCGTGACAGAAGCTGACAACAGCCTCCTCCACCTTTGCTTTGGGCTCAAACACCGACCACTGGCCAGGAAGAAACCATCTCTCAGCCAAAGAGGAGCTCGGCACCGGCCGAGAGGAATTCCTCACCATTTTCTCTTGAAATAACACAGAGTCATAGGGATTCTTTAGATTATTTATTTCATAGTGAGTATTGCTGGCATACACAATTCAGAGTGAGCAGCAGACAAAACTCTGCAGAGTAACATATATGGCGCTCATATTTCTCCAGAGTTATGATGGCAAGATTTAACTAGGAGGATGTGGGAATGATGAACATGACAATCAGCCTTGCCGTGTTTGTAAGTACTCTACTCAGGGAGAGTGATAGCTGGTAAAACCTGACGTGGTCCTAATGGACTGGGGAATCAAATACTTGTTCGGAAATGTGTGCCAAAACATTTGATTCATCCCTAAAGTCAAAGTCCATGAAATTTTATAAAAATGAAAATAATGGTATCTGACTCATGTAAAAATAATCAGGAAGTTTATTGACTTTAAAAACTCTATGCACCTTGATAAAATGTGGTTAATATTTTTAATTCTAACTTTAATATTTACATTTATGAAATTAATCAAATGCCAACATGAATTCAAAACATCCTGTTCTAAGACTTTATCAATCACCCAGCAATCTACCCATCCATCCAGCTCTCCATTGATACATTTATCTGCTTCTTTATATATCATTCATGTCCACCCATCCATAAATCCATCCATCCACCCATCATCCATCCACCCAAACATCTATCTATCTATCTATCTATCTATCTATCTATCTATCTATTCCTCAATCCTTATACTATCCACCTATTTATCCATCCATCCATCCATCCATCCATCCATCCATCCATCCATCCATCGATGGCTATCCATCCATCATTTTATTTATCCATCCATCCATCCATCCATCCATCCATCCATCCATCCACTTATCATTTTATTTATCTATCCATCCATCTGTCCATCCATCCATCCATCCATCCATCCATCCATCCATCCATCCTCTCATCCCTCCCTCCCTCCAGTCCCCCACCCACCCACCCCTCCATTCATCTCCCCATGCACCCGTGCATCCATCCATCGAGTCATTAAGCTGTCCCACAAAGAGTTTAAAGTCAACTAGGAGGTGCCATAATGCAAACTCACAAATGCGTTAGAATTGGGGATAATCCTGAAGATTAGAACTCCTAGCAGGGGAAAGATGGAAAAACAGACAGGCCTTGGGTCTGGATCAGCATCAGATTCGAGTTGCCCATTTGGCGCTGAGCTCCCTACGAAGCAAAATGAGCCAAGTCAGCTCCGCGTCCTAGCTTTCTATTAGGGGCAGTCAGTGGTGGTCCAGCGCTCAGGCCGAGCCATTTTGGTCAGTGATGCTCCATTGGGGGCATCGTGGCACAGATGATGTCCTTGGGAACTTCCCTGGGGCGCCTGCTACAGCAGACCCTCTGCAGCTGCCAGGGCAGTCTCTTGGGTTGGCAACTGCAGATCGACAGGCCACCAGTCAAAAAGAGTCGTTCATGGGTTGCACGATCTGCTGTCCAGATTCAGAGAAATGGGGTCCTATTTCTTTGAACAGTGTCATCATCCAGGCTGTCCAGGAGTTGTGAGCAGTTACCATTCCATCAGTGTGTGAGCTAGTGAGACTGGATCTGAATGCCACAGACGGCCCTGTCCTGGGCTGCCTTTTCAAACCCTGGCGGGATTAAGTGGTGCGTGACAGTGCCATGCATCAGGATGTGTTCCCTTAACGTTGCTCTAGATCAAAGGTTGGTGACTTTGAATTCTGAACGCCTGTTGTCTCCATTGATCAACCCTAAAACAGTAATATTTTGTATAATGGACTCACAAGTTCATGAGTAAGTATATTTCTTCTCCTCAGCTTCAGAACCCTTAAAACGAGGGGGAAAGAGATAAGATGGCTCTCCCTATACCTGTGAGAAAAGAGATTTATGGCAACCGCTGTGTTGCTCGACTAACTCTGGTTGTACATGGGTAGTGTTCCAGGCGCTCTGTTGGGTGTGGAGAAACGGGAGGTGAAGTCAGGGTAGTTGAACCTCATCTCTGCTTAGCTGTAGGTCCCCTGGGAACATGCCTGGGGACAATGCAGGTCACTCTGGATGGACTGAGGCTAAGGCTGGGTTTGTGTGAGATTATTAAGCAGGTGGTGGGAGATGGAGTGCATTGGGGGGCTGGTTCTGTGCCCCAAGAGAGGCTGAGTTCTGTCAATAAGAACTCTGGAGCCCCAGGAAAAGTCACCCACCTGTTTTGGTCGTTATGAAAACGTAGAGGAACACATTTGCCAGTTCGTCGACGTAATTCATGCGCACCATTCAATAAAATGCAACTCCATCGATTATCTGTGCCAACATCACCAGTGTCTCTTGCCAAATTTTCCATCTCATAAGAGAAACAACAACAACAACAACAAAAAAACCCAATGCTACCTAAATAACTATTCCCCCTGTCACCCTTCCCCCAAACATCGTGATTAAATTCTAACCTTGGTCCCTGGGCCCACTCTCAGTGTTCTGTTTCCATGAAAGTGTGCGCTAGTTGCCCTTCTGTGAGGGATCTACCACAATGGCAACGGCCAGATGTTCTCGAGGTTCCCACCACACGGTCCCTAACAGGCCACCCTTCCAATGATGATCATAGGTCGGCACCACGTTTACTGAGCCTCTAGGGAAAAGTTCTGTGTGCCCCAAACGCTCGGAAGTTCCTCTTCTCCATTCTCCCTCGTTCTGACAATGAGACATCTCTTCCTCCTGCCCCATGATTTTTTCCCTCCTTAATGCTCACAACACTGCCTTAGCAAGCCTTCCATCCAATTATCTCACTACAGCTTAATTGGACTGTTCCTGGGCTGCTTTTTCTGGAACTACCTGCTTTGTTGCTAAAATTATACTTGGCTCTCCTGAACTTGGTTCAATTATAATTCTCACTTCTGAAGATTCACTTCCTACCTAAGGAAAAAAAAATCCTCTGTAGCACTAGGGGAATGTGTCTGGAACTTTATTGTTACCTGCCAGTGAGGCTGGTCCCATGGCAGGAAGACAGGGTCTCCATTTCTCATGGGGACTGATCGAGGCAGTTCCTCGTCTCTGAGGGAGGTGGTGGGGGCTTCGCGTGAGAGCTGGGGGAAGCAGGGAGCTCATTCCGATGCCTTTAATGGGATTTATGACATGATAGAGATGTTGTGTAAGGGAGTTGCAATTTCTGCTAGGTAAATTAACTTTCCTCCTTACTCCCGAGTCCCTTAAAAGAGCAGGAAGAGAGGTTCAGACAGTGTGGGCACCCCCTTGCTGGTTCTTCAGAAAGTGGAAGAGAGAAATGGCCCAGGACCCAGCCATCCCAGCTTCGGGCACTGTCAGAGCAGAACTGAAAGCAAGGGCACTGACAGGAACCTGGCACCGGACTTCATGCCTGCACTGTTCACACTAGCCCGCAGGTGTGAGCCACCTGGACACACACCGACAGGTAAAGGGATAAGCAAAGTGAGGTATCTGCATGAGGTGCAATATTACGCAGCCGTGAAGAGAATCAACACCCCTACTGCATGCCCCAACACCCATGGACCAGGAAACCATCACAGCAAAGAATAAACCATTGGTCCCACTGATAGGACGTAAGAAAGTATCTAGAACCAAAGATAATTAATGGTTCCTATGGGGCAGGGGGAGGGAGAAAGGTCAAGGGTTGTTTGGAGAACACTGAATTTCAATGTCAATGGTGATGGAAATATTTTGGAAAAGGAGAGTGACAACGGGGACGCATCCTGAAGAAGAAATCCGTGTCCTTGAATGGTCAATGTGGAAGTTGTTCTCATGGAGATGCCTTTGTGTGTCCCTAAAATAATCAGATGGAAACAGAGATCCTCGGTAAGGACTGCGGTGTGCCTCCAGAGTTGAGGGGACAAGCTGGACCTTGTGCCCAGGAGAAGGGTTGCGTCTTTCTCTGTTTTGCGCAATGAACACGTGGTGGTAACAGCTGCACCTATGAGGCACCTATCATGTGTCTTACTTGTATCCCACCCCAGTCCTCACACCTATCCTGCTTGGGTGTTTCCCAGGGGAGGAACGTCTGGCTCAAAGTGCAAGGTGACACAGCCAGCCATGTGGACAGCAGGGCTGTGAGTCCAGATCTGCCCCGCTTGGCATCCAGCAAGCCTGTCTTCATGTGGCTCCACAGCACAGAAAAAGTGTGGTATCTGCATGTGGTGGAATATTACTCATCATTTGTCCACAAGCAAAGGACTCTCACGTGGTAAAGGAGGGGTCAGTGATGATGAGGAAGGCCCGGCATGAGCTGGATGGACACAATAGCTTCAAGGACGGCGAAGATGGGGTTGGACCAGGCAGTGCATCCTCCTGTGATACAGAAGGTCACCAGGCCCAGAGGGCACCAAATGGCAACCGCTGACAAGTCACAGCTCAAAGGATTCAACCAGGGTGCAGTATAGCATCGATGATACACATAACATTCCTCTGGTTCTTGAAGGTCTCCTCACCCCCCACTATCATGACCCCACTTATGACCTTTCAGCTCTGGCTAGACTGGAGAACGCACACTGACATAGATAAAAGCTCTGGACACACAGAATCCAGATCAGATAACCCTCCCAGGGACAATAATGGGAATAGTGATACCACGAGGATAAGGGAAAGGTGGGAGGAAGAAGGGAGGAAGGGGGACGGATCACAATGATCGACCTATAACAGCCCCCCTCCCCAATGGCAGGAACACCAGAAACGTGGGTGAAGGGAGACAGCGATTATTGTAAGATATTAAAATAACAATAATTTATAATTTATCAAAGGTTCAAGAGGGTGGAAAGTGGGGGAAGGAGGGAAAAAAGAAGAGCTGATACCAAGGACTCAAATAGAAAGAAAATGTTTAGAAAAAGATAATGACAACATATGTACAGATATGCTTGATACAATTGATGTGTGGAATGATGTAAGAGCTGTAAGATCCCTCAATAAAATGATCTTAAAAAACCAGAACTAAGCACGTCCTGGTGCAAAATCATGCAAACTTTTATAAAACAACAATATCAAAATATGAAGAAAACAAAGAAAGCTAATTTAGTGTCATTGTACTCGTGATTTATTCTTTTTCTTCATACGCTCTTGGCATAGGCCAGTGAGTGCTCCAGCGCTCCCTCAGCTGTTGAAAGAGTGAGTAGGTGTCCCATCAACACCGGCTTGGGCAGTGTCTTCAGGGCAGCTAGGGCTTCCTCCTTCAGCACCATGGGTTCTTGCTCACGTGCTACCTCCCGACATGGTGGGATGCTGGCGAGCTCGCTTTGGCTCAGTCACTGTGAATTGTCCCCACCTTCTTTTGATGCTCCTACATCATTCCATATGCGCCCACAGGTGCTTTCCATATTGCAACCTGGGGCTTGATGTTTCTCGTGAGTTCTTTCCGTGTAAGATACGCTGAGTGTGTTCTTCCCTATTATTTTAAAACGCTAGGTCTTTTCCAGTTTCCTTATAATACTTTATTTTGTCATCCTCAGCTGCCCTTTTGAATTTTCTGTTCGGAACAGAGCAAAGCGACTACGGCATGATTTGGCATCAGGAAAAGATGGTGTCTGGGTTGGATCCTCTCACCATATTTACTCAATCTATACAAAAAGCAGATCATCAGAGAGGCGGGTTTACATGAAGAAGAAGGTGGCATCAAGAGTAGAGGAGGGCTTCTTAACAAGTGGTGATATGCAAATAACGCAACCTTGCTTGCCGAAGGGGAGGATTTGAAGCGCTCGCTAATGAAGATCAAGGACATCGTAATGACGATGTGACCATCTGTACTCGAGGGCCCGGCATGGGGCCAGGAGAGGCCGTATCGGTCCAGGCCGTGCTATGGGGCCTCCACTCCCCAGGGTGAAGGGGCTTCCACCTTGAGGCAAGTCTTCTCCATCCCCCGTGTGTGTCTGTGCCAGCTCATCTTCTTGTGCCGAGTTTGGACATCAGCTGAAAACCAACCATTTGAGGTCCTCATTACTGATTGACACTTTTACCTTTGCTCCTCCCAAGTCTCCAGCCCAGTTATTTGAAGATTTCCTCCTAGGACCATGACTCAGTCTGTGAAGCTCTGTTTGCACACCACACTGATCAACTGGAAGACGTGGGTGGGCCACCAGGGAGCCCGGAGCATGGCGGCCGCGGAGGGAAGTGGCTGTCCTGCATCCTGCAGGGTGACCTGGCCCAGAAGGATGATTCTGTTTCCTCTGCTGCTTGCTTGCAGCTGCTCAGGCCCGGGCTTTCTCTCCGCACCTGTAGAAGGTTCTTTCCCTGCCTCCGGTCCCTGTGGAATCCTGTGCTCCTCAATCTCAACTCTCAATCTTCCATGGAAACCTCTCTGCTGGGAGTGGCGGAACCCACAGAGTGGACTAAGGATGAAAGTGACCATGATTAGCTGTCAATTTGGCCCCATTCATGGCAACTCCGCCCACAGCATAACACGAGGTTACCTGGTGCTATTTCATCGCCATGCTTGTCGCTATGGTTACAGCCCCCCTCAGGGCTCCTCCTTCCAGTGCGTGTCAGGCCATGGTGTGTGGTATGCCCTAGGGGTTTCCCCTAGCCGGCGTTGGACATAGATCCCCAGGCCTTTGTTCCTCACTTGCCTGAGTCTCCGAAGCACCTGTGAAACCCATCCATCCTGGGTGATGCTGTTTGTGTGTGAAATACCAGCGGCATGCCCTGCGGCATCAGTCGCTAATGTTGGGATGCTCACCTCACTGCAGCCTCGGGCGGCGAGAACTGCCCCTCGGCTGTTCTAAGCTGCCGTCTTTATGAGAGCTGATGGGAAGCAGGCCATCTCTGCGTGGGTTCCAACTGGCCTCCTCCATCGGACAGAGAAGGTGCCTCCTAAGAGGCAATGACATGGGGCATAAAGCAAGGTGTGGCAGCTACACATAATCTCCTGTCAACTTGCGAAGGGGTGGAGTCTAGCTGGTCAGTCAGGTCACAGCCTGATGATGCTTTCTTGTGGCCTGGCTTCTTTTGAGAATTCTGGGAACTTCCTCTCTTTCTCCCTGGAGGTGGGCCACAGACCCTCTCTAGCTCTGCCTTCACCTTCCTGTGGATGAGACATGTTGAGCCATGCAGTGGAGGCCTGCACCCACCCTGTGATGCTCTCATTGCCATGGGATCCCCAAGACTTTTCACCCACCGACCTGTGATCTTCCTGCATTCTGCATCAAGAGATGTGGCTGTGTGAGGCTAAAGAGAGATGTATGCATGACTATCAGACTTATGGGCTAATATCAGAGTTATGGACTTGATCTGGATTGGGCTGGGATGTTTTCTTGATATATAATACTCTTTGATATAAAGCTCTTTCTTATACATCTATGACCGTCCCTGGATTGGTTTCTCTCGTCAACGTGGCCTGACCCACACTCCTGGGGAGAAAGATGAGGTTGACTGCTCCCACAAAACATTGCAGCCTGGAAAACACCATGGAGCTATCTGACTGTCCTGTGAGTCAGCAATGACTGCGGGGGTGGGGGTGGGGGAAGGTTTTCTTTCCTGGTGAATCCTATGGAAGCAGACTGGCCCACCTCCCTTCCTCCAAGCAGTTGGGTTGCTAGGCTTGGATGGCCATTCTTTCTATTATCTATTTCTATTATTAACCAACCTCACCCCTAGGGCTCTGTTGGAGACACTGCCAGGAATGAGCCAGCTTCAACTGTGTGGCTCCGCTGGGCATGTCTGAGCCTTAAAGGAGAGGATGCCAAACAGCAGGGTCGTGGGCCACCGATGTGCTCGGGGCCCCTGACACTTCTTTACTGACTCCCACCCTCTGCTCACACCTGCTCAGTTGGTGTGTCTTTCACTGGATATGTATTTTACCCCGAAGGAGGGGACCCCTTCCCACCATGCAGAGTTCACTGAAAATCCCAGGAAGCATTTTGGACACAGAGCACGTGGAAGCCAGCAGTTTCCAGACGCTGTTTCCAGCACCGCCAAGGCTCCCTGGAGCCTCCTCTTGCCCTTGGCCACCTGGGGGTCCTAGGGCTGGTCCCTGGGTGGCAAGCTCTTCACATTGGCCTCTGACGTTCTTGGATCACCTGAGTCCCAGCTCCCAGCTCCCATCCAGGCCCTTGAGAGGCCATCAGACCAGATGTCTCTATTTCTGCATTCCCTTAATGAGTGTCCCACAGTGGAAGATGCGGCTCTGGTTTATTGCTGCCCGCCTAGCACCCACCACCCACGTGTCGGTCTACGGAGCAGGAGAGCTAGGTTCTGGTGGAACTAACAAACACTCCACCCCCAGCCCCCACCTCCAACCTGTCAAGGCATAGCTAAGCTTCATTAAGCTCTTGACAATAGTGTGAGCTGGCTATTGTGATCATCTAATTGCTAATAGATTTACTCAACAAACACACGTTGGGGAGCGGCTGCCCTCCCCAGGGATTCTGAGCCAGGACAGAGCTTGGCAGAGCCCCTGAGGCAATCACTGAGAGATCACCCTGAGAACGACGAGCCGACCTGATCCTGGTGGGGTGGGAACCAGTGGGGCCAGGGATCTAAAGGAGTCTGAGTGCAGGAGCCCACCACACCTGGTCCAGAGGGGTCTCCCCATGACCCCCTCCTTTGTGCATGCTTGGAGACTGAGCTCTGCTCAGATCTGCATGTCGTCATGAACTATGAAAGGTGACGATGGGGCAGGGAGACTCTGGGAGAACTCTCCCCTTCCATGTTGAGAGCCCTGTGGGACTCCTAGCCAGGGCATCTCGTGGGCACCCAGCAGCTGTCCCTCAGGGGAGGCTGGCTTGTAACTCTGAAGAGGTTTCAGCGCAGCTTTCTGACTCAGTTGGCCCAGGGGAGACCTGGAGATACACTTCTGCAAGGCCTCTGGAGAGCAGTGGTCCATACCCTGTGCGTGGGGTCTTCCGAGGCCTGTGGTTCTTGGCCAGGGTCATGGCATAGCAACCCCATGACAACAGAACGCGCCTCAGCCTGGGGCATCTTCATGGCAGCTGACGTAAGTGAGAGCAACCACACTGGAATCAATGAAGGGGGTGAATGCAACAGCAAGGATTAGGATATGAAGGAGAGGGGGCGGGGGAGTGTCGGCCCAGTTGTTGCTTTTGCATGGGCTAGTGGCGCAGTGGGTCGAGCGGCTTCAGCTGCCTGCTGCTCTGTAGGGAAAGATGTCGCAGGTTGCTTATGGAGAGTCGGCAGCCTTGGGGTCTCCTGTGGGCCAGTTCTACTCTGAGTCAGCATCGAGCAGAGGGCAGTGGGTTTGGTTTTCCATAGACGAACCTCTACGGAAACAACAAGTATATCCAAATCTTTACAGGTCTCCTTTGATCTGGGTTGTGGCTGCTGTTGCTGCCGTTGGGTGCCGTCTAGGCAGCTCCAACCCACGCTGCCCCACGAATGCCAGGATGAAGCACTGCCCTGTCTTCTGCCGTCCACACATGCGTCCCGGTGCCTGAGCCCATTGAGCCAGCCACCGTGTCAGGCCATCTCCCTGGGACCCTTCCTCTCTTTCATTACTTTCCCACTGTATCAAACACGATGTCCTTCTCCAGGGACAGTTTTCTCTGACAACGTGTCCAAAGTATGTGAGATGAAGTCTTGCCATCCTTGCCTCCAGAGAGCACTCTGGCCGTACTTCTTCCCAGATAGATCAGTTTGTCCTTTGAGAAAATCATGGCACTTTCAATATTCTTCTCCAGCTCCATGATGCAAATGTATCTATTCTTCTACCGTCTTCCTCATTCAATGTGCAACTGTCACATGCGTGGGAGGCCGTGATGAATGCCATGGCTTGGGTCAGGTACAGTCCATCCTCAAAGCAACACCCTTGCTATTCAGCACTCTAAAGAGGTCTTATGCAGCCTATTTACCTAATGCAAGACGTCTGTTGGCTGCCTGACTGATGCTTCCATGAGCGTCGATTGTGGATCAAAGCAAGACGAAATCTTCCACAAGGTCAACCTTTCCCACACTGATCATGATGTATCCATTGGTGTGAGGGTTGTGGACTTCCTTACATTGGACCATAGTCTACAGTCTCATCAGGGCACCCTTAAACTTTAGCCATCTGCCTCCCAGCTCTGGCCTCAGCCCCACATCTGTAAACATTTGGCGTTGAGTGCTCCAAAGAGAAGCAATCAACCCTGACTCCTTAGCAGATGCGAAGACAGGTACGCTTAACTGTGAGGTTGGTAATTCACACCTATCACATTCCTTAGAAAGGCGATAAAAGAAAAGTTATTCTGAGGGCAAAGTGGGTTAAAAGAAGATATGAAGAGAAGTCCAGATCCCTTCTCCGTGCGGGCCTTTGAAACAGTTCTGTGATGCCCAGTGGTGAAGCTGCCAGGCAGCACTCCACACCCAGGGGTGCAGGCTGCGCCTTCCATAAGCCACGCCCCCCCATCCTAAGTGGGACCAGAAACCAACCGGGACATGGAGGCAAACTCCCCTGGGCCAGGCCCAGTGCATGCTCTCATGTGACGAGGCAGGCAGAAACTGTTCCCCAAATGCAGTATCCATGCTCTATTTTGACAATGGAAACACATCAACGTACCTATGAAGGGACAATTGGAAAAAAAAATCCTTGCTGACCAATAGATGGATTTGATAAAAATGTGACAGCGGTGAAACGGACCCTCAGCTTCTTTCAGAAGCCAACCCGAGGGGGCCTCCTTGGATCCGAGGAGCCTCAAACCTTTCTGAGAAAACTGTCAAACTTTGGAACCACATGGTCCCCTAAAGCTGTCTTCAAGTGGATCAGCATTTTAGCGAAATAAGAAAACTTGAACAGAATCACTGCACTGTTTTAAAGAATTCTGAGGGTTTTTTAAAAAAAAAGTTTGTGGGCAAGAATTCCATTATCTTTTAATCCCATTTTCCCTCTGCGCTCCATGAAATCAAATGATCAAGAATTCCTCTGGCAAAGATGTAAAGTGCAGAGGTCAGGGTATGGAAGTTGATGGTGGGCGATGGCATGGGGGGAGGGGAGGGACTGAAGGTTGCAGTGCATTTCAGTCCATGCTGCTCTGACAGTGTGGGGGGGCGGGGCGAGGGGGAGGGTGGTGCTGAACTACTCAGGGGTTCTTGATGGTCCCTGAGCAGACTGACAAATGGCCGTGTGCGTGGTTCTGTGTGATTTCCCCCCAAGTGAAACTACATTCAAAGTTCTTTCAACGGCAAAGCAGTAACCCAACTACTCAGATAAAGAGCATTAAAATGGCCTTGCCTGGCACCCCAGACCCACAAACATCCGTGCTCTATCCACCTTCCAGACGCTCCTTCCCGCCACCGAGGACCAGCTCAGAGGCCGGGACGACAATGCTCTGTGGCCAACGGGCATTACCGCTCAGGAGCAGAGAGGAATGCCATCTTTGTTTCTGGTTCCCTGGGGGATAATCAGGTTCTGACCTGAGCCACATTTGTTTCCCCCAATCTCTTTACCTGAAAAAAAAAAAAAAGTCCATGTCACTGTGCTCACTGTGGGCGAGGGCCCCCAGTGGGCTTCCTTTAAGTGTTTGTAGATTCCGCCCTCCCCCCAAGTTTGTGGAGGAACAGAAGGGTTTGGGTGGAGTGATCGCCCTCCATGCACATGAAGGTTGTTTGCCACAGCGGAGGCTGTAAAAGAAGTACCTCCTCTCAGGCAATTTGGAGACTAGCACCGGAAAGAGGTGGGAAATGCTCTTTCATTTCTAGGTCTTTATATCTGAAAAGGAACTCTGGTGATGTAGTGATTCTGTGTTGGGCTGCGATCTGCATGGTCAGCAGTTCGAAACCACCAGAAGCTCCAAGAGAGAAAGATGAGGCTTTCTGCTCCACATCCCCCCTCCTGACAGTTACAGGTGCGTGACACCCCCAGGGGTCCATGAGTCATCATGGACTGGATATCAGAGAGCTTGGTCTGGTTGTATCTGAGAAGATGTCACAGGACAGCAGTGGTAGCTCATTCACTTGCCACTGGGCGCTTGCCCAACTCCTCCTGGACAATGTTGGGGTTCTCAAGCAGAGGCCAGATGGCATAGCGGTTACACATTGAACTGCTAACTCGGAGGTCAGCAGTTTGAAACCACGAGCTGCTGTGTGGGAGAAAGCGGTGGCTTTCTACTCCCATGTAGAGTTATAGCTTGGGAAACCCACAGGGCCAGCTCTAACCTGACCCCTTGGTTCATGATGAGTCAGGATTGACTAGAAGGCAGGGAGAGTTTAAAGAAAGAAGAAGAAGCATGGGGGCTCCCTGGTTAGGTGCTAGGCTGCCAAGAGAGGTTGACAGTTCAAGCCTATCCAGTGTGTCTTTGGGGGAAGAGACCTGGTGATGTGACTCCATAAAAGGGAACATGTAGAAAGCCCCATGTGGACAATTCTGCTCTGCCAGGCAGGGCCCCCAGGGGCTGGGCTCATTTGATGGAACCCATGACAACAGGACACTATGCAAGAGAACACAGAGAGACCCACAGAGCATGTACTGAAATAACTCAGCCAAGACCCGTGGAGTCAATCCCAGCCCCAAAAGACCAGTCTTGTTCTCTAGTGCAGCTCCAAGAGACACTTCTAGCATGCACCCGCATTCCCATCCGTGCCTTCCCACCTTGAAGAACCAGCTCAGAGGGTGGGAAGAAACCCCTCCAGCCAGAACTGACTTTATCACTAAGTGGACGACTTCGCGGACAGATGGGCCCTCTCACAGCCCAGGAGGCTAGAGGAAGGCTTTCCCTTTCTGTTTGCTACAAAAGAAGACCCGCATCTCCTCTCAGTGTCTATGGCCTGACAACCCTTGAAGGTCTCCACGCATCTTGACATGGGTCCAGGAGATTCTGAGTGTAGGGACCTTGGACCCAAAAGCTGCATTCCACCCCAAGCTCTTCCTTGGCTCTTCCTGTTTTGTAGGATCAAGCTCCCCTCTCTTTGCTCGCTTCTCTCTCCTTAGAGCTCTTGTCATAGCAAAGGGGATGTGAGGCATTCCCCAGGTAAATGATCCTTCTAGCAAATGGACCAGGGTTGACCATGGCCTTCTCGATGATTACATTATCACACACCTATCAGATCACAGGACTGCAATCTTGACAAATTATGTCCGGGTTTCACCACCAGATTACAGAATTACACAGCTGCCAAGCCACTGGGAATCACTGGCCAGTCAAGTTGTCATATTTGTGTGTGTGTGTGGGGGGGGTGGTGGCAAATTTAGTCAATGATGTCCCATGCATGTCTGGGTAGAACAGTGCTCTGCAGGGTTTTCCGTGGCTGGTATTTGGGAAGTGGACCTTCAGGAATGTCCTCTGCGATGCCTTTGGGTGGGTCTGAATCTCGGTCTTTTCTGTTTGCATCTGAGCGTGTTAACTGTTTGAACCACCTAGAGATGGCCGTCTGAACTAAGAATCTAATGAGATCCAGTATGTTCTAACCCCGAAGGTCATCATGAAGGTATCACAGACACTGGAAAAGCCAGCTTTGAGTGTAGACTTCTCAGGCTCCATAAGAACAAGACCTCACATGGAAAATTGCCTCCAGCCCTGCACAGTGGCCCATGGTTAGCGATGCTTCTCCAGCTCTGGTTGCAGCTCTATCCTGAGCTCCTGGTCTTCCTGGTCTATCCTGGTCACTGCAATACCAATGAGGTGTGTGGGACCTGTTTGGGAAAAATTCCAGCCCTGGGCACCTGGGTGAGAAGAAGGCTTACAGGTCGTAAATATTTACAACCTCGGGCAGGATTCAGTCAGGTGGGCCTCTTTCAAGTTCTTGGCCAGGTATAAGGGCAGTACTGGACCTGTGTCAGCTCGTCCCAAAAGAAAGACAGAGTTGCAAATGCTCATAGTCTTGAAGGATGGCAATGACAAACTCATCCAGGGAAGATCCATGAATGGGTTAATTCATGACATTGACCTTAGACAAACCTTTTTTTGAGAGAGAGTCTATTTTTCTATGTAGTTCCCACAAATGCATTTTGGCCTACCACTGTCACCCAGAGTCTTCTGCAAACCGGGTTTTCACACTTTAGGCTCTGATGCTAGTCCCTCCTTCCACTATGGATTATATGCTTTGCAATCCTTCGGTGACTGATGATGGCATGCTTCTTCCATGTGGATTTAGTTGACATCTCACTTAGATGGCTGCTTGCTTGGAGGCAAAACCTTTATCTAATAGCATGGCACCATCTGCCTTCTTTGCCATATTTTACCATAGCAACGGGATCTTCTGTGTTCCCTTCCTGAGGGCAAGGATCATGCAGGATCATATAAGAACTAATTGTTCTTGAGTTGGAGTGAGCATATAGTGTGACCCCCAAACCCATTCCATTTTTGACTCAAGTCTCCTCAAATGGGAGGTGTCTCAAGAGCTCTGGCTCTATGTTGACCTCTGCAACCGTTTCTTTTCTAGGAACCCCCCCCCCCCCAATGCCATCAAGCCAATCCTGACTCATAGTGACTCTTTCTCTAACAGGAGACCCCGTCCCATCCAGTCCTGGGCCAGCATCACAATTGTTGCAATGGTTGGACTCACTGATGCAGCCACTGTGTCAGTCCTGATGCCGGGTCCAAAGACCAGAGGACCAGGTTCTGCACCCTAACTTCTCAGGAGAATTCTGGCTGTACACCTTGCAAGAGAGATGTGTGTGTGTGTGTGTGTGTGTGTGTGTGATTTTTATCCGTACAGTTCATCCATGGGAACAGCAGCAGAAAAGAGCGACTATGCATTGCAAAGTAGAACTGCTCCCTAAGGTTTCCCAGACTGCAACTCTTCCCAGTCTCATCTTTCTCCCATGGAGAGGCTGGTGGATTAGAACCGTTGACTTCATGATTAGCAGTCCGACTCGTAATTCACTGTGCCACCAAGGCTCCTTGGAGAGACATCAGAAAAACCCAGTTTCTCGCCATCTAGTCAAGACTGACTCATAGCGACCCTACAGGACAGGGCGGAACTGTCCATGTGAGTTGCCAAGACTGTCACTGTTAACGGGAGTAGAAAGTCCTATCCTTCTCCCTCGGGGCGGCTGGTGGTTTCAAACCGCTGACCATGGAGATGGCAGCCCAGCTCATAATGACTACAACACACTAATGGTGGGAGGGGGCAACGTGTAACGTCGAGTAAATGCAAACGTGAGTAGCATGCAGAGAGCCTTTCTACCATGGTGGGCTCCATCGGAAAGAAGGGGGTTCTGGTATTCAGCTTGGAACTCCCCTGAAAGACTGGGTTCAGTGGGTTGGCGAGGCAGTTTCGCCCAGTCTGCTTCCTGGGGGGCGGAGGCTTTCCTCCGAACAGCTGCAGCCCTGAGCACCCTCGTCCTTGTGTCTGCATCCCGTGGGGGATAGACTCTGGGATTATGATTATGGCATTAACGGGTAGAGGCTCTGCACTCTCTCCCCATACATTACCAAATTGCTTCTGAGATAGGCAATTCTAGTTTATATTTCCACAAGCCGAGAAGAAAATAGCCATCTCACGGCACCCTCCCTCACATCAAATATTATCTTTCTAAATTGCCAATTTGAAGCATGAAAAAAAAGTTCCATAATTGCTCCCATTTGCATTTTAAAATTACTTGTGAGGTTGAACATTTTTCATATGTTTAGCACTTCTTATGTGACTTGTCTGTTCAAATCCTTTGCCTTTTCATGATGAATTGCCGGTGCTACTCTGTGCTGTGGATTCAAACTCCTCATGACCTGGGAAAACAGAGCACACCTGTCCCAATAGCGGTCCAGGCTGGGTCACCGGGTCTGTTTCCCTGCAAGGCTCTTGGTGGGTTCAAACAGCCAAGTGCTTGGCCATCCTGCCAACCAGGACCCCTTCGGGATGGGCCAGTGCCTGAGGAGGAGGATGCAACACCATTCTTGTTTCAGGATGCCCTTTCTGTTTCCAGATAGAAGGAGGGCAAAGCGTTACTTGATAACAATAAATGTTCATGAGTTAAAGACGCCTATTAAATTGCAAAGATGAACAGGTGAAACCTACTTATAGGGAATACACATGGAACCAAATGGTAATTGAATGAGAAGTTAGGATAAGGGAATGGTGATCACGTATTGACCATTATTCCCCGGGTGGAAACGGAACAAGCGTACCCCGCCAGGGAAGTCATTTTGGATTGCGCTTACTCGGTGCTGTCTCTCTTGTCACCCCTGGGTTCTCACCGACGGCACTTTGCACAGGAGATGCTCTCTGGGATGCTGGCAACTCCGTGCTGAACGCCTGCCTTTCAACCGGATGCACACGTTCCTGGAAAGCACTGTGTGTGTGTGTGTGTGTGTGTGTGTGTGTGTGTATACACTGCTGGCCACTGGATCACTGATGCACCTGTGGCTGGCCCCGGCCCTTGTGTGATCAATAAGTAAGTGTTAATGGACAGACTCTAAATTCATTACTCTATTTACATCTTACAACCACCCTGTGAATGGCTATTATTGTCCCCAATTTACAAGCGAAGCAGCAGGCTTAGAGAGGTTAAGTGATTTCCCCAAGGTCAGGCATCTCCTGAGTGAAATCCAGAGAAAGGAATCCAGCCTTGATTGACGGAGGAACAGGCTACTGGGCAATCGCGAAAGGTTACAGATGAAATAGCAAGAAAGATTTATTGAACAAAAGCCGAGGGAGAGAAAGGAAGGGCTGCGATATTAATTTCGAATAAAGGTCAAATGCGAGGAAAAAATAATTTAATGGACAAAGGGGGGCATTGTTTGTTGACAAAAAAGGATCTCGTTCATTGAGGGTATATCCACGTGAACATTTTAAACCAAATACCAGCATCTAAATATACCAACAAAACGCGTTCAGAAATACAGACGTAAATGGGAAGAACCCCATTTTGGGGAGATTACACGTCTCCTAGGCCTCGATAGAATAGACAATGCATAAATCAAGGCACTGATGAGTTTGCTTAGCCTGAGTAAGATGCTGCATTAGTGCACTGTCAGCGACTGTGTCACACAGAGTTACTACATTATCTTTTCACGTTTCCGTGACATATTTGCAAAATAGTGAGTATGATCGCCCACAAAAGAAATATCTATCTTTTTAACATATTGAACCAGAAACTGATAAGGCAGTTTTAGCTTCTATGACTGAAATGACTTGTAAAGTCCAGAAGACATCAATCCTTGAAGTGACTCTTGAATGAAAAGTTACATAAGAATGACCAGATTGGCTTCCTCAGGATTCCCATGAGTCCCCGGTCCAAGGTTGGGTGGCAAGAGATGCCTGAGACATGTGTGGAAAGAGAAGATAGGGGAGAACCAACTTGATTAGCTTTTCCATTTTGGAAAACCTTGCTGTCTCTCATTAGGCTTTTGCGTGTGACTCAAGCATCTCACAGCATGGGCGCTTTGTTCCCATCTGCCTGCAGAGACTGGGCTCCTCTCTGCTTTTAATTTGTAGGATGGCAAGTGGCCCTTGGCCAAGCAGACCCAGACATTCAACTGATGCTTAGAGACAGTCTAGGAGGCTTTCTGTGACCCCTGGGAAGACTGGGGTCTGTTCCTAATCACTGGGCCTCACCCCAGGAGGAAGTCGGCATCCCAGGGTGCTCAAAGGAGGATTGTTTCAGAAGTTCACCCTCAAGCCTCTCTTTTGAGACTCAGAATCTCCACCCCCTTGGTTTGCAGTCAAGCAGGTGAATGGCTGGCACCACCCATGGGCCACCCGCCGGAGACAGACTTTCTTTTTGTCTCTGGAGGAGCAGAAATACTGTTTAGAAAACTGAAACAGAGCAACAAGCAATGATTTCTCGATAGTATCAAACTTCTTTCTGAAAGAATTCTGTTGAAGGCAGTCACTTCTTTGACAGTCTCATTTCTGCATCTCCCCAGCCTGGTATGGTGTTTTGTTGGGTGACATTGAGTCCGTTCTGACTCACAGCTATGGTGCCAACAACAACAATAACACATTGGGCTGTTAAATGCAAGGTGTACAGTTTGAAAGCACCTGCCAATTCATGGGAGGAAGACAAACCTATCCCCTTCCTTAGAGAGTTACTGTCTTGGAAGCCCGCAGGCTATTTGTACCCTGCCCTGTGGGGTCGTTAGGATCAGCATTGCCTCCATCGCAGTGAGTTTGGGGTTTGGAGTTCCCTTTGTACTCTTAGAACTGCTTCTTGGTCTGTGCATTGGTTCCACTTGGGCAAAATGAAGTGTTTGGGGATTCCCATTCTTTGGAATATTATCCATAATTTAGTAGGGCCCACCTACTGGAGTGTGCCTTTCATCGTCAATAACACATAGCTATGCATCTTCCCCTTTCGGCCAAGCTCCATCTGACATGAGCAATGACATCCCTGGTTACACACGCACTTCTGAATCCGGCGTGACATTCTGGCAATCCTCTTTCGATATCCTGGAGCAACTGCCTTATAATGACCAAGATTTCACTGGTGGGTGATCTTTATGATACTGCTTGATGATTGCTAAATTCTGTTGGATCCGCTTCCATTGGCATGGGCACAAACATGGGTCCCAACCAGTCACTGGCCCGTGGCTGTCTTCCAGCGGAGGCACTTCCAGTGCTGGATCCTTGTGTTGACACATTTCGGGTGACATTCTGCCAGTTCCAGGAGCCTTATTTTTTCCCACCAGCACCTTCAGCGAAGCGCAGACATCTTCCTTCAATCCCTGCCATCATGCCCCCTCCCGGCAGGATTGCGCATCACCCAGGTCTCCTTGGTGCGGTGCATCTGTGTTTTCTTTCACCATCGTCTGATGCATCATGCCTGCTTCATGTGCGTTGCACACCGAGCCCTTCAGACTGAGCCTGGAGGCCCGCGTTTATCTTCACTTCTCTCGGGTTGAGAAACATTGACGTTCCCTTTCGGGTTTCTAATGCCAGTCTTCCTGCCGTTCTTCGTAAGACTTCTGCTTTTCTTCTTAGGTCTCCCTGGAGAATCTTCTCGTCCACACATCTTTTTCGTCGTGTATCACTTCTTGGTTAAAGAAAACGTTGCAGAGTCTCTTCAGACATCTGGTTTGCTCTTTTTTCTTGTCTCCTGGCCTTTTCAGGACCTTCAAATGTCTTCGGGTATGATGTTGCTGCTACCATCCCATAACTCATCAGGCTTTCTGTCGTCCGTGTTCCAAGTGTCCAATCTGTTCTTGAGCCGGTCTTCAGATTCAGGTGAATGGTGCCCGTCCTTGGACTTGTTCTCATTTTCTTCAGCCTTAACTTGAACTTGAGAAGGAGCAGGTCTGGCTGGTTCCAGCACGTAGTAGTGCCCTTAAGCACAACAGAAGGAAACCCAACTTGGCCCCGCCTCGTTTTCTCGTGGTTGCTTGTTGGAGCCCTTGGTCACAGCCACGGTGTCAGCTCCTCTCATTGAGGGTCTGCCTCCTGACCGCCGCCCGTCTGCTTTACCAAGTGGGACGCCTGCCAGAGAACAGAGCCGAAGGACACGAGACAGGGTCCCGCATCCTCTCTTCTCAGGAGCACGCTGACTGTAATCCTGCCCAGACAGACTGCTTCACGCTTGTGTCAGTTCATGGTATCTTTGATGTTCTAGGAGATTACAGCCTGGGACACCTGGTGAGGCAACCTTACTTTGTCACGAGGGGTCTTTCTGACTTGGAAATCGACCTGGCAACATCTAAGAGTAGCCGCACCAGCTGTTGCCTTGGCCACTACAACCTTCCTCTTGCCGCCTTCCTCTCTCTGTGCTGCCTTCCTGGTGTCAGACCTGTCCCTCCTTCTGTGTTTTCTGTGTCAAGGTCGCTTTCATCTTACATTTTTGTCTCCACGGGAATTTCATTGTCGGTTTATTCTTCCCTACCAGGAGCTCTGAGTCAGCGTCGACTTGAGGGAGGTGTATTTGGGTTCTGCAGGAACGAAACATCTGACCCCACGTACAGGGAGACACAGTCTTCAAAGGTGCGTGAGTGTGCAAGCCCAGAGAAGACCGCCCACTGCTGTGAGGTGGTCAAGCAGAGGACTAGCCTGAGTCCTTGCTCACTAAAAGCCTGGTGTGGTCACAGGTGCTGCTGGTGCCCCAGTGGATCCTTCAGGACCCTCTGCTGTTGTCACCAGAGACCATGAAGTCGATTCCAACTCAGGCAGGTCCCATGGGACAGAGGAACACTGCACTGCTTCATTGGGGTTTCCTGGAAATCATCTTTATGGAAGCCAGGTCTCAACATCAACCATGGAGTTGATGAACGGGTGTCAATCACCAACCCTATGCTTAAGCACTGCACCACCAGGGCTCCTAAGAGAAGCTCTAGATTGGTCAAAGGCTGACTCATGCTTTTTGGCACCCTCCCCTGGGAGGTCATGACTCCCATTGACCTAGCATTGACCTTAAGGGGCCCTGGTGTGTAGGGTGTGAAGTGTGGGCTCTCTGGCTCTTTCCTTGGCCTCTGTCTTGCCCTGTCACACAGTGACCTTTGACCTCATCTATTTAGCCCTCAGAAGCCACACCCTCTGTGTCTGGCGAGTAGCTGCTCTCAGTGCACACACAAAGGTCCAAAGAACAGTTCTGCTTCCAGCTCTACTTTCTGGTGGCTGGAGGTCTCTCTCTGCTCACTTCTTCATCCTTCGACCTTTCTCAAGGTCAAGGTGATTCAGGTCACACCCCAGGAAATTCCCCTTTCCTACAGAGTTAAGTTTGAGATCTACATAAGGCATTGCATCCCCTCTGAGTGCCCTTGTACTCGATAGGGGAGCACCCCATCATTGCAAGACTGCCTGGCCTCTGTGATTCATGGCCAGCAGAAGAGACACATTTTCTCGGGGGGCTGAGGTGGGGGACACACACTGAAACCTGCAGCAAGTCCTACATCACCTCCAGGTGTTGCCTGGAAATATCAGCAGTAAGTCTATGCTGCTGTTTTAAGGTAAAATCCTTCTCATGGAGGACTCTTCGTTTTTTGGGGTTTTTTTTGCTTCAACTAATTGGATGAGGCCCACCCACTCAGGTGGAGGGTCATCTACCAAGAATTAGTTGAGTGTACCTCAGAACCACATCTAAAGAACACAGCCATCTCAGAGCTGCAACCCCACCAACACCAACACCTTGACCAAGAACAACACCTTGACCAATGGGTGCTCATGCTGGGTCCAGACAGAACCAACAGCTTGCCAGGAGACCACCCCCTGGGTGTTCTAGACAGGGCCACTGGACTTCAGTCCATGCCCTCCCACTCCCCTCCCCCCACCAAAGCTAAGTGTCCCTGAATTTGGGGGAACTCTCATTGAGCCATCTATAATTAACTGTAAGACTGTGCGAGACATTGGGTCTTCTTGCTGACTGTGACAGGAGTTTCTGGGCCAACGTGGCTCAGGTAGGGACAGGTCCCTCCAGGTTCAGCTTGATTGCAGGGTGATCCCCATAAATGGCTGAACTCCTAGGCTGACCTCTTCCTCTTTCTTCCTGGAGGTGGGCCACCCACTCGCACTCTGCTTCCCCTTCCTTTGGACAAGCGAGTGGAGCCACGCCGAGACCTGTGAGAGCCTGCGCATGCTTCCACCGCCACTGGATTCACAAGACTGCACCCACTGTGGCCCGCAGACTTCTAGCAGTGTGCCACGTGGCATGTGCTGCACGAGTCTGCACAGTGCACTACACGGACTAGTATCTACACGGACTAGTATCTACACGGACTAGTATCTACACGGACTAGTATTGGACTTATGGGCTAATATCACGATGGTGGACTTGATCTGGGCTGTTTTCCTAATCTAAAATAATTCTTTCCTATAAAGCACTTATACATACACGAGTGTCTCTGGATTTGGCTCTCTCATCAACCTGGCCTAACACATTATGTTACCAGGAGTGGGGTGCTAGAGAAAGAAACCATGACGATGGAGCGGGGATGCTTGTCTGACCTCTTCCTGATGGCAGTCTTTCCTCTTTGGGTAGCCAGGGATCAGTTAGGCCCACACTGTTTACGCGATTGTTTTCTGGAAAGGACCAGGGAAGTTAGAGTTTCCATCCTTTTCTTTCATTCTTGTCTTTGGTTATTCCTGCTTGAATGGTGAAAATGAAAGTGATAAATGTAAATTTTTGAGCTCCAGGGGCTAAATGGCCCCTTGAACTTCTCTCTGGCAGAGACCATGCTGCCTAGTTAAAATAGCCCTGGGGCTAGTTTAGATAAGATCAAGATTGAACTTGACTGAGAATGGAATTTAGGATTGACTGTACTGGGTTTTTACTGGTTTCCACTCGGAGCACCTCCTCATCCCAGTAGTAAGCGGGACACAGTGGCTATTCAGCTGGACCCACGATGGCATGATTTCCCATCTCTGCTTTCCTCTTCTGCAGCAAGTGGCCTCATTTCTGCAGAATACGACGCTCCCTGGAGGCGAGAGCAGAGTACATTTCTGGAGCTTGAAATGGCAATAGGCATGAAATCCACAGCTTTGTCTTGAGCACCCCCCTGTCCTGTCTGAGGTGGACACGAGCAGAAGCCCGGGGGAGCACAGACCCCAGGATCTCTGGGATCTAGAACCTTCTTCCTTCCCAAGGGCCATGCATAGCCTGATTCTGCCCTCTCATAGTCTCCCCTCCTAAGGGCAAAGAGCCCCATTCCCCCACCATTCCAATGAGACGTTAGAGCAAGATAAACTTGCCAGGGAAAATTAAATCCTGTGGGCATTTTTTTTTTGGTTGTTGCAGAGGGAAGGAAGGGAGGATAATAAATATGAATAAAAGCAATCAGGATATTGTGCTCTATATTAGAATTGATGTTGCTGACATAATTAAGAAACTCATTTCATTAAGAATTGGTAATCAGGAGAAGGTTTAAATAAATCACCCCGGACGAGGATCTTGTCCCACGTCTTTCCAGCTAGGGAAGATATTAATTAGGGGGGTGGTCTTAGGAATTATTCTGTATTGAATTGTTAACTCTGAGAGTAGGTGTTGGCATCCGAACCCCTAGGGAAGGGCCTGTGGATGAGGGTCCCACTGGGGGAGGGGTTTCTTGGTGATGTTCCTGAAGGTGAATCCATGTAGCGTGGGGTGCAGGTCCAACCACTTTTGAGCTCTATGGATCTGCAGAGACACCCATTGGGGGGGGCAGGAACCACACAAACATGGAGGCTGGGGGACTCAGTGATGCTGGCTCAGAGCTTGGCTCCTACAGAAAGGTCAGCAGCTTAGAAACCACTCCATGGGACAAGGTGGTGGCTGTTGACCTCTGTCATGAAACCCAAGGAGGTGATTCTTGTCCAGGAACCAAGCGCTGTTGGGGCCCAGAGAACCCGAGACAAGGAACTTCCTGGGGAGCTCCTGGAGCACACCTTCACCTAGAGCAGGTCTTCCACTGCCTGGCGCTCTGAGAAAGGACAAGTCCTTACAGTCATCTTCTTCTGCTAAAGTCACGGGTGACGTAGGGGTGACTCCTTGGGCCACCAGCCACTGGATTATTGAAGAAAGGTGGGACTTTCTCTTCCTGTAAAGAGTGACAATCTCAGAAACCCACAAGGGCAGTTCTTCCCTGTATTGTAGGGTCGCTATGAGTCAGCGTGTTACTCCGGGTGGACTAGAGAAACAAATTCATAGAGACTCATATGTGTATAGGAAAGAGCTTTATATAAAAAGTAATTGTATATTAAGAAAACATCCCAGCCCAGCCCAGACCAAGTCCATAAGTCTGATATTAGCCCATATGTCCAGTACCAGTCTGTAAATTCCTCTCCGACTCCCACAACACATGCAATGAAGCTGAGTGCAGGAAGATCACAAGTCAGTGGGTGGAAAGTCTTGTGGATCCAGTGGTGGTGGAAGCATCTCACTGCTTGCATGGGTCTCCACATAGCTCCTCCAGCTCCAAGACTCTGGCTCCATCAGCGTAGCTCCATCTGGCTTGTCAGCAGGAATGTCTCACAGGCTAATTAGTGTCTCCTGCCTCCAATGAGCTCTTTATCTCCTTAGCGCTTCCAAATGAGGTCATCAAGCTGTGACCTGATTGACAGGTTAAACTCCACCCCTTCACTCTTTATAGTCTCAAGTTGACAACAGATGATGTAACTACAACAGGGAGTCTGGTTTCTGCATTTGCTGGTGGTTCTCCTGTGACAGCAGTCCTAAGAGGACCTCAGATTGGATTTCCTGAGCATGTGTGGCCGGAGCTGCTGCTCCCGGGGAAACTGAGGCAGCCCAAGGGGATGACTTGGGGGTGCTGTCTGTGTTTGCAGGTTGAAGGACACCAGGGGGAAAATAATCTGCCCACCATCTCCCCCTTGGCTATAGACGACTGTCCCCACAGAGTCAGAGAATTCCCCTGTTCCTCCCGGGAAGGCACCTCACATGGGACTTGCTCCATGGTCCAGAGGGAAGATGGTGAGAAGGAGTCCTTTAGCACGTCTGGCTGGAGGCTCCTGCAGACAGCTAAGGGCTCTGACAAAGCAGCGTGGTTCTTGGCCAGAGGCCCTGGCCTCCAGTAAGTCAAAGCCCCTGAGTCAGGCAAAGTCCTGCATCCCAGACCTGGGAAGGACCCCCTCCCCGGCCCCCCACCGCCACAGTTCCTGTTCCCTGGAGAGAGTCATCCTGCTGTTTCTTTCCCTACAAGGAGGAAGCGTGCGTTCATCGCTAGCTCTCTCTTCAAGCGGCAGCATTTTAATACCTACTAATGAAAGGAAAAACACAGCAAATGGGATTTTAAATAACTCTTTCTGTGATAGAGGGCTTTAATTTTTATTTGGTTTTCTTTGAATGCCGACTCCTTACCAAAAGCGCCTTGAGTCCTTCTGGAGAGGGTGGACACGGCGCAGCACACAACCACTGAGGGTGGGGCGGCACTGCAGGGGTGGGCATGCTTTCTGGGGACAGGACCCCCACTCTCCCGGATGCTACCTTGTCCTGCCCACTTAGGGACGAGCTTCTTGGTTTTAGGGCTGTGATGGCCCACCCTCCCGAGAGGTTGAGGAGGAGGCTGCATATGTCTCCCCCAAACACCAAACATTTGCTTGGCTTTGATTGCTTGCTCTGGGCATGGTCGCTGACCTCTCTATTGTTGGAAATGACCATGGACAGAGATGGCCATTTCTGCAGCCGGTTGGAGTCCAGGCTCTGGCTGAGAAAGGCAGCTGGGCCCAGAGCCCAGGGGAGGGACCCAGGGGACTTCCTGGGGTGTCACCCTGCTGTGAGTCATGGGTACACTGCTCTCTGTGCAACCCCCGTGCCTCCTTCCAGAATGCATCCAGAGTTCTGTCCCCCCCACACCTGTGGCCCCCATCCTCTGGTACCCTCAGGGTAGGATTCAGTGTGGTACTAGGGGTGGCTACCTGAATCTGAGTGAGTCACGGGGTGTCTTGCAGGGTAGCCTCAACTTCCTGGGGAACAGCTGGGGGATTGACCAGTCACTCAAACCATGTAGTCTTCAAGTGCTGGCCTTGCCCTCCTCCCTCCGTCAGCTTGACTGGGCGTCCTTCCTCATCCTGCTGACCTGCTGTGAATGGCCTTAGCTCACCAGTAGGCAGGGCTGTGGGTACTAGACAGATGAGGGTAGGCATCTGGAACTGTGGGCATAAATGTCTGTGTCCTCTTGGCTGGGCCCAGTGCTGGGTGTATGGTTGAACATGGACCGTGCTGCCAGGGAATGTCTTAGTCCTCATTTGTAAATCTGCTGACTTCAGAGTAAAGAGGAGCTCCTGAGGTATGGTGGTGACTGATTGGTCAAGGTCACCAGTTCCACCCCACCCACTGCTCCGTGGTAGAAAGAAGAGGCTGTCTGCTCGCAGAAAGAGTCACAGTCGCAGAAACGCACAGGGCAGCTCTACCCTGTCCTGCAGGGTCGCTGTGAGTTTGCATCACCGCAATGACCGTGAGTGTTCAGGCTAAAGCAATGATCCTTGTCTGGAGACGAGCCTTTAAGACCACAGACGCTGTCTTATCTGATGCGACATACGTATCAATTTCCAATTGACAATAAGTTATCTTGAAAAGAAAAGAGAGCGGTGCTTCTTGGTCATGTGCATGTGCCTGTCCCAGTCCGCTGAGGGTCTGGAGAGCAGACAGACAAACAAACAAGCCCTCGCAGGGAGGAGGAGCACATCTGTGCAGCATGGTCCCAGGCGTCCCGCGTGCCAGGCTTTCCAGGTGCAAGGCTGGCTCCAGGAGTTTGTGCTGGTGGGTCCCACCGAGGGAGGGGGCGGATCCTGTGCTGGGAAGGAGTTGTGGGAAAGTCCATGAAGCCAGGCCTTCAGGCCCAGGACTCCCTGCCCTGAGAGGACCCCTGTGCTCAGGGAGCATCAGGTAGACCCTGCTCTGGTGGTCCCCTTACTCTGTGACTGCGCATGTCTTTGTGCTGTGTGCATGCATCCGCATGTGGGTGTGCCCATGCGTCTGGATGTGCAGGTGTGTGCCTCCGCTTGAATGTGTGATGTGTGTATGTGCACACATATGTCCATGGGTGGATGCTTGTTCCATGTGTGTTTGTATTTGCCTGCATGGAGAGTCGCAGATGCCAGCCTGCACGTGTGTGCATGTATGCTTGATATGCTCCCATCTGGATGTATGGGTATGTACATGGGATCTCCTCTACATGTGTGTGGGTGAGCCCATGTGCAGGTATGCATGCGTGTGTGTTCACTTGTGCTTGGGCGCAGGCCTATGGGTCCTTGTCTGTGTGCGGGCAGATGCAGGCATGATGACCGCAGAGATGGCATCCTGGCTGGCTGCTTGATGGATGGGGAGATGCAGAAACACCTTTGAAGAAGGTTTTGGCAGACACTGACCCCAAAGGACAGCTGAGTGTGTCTCATCTTTGGCGACAGACTTGGGGACAGGCAGTCTCCAAACAGAGCCATCTAGAGCAGAGAATTGCCCAGGGCCACAAGCAAGAACTTGGTTTCTGCCTGCCTGCCTGCCTGCCTCTCTGCAGACAGCCGATCCTGCAGGGACAGCACTGTTCCCACGGTGCTCATTTGCCACGGGGCTACCCCCTGTGCTCCGGTTGATCATTGACCACAGGACTCTGAGCTCCTGCACTGCCGCTGGGACGATAGGGAGACTGGGAGGGTTTGCTAGAGACAGAGTCTGGTGGGCACTGGGGTACAGGGCCCACTCCCCAAACTGTGAAGGTCGAAGGTCTAAGCTCACTGCCAAGGTCGAAGGTCTAAGCTCACTGCCAACTCCGTGTAGCAGGGTTCTTCCATTGTGGCCTCCTCGCCATTTGCATCTGCCTGGGACTCAGCTAGAACACCTGTCCAGGTCCCAGGCAGAAAAGGGCAGGTGCAGGGCCCACAGAGGACTGCGCTGAACCTGCAGTGGGCCAGGGCTGTATCTGAGGTCACACAGAACCTCTTCCTGCTGGTATCCCCATGTCCGTGCCAGTGGCCCCTTCCCGGGGAGTCCAGCCTGGTTTGGACTGTGAATTTATATGCCCAAGCCTCTGCTAATGACTGGGCTCCCTCCGGGGAGTCGGAGTGGTCCAGAGACAAAGACAAATGCTGGCGATTTATGAATTCGCACAGTGCCAGTGGCATGAGAGGTTCTCTCCAGGAGTTTCTGCTAGTCTGGGTTCCCCAGAGATGCCAGGCCTGCCCCTTTCTCAAGCTCTCCAGCTTCCCCAGACCTCCCCAGGATGCTTCCAACAGGCGCTCTTTCTGCGGGAGCCTCAGAGTCAGATGCTGCTGCCACTGGGAAGGAGCCCTGGTGGAAAGGGAGTTGCTGCTGGGTCTGCACCTTGAGAAGAGTCAGCTGCTAACCACAAGGTTGTGGGTTCAACTCCACCCAGAGGCTCCTTGTGAGCAAGGATTGGAAATCTAATTCCAAAATGCCCAGCTGTCAACATTTCTAGGGAGAACACACTTCTACCCTGAGGCTGCTGGAACCCAGGGTCTATGGGATGCCAACTGAACCTGGGGGCTGTGTGGATGTAGGGTTGGCTTCTGGAGAACCCAAGACAGGGCCCTCAGTGGTGCCTCTGTCTCCTTTCCTCCACCCTCCAAGTTCCTGCTCCAGGCAGATCCTCTGCACTCCTCAGGGTCCCTGTGCCTGATCCGCCGATTGTCCATCTACTCTTTTACATCCTCTGTCTTCCCAGCTAGCTCCACGGCACAGCTCTGAGAGCCCTTGACCCATCAAGGCATTACTAATGACTAGGCACCATTTGGACATGCCAACGGAAAGGACCAATCACTGGGAGAGGACACAGCATTTGGGAAATGTTGTTGCTATTGTTCAGCTTGGACTCACAGCGACCCCACACACTGACACTTGTGGGGAGGACACAGGAGCAGGCAGAGAACCCTTCAGGTCCAGATCAGGTCACTACCAACGGAAGGATCCAGGGTATGCCACAGGGAGTCCCTGGTAGTGCGAGCTGTGACTGTGTCTTCCTCCCACGGAGTGGCTGGTGGTTACAAACTAGTGGCCTTGTGGTTAGCAGCCCAATGAGAAGCCTCCCACACCACTGGGGGGCTCTCACTGCCATCGAGTGAACTCTGACCTCTAGCAACCCTATAGGACAGGGTAGATCTGCTGTGGCCTTCCTTCTGAGACTGACTCTTATAGGGAGAAGAAAGCCTCATCTCGCTTCCACAGAGTGGCTGGTGGTTATGAACTGCTGGTCCTGTGGTTATCAGCCTGGGCAACCCACCACACCACCAGGGTATGATTTTGCCTCCATACTGCTGTACGACTCATTTTGACCTGACTAAAGCCAGATCCTTTATGTTGGCATGCCACAGTTTCAGTATTTATTGTTGGATGAAATTGTGCGAACTGAGAATGTGCCTGGAACAGAGTTAAGCTTTTAATAAGTAGTAGATGGGTGGATTGGCAGTTGGAAGGATTGGCAGTTGGATGGATGGGTGGATGGATGGATGGATTGGTGAATGGAAGGGTTGGCAGATGGATGGATGGGTTGCTGGATGGATGGATGGGTTGGTGGATGGAAGGATTGGCAGATGGATGCATGGATGAGTTGGTGGATGGGTGGAGGGGTGGATGGATGGATGGATGGATGGATTGGTGGATAGAAGGGTTGGCAGATGGATGCATGGGTTGGCGGATGGGTGAATGTATGGATGAGTAGGTGGATGCTGCAATGGAAATGAGTCTCAGATACGTGCACCTCTGCTCCCTCTCTCGCCCACCCTCTGTGCTGGAGTTTGGCACTCCTTCTCGTCCCCCTTGCCTCATCACAAGCACTGTTGCACCTCGTTGAGAACCCTGGCATTTACTAGATGTGTCTCTTTGCTCTTCATTGATTCTCCCCAGCCATACTCAATTTTCTAACTTCTCTCTCTGGGTCCCCGAAGAGTCTTCTACTTCCTTTTCCCCTCCCCCATGTCTCTGCTCCCTCTAATCATCTCCTCCTTGATGCTGAGTGTTGATTTTACCCGTTACTCTCCAG
The DNA here is from genome assembly GCF_050624435.1 of Tenrec ecaudatus. Classification (NCBI taxonomy): domain Eukaryota; kingdom Metazoa; phylum Chordata; class Mammalia; order Afrosoricida; family Tenrecidae; genus Tenrec; species Tenrec ecaudatus. The sequence continues at coordinate 2,461,990 of NC_134535.1, forward strand.
CTCTCTTGTGAAAATAAGCCCGCATTATCGGCATTATCTGGCACCCGCCGCACCCTTAAGCCTCATCTTGTTCCTCCGTTCTCTTACTTATCATCAGAGCTGCAGCCACAGAGAGCCTTTCAGCAACTCTGACCTGGCACTCCCCATCCCGCCTGCTCCCCCCACCTGAGCAGGTTCTTCCTCTGCCTGGAATGCTCCTCCTCCCCGCCCCTGCCCCTCACTGCCTGCCTTGTTCCTGCCACTTGCAAGCAGTTCCTTCCTATCCATTTTTCTCTGTCAGCTCATGCATCACCAGCTCAGGGAGGCCTTCCTCCTTTCCCCAAGACGTGGCCAATTCTCTGGCATGCAAATATCATGCGTCCCCACACACGTGTTTGTGGGATACATTTTTAAATGTCTGCTTCTTCAATCAGCCGGTGCACTATACGGAGGATGGATCTTACCTACTTCAGCTACCACTAGACTGATATAACTACCTCAAGGACTATTATTCAGGAGCTCTGGTGCTGAGTTAGAAAGAGTGCTGATAACTGCAAGGGTAGCAGTTCAAACCCACCAGATGGTCCGTAGGAGAAAGAGGAGACTTTCTGCTCCTAAAAGATGTGCCGTTTCAGGAACCCTATGTAGGGTCACTGTGAGCCAGAATCCATTCAACAGAAGTAGATTTGATCCAGGTTATTAGTTCTGAGCATATTCTACTGGAGCCTCAAAAAATAGCTTATTGAATGTGTAGTGAATGGATGGATAAGTGGGTGGATGAATGGACAGATGACGGGATGAATGGATGGATGGATGAATGAGGGGATGGATGGATGATGAGTGAAGGGATTCATGAATAATAACATAGGGTAAGTAGACTCATTTTGCTCAATTCTATATCCTTTTTCAGTAATACAAAAGTGTCTCTACATATGCACTTCCCCAAATGGCATACCCAGAAATCAAGTTGACTAAATCCATGGGAAGAGATAACAGAGAAGCTCAATATTAGCAGCTAAAACAAGGCCAAAAACTGATTGTGCAACAGTCTATCGATTGATCACACAGAAACTCAGGCTGAAATCGAAGAATAATTAAAACAAGGCCAAGAGAGCCAGAATGTCACACCTGAATTTTGAGACCATCTCATGAACAGATTTGCTGCATTGAACACTAATGGCAGAAGACCTGGCGAGCCGTGGGAAGACATCAAGAGCATCATTCATGAAGAAAGCACAAAGTTACTAAGAAGACAGAAAGGCATGTTGTAACCCCCTCTCATATGCCTTTAAGGCCCACAGAGGGGTGGTGGAGGAAACCCACCCAAGGGGAGGGTATTGCTATAGCTCCACAGGACAGGGAGAGCAAGCATAGACCTCATTCCAGTGGGCTGATCCATGAGGGCGATGTTCCTGCTCAGAGCAGCTCATTTCCAGAGAGGACAGCAGGGCTGCCTTCAGTTTGAGAGGTCATGTCCTTTCCCTAGATGACAATTGCTACAAAGGACAGCACTGAAGATACAGTTTGGGGAGTGCAGTTGGTCTGACCCGCCCACTTGGGGGACAAACAAGAGGGGAGAGCAACAGACCAGTGATGGAAGAGAGGGCATGAAGTCCCCAAGGGATCCTGATAGTAGACTTTTGTCTCAGGGGAAGCACTGGGCACCCCATCTGAATGGGTTGGGGATTACACACAAGGGAATCACTCTGAAAGTCTAAAGGCATAACTGGGGGTGGGGGGTGGGGAGGGGTGTGCATCACACCTCTCCATTCTTGACTGCAGGAATGGCAGTGGGGACTTTTAGGATACGTGTCCTTTGGACATGAATATGAAGACCAAAAAGGGTATGAGTTGCTACATAAGTGGGACTTGGGGTATGGAGCCCTGCAAGAAAAGTGGACTAGACTGATGGGTTATAACATGCCCTTCTCTCTATTTACCAGAGAGGCATCCATCTGCTCTTTCTCAGGATCCCTGATAGACTGCTTCCTCCTTGTATGTTCTTTTATTTTCTTCTCTCTCCCTCTTTTTAACTTTTGGTTTTGTGTGTATGTGCTTTTTTCTATACAAACAGGGAAGATAGGCAATCCTATGGAGTGAGCAACTGAACTGATGGTTCCTGGGAGCATAGGAAGGGGGCCCGAGAGTGGGAAGGCAACACTGATGGGTACAGGGGAATAGTAAGTGTTCTAAAATGGATGATGAGGAAGATGTAGCTTTTCTAGTCATGTCTGATCAATAGAATTGTACCTGCGTGGAATTACTGAGAGGTGAATGATGGGTAAACATGATCGTGGTGCCAGAGGAAAGAAGGAAAGAAAAAAGAGGAGAGGCAAAAATAGGCATACATATACATGCATATATGCGTAAGTATGTAATTATTTAAACATAGGTATATTTGTTGATATATTTGAAAATGCAACAAGGAAGCAGATAGACTTCGGGGCTCTACTTAAATCTTACCTCAGTACAAGAGCAGTTTGATCTGATAATGTTTCATTGTATGATACTCACCCCATCATGATTGCTGGAGACAAAATGGGTGCATAAGCAAATGTAGTAAAGAAAGCAGATGGTGCCCAGCTATGACAAGATAAAGTGTCTGGGGTCTTAAAGGCTTGCCAAACAGTGGTCATCTAGCAGCAAAGCAACAAAGCCCATATGGAAGAAACTCACCAGCCTGCACGATCATAAGGTGTTGATGAGAAAAGCTATCAGAAGTTCTAAACCAAGCAACTAAATTGATTTGAAGGGGCAAAGATGTAGTGGAGATCCCAAACCTACCTGCAAGATAAGTGGACAGTTCCTCTCAGAAGGACCACATGGAAGGGATGATAAATCCAGGGTGCGGTATAGCATGGATGAACCATGGAGCTATCCTCTAGTTCTTTAACATTTCCTCCCCTTACTATTATGGTTTTTATTTATTTGACCTCATTAATCATGCTAGACTCGCGCATGTTCATTTATATGATTAAGATAGTTTGATACGTGAAAACCAAGACGGATAACCCTATAGGAGCAGTAACAGGAGTAACAGTTTCCCAGGGAAAAGGAAGCAAGCGGTGGGGTCGGGAGCGGGGTCAGCTGATAGCACTGAGGACTGCGTATCTCCACTCAAGGGAAGTCAGCAACGGAATTGTACATAAATGGGTATATTGAATGGTGTAAGATGCAGCAAAACAAAAATAAAAATAAGGGTTCCTGGCCAGGGCGTGGGGGGAGGGAGGGGATAACGAGCAATTAATATCAAGGAATTCAAGAAGGAGGAAAATGTTTTGAAACTGATTGGTAGCGAATTATACAATACTGCTTGATGTGATTGGACTATGGAATGTTATAGTATCTGTAAGAGCTCCCAATAAAATGATTAAAAACAGTAAAATGAATACATAAATAAAAGAAGAAAATAGGAAATGATGCTAGAAGAGAAGCTGAAATTTGCTCCTAACCATGGAATAGATCAAGAAAGTGGAAGAAACGATCAAGGCAAAGAGCTGAGTGGACATTTTCCATTCAGCTTGAGAAGATAAAGTCAACTATTATAATGAAATATGCAAAGACCTAGAGCTAGAAATCAAGAAAGAACAACATGATCAGCATATATTTCACAGAAAGAACTGAAGGGAAAAACACATCAAGCCTTGAGCTGTACTGTTGAGAGATTCTATGTGTGGCATATTAAATGATTCAGGAAGCATCCAAAGACGATGGAAAGAATGCACAGAGCTGCTGTACCACAGAGAAGTAGCTGACCTTCCACCATTTCAAGAGGTTGCATATGAACAAGAACCAGTGGTGTTCAAGAATCACTGGACAGACTTACTCGTCTATGTCAGAGAATTTGGAAGACATCCACTTGGCCAACTGATTGGAAGAGATTCATATTTGTACCCACTCCAAAGAAAGGTGACTCACCAGAATGCTCAAATTAGAGAACAATATTGTTGATGTCACATGCAAGTAAAATGTTGCTGAAGATCATCCAACAAGAGTTGCAGCAGGGAGCTGCCAGAGGTTCAGACTGGATTCAGAAGAGAATGTTGAGCAACGGATATCATTGATGATGCTTCATGGATCTCGGCTGAAAGCAGAGCATACCAGAAAGATGCTCATTCGTGCTTTCTTAACTATGCCAACCAAGGCTGTGTGGGTCATAACAAACTATGTATAACTTTGAGAAGAACAGGAATTCCAGAACTTTTCCTTGTGCTAATTCGGAGCTTGTGCATAGAACTATCTACCGAGGAAACTGTGCGTATGGAACAAAGGAATCCTGCATAGTTTAAAATCAGGAAAGGTGTGTGTCAGGGCAGTATCTTCTCCCCATACTTTTTCAATCTGAATACTGAGCAAATCATCAGAGAAGGAGATTATGTGAAGAAGAGTGTGACATTGGGATTGGAGGGAGGCTTATGAACAACCTGCTATAGATAGATCACAGGAGCATGCTTGTTGAAAGTGAGGAGGACTTGAAGCACTTGCTGGTGAAGGTCAAGGATTTTAATGATCAGAATGGAGTCACAACTGGAGCAGGTACCGTCTTGATTAATGGAGAAAAGGCTGAAGCTGTGGTGGATTTTGTCTTGCTTGCATCCAGGATCACTGTTCAAGGAAACATCACTGAAGAGATCAAAAGCTATGCTGCATTTAGGTAAGTCTGCTGCCCCAAGCCTCTTCAAGTATTGAAAAGCGAGGGTGTTACTTTGAGGCCTTAACTGCGCATGACCCAAGCCACGACATTTTCACTTGCCTCATTCATCTGTGAAGTCTGGATACTGAATAAGGAAGACTGAAGAAGAATCGATGCAGTTGAATTATGGGGCTGGAGAAGAATATTGAGAGTGCCATGGAGTGCTAAAAGGACAAATAAAATCTGTATTGGAGGAAGTACAGCCAAAATGATCCTTAGAGCAAAATTGTCAAAGAAAACCCTCAAGGAGATGGATTGACACAGTGGCTGCATCAATGGGTTCAGGGATAGGAGCAATTGTGAGGAAGGCCCAGGACTGTGTACTATTTCATTCTTTTGAGCATAGGGTCGCTATGGGTTGGAATCAACTCAGTGGCAACAGAAATTCTATCTATCATTATATTTGTCTATACATCTATCATCCATCCATCCATCCATCCATTTATCTATAATTCTAGCTATCATTCTATCTATCTATCTATCTATCTATCTATCTATCTATCTATCTATCTATCTTTCTCCATCTGCTAACTCTCACTGCCATCAGCTCAACGCCTACTCACAGAGGTCTGGCAGATCAGGGTAAAACTGCCCCTGTGGGTTTCTGAGAGTGCAATCCTGAATGAGAGGATGCGGCATGGTACCCTTTATGCCACAGAGCCACTGGTGGCTTCGAACTGCTGACCTTGCAGTTGGCATGCCCACATGGAACCGCAATGCCACCAGGGCTCCCATTTCCTGCTAAAGAAACCCAAATGCGTGTCCCTTTTGGACTCTTAAAAATCATCATTCCAGCCCCAGCTCTAAGTGTCAGCCTGGAGTGTGGGCTTGTTTGCAAAGACCACCCTGTGTGGCTGCGTGCAGCACGAACAGTGGTGAAGCCCGAGAAGCACGCCTTGGCCAGTGGATCGGTGATCAGTGGGAAGCATGTTGGCAGAACTTCCACCCTCAATGTGCTGTGTAGGTAATAGCTCATCAACACTGGTCTACGTGCCCCGACCCACAATCCTCGTGTACAAAAACACAATGTCTGACAGACCCCTACTGGGAGATAGTCTACAAAATAATTGACCAATACTCCTTAGACAAGGAAATCTGTCTCGGAAGAGGTACTTTCGGAAGACTGAGAGACAAGGATCATCAGATTTCGCCTCTGGTACTTGTCATCAGGAAAGATCCAGTCCCCGGAGAAGGACAGCGTGCTTGGTGAAGTGGAGGGTCACGCACAGAAACTGAAGGCCCTCGAGGACATGAGGGGACACACTGACCACAGCAATGAGCTCAGACCTCTCCATCTCCCAAGCCCTCTCCAAGTGGACAAGGTCACTCAGAAAAGGAAAGTGTGATAACGCGAATCATTTCCAAAGCGACAGGATGGCCAAATCCATTGCAGGACCCTGGCGGGGATCCTGGCACAGAAAAGGGACCTCGGGGGAGAAGAGAACCCTAATAAGATCCAAAAAACTATGGGTTCTAGTCCAGTATCAGGTGCTAGTATGGGCCCATTCATTGTGACAAATGCACCGTGTCATGTATGTTAACAACAGGGCAATCACGTGGGTGTGGATGGGAACTCATATGATCGCAACTTCCTGTAATTCTCAAACTCCTAAAACACAGACATCTATTTAAGGGCTTCCGGCTTTAGCTCCAACATAAAAAGGGCTTGGAAGTTGTCACTCTCATCCTTACAACAAGAAAAAAAAGCTGGACAAACCAAAGAGCAATGTTTTCTTTCTCCTTTTACCGAACCCATCAAAGAATTGAGGTCAGAGGAAAAAGTGCTGTCTCTAAACCTCTGGTGGCTGCTGAAAACCCCCGAGGAGATCTCTCAGAGGAGATCTCTCAGAGGAGATCGCTTTACCTGCTGCCAGGAGTCTCTGGAGCATCAGCTCGGTGGGGACACATCCATGGCCACTCCTGTAACTCCGGACGCCGAGTGTGGACGAGCAGGTGCCCCAGAAGTCCTGGGGCTAAGCCTGAGGGGGCCGAATCCACAGATGTATTCCAGACATTTCCCGGTTCTCAGGATCAAGGGCCAAGAAAATACAGGTTCATATCTGCTATAGAATGGAGCAAAGCAACCGGATTTTTATTTACTTTACTGTTGGCGAAAACATACACAGCTAAGCATGCACTCATTCCATACCGAGAACACACTTAAATGATGGTCTTCATCCTGCAGCAGCCACCTCCCCATTTCTACTCAAGTTGTTTTACCAAGATTCCACTTAGTCTCCATGCTCCGCCCCTGCTCATTTGTTCATCTCTTTTTTTAGCGTTACTCCTCTTGGTTTGGTCTTAACTAGATAACCTTGACCAGGAGCACAAACCTTGAAGGCCACGGTCTTTAATACTTGAGGTAACTAACTTGTTAAGTTTAAACATGACTTCAGAAAAGTTGTTTTTGTCGAAGGTTTAAAACAGTGTTTCCCCAAGTGAGCAATGTTGTGCCCTGGAGGCCTCTGGAATGATCCAGGGAGGTGGTGGAGTGATCCAGGGTAGGGAGGAATGATTCAGGGTAGGGTGGAGTGATCCAGGGTGGAGTGGAATGATCCGGGGTGGGATGGAGTGATCCAGGGTGGGGTGGAATGATCCAGGGTGGTGGTGGTGGAGTGATCCAGGGTAGAGTGATCCAGGGTGGTGGTGGAGTGATGCAGGGTGGGGTGGAGTGATCCAGGGTGGGGTGGAATGATCCAGGGTGGTGGTGGAAAGATGCAGGGTGGGGTGGAATGATCCAGGGTGGTGGTAGAATGATCCAGGGTGGGGTAGAATGATCCAGGGTGGTGGTGGAAAGATGCAGGGTGAGGTGGAATGATCCAGGGTGGGGTAGAGTGATCCAGGGTGGAGTGGAATGATCCAGGGTGAGGGTGGAAAGATCCAGGGTGGGGTGGGGTGATCCAGGGTGGGGTGGGATGATCCAGGGTGGGGTGGTGTGTGTAAAAGCAGATGCCTACACTTTCTCCTGGATTTGGGGCTACATGTGAAAGTTTTAATTCCAGGGAGCAATCATTTTTCTGAGTCCTTTTATTTTTCTGAGAAGAGGTGGGTAGGACAAATACATTTGGGAACATACTGTTTAAGGAATATTTCAGGGCAATAGATTTGGGGTTTCCCCTAAAGTAGCTATTTTATGTAAGCTTAGTGTATCACTGTCATAGTTAGGCTTATTGTGCCAGCCTGACCAATAGGCACATGTGGGATTAATCAAGTTGCAGTTTGATTGGAGGGCGAAGACATAAGTGGCTCTGCAAGGCAAGACCCCTCCCCCTTCCCCTTTTTGCTCTCTGGTGATTGGACCAGCTTTCTGCGTCTTTAGCTAGTTTTCTGCCTTAACCGTTGTGCTACATGACCTGTGGGCCAAGTCAACCCATGGATAATGTCGCTAGAGCTTAAGGCTCCTTCTAGACTTGTCTCGCCACACAGCTGGTGTGTGCATCACCTGAGCGTGAAGCTGGTGGGTCCTGCTGCCTTGTATTGCTGCATTCGTTACCCCACCCTGCCTGCTTTGCTGGCTGTTGGTGACCCACCACACTACCTGCTGCCCATGGGCAGACCCTGCTTGCCTTGTCTGAGGGATGACTCCATTCTCGGCTTCCTTGACCTTGGACCTGGCAGCCAAGTGAGCTGAAGAACTTCCAGTGAACTAACTGTTCTTCAGAAGTGAGTTGAATTGAGCCCTCTGTAATGCTGTGTGGACTCATTAGCTGTTATCTTCCTTATCTATCTATCTACCTACCTACCTATCTATCATCATAAGTGTCCTGGGTTTGGTTCTCTAGAGAATCTGCCTGACACAAATGCTCAAATGACCTGCTTTCCTAGGAAAAGGCTTGAGCAGAGAGCTTTCTCTCATGTCAGCTGACGAGCATGAGCGATCAGCCCCGGCTGGCCCCTTCCAGCTTTCCTTTCTCAAACTTTTCTTTCTTCAAACTAAGAGACCACACTCACTGCCGTGAGCTGATTACGACTCATGGACACCCCCTAGGACAGGCTGTCACTGTTTATCAGCGTAATAAACCACAACTTTTTTTCTGGGGAGCAGGTGGTGTTTTTGAACTGCTGACCTTGCAGTTAGCAGCCCAACACACAACCACTATGGTACCAGGACTCCTTTATCTTCCAAAGGGAGGGAAAGGAGACACCTGTGTGGATAACAGCCCAGGGCAGAGACCCACTCCAGGACTCGCATTTCCTCAGAGAATTATTACACATTTCTCACTCTCTGTATCTTTCCAGCACATCAACGGGGTTCCAGTATGGGTAAGAGTAAATTACATCTGAAAGAGCCATAAGGTGCCAAATCATTTTAAGAAGAGAGGTGGGAGACAAAAATAAGGCTATTTCAGAAATCTGAAGTCTCTGATAGTGACAGCTACAGAGAATACCAACCAGAGCCTGACTCCACAAGAGAGCCACCTAACACCTCACACTAGGGATTGGGGGCTTTTTCTTAACCTTTGCACCTACTATCCAATAGAGAATGTCCAGATTTCACCCCAAAATTACAAGGTACAGCAAAGGCAGACAGGCGTAAGAAACCAAAAAACACAGTGTGCAGACAATGCAAAGATCAGAACTGATCTCAGATATGACCCGGATTTTCCAATGATCACACACAGAATTTAAAAATCAGGGTGATTAACAATGACACTATAATGGGAAAGTAGATGGCATACAAAAGTACATTGGAAGCAGAGTGAGAAAGAGATTAAAAGAAAGTATCCAAAAGAAATGTAGAGGGTATCAATCAACATTGTAACCAACACGAAGAGTGTCTTTGACGTACGCAACAAGAGATGGGACACGGCCAGAGAAAGAGCCAGTGCAGCTGATGACGGTTACTGTGCCCTTGCTGTCAGGTGCTGCCGGATCAGTTCCAAATTCATGGCGACCCCGTGACCCTGCGTGCAACAGCGTGCAACACCCCTAGTCCTGCGCCAGCCTCACAATCGTTCTTCTATTTGAGTCAGTTGTTGCAGCCACGTGTCAATCATCTTGCCCAGGATCCTCCTCCTTTTCAAGGCCCCTCTACTTTACCAAGCAGGACGTTCCTTTTCAGGCCTTACTCCCTTCGGACAGCACGTCTGCGGTCCCTGAGATGAAGCGGCACCCTTCCGTCTGTCTGTCTGTCTCCCGAGGCAGGTATGCTAGTTCTTTTGCCAGTCCATGGTCCGTTCCGTTTTCTTCTCCAGCACCACCATTCAAATGACCCATTCTTCATCAGCCTTCCTTAGCCGACGTCCGGCTTTCACATGCGCACGACACCATTGAAAAGACCATGGCTTGGGCCAGGCACACCGGACTCCTCAAAGTCACGTCCTTGATTTTCAACACTTTCCTGAGGTCTTGCGCAGCAGGCGGACCCCAGGCAATGAGGTATTTGATCTCCTAATGGAGCGTTGATGAGGTACCCAGGCATGATGGTCTCCTCGAGAACATCCATCTTTTTGTATTTACTTGCGAGAACTTCAATCTTTTCTCAGTCTAAACCCCTCAAAGTGAAAAATACAGATGAGAAAAGAGGACTGAATGGGGGCTGGTGAGGAGCACCGACGAGTGAAACACCGAGAGACAATTACAGCTGGCAGATCATGCGCATCCTGGGGACGCTAACGGAGAAGAAAGGCAGAAAGGAGTTGGAGAACTATTTGAACTGTTTTAATAATTAATGAGCAATGTTTAAAAATTAATCTGAATGGCCTCTATCGATTAAATAAATAAGATAAATACTTAATAACCTTCCATATAAGGAAACATCATCGCCGGAAGATTTCATGGGTGAAGTTTACCAAATATTTCAAGAATTAAAGCTGATGGGGTGGGGGGGGGGCTGAATCACCTGTCCCATAGCATTGGAGCAGAATTAAGGTTTGCTGTGTCCTCTACCGAGGACAACATTTTCCTGATCACAAAACTAGACACACACATCCCTAGAAAGGAAAGCCCTGAACCAGTAACCCTCACACATACCATTTTTGAAAAAGGAGCAACAATTCAGCAAGATGTTAGCAAATTGAATTTAACTCTGCATAAAAAGGATTATACTCCATGACATGGCTTAACAGTCAGATATCAATTAATGTAATCCACCACATCAAAACATATGGCTCTATCAATTGATGGGGGGAGGTGGGGACATTGAACAAATCCTGGCATCTATCCATAAACAAAAATGCTCTGTAAACTAGGAGTAGAGAGGAACTTACTCCCTGATGGTGAACAACATCGGAACAGTCTCTTCAACTCACGTCCCATTTGGTGGGAAAGAGAGAGGCTCTCATAGTAGGGTACGGAACAAGGCAAGCACACGCCCCTACCCAGTCAGCAATACTTTGAAGAATCCTATTTTAAGTCCTACTTGTTTAATAACACAAGACAAGAAAACAAATACTTACTAATTAGGAAGAAGTAAAACCACTTTTGTTAGAAGGTGACATGATTACCTATGTACAAAATCACAAAGAATAAGCTAAATATTTTCTGAAACCCAGATATTAGGTTAATATCCAGAGATACATTGCTCTCCTAGATCCCACTCATGAGTAACGGGAAATTGAAGTTATTGAAAACAATATAATTGATAATAGAACAAAGCTGAAATATTGAAGTAAGAAGACAGTCATGGGGCCCCACCAGCCACCCTGAGGGAGAAAGATGAGACCGTCCCCTTTGGTACTGATTGGCGGTCTGAAACCCCATTGAGTAATGCCTCATCATACTGGCAGAGTGGGTCACTCCTCAGGGTGTTAACTGCAAGGTCAGCAGTTTGAAACCATCAGAGACTCTGTGGGAATAACTTGAGGCGATCTTCTCCCTTGAAGAGTTCCAGTGCCAGAAACCTACAGGGGCAGGTCTTCCCTGTCTGGGAGGATCACCGAGTAGGAGCCGACTCCATGGCAGTGTGTTTGTATTGATCCCATGGTAACAGGGACTGTGTCAATCATCTCATCAGGGGTCTTCTTCTCTCTCACTGGCTGTTTGCTTTCCCGAACAGGATGGTCTCCTCCAGGGACGGGTCCCTCCGAATAATATGTTCAAAGCACACGAGATGGAGCCTCACCGGCTTTGCTTCCTCACAGCACTCTGGTGTTGGTGAAGAATGCGGAGGGTGCCACGAACTGCCAGAAGAATCAACAGAGCTGCCTTGGAAGAAACAAAGCAAAGACACACGAGAAGATTCTCGGCATTATTAGTCATTGCCAAAGTCACTGCCACCAGGAGTCGATTCTGACTCCTACCAACCCCACAGGACAGAGCAGAACGGCGCATCAGGATTTCCAAGCTTGTCCACATTTGGGAAGCAGACTGGCATTTCTTTCTCCTGCAGAGGAGCTGGAGAGTCTGCATTGCCAACCTATCTGGTAACAGCTGAGAGATTAACCACTGTGCCTCCAGGGCCCAGTCCTTTGTCATTAGGACATTTCAGATCAGAACCACAAAGGGAAACCTGTTTGAATGACCAAAGCCCCAAACACTGGTAACACCCAGTGCTCAAGAGATCTGGGAGCGCCAGGAAGGCTCAACCATTGTGGGGTGAAGGACGAAAGGTGTAGACATTTGGGAAGGCAGCTTGTCTATTGCTTACAAATCTAAATATACTCCTACAAAACAATACAGTCATTTCCCTTCTAGGTATCCAGCAGCTGGCTCACAGACTTCTCTTCCACACAGAATACCTGGGCAGGACTATTGATAACAGTACCATATGCGAGTGCCCACAATGGGAGACCACCACTGGGTTCTTGAGTAGGTTGATGGGTAAACAAACTATGGTGTGGCCACACAAGGGAATATCTTAGTCAGCAATGAAAGCCAATGAGTCATCAATCCATGAAAAGCATGGCTGAACACGAAATGCCTAGCGCTAAGTGAAAGAATCCGGTCTTAAAGACTCTGCATATTGCACGACACCAACTATGTCGCATTCTGGAGAAGGCAAACTCAGAGAGCTAGCACATAAGCAGAGGTTTCTGGGTTCCAGGGAGGAGGGAGAAAGGCTGCACAGGTAAAACCCAGGGCATATTTAGGGTGGAGAGGGGATTCTGTATGATAGCTGTATGTGTGAGGAGTGATTTGTATGATATGTATGTGTGATCGCTAGAGAATAGATTCTGTAGAAAGATGACATTATGTATCTGTCAAAACTCATAGACATTTATAGCTCAGAGTGAAATCTAATGTATGCAAATTTAAAATATAATTTAGGAGGTTGTAGGATCCCCGGAAGAATGTAAATGGTGATCAGAGGGTTTAACTGTGTTACAAATGTATTAACCACTTCCCCGACGAGCGGGAGAGGGGCGTGCGCACCTTAGGGCCTGTGGAAACGAGTGGACCAAAGGCCAAAGGGAACGCATGTGGACGCTCTGCCTGAGGGCCAGGGCCAGGTGCGGTGGGTGCCTGTGCCTTTGAGCAGGTTCCAGCTCGCGGTGGCCTCGTGCATACAGTGGGAGCAAAGTGTGCCTCCCTGTGTCACCCTGTGATCTCTGGCCTATTCGAGACGGTGCTGTACCCACGGGGTCCATTCATTCATGGAGGTCCCCCAGTTTTCAAGGATCAAGCATGGCGTTCTATTGACCTTTCCTGACGGTGTGTCCAATGTAAGAAAACTGAAGTCTTGCCATCCTCCCTTCTGAAGAACATCCTGCTTGCATTTGTCCCATTTCTTCTCCATCATTTCTCCATGGGGGATACTCAGCACCCACTGCCATAGTCCTTGCTGACTTGTCACATCTCCGTACAGCGTTTCAGAGGCTGTAAATCTCTCTGGGGGCAGTGAGCCTCATCTTTTACCCCAAAGAGCGGCCGATGGGTTTGAACTGGTGACCTTGCAGTTCACAGTCCACTGCTTATCTTCCAGCCCCTCCAGGGTTCCTCATAATGATCAGCATTTCTGATAATCCTGTACATGTGACATGGTATTGAACAGTTGGGTAAACCTCTGTGGATGTGGAAACCAGCTTTCGCACTGAGTGAGTGGGGATTTACACATCGATACGGGAGGATCCCGGGAAGAATGTGAAGGGTAATGGATGAGAGTCATGGGGGCTATCAGTATAGATTCCTCTGTCCTAATACAGATGCCGAGGGTTACAGATAGACATATTTCTAGCTGTGTGTGTGTGTATTCACTTTATCGTAACACACAGAGGCTTCAAAATAGTTATGATAACATGGAATTAAAGGATGATGAATTTTTTTCCATCCACTTTTGGAAGTCCCTTCTTGTGTGTGTGTCTATGTAGGGACATAGACATATAGATTTAGACATAGACACACAGATAAATTGCTCTGTCAGGGACCAGGGCTAAAAGCAGTGAGCCTACCTGTCTCTAAGACCAGTCACCAGCACAGCGATCAGGGCTGCTTGGAGAGATGGTTCATCTCATACTACGCTAAGACTTTGGCAAGAAGGCTACCAGATCAACTGTAAGTATGGTTAAAGGAAGCAATAAAACACAGATGCAGAGAACAAACTAACACCAAAGCATTGATGCTGTGTCCCAAAGAAAGAGAGGGCCCAATGGAAATTGTTCCTAACGGCAAAGGTTGGAATAATTTGGGCAATAAAATAAATGATGTGGCATTGAATTACAGCCCCAAGGAAGAAATAAATACCCACACAGCCCTATCAAAGTCAGCAAAGGGCTGTGCACATACATCAGTAATCCATCCTGCGAAGGGGAGTCTCAGAGAGTTCCTGAAGATGGCCCCATCCAGAGCTGACTGAAGTGTGCACCGAGCATGGTGCTTCCCTTAGAAAGAGCACGGACCCCATGGGAGAGAGAAGAAGGGGTGACCTAACCTGAACAGTCCTCGGCCTGGCAATCAAAGTCTACAGTAAAAGTGATGGGTAGTCTCGCAGGACACCTCAGTCATAACAGAGTTCATGAAGTTTATGTTTCACATTCTAGTTCGGTGGCAAACCTTCCTGGGTCTTAAAAGCGTGTGATCTGTCCTCTGTGGTACAATGATTGGTCTCTATTTTGGGAGCAAAAGAGAAAGAAGGAAATCAGATTCAAAAAAGAAGATTGGTCCAATTTACAGGGCCAATAAGTTTCCTCCCTCTATCCTCATGCCAGAAGAACTAGATGGTGCCCACCGCCCCCATGGCACCCCCTTTCTGACCAGAGTCATAATGAATAGTCTCAGAGAGAAGGGAAATAAAACTACGAAGAACAGAACACAAATTCTATGGCCCGGACAGACTGAGTGAACCAGTAGAGAGAACAGGACTTCCCCAAGACTTCCACCTTGAAAGATGCCCTTTAAACTTGGACCTGATATCACTCCTGGAAGTCACCTTTCAGCTAATCACAGAATGGATCATAGGATAAATGGCATCGTTAGTGAGTTCTTTATAAAGTACTCTTTTAAAAAAATTATCTTTTTGAGACCAAATGGGAATGGGCAGCACTCACCTGAAGCCAAGATGAGAAGGTAAGGGGCGGGGAAGGTAGCTTATGGAAGCAGAGCAACCAGAGGGCCCAAGGGGAGAGTGGGTGCAGTATGAAAAATGTAACCAATGCAACTGAAAATTCCGCGGAGAGATTCTCATAAGGGAATGGAATTTGCTGTGGAAATTTTCACCAAAAATGAAATAAAATACTATGTTGGTTTTTTAAACTATGAAGTCATGGTGGTTTGATGCACCGTTGACAGGATGTAAATGAGTTTTGTCTCCGTGCTCTTTGTCACAGTTCATGCGGTGTGTCGCCTTGTTGTTGTTGCTTTGGGTGCCATTGAATTGGCTTCCACCCATGGTGACTCACAGTGCACACCAGAACAAAGCACTGTTCCATCACAATTGTCCCCGTGCCTGAGCCCACTGGGGCAGCCGCTGGGCCAGTCCCTCTCATTGAGGGGCTTTTCTCTGGAGCTGCCCCTCTGCTTCACCAAGCATGACGTCCTTCTCCAGGGACTCAGCTTCCCAAGGTTGTGGGGTGGTCCTCCACATTACAGTCTGATGTACTCGTCCTTCATGTTGTGTGCTGTGGAGCCTAGTTTTTATATGTGAATGAGGCAGCGTTATTGTGGGGTGCATTTTGAGTCAAGTCCCATTGTTACACGAAAGCCCCACCGTCTTCATGTCTTGAAGCTGATCTGATTGGTGCAAGAGGATGTCCTGCAGGGCTGTAACCCGCCTACAGTTTTTACATAGATGCTCTGGTGAGAGACTTCCCTGCTCTACGGGCTGCGTCTATTTCATTCTCACCTGACCTGTAGTTCCCAGGACTTGAGCTAGCAGCCTGTCATGTTACCCACTGCACCAGGAGTGACCAGTTTCCTCTGCCTGTGAGCCAACAGCCTGGTGCCTGACCTGCCAGTGTGTGGTTTTGTCAGCTCCGGCAAACACATGGGTCAGGAGGGGTCTTCAGTGAGATGCCTGTGTAACATCATGGATATGAGACTTGTGATCCTCCACAACAGCCTGGGCCATGTTCATGAGATAAGCCCTCTCCTTCTACCATCACATCGAACTACGCATGCCCTTAAGTGAAGTGGCCGACCTAGAGAACTCAGCCTGTGACTGCTTTCTGGACAGTTTGAAAAGCTTCGCCAGCCGAGCCTAAGGAGCCACGATGATGGGAGGTAATATCACACCCTGGAGGGGAGCCTGGATCAGAGCAAAGGGGAAGGAGCTAGTGAGTTTCTTACCAAAGAGAGGTTAAAAGCTAAGGGAATCAGGAGGGAAGGCAGAGAATTTAAAGAAAAGCTGAAGTTTAATGAACAATAGTGCAGTAGGTGATGAATATACGATTCTTCCCTCACTGAGATCCAGTCAAGTCCCACTCCTGGGGAGTAGTGGCCCTGTAGGACAGAGAGTTTTCCAGTTTTCTAGTGGGTTTTCAAGTCCGTAACTCTTTACAGGAGCACAAAGCCTCATCTTTCTACTACAAAGCGGCTGGTGGGTTTGAACCTTGCCCTTACAAGCAAACCACTATGCCCCAGTGCTCCTTAAATATGCAATTGCAATGAAAAGGGCTGTCAGTAGGGGAAACTGGGCTCCGAATATACATGAAGTTTTGATCTTATCTTTGTTCTTTTTCCCTGTGATTCTAAAACTTTAAAAAGGTAAAATCTATTCCATAAAAGGCAAAGAATATTGAACGTGTGATGGATTTCCAAACAGAACAAGCAAATCTGTCTGGGAAGAAGTACAGCAGACTGCCTTTTAGAAATGAGGATGGCAAGACTTCATCTCAGGTGCCTTGGACACGTTGTCGGGAGAGACCAGTCCCTGGGAAGGACGCCCCGCTCAGACAGTGAAAACCGAGGAAGACCTTGACAAGATGGGCTGACACAGAGGCTGTAACAATGGGACAGCCCACGACAAGGCAGTGCTTCTTTCCGTTGTGTGTGGGGTCGCCTTGAGCTGGAATCTACCTGACAACAACACCATAAAGAAGGCGTGGCTGAGTGGTTAGCACCCAGGGCTTGGCTGTGACCTGCAAGGTTTGAGTCCACTCTCAGGTAGCGTGGGGGAAAGCCGCATGCAGCGGCGTTGCAGTCGGCCACACAGGCGTCTCGTGAGTCAGAGCTGACTTGACAGCAAGTGGTAACTGGAGTTTCTATGAAGCTGGTGTTCTATAAAACGATGACACAACCTTGCTCACTGAAACCAAAGAGGACTTGAAGCCCTCATTGATGAAGATGAAAGACTAAACCCTTCAGCATGCGTTATAACTGCATGTAAAGAAACACAAGTCTACCCACTGGGGCCACACTCAACATCGTGATAAATGGAGGAAAGACTTAGGTTGTCAAGAATCTTCTTTTACTCAGATTCAGGATCATGAAACAGCAGTCACGAAATCAAATGCTCTATTGCACTGGGTAAATTGACCTTACACAGGCTCTTACAAGCCTTAGAGAGCAACGATGTCATTGGGAGGGCTAAGGTGCCCTTGACCTGAGTCGTGGTATTTTCAATCATCTCACATGCATGTGAACGCTGGCCAGTGAGTTTAAAAACCCAGAGAAGAATTGATGGATTGACAAAAATGTTAAGTGTAACAGGGACTCCCAGAGGAAGGAACACGGGTCTCTTTGGAAACGTAGAGTCAGGACGCTCCTTAGAAGCGGAGACGGTGCGCCTTCTCGTATTCTTTGGACATGCGGTCAGGAGGGACCAGGGCCTGCAGAAGGACCTCACGAGTGGTAAAGCAGCTGGTCAGCAGGAAAGAGGACGACCGTTGATCCAAGGGATGGGCACACTGGCTGCAACAACGGGCTCGATCATAACAGCAACTGTGAGGATGGCGCAGGACCCGGCAGCCCTTCACTGTGTTGCATGTGATGTCACTGAGTCTGAACCTCTTAGATGACACACGACAACAACAGCAACATGGGGGGGGGGTTAAATTTAAAACCTGACTCACTGCTAATTAAAAGGCAATTTCTCCTAACATCATGGTATTGACTTACACCAAGGGACTTGGCCTTCGTGCCCCAGTACCCCGTTGGCATATGGAATATGGCATTAAAGGTCACCATGTCTGGCATGTAGTAGGTGTTTGTTAAAGAATAGTGTTGATTCTCATCTCTCTCTTTCCTGTGCAGTCTCTGCTCACTCACATGCTGCTTTCTCATCCTGATCTGGCTTCTGCCGTCCTGCCATGTTCTGTCCTAGCTCCATGCTGGCCAGTTGCTTCAGCAAACAACTCCCAGAGTTCAGTAACTTCACACGACAGCCTGCTCCTCTCATGTTCCAGTGAGGTTCAAGTTAAGAAACTCCCCCAAGCAAAGCCCGGGTGGCTTCAGCCCTTCCATAAACTCCATCTCACGCTCAGCTGTCTCAAGATGGCTCTGAGACCACAGCTCTTTGGCCTCTATGATTTGCTTCAACTGTCATGTCTTTAGATTGCGATTCTCGAGGAGAATGCTGAATGTCCCCGGACTGCTGAAGGACAAACAGACCTGTCCTGGAAGAAGGACAGCCAGGGGGTTTCTTAGAGGCAGGGGTGGTGAGACTCGTCTCATGGACATTGATCATGTTATCAGGAGCAACCAGACCCTGGAGAAGAACATCCTTCTTGATAAAGCAGAGGGTCAGCAAAGGAGAGGAAGGCCCCACAGGGGGTGGATCGACACCGTGACTGCACCAATGGGCTCAGGCAGAGGAGCAGTGGTGAGGATGGTGCGGGACCGGGACATGCTCCCTTCTGTGGTGCACAGGGTTGCTATGGGCTAGAACCAACTGGATAGCACCTAGCAACACACATCCCATGAGGCAGGACCAGGAGGGGCTGCATTCTGTTGTGTGTTGACTCGCTGTGGGTCAGAACAGACTTGTTGGCACCTAACGACACCAATGTCTGATATAAAATAAAACATCTTTAAAAGCTATATTGTTGCTGTGCAGGCTTTGAAGGGTCTATAGAACCAGCCAGGTTTTCAACTGTTTATTTCCTGTCACCTTTCTTTTAAATTTTGCTGTGTGTAGATAATTGACAATGCATGTTAACATGTTTCCTCAACCTCTTTTTTTCTGGTGAAACAGGTATTCAATAGATTTGGGAACCAAGTTCCTGTTAGGGACGGTCAAAGTTTTAACCTGTTCGCACATTGCCTTTGGCATTGTCCTGCCCTTTCCGCTCCCCGTGCCAGGCTCATCATTGGCAGCTGCCTGACTTCTGAACTAATCTGGCTAATTTTATAGGCATTCAATATTTATGGCAACATCCAAGCCAGGCACCAATTTCTCTATTAGCAAGAAATTGGTTGTTACCTCCCAAAGCACCATCCTCCCATCTCCAGGGCTGACGTGGACAGAGCTGCCTTCTCCTTCGTGTCACAGGGCAGTGCAGTTCAGAGAGCATTGAGCATGATCTCCTGGGATCCAGGGTTCCCTCAAGGCTGCAGTTTCCAATTGTAGAAGGTAAGAAAGTTCTGAGGGGTCATGCAGGGTGCTTTAGGGATCAGGGATTGAATTAGGCCACACCACTTCTGTTCCCTTGCCAGCATCAGAGCATGACCAGAATTTGACTTCAGATGAGCCTGGCGAATCAGGTTGTCCTCCGGTGCGTAGGAAGAGGACAAGTGTAGTCGGCGATGCCTTCGTTTCTGCCACCGCATCGTTGGGACTCCATCCCGCTCTGGATTGAAGAAGGGGGCAGATAGTCCACCCGGCAGACTTGTGTTTCCATAATGTGTAAACCGGCATGAGGCAATGTTGACTTCTGGCCTGCTGGCCCTGGGAATCAGCAGTAACCTGTCACCTTACATGGTAACCATAGTTGCATGGCCTCTGCATGAATTCACTTGTCTCTGCCGTCATCAGCATGTCGGCTTCCTTCCAATCATCAATCGCCACGACTACGCGCTTTAGAAACCTGCAGTCCGACACCTGGCTCAAGGGTTGGGAACCTTCCTGGACTCAGAGATCCCTGCTCTGGTGACCGCATGAGCCATTTCCTTGACATAAAATTCTCTCAGTGTGCCTGTCTAATAAAAGCACGTTGTTGCTTCTACAGAGAACCCAGCCCAAGACAGAGGTGGTGTTTAAATCTCATACACCCATATCACATATCTATCTATTTATTTACCAATTGTGTCGCAGTTAGGTATCATGGAGTTGCTTCTGACCCAACAGAACAAATCAGTCCAGACCCGCGCCCTCCTCACTTGAGCCCATTGATGCAGCCAGCTGGTCAGTCCATCTCATTGAGGACCTAGCAACACTTCTTCACGGCCCTCTACTTACAGAGCATGATGTCCTTCTCCAGGACAAAAAGTCCAAAGTGTGTAAGACAGCCTGGCCATCCTTGCCTCTAAGGACCACCCTGGCCTTACTTCTTCTAAAGCCAAACATGTGTGTCTTTTGAGCAGTCTGTGGGACTAACAGTGAATATTCTCCTCCAGCACCATGATCCAAATGCACCGATTCTTCCTACGTCTTCTTTAGTACTCAATTTCCAACGTTCCCATGCGTCCGAGGTGACTGAAAATACAGTGACGTAGTCAGGTTCACCGTAATCCTCAAAGTACTATCCCTGTTCCTCAGCTCTCTCTACAGGTCTCAGGCAGCAGGTCTACCCAATGCAACGTGTCATGTGATCCTGAGTACTCCTTCTGTACTGACTGTGGACCCAGGCAAGACATCTATCTTTTCTCTGTCTGTCATGATATTCCTATTGGTCTAGGGGTGAGGATCTTGGTATTCTTTACATTGATTTAGAATCTAGTAACAGTTATCACTGCTATCTAGTCAATACTGACTTGTAGAGCCACCCCCGCCCCCCGCGCCCATGGGTTCCTGAGCCTCTGTTTATGGGAGCAGAATGCCCAGCCCTCCTCACTGATGAATCGCAGAGAAAGGAGTGTTGAATCTCTTCCACGAATGCTGCCAGTGTCTGTGTTTCTTGCAGTGCTTTCCGTGTTGCGTCGTGTTTTCAAGCTCTGTTAAGGCGCACACATTTTAAGGATGATTATGTCTTCTTGATGGATTGACTTATTTCTCATTATGAAATGACCTTCGTCATTCCTGGAAATACAATTTGTTCTAAAATCTACTTCGTCTAGTATCGATATATCCATTACATCTTTTTTTAAAAAAACATGTTAATGTTTATCCCCTTGTGTTGCTTTAAACATTTTTATATCTTTAATCTTATAATATTTTTCTTGGTATTGTATATTTGGTGCTTTCTATATATGTGTATATAGGCTAGCAGGCTTTGCTTTTTACTTGGGGTGTTTAGATCACTTGCATTCCATATAATTATTTGTGTGCTTAGGCTTGCGTTTATTATCTTTCTGTTTTCATTTTTCCCTCCCTTCCTTGCTTTGGTTTTCATTTCTCCACAGTATCCCTTATGCAGTTAATTTGTGTGTGTGTGTGACTCCGCTCATCTTCTTTGTTGGCTTTTTAGCTAGAAATTCTACTTCTGTGACTTGGCAGTCGCTCCAGGGTTTGCAGCGTGTATCTTGCACGGACCAGAGTTTACCTTCAAATCATGGTACCCTACTTACTGCGCAGCTCGAGAATGCCATGGAAGCAGCCATCGCCTTCTTCCCGCCCGCCTGTGTGCTAGTGATGCTACACATCCTGCTTCCACCATGCTCTACATCCCACATTGCATTTTCAACATTAAAAAAACACAAATATTTTAAAAGAGGGTTTGAGATGTGAATACAATATTTAGCATCGAGTTGGCATCCCTCCCCGCTGTTCATCCTTCTGTGCTTGAAGGAGCATCCTTTGGCGTTTCTTACAGAGCACCCCTGCTGGTCGCGAACTGATGCTTTTCAATTACTTGGTCCTCCTTTCTAAAAAGTAATTTTACTACGTGTGGAATTCTGAGCTGTCGTTCTCTTTTCCTTTTAAAAATCATTTCAGTGGGGGCTCATACAGCTGTCACAATCCACATAGCCATCCATTGTGTCAAGCACATTTGTACATATGATGCCATCATCATCCTCAAAATGTTTTCTTTCTACTTGTGCCTCTGGTATCAGCTCCTCATTTTCACCCCCCCTCTCTCACAAAAACTTGCTAATTTATAATTTTTTATTATTTTTTTCACGTCTTACACTGCCTGATGTCTCCCTTTGCCCACTTTTCTGTTGTCCATCCCCCAGGAGGGGGTTATATGTAGATCCTTGTGATCAACTTCCCCTCTCCCCGCCCACCTTCCCCTTCCCCTCCTGGTATCACGACTCTCATTATTGGTCCTGAGGGGTTTATCTCTCCTGGATTCCCTGTGTTTCCAACTCTGACCTGTACCTTCGTGCATCATATGGTCTAGCCGGATTTGTAAAGTAGAATTGGGATCGTGATAGTGGGGTGGAGTGGGGCGGGGGTGGAGGAAGCATTAAAGGACTAGAGGAAAGTTGTATGTTTCATCGGTGCTATACTGCGCCCTGACTCCTTCATTCACAATGATATGATTTTTTTGTTCTGGGTCTTAGATGCCTGATACCTGATCCTATGGACACCTCGTGATCACACAGGCTGGTGTGCTTCTTCCTTGTGGGCTTTGCTGCTTCTCAGCTAGATGGCTCCTTGCTTATCTTCAAGCATTTAAGGCCCCAGATGCTATATCTTTTGATAGCCCAGCACCATCAGCTTTCTTCACCCCATTTTCTTATGCACCCGCTTTGTCTTCACTAAGCTGTCTTTTTCATGAATTTTAGTGTCTCAGAGAAGTTGCTCCAATGCCTTCTTGTTTTACTTGTGTAAGACCAAAATAAGAAGTTATTTTACCTTTCCCATGGCTTCTCTGTATTAAACACATCCCTTACCTGAATGCTTACAGTTTTTCTGGTTATCACTGGTTTTACACAACGTGGTCATGGTGTGCCCTGGTATTGTTTCCTTGATAATTCTTTCTAAGGACAAGTTCTGCTTCTTATAGATGGGTTTAGAACAGAGCTTGGAAACCTTTGAAACACTGTTTTCCAATATTCTTTCTATCCCCAACCCTCCACAGACTCTGATTATACATGTTAGGCCACTTGAAGTTGTTTTATAATTCACTGGCATTATTCCATCTTATAAATTAAACTTGTGTGTGTTCACTTTAATTTTGTTCATAGTTTCTGCTGCTCTTTCCTGTTGCTATCTCCTAAGGCTTACGAAACTTACTTCTGCAATTTCTAACCTGCTTTTAATTCCCTTTAGCGCACTTTTTATTTTATACATCATAATTTTCTTCTCTAAATATTGGGGTTCAGTGCTTTCCATGTCTTTCATGTTTCCACTTAACTTTTTGAACATACAAATGCAGTGATTGGAGCTGTTTCTCACTGTTCTTGTCTTGAAATTCTCACATGCAGATCACCTTGAGATCATTTCAACTGGCTGATGTTTCTCTTCATCATTACATTTCCTTGATTTTTTTTTTTGGTGGTGGTGGTGGTGGTGGTGGTGTGTGTGTGTGTGTGTGTGTGTGTGTGCGTGCCTGGTGATTTATTGGATTCTGGCAACAGTGAGTGTTGTCTCTTTTGTTTCCAGTTCCTATCTGTGCCAGTGTACATGCCCCGGTCCAGCTGGATATGAAAGGTAGAATTGGGATCATGATAGTAGGGTGGGGTGGGGGAGGAAGCATTCAAGAACGAGAGGAAAATTGTATCTTTCATCATTGCTACACTGCACTCTGACTGGTGGTCTTCTCCCTGCAGCTTTTCTGCTAGGGGATGTCCAATTTCCCCCAGATGGGCCTCGGATCCCCACTCGGCACTGCCCCTCATTCACAATGCTATGGCTTTTTTTTAGCATTAAAAAACAATTTATAAGTTATCAAGGGTTCAGGGGGAGGGGAATGGGGAAGGAGGGGGAAAAATGCGGAGCTGATACCAAGGGCTAAAGTAGAAGCAGGAGTTTTGAGAATGATGATGGCAACATATGTACGAATGTGCTGGACACAAATGATGTCTGTATGGATTGTGGAAAGAGTTGTATGAGCCCCTAATAAAATGATTTAAAAAAAGAACTTGAACATCAAAGGGCATCTGTGTCTATTGTGCCTTGAGCCTATGTCTCAGGATCCTCATATTGTTTGCAGTTGTTGTGTCTCTGTGTCACTTGATAGTCTGATGAAGCTGCTTCTGGGCAGTGTCCTTGGCAGTTGTCAGGGACTCAGAGCCCCTGGACAGTAGAGTGTTGAGCAGCAAGGCCTCCAGAAGAGAGGCTGCCTCCGCTCCAAGTCATGCCACTTTCAAAGGGGACAGTTCTGCCTCCCCACCTGCACTTCCTCGAGCTCACTGGACTGGATGGGTGATGCAGGTCTGGGTTTGCTTCCAGCCGTGCTTATCACGGGGAAACAATGATCTTCGTTTATTTCTGCTTAGATGACTCATGGAAATTATTAGCGGAAATTACAGCAATTAGATTCCTGAGACCTATAGTAAGCGATTTTAATACTTGTGAAGATTTCCGCCGCCCCCCCCAAAAAATAATGACTGTTTCTACAACAATGGAAATGCCACATTGTCTTGCTTATTAATTCTAGAGACAATGAGAACGATAGTCTGTTCACTTGACTTTTTCCTCCCTCCCATTTCAAAGTGTCCTATGGATTCCCTGTCCTTTAAAAGACTGGGCTCTAGGGTCCCTCAGGCCTGTTCCCGAGTGAGCGCTCTCCCCAGGAGCTCCCTTAGCAGAGACCCCATTGCTGTTGGGTGCCCTTGAGTTGGTCTCCACTCACAGTGGCCCCACATGACAGACTGGAACTGCCCCACACGGTCTGCCAGTTCGTATGGGAGCACGTCGCCAGGGCTTTAAGCGAGGCACTTGGGGAGAGTTCATCTCTCATCCTCTCCATGACCTGTGTTGTAGGGGGTAGGATATAAATGCATAGTTGGGGCGCCCCACAAGTCAACCTATAACATAGCACACCAGGAGCCCAAGGATAGGAGGCTTCACACGGTGAACCCATTGTCCAGGTCCATGCTGTGCACGGCTGATCTTACCCAATGGGACTCAGCTCTGTGGTCCCACTGGGAATGCAGCCAGTTCCACCATTGTCCTGTGGCCGGTGCCTCTCTCCCCTCCAGCAGAGATCAGGGGTGCTTCCCATGTGCCCACAGCCCTCGGGACATCCTGGGCTCTTCCTTCAGCCCCAAGGAGCTGCTTTTGTGACTCACAGCGCTCACTTTCCAGGTGAGCCCCGCTGTCGGGCCTGAGCCAGATACCCCAACATTGCATGTAGGGGGGAGGCACGCTGGCAAGTGCTCAGATGAGCTAATGAGAGTATTGTCTCTTAATCCATTTCCTCTGCTGCAGAAAATGCGTGGCCTGAAAAAGCATATTTAACCAAATGGATTCCTCCCCCTGCACACACCCCCCCCCCCCGCCGCCCCTCTCTGAGCAGTGCGCACTCAGTACCGCTGCAGGCACAGAGCTTCCTATTTCTATGACAAACAGCCCTGTTCCCAGCCCTGGAAAACCACACTTATTGACTCCTTCATCTTGTGGAAACAAATCATTAGCCGCAGTTTGCTCATGAGTGCGGGAGGCAGAGGCCAGGGGATGCATCTGGAGGGATGCTTTGGGTGCCTCTGATAGCAAGCAGAGATCTGGCCTGGTTCCCCAGAGAGGGTACCCAGGTCTGTCTTGCAGGGGAAGTAGGGGCAAGTGGAGGAGGGGAGGGGAGAGACACATGGAGTCTTGGGAACCAACTGCTGTGTTCCAAGTGTCCCCAAATATCTTAGCTTCCTTGTCGTGTTGAAGCACACACACCTTACATGGGCAGCTTTCTGAGAGAGAGAGAGAGAGAGAGAGAGATTAATTTCTTCACAGTCCTTAAAGTCCAAATCAGGGTCTGGCTGTGTCAGTTCATTCTGTAGGCCCTCTGCAAGTTTCTGGGTTCTAGTGGCAAGCATTACTTATACCTTGATTGTCAATCATTCTCATCTGGAACTGGTCTGTTCTCAGTCATGCTCCATCCTTCCACTCAGCCATTCACCATCTGTGAGTCCATCCATCCTCCATCCATCTGCCCATCGATCCATCCCCCATCCATTCATCCACCCATCCATTATGGTTTTACAAACTCAGAAATAATTAGACTCTGGACCCACCCAGAACAGGCATAACCTCATTTGTGCAAAAAAGGAGAATTTCTGTTTTGAGACAGAAGAGCCAAAGTTTTCATAAATAACACACACACTGTGGTAGTTACATCATCTGGTGCAAATGTGAGAGAATTAAGAGTGAAGGGGTGGAGGTCAGCCTGTCAATCAGGTCACAGCTTGATGGCCTCATCTGGAGGCACTAAGGAGATAAATAGCTCAATTGAGGTGGAACACATGCTCACTCCCTGGGAGACATGCTTGCTGACAAGACACATGGAGCTACACTAGAGCCCTGGAGCTGAAGGAGCCACGTGGAGACACCTGCCAGTGCTGGGATGCTTCCACCACCACTGAATCCATAAGACTTTCCACCCACTGGCCTGCGATTATCCTGCATTTGGCACCATTGCATGTGTTTCGTGAGTCTGAAGAGGATTGTATAGATTGGTATAAGACACATGGGCTAATACAGAATTGTGCACTTGATCTGGACTGGGCTGGGATGTTTTCTCAATCTTCAATTGCTCTTGTATAGAAAGCTCTTTCTTAAACCACACAAGTCTCCCTGGATTTGTTTCTCTAGCCTACCTGGACTAACACACCCACCTAAGCAGTGCATGTATACGTGTAAAGCATGCACCTACAAAGTTTAAGGTCTGCGGTTTGCAGAGAGCATATAATGTTCCCATTGTTTGGCTGAAAACATGGCACACCTGCTGGTATGAGGGCCAGGGAGTCCACACAGACGACAAAGGTTCATGGGAATTAGAATGAAAGCACATGGGATTTGCCCTTGACTGTCTGAAGCCCTCATCACCTGTTTGGGGAAGGGGACCCACTTCATCCAAATGACATCATCCTGGAGTCCAGTCTTCCAGTCTTGCCTGCATCCTCCATGGAGATCCAAGTGCACTAGGTGACCTTGCTTACCAGCTGGATGAGTGAAATAGTGAATGTGGGCTCTGATGGGTAAACCAAAGGTGTGAAGAGAAACCTGCGTGTAGGTAAAGTCAGGTAGACTGGAGGAGAAATCGAGGAAGGGAAAGTTGCTTTGAGACTAGTATGTGTTAAAAAAATGCCATCTTAGGCTACTCAGAGAAATTGACTAGAGTTTACTTAATGATTTATAGCATAGGACATATAACTATAATTTATAACATAACACAATAATTCTGATCACAAAGTCAAACATGTTGCGGGGAAGACAGAAATGTTACACAGATCTGTATATTCCAGATTATTTCTAGTAATGATTCATTGCCATGGAAACAGGACCAGAAGAGTGTTTACATAATATCGTGAGGACAGGCAACATTTGCATGGAGAACAATAAAGCTAATGGCGGAATGTCCTGGATTGAAATATGTTCCCCCAACACCTGTGCCAACTTGGCTGGACTTTGATGCTCATTGGCTGTTATGTAATGATGCGATTTCATAGTTCTGGGGTGATGTCATCATTCATTATGTTGCCATCAGATGTGATCAGCTAATCAGCTGTAAGGGGATTAAAGTGGGATGAATCACTTTCCTAAGCTCACAGAACAGTTTCAACACCAGGGGAATCCCCCTGCATAGTTGAGGACATCGCCTTATAGCTTACAAAGATAAAAGGAAACAGAAATGAACAGCATGTGAGGGACCTATGACTATTGAGAAGGAATTTCTGGAGTGCATCCTTTGGACTGTGGGTCTCTGGGATGGGAACCTCCTAGACTCTGGAAAAGATGGTTGCCTAGACACATGAAGATCTTCAAGGAGTATTGGGTCAATAGGTCAAAGGAGCCAGGGACCTTCCTCCCAAGAATACAGAGAGAGACAACTTCCCTCTGGATCTGGGATCCTGACTCTGGAGGCTCTAGCTGCCTAAATAGCAAGAGAATCATTTTCTGTCTATGAAAGGCACCCGTGTGTGGTATTTCTGCTATTTAGCACCAGATAGCAGAAAGCACAGCTTTAGTCTGACCTTTGGCGTTCCTGTTGTGGAAAGTGTACACAGATGATTCTTTGCAAGAGCACAAAGCCCGAGGCAAATACGCTTTACTGATTAAGCTAAACTATTGTTGGACTTAAAGGTGACTTTCAAGAGACCAGTTTATGCTCCAGGCGTGCGGCTCAACACGTATCAGGGCAACTGTTTGGGTGCCCTGCTTTCCAATCCCCATGAGAATGAAATTATCTTGTTCCTCATAAGAACATGGCTGAACTTTGCCAACTAACCTCCGGGACTCCACTCTCCAGTATGGTTCGATCTTGCTAAGCCGAGGAGACTCTCAGGGGCTTGGGGCTGGACTCCCCT
Source organism: Tenrec ecaudatus (assembly GCF_050624435.1). Lineage (NCBI taxonomy): Eukaryota > Metazoa > Chordata > Mammalia > Afrosoricida > Tenrecidae > Tenrec > Tenrec ecaudatus. The sequence goes on from NC_134535.1 coordinate 2,490,482, forward strand.
ACAGGGTCCCCCTGGGAGTGGCCCCCACCATCATGTGGGGTAGCATGGCTATAATATAGACAGCCAGCCCTTGGAGAGCTGAGGCCGAACCCCAGACCTTCAGAGTGCTAGGGACGGGACGGTTTATGCCGATTGGGCAGAGTACATCATGTTGCTGAGTCCCGTTTCTGCCTTTGGGAGATGAGGAGGCTGGTTGTTTGGCCCAGCATGAGGATGCACAGCGTCTCAGCAGATGCTTCCTGCTGGGCACCATCACCCTCCCCCCCCCCCGCTGAGTGATGGCTCAGCAAACCTCTGAGTGGACACGGGGACTCACACAGATGACCAGATGACAGATATTTAGGTTAATTCACTCGGATCCAGAAAGCAAGCATCCTAGGTCTGTGGAGAGAGGCTGAAGAGGGCAATGGGGCGTATGTGTCAGAGAACTCGTGGGGCTTGGGGTCAATCCCAACCCCGTCTTTAATGAGCTGTGGCTCTGTGGGTGGTGTGCCTTACGTGGACCTTCTGAAGGCCAGCTTTGCTTTGCTTTCTCATTTGGAAAATGGGGCCAATTAAGGCTGCTCACCAAGCGGCTGGGGATATTAGACTTAGCAGACACATCAGGAACCTCTGGTGTGGGGACGCCCCTGCCGGGTGGCAGCTGCTGAGTTTCCATTGGGAACTCAGGGACCATCTTTACGCATCTAGCACTGCAGACTCTCCTGCTTCCTGCAGGAGCAACACCTAGATGTGGAGGCCATCATGGTGAGGATGAGTGTGGACCCCCATCAGGGGGTTTGGATGCCGACGATCCCTGCAGGAATCTACTCAGCAACAGGTGCGGTGGGAGGATTGAGTTTGGGTTTGCAACAGAAGAGTCCCCCAAGGGAGATCGAGTTGACTCACAGATGTTTGCTACCTGACCGCCCCCTTTGGGGCTGAATGATACATGCATCTCCCATGTCTGAATGAACACATACTTAGAAGCCTCTTGTGAAGGGGCTGGGTAGGACACCTTGAGAACATTGGCAGGGATACCCGGCCCCAGGTTTGGGAGGAGGGCAGGAGTAGCGCTGGCCTGTCTAAAGGATCACTCCATCCTGCACTCCCAGGCCTGCGCAGAGGACAACCTGTGTGGAGCGTGAATGACAGTAAGCTGGCACGCGGTTATCCTCAGACCTGATCCCAACAGCCTGGTTTGGCCTGGGAACAGATCTGATCCTGACACCTGGGAAGGGGCGGAAAGTCTGAGTCTGAAGCCTCCTGTTTCCCTTCTCAGCTGTAGGAGGATGAGAAACTAGTGGGGTTCCATAGGGATTTCGAGGTCCATGTCCCGGGGGCCCAAGAGGACCCTGGTGCAGACACCCTGTGTCAGAAGGGTGAAGATCTTCATTTAAATGTAGATTTTGACTTTCTGCTCTCTCCTCCCCTGGAATACTAATTAGAGCAGTACTTGGATAATTTGTGATTCCACACATTTGCAGATTTGACATTTTAGTTTTATCTCGGCTCTCTCTCTTTTTGGGGTTGGGAGAATTTTTCCTTCTCCTTCAGTAATGTTAGAGTGTAAAGTAACACTCTAATCGCCCCTCTCCAAAACCCGACATCGGATGCCACCAGTAAAAGGGATCACCAAGGGATAGGCTCCCACGACTCTCTGAGGCCACCGATCCCAGAAGACTTCCTACCTTGGGACCAAGGAAGCCAGGCCTCCTCTTGACTTGGACCAGCGTGGAGAGCCCCCGGCAGTGATCCAAAGGGGTTCAGGATGCTCAGTCTGGTCACAGAGCATGCAAGAAGTTACATGCTGGTTAGCGGTGAAGAGGAGATCAGTTGTCCCAGAGGAAGGAGGGAAGTGACAAGAAGGATGAGGATGAGCAGAGACAAGGAGAGGCGAGAAGAGGGAGGAGGTAGAGATGGAGATGGAGACAAGGAGACGGAGAAGGAAGGCACTGGCCAGCATCTCCTCCTTCTGATCTCTCTGGCTCCTGTTGGGGAAAGGTGATTTCGGAAATCCTTGCCATCCCCCATCTAAGCCTCCACTACTGCTCCCCTCCACACGGTCTGTCTTAAACGACTTTAGGCCGTGAACTGCTGAATGGATTCAGAAGACGTCTTGGCGTGTCGTGTGCAGGAAGCATCCAAATGGAGCTTTGCTTTAAAGACACATTTTCACGGCTTCATCTGTGGAACGACGGCAACTACATCTTCAACTCTGGCAAAGCCATGGGGCCATCGGGCCAGGGAGCCCATTCCGCGCCCTGGTCCATCCTGCCGGTTAGACCCGGTCCCTGACAGCGCGCGCTGAGGGCTGGCACGGTTCTGCTCTCCCTCTCCCGTGCTCGAACGTAATTTCATTCTGATGTTTTCCCAAATAAACTTAGGAATGATCTTATCACACTCTCCTAACAATCTCGATGGGGCTTTTGATGGGAACCGCATTAAATAACACAAATCCATTTAGGAAAGGGTATTGGATCTTTCTCTGCTCATTCAGCTGCACAGCACGTCAGTCTGTCTTTCCAATCATTTTTAGCCCTTTCCACAGAACAGTTCTCTTCCCCGATGGAGGACTGCGTTTCTCACCTGCGATATTTACAAGTGCTCCGGGGGCGGAGTGGGGGGCTCCTTTTTCCTGACCCACCTGAGCTCGACTCTAAAAGCAAGAGACAGGATCAGAGCTCCAGGGGCCGGGAAAGCTGTGTGACCTTGGGTCCTGTCCTCAGATGGCCGTGAAGGGGGTGGGGGTTGGCCCTGTGGAGACACGGAGATCTGGCTTTAGGTGTGGGGACATCAGGGTTCCCACTGAACCCCTTCTGCCCTTTCTGCTCCCCTTGACTCCCCGCCTCCTTGGGTCAGCTGCAAGCTCAGCTCACGCAGTAGACAGGGCCAGGCGCTAGCCACCATCTCCTGTGTCCCAGAGATGCCCTGCGCTGCGGTTCTTCAGTAGGGCCAGTCAAACTGGCTTGAGTGCAGGGCCAGAACCCCTTTGGGGAGCCAGCTTTGTGAGGGTCTGGGATGCATCCAAGGGGAAACCGGCGTGCTAAGGAACTACCAAATGTCTCGGCTGTGGGGTGGGAAGCAGGGAGGTTTTCTCAAGGATTTGGGAGTGGGAGGTGGGGTCTCATCAGTGCAGTGGTGTAGCCCTGCTCTGGGTCAGCTGGCTGGGTGGTCTGCAAGGGGAAAGAAGGGTGAACTGGACCATTTCTGTCTCTTACTCCAATCTCTGCACCTGGGTGGCTGCTCACTGTGGAGCTGGCCTTCATGTGCCCGGCTGGGAGCAGGAGGAGGAAGCTATGGGTGCCGGTGACCTGGAGTGGCCCAGCAGATTCCTGAAAAGGACCCCCAGGGACCGGAGGCAGGGGACACCCACCCACCACCAGAACAAACACAGCAGCGGCCACTACACACCTGCCTTGCACTCCTCCCCAGCTGAACATTTACCTGCTACATCAACCTTGCCCACCTGCCCAGGGGCTTCTTGTGCCCAGTGTAGGAAAGCCCAGCCCTCACACTGACAGCAAGCTTCCACGCTGGGCAGGTGGGAAGGCTCCACGCTCACCTCAATAGAGGCCAAGACAGGGATGGACGGAACTTCAAAGGTATACTCCTAGGAGTGCAGTGCTCACACCTGGGCTGCTACCCACAAGTGGGCAGTTCAAATCCACTAGCGACCCTCTAGGAGACAGACGAGGCCGTGTGCTCTTGTCAAGATTTGCAGCCATGGGAGCCCGCGGGGGAAGTTCTCTTCCGTCCTTGGGGTGGGTATAAGTTGGAATGGGCTTGAGGACAGTGAGCACTGAAAATGGAGTAGGCCGGCCCTCAGGGCTGAGAACCAAGGTTGGGGAGCAGGGCTGGCATTCATGCACACAGATACATCTACTCATTCGCACCGATAAGGGAGCCCAGTGTCACTGCCCTGGGTGACGAGGACAGTGAGAAGTGAGAGAGGGGACAGGTGTATGCCTGGGTGCTGCAGGGCTGAGGGGTCAGGAAGCTCCTCCCCTGAGAACACCTGGATGTGGGAGGAGTCGGACAGCAGCAGAGACCTGGGCAAGATCTCTCCAGGCCTGGGACTCTGAGCATCATGACTCCCGGGTCACGACAACAAGCCTTCAGAGCACCAAACCCTCTCCCTCCTTCCCAGCTGATGCAGGGAGTCAGAGTGGGGTGGGTGGGAGGGTTGCCTGTGGGCTCAGGCATCCAGCCAGAGCAGGCTGGTGGATGTAGTGACCCACTGGTCTGGGCTGTGTCGCACCCAGCTGACAAGGGCTAACACCCCTAAGTCCTCTTGTGCACCAAAGCCTTCCCAACCATCTGTGCACACACACCCATTGATCCACCCTCACGAGGGGCCAGCAGAGGCCTCGCCCCATTTCACAGGTGAGCATCCAGGGCCCAGGGCCCAGAGTCCGAGCATGTTGTCCAGGCCTTAGGACGGCAGAGCAAGAGGCTGTGAGCTGCACTCTGCTGTCCCGGTCAGGTGGGACCCAGCCTGCCAGAGTAGAACATCTCCTGGCTTCCCAGGGTGACCCCAGGCCTTCCCTCCAGGCAGTCTTCCCTGTAGGCAGGCTCAAACGCCAACCTTTAAGTCCTACAAATAGCAGCTGGGAGCTCCGCTGGTGCTTTGGTTAAACACGCTGCTGCAGGCAGAAAGCTCAGCAGGTCAAAGCCACCAGCATCTCCGGGGAACACCATTGGGCTGGGAACCTCCCTGGGGACTTTGCAGGCCGTCCCGTTCTACTCTGCATCACATGGTTGCTGTGCATTGGGATTCGGGTCAGAGCATGTCAGTTGTCTCTAGAATTTAATATCATAGCAATGATCCCTGTTGGAATAAAAGTTAGGGAGTTGACCGCAGACCCCAGGGTTGGTGGTTCATGCCCACTGGTGGCTTGGTAGAAGAAAGATATGGCAAGCCTCTTCCAAAAACATTACAGCTGAGGAGACTCAGTCCCCTCTTGGGAGTCTTCCTGTGTCACATGGTGTCACCCTGCGTTGGGATGGACAGCAGGGTACCTAACAGTAACAACAAGAAGCCATGGCAAATTCCTCCCTGGTCACTTGTGCCTGCAAATGTTCATCCGCGGTCCTCTGATACTGGCCATGGACCCAGTTATTTGGATGGAGTGCATGGTGAAGTCCTGCCCTGTACCACCAGTCCTGTCCACACCCATCTCCAACCACTAGTTAGCTCCACCCCTGCTCAGGCTCCTTCTTCAGCCTCCTGTCCCAGCCCTGCCCTTGAGCCTGTTCCAACCACCAGACCCAGCCCTGCCCATGCTGCTCCCCTCACTCCAACCGCCAGCCCAGCCCTGTCCATGCCCCTCCAACCTCCATCCTTCATCCATCTTCCATCCGCCATCCTTCCTACCAGTTCGGTAGCCGCGTAGGTCTATCTCCCTGAGGGATGTACACGGAGGGCTCAGCTCCTAACTAAAAAGCTGGAGCCCCAGAGGACCCCAAAGGCACGTTGGAAGAAAGGTCGGGCCTTCATCTTCCAACAATGGGCTGTGACAGCCCTGCCAGGCCCAGTTCTAGCCTGGCCCCCGTGGGCACTGAGTCGGTGGAATCTGGTGCACTTTCCCTCCGCTCTGAGAGGACCTGCCTTTGAATCCAGCCCTCCTTTTATCCTGTCCTCTCCCAAGGGCCGCCTTCATTAGGTCAGCATCCCCAAACCGCTGCCTCCAGGAGCTGCAGCATTCAGCATTCATCTGTAAGCCGGGGCACGGAGTCTGGACCCCTCTTTCCGCATCCGGCTTCCGTATCAGGTGCCGCTGCGGTCAGGAAGTGATGGGGCCGGCCACTTGGCAGGCTTCCCAGGTCTCAGAGCCACGAAGGACCCCTGCTGGTGCGTGTCCTGGAAGTCAGGGCTGACCCACCGGACCCCAGGGCACAGAGCAGAGCTGCTCCCTAGGCTGGTCTGGCTGCCACCCGGTCTTTCCTCCTGTGAAGCAGCTGCCAGGTTCGTATGGTTGGTTGGCCTTTCTGGGAGCAGCTATGTGCATGGGGCTCCTTTCAGCTTTCCCAGGGGCTCTCCCTGCCCTTCGATTCCCAAGGTACCTTCTAAACCTTTGGGCAGCAGGTCTCTCGCTGCCGACCCAAGGCCTTCAGCGAATCCTTGACAGGATTCCAGTTGATGGTGTGGTGGGGCTGGGCAGGTGACTCCCACCTTTCCCAGATGGTCTCACCAAGGACCTCACAGGCACCGACGCTGCCGGGATCTCCCCGTCCTCAGTCAGCGCTGCACCGTCCTCACGGCTGCCTGTGCACCCCGTGTTTGATTCCTTTCATCTCAGTGAAGACAGGGCCTTGCCTGGACGATCCGTTGTTTTAAGCGCTCTAGGAAGCAAGGCCGCCCTGATGCCTGCTCCTTTTGTTCTCCACCCTTCTCCTCCGTTCCTCTCTGGAGCATGGGCGTGTTACATGTGTTTGGATGTGTTTTCATGAGAGACCAGTCCCTGGAGAAGGATGCCATGCCTGGTGAAGTGGAGGGGCGGTGACAAAGGGGAGGGTCCACTCAGAGAGGGATGGGCACATGGCTACAACCATGGACTCAAGCATGGGGTGATCAGGAGGACGACGCAGGACTGGGCAGCGCTTGGGGCTGTTAAACATGGAGTCGCCGTGAGTCAGCAGCAACTCGGGACCACCCTGAGTTGGAACCGACTGGACAACCCTTTACAACCACATCAACATCTGTACATGCACATATCGATGTATTATCCATGTATCCATGATCAATACAGCTTGTCGGTTCAACTATCATCCATCCATCCATCCACCACGCACCATCCATCTGCTCACCCATCCATCACCTATCGATCTACCTTTCTCTCCAATCATTACACATGTAGTAAACATTTGCCTCTCTCATGTATTGATTGAGTCGGTCATTTTACACAAAGTGATCCCGTAAGACGAAAGGATTGACTCCCTTGCGTTTAGCCCGTGCCCCAGCCTCGATTCTTGGTCCACAGCTTCTGCACATCCTTGCGCGTGTGTCCCCTTTGGTTCGAAGTCCTCATGGTGTGGAGAGGAAGACGTGCGTCAAATGTCGGCTTGCAGAATTCCACTGGGCATTCCTGTGGAATAGATGGAGCTCCTGCTTTACGGTGCTCACAGGCTTTGGAAAAGGTGCGGCCTCGCTCCAGCGTTCTTTCGCTTATTAGTGATGGGATTTAAGGGATTGACACGGGCCCGCTCTTTAGCGTGTCTCAGTCTGGACATGTCCGGACTGTTTGGCAGGTGTGTGCCAGAGAACTCAGCGAGCTTCTGCCTGCTCTCGTCACCCCTTCCTGGGAGTTTTAGGCGTTCTTCTTGGTGCTACTTTGCTCCCCATTTAGGATTACATAACAGCTCCAGTGGGAAGTCTGGATGCAGGGGACACTCACGCCCGCTCAACTTGACTTCCTTGGGATCTCATCCAATCAAAGAACCCACTTACATCGACGGGACACCCTCTTATCTGGACCCTCGCTGCAGGACAGAGCAGCACCACTGCCCGGGGCTCCTGAGACGGCAGACAGCCTTTCAGGGAGAAGGCAGCCTCTTCCGTGTCTCCTGGAGGGGCAGAGGGGTTCCAACTGCTGACCTTGCACTCAGCGACCCAACGCTCAGCCTGCTACCCATCAGGGCCCTTCCGCTGGAACACAGGGTGTTGGGCATTGGAGTCGTGTTCCTTTTGCTCGCTGCCTCAGGGATGAACCTGTAATTGTAACATTTCCCTCTCCCTTTGTGCTGTCTGGGTGCCAGACAGCAGGAAGCGCGCCTGCTTTCTCCTGACCTGAGAGCTTGGGGCCTGGTCAGAAGTGATGAGCCGCTGACCCACAGGGTCACCATGGAAGGTCCTGTTCTGGGCAGCTGGGATCTAGCCCGGGTTGGGGCAGTGAGTGGGAGGGTGCTCAGCCCCACCTGGCCCCTTTTCCCCCAGCCCTCTGGTGGGGGGGACATCTCCTTCCCAGACCCACAATGCTTGAAGGGGCTTCTCCTCTACCGCCCTGCCCTGCTCTCCAGGTGTGGGCTGGAGGCCACAGGCTCCCCATTCTGGGAGTTTCCCTCCGGATCGTGCTATGGAGAGGGGTTGTCTGTCAGCAGCTGTGTGCCTAGTGGGTGTGCACGTCAGTATGTGCATGGGTACATGTCAGTGCATGCACACACTTAAGTGTATGTGTGCTCATGTGTGTGCTCATGCAAAGAGACATGCATGAGCTCGCATGCATGTATCCATGCATTCATCCACATCATCCATGTGTGTAGGCATGTTTGGGTGTGGATTCACACACACGTGTGTATGTGTATATGTCTATGAATGTGTGCATGTGAATGTGTACACATGTGCCTGAACTTACATGTGTGTACATGCCAGTGCAGGCTTTCATGTGTGTGTGTGTGAATGTGCATACATGTGTATGATCTCACATGTGTGTTTGCATTTGTCAGTGCATGTTTACAGTGTGTGTATGTGTGTCCCCATGAGTGTGCATGCATGTGTACATTCAAGTGTATGTGTGCCTCTGTGTGAGTGTGTGTTATTCCAGGTAGACTAGAGAAACAAATCCAGGGAGACTCATATGTGTATAAGAAAGAACTTTATATACAAGAGCAGTTGAATATTAAGAAACCAGCCCAGATCAAGTCCATTAGTCCGATATTAGCCCATATGTCTGATATCAATCTATAATGTCCTCTTCAGACTCACCAAACACATGTAATGATTCCAAAAGCAGGAAGATCACAGGCCAGTGGGGGGGGGGGGAGTCTTGTGGATCCAGTGGCTGTGTAAGCATCTCAGCGCTGGCAGGGGTCTCCACATGGCTCCTCCAGCTCCAGAGCTCTGGCTCCACTAGCCTGTCTCCATGTGTCTTCTCAACAGGCATGTCTCACATGGAGTAAGTTGAGAGAAAGAGAGAGTGTTTCCCATCTCAAGCGAGGAAGACAGGAGTTCTCAGAATCCTCAAGAGAAGGCCATGCCCACACAGAGGCCTCATTGGTTGTGACCTGATTGATAGGCTAGAATCCACCCCTCACTCCGAATACTCAAACTGACACCAGATTATACTTCTGCACGCATAGGTGTGCACATGCGAGTGCATCCACAAACCTATGTCCCTGCATACATATGAGGGTGCATACAGGTAGGTGTGTACTGGTGAGCTAAGGCCAAGATGGACGCTGGGCATCTGGTCCCACTCTTCTGTTGGGATCACATCCTAGTGACGCAACCCAGTGCTGGGGCTTAACCTTCCTATGTCATCTCCAGGCCCTGGCACCCCACTGGCCATGTCACCATGTCACACAGGTCACGCAGACTCTTCTGGTCATTGGGGAGAGAGGTGGGCAGGCCGTGGGTCTGACTGCCCTCTGGGAGGATGCTGGGGGATCAGAGGAAGGCTTTGGCACCAAGGGCCCTTCCACAGCCTTCGCTGAAACAACTTGCTCACAGATGACCCCTACGGCCCCCCAGAGCTGAAGCTGAAGGCACTCAGGCAGAGCTTGTGGATGGCAGGGGTTCTTTCCCAGAGTCCTGCCCTCAGCCTGCAGCCCCTCTTACCGAGCCTGCCCTTCGGTGCTGAGCTGTCTTAGCAGGTGCTGATCTGAAATTCCTCTCTTCCCAATATGGTCAGGCTGGAATTTTCCCAAAGAATGTTTCTGAGATCTGAGGAGCAGCAGGGCAGGCGCATCACAGAGGCACAGGGACTTGAAACAGATGGGCTTCTGGGACCAGACTGCTGGCACTGGGGTGCCCACTCCACTGGGGTCACTGCACCTGGCTCAGGTGTGCCCAGCTCACCGGTGTCCTGTCAGCAGTGGGCGGGCATGGTTCCATCTGCCCAGCATCAGAGCTTGGTCTCCTCTTTGCAGGAGACGCAGAGGGCAATGCCACGTCTGTCTTAGCCACTCCTAGTGCCCCTCTCCTGAGGAATGTGGGCTGGGGTGCTGGACTGACCCTGGCCAGTGCCTCTTTGTCTACTTCAAGCACTTGGGTGACCAGTCAGGAGACTGGTTCCCTGGAGGAACCTGCTCAGGTGCTGAGTGGCAGGCCCAACGAGGAGCCCTACCCGGGCCCTTTGCACGTTGGGTCGTCAAAGTCTGTGCAGGGTGACTGGGGGGATGCTCCCTGCCTCTGGGTCCCCTATGTTTTCTTCCAAAACACTGGTAGGAGTCTATGTTTTCTTCCAAAACACTATGTTTTCTATGTTTTCTTCTATGTTTTCTTCCAAAACACTGGTAGGAGTCTATGTTTTCTTCCCAAACACTGGTAGGAGTCACTGAGTGAGGCCCAAGGCCCACTCTCAGCGTCTGGATGTGGAAGAATCTCAGGCTGGGGTTGGAGACCCCTTCCTCAGAAACCCAGGGCATCTTTGCCAGGAAGCCCCCGCTGGGCCCCCGCTTAGCTGTGGACTCCCAGGGCCCAGCACCCAGCTGCTGGCCCAGCACCCAGGCAGCCAAAGCTATAACTGCCACCAGGGTGGGTGCTGTTCTGCAGGGTGACTCTTCTTGATTTGGACCAGCCTCAGAGGACCCACTGTGGCTGGACTCTCAGGCACGGAGTGGTCCACAGATGGAGCTGCCTACTGTGGATACGGCTTCACTCCACCAGGCACGCCTCAAGGTGGCCCTTTGGGATCTAAGGCTATCCCCATGGAGGCCTGAGAGGGTGCGTCTTGTCTGCCCTGTCTTAGAAAAGAGGCCATTAGTACTCAGGACCAGGACCAGGCCCTGCTTGGGAGCACAAGTGTGACTGTTTCCGGTCCCAGGCTCTGACTGTTCCTCTCTCTGAGGCTCCAGGTCCCAGCCATGGAGCTGAGAAGCAAAGTACTTTACGTTGGTTTCCTTGGAAAGAGGTGAGCTTCAGGAGCAGGGCAGCTAAGGGGCCACTTTGTGGCCCTTCTGCAGACACAGGGGAAGGGGACAGAAGCAGAAGAAATGAAGGAGTGTCCTCGGCAGAAGCAGAGGAAGAGCGAGTGGGACATGGGCCGCTCTAGAGTGTGGGTCTCTGCTGGTGGCCATGACAAGGAGGACAATGCCCCTGGCCACTGTTCCTTCTTCTGGGCTTCATGGACAGCTCAGACGCCCCTGGGAGAGTCTAAGAGAGCATGTGCTCAGCATTCTGCTGCAGTGGCTTCCAACCAAAGCCAGCTCCATGCAGCTGAGAACAGAGAGAAGATGCATTTTCCAAGATGAATCTACACAACAGCTTGCCTTCATCCTTCTGTCTGTCCACCCCTACAACCAACCCTCCATCTACTCATCCTCCCTTTTCATTACTTCTTCCTCCAATTTGTCCATCCATCCATCCATCCATCCATCCATCCATCCATCCATCCATCCATCCATCCATCCACTGACCAGTGTATCCATCCATCCATCTATCCATCCATCCATCCATCCATCCATCCATCCATCCATCCATCCATCCATCCATCCATCCATCCATCCACTGACCTGTGTATCCATCCATCCATCCATCCATCCATCCATCCATCCATCCATCCATCCATCCACCTGTGAATCCATTCTTCTATCTTCCCATCCTTCTTTCATCTCTCTTCCACCTATATTTCTTTTCACTACTTCATCCTTCCATTCATCCATTCACTCATGCAGGTATCCACCCACTCATGTATCTATCCATCCATCAATCCACTAACCTGTGCATCCATTCTTCCATCCCACAAGCCATCCTTCCACCCCTTCACTCATCTGTCCATTTGCCCACCCAACTAATCATCCACTCTTCCCTCCCTCTTTCCATCTATCCTTCCTTTAATATTCTCATTCAATTTAACTTCTATCCTTCCCTCCAGCCACCTCTCCCTGCATTCATCCATTTGTGCACATATCTCTCCATTGTTCCATCCCTCTCTCCATTCATTCATCCACCCGCCTCCCTCCCCCACTCAATGTTTCCATCCATCTGAATTTCTGCACTTCTCTCTGTGGCCTGCTCAGCATCACCTGAACAGACTGACTGTTTCCCATAGTCGGAGTGAAATTCCTGGTGCCCCCGAGAGGAAAGTACTCCCAGGGGAGTTAGGTGCACAGCCCAGGCCTGCTTAAAGGCCAGGCCCACTTGCCTCCCTGTGTCCTGCGGATGGGTTCCTGGTCTTTGGGGGACTTCCAGGGACACAGTGTCTAGCCGGACAGAGTCCAGGGGGCACAGGGAGGACACTGAACTTCTTGGTAACCAGTTCAGGCAGTTCTTGTCTTGTGGTCAGTGACTGGCCTTCAGGGGCACATGTCCTAGTTCTAGAGGAGGTGTGTTTTCTTCCAGAGTGACTGGACTGTATAGCCTGGGGCAGGGTCTGTACCATCCCTCCCTGCCTCCAGCCCCTGATTCCAGGAGAGCCACATCCCTGCAAAGGCCCTGCCTTTGCCCATGAGGCCCTGGGGGCAGTTCTGAGTCAATGCTTTGTCCTAAAGCACCAGCCCAGGGTCCAGAACACCTTGGTGTTTCTGACCACTTGATACTAGATATGGAGACATTACGGAGAGAGCCCCTGCCCCTCCAAGACAGGGAAGAGAAGCAGTGAGGAGGGTCACTGAGTGACCACCCCTCCCCCAGGTGGTTTCTGTGCTCAGTTGCTGACCAGTCTTGGAGGTTCAAGTCTCAGAAGTGCCAAGGCAGAAAGGCACGGAGATCTATGGAAAAACTAGCGTCCCCCAAAGGCACGTGGTGTTACTCTGGCACAGCATGGTCTCTGTGAGTTGGAGTTGACCTTGAGGCAGGGGGCTGATGGCAGGGTGGGGACTAGAGAGCTTTGTCATGGCAGACAGGTGGCTACTCTCAGATGCACATGACCCTCACCACCCTGGAGAGAAGGGATATGGAACACAGACAGAACCCACCTCCCTCATGCTCCCCACTAGGCAGGCACATCACTGTCCTGGCCCTCTCTGCTCTTCTCCCCCCTCCACAAACAGGAAGGGCCTGTTCAAAGGGCAATTCCCCCTGCCTCCCTTGGACGCGGGTGGAGGCAACAGCTATTTTCAAATGCCTGAGGTTCTGTCGCCTGCCCCTGGGCCTGGGAACAGAGCTGTTCCCTGGGGCCCACTGAAGGGGAAGGAGACAGGGTGACAGATGGAGGTTTGGGGATGGCAGCTTCTGATTAATGTGAGAGAGAGGGCTGTGACTTTGGGAGCCCTTAGAGAATGTCGAGGACTGTAGCCCTGACTCATGGTGTGTGTGTGTGTGTGTGTGTGTGTGTGTACGTGTGCAAGTGTGCAAACACAGTGGGGCTGTCCACCCAACCCGGATGAAGGTAGCTGCATCGTGTCCAGCCCCGGGTCTGTGGCTGTGCACACTTGGCTCCCCGTGTGTGCCTACCACGGGCCACACAGCCACTTGGGTTTTCTCCCACCAGCCTTCCTAGGAAAGGAGCCCTGGCAGAGCCATGGTGAAGTTTGGCTGGTCACCACAAGGCTGCTTGTCTGAGTTCCCTGGGCTCCACCGGGGAAATACGTGATGGCCTCTTCCAATAGGATCTCGAAACCCACTGCCCTTGACATGATTCCTGCTGAGAGAGACCCTACACGACAGAGGAGAACTTCTTTGCAGAGTTTCCAGAATCTTTCTTTCCTGGAACGGACTGCCTCATCTGCCTCCTGCCAAGGGAAGTGGCTGTGGAGTCCCGATTGTGGGTCTTGCTGTTGCAGTGGGTCTTAGCAGCCTGGCACTTAACCCGCTGTGCCACCAAGACTCAGCCAGTCAAGATGATGGCCTGGCCAGCCCTCAGGGGCCAGTCTGCTTTGTTGGACGGGAGGGGCGTTAGGCTGCAGATCTTGGTCACAGGACACACAGCAGCTCCAGGGTGCACAATCCAGGCTCCAGATTTTCTGGAATGAAATTCCTCCTTCCGGACCAGGAGGCTCTTGGTGTCTGCTCATCACTGCACCCAGGCACGTCCGCATAGGAACAAAGGCGAAGGGACCCCTTCTGTGTCAGGGTGGAGGTCCAGAGCAGCTGTCTCCAACTGGGCTTGCTGCTAGGCAGGGGTCCTGGGTTCGTCTGTGCCAGCCAGAGCCCTTGACGTGTGCTGTGACTTTCAATGTCCAGCTCCCCCGTGTTCAGCAAACTATTGCTTATGGATGGGATTGCATCTGCGTCAAAGGATCGGTGCAAGACCCACTCCCTGTAGCTGAGAACTTGACCTTATTTGGGAAAAAGAGTCTTTTTTCTTGGTGGACATGACCAGCCAAGTTAATGACGTCATCCTGGAGTTGAGTGAGCACTGATCGTGACCCCTTTGATCTTTACAAATGAAAACAAGCATGGCACCAGGGTGGCCCAGGGAGGCAGCCCGTGAGCTCCATCCATAAGCCCAGGGACAGCAAGGAAGCTAGGAGAGATCAGACAGAGCCCTCCCCTGCCTCCCTCAGAGCACTGGTGAGTGCCTGGCCATGCCCGTGGTGCCCAGAGCTGCCTTCCACAGAGCACTGGTGAGTGCCTGGCCATACCCATGGTGCCCAGAGCTGCCTTCCACAGAGCACTGGTGAGTGCCTGGCCATGCCCGTGGTGCCCAGAGCTGCCTCCCACAGAGCACTGGTGAGTCCCTGGCCATGACCATGGTGCCCAGAGCTGCCTCCCACAGAGCACTGGTGAGTGCCTGGCCATGCCCGTGGTGCCCAGAGCTGCCTCCTCTCTCCTGCACTGAAGGTCTTTGTTCAGCAGTTCTCCAGAGAAGCAAAGCCAGTGATGTATGTGTATGCATAGAGAGAGACCAATATCAAGAAATGGCTTATGCAGTTGTAGAAGTCAGTAAGTACCATCCGGTTCATGTCCTTAGGTCGGATGTGAGCCGAAGGCTTCTGGGATTCAGGCAGCTGTGAAGACTGGTGAGCAGCAAGCAGCATGAGTAAACAGAGGGGCCGCAGGCGGGTGGATGCAGAGGTAAAAGTAGTCAACCAATGGCCCCTGGGATCTCGTAAGGCAGCACAGCAGGAGATCAATGACACAGACATAGGATTCAGATCACGCAGAGCCCAGCCCTCTCTTGTACAAGAGGACCCCCTCCAAAGGAGGCGTCATCCAGCTGTAGCCTGATCGATAGGTGGGGTTCCACCCCTGCCTTCACCCAGGTGTGTCTAGTTGACATCAACTCTAACCAATGCAGGGACAATGCACTGCTGTTCCTTGGAGCCACCCACCTGTGATATCTTCTTACAGCCTCCCCAAGAGATTTAGGACACCCCCAACTGGGTCCGACCCTAACCATCACGCCTCCCAAAGTCTGCGAGGGTACATTTCTGGTCTTTAAAGCCAGCAGGGTTGTTGTTACAGCATCCCTGGGATGCTCCTACCACCCCCAAGGCTTCTCTGCTAACAGTCCTGCAGCCTGTGTCACCCTCTTCCCTGGCGTTCTCCATCCTCGCTTTTCCCAGTCCTGACATCGCACCTCCACACCACCGGAATTGTGCTCATGTGCGTCGGCTTCTGCTTAAAGCTAGAGCATATTTTTCAGTTTCTTGAGTTCCTCACAATTAAAATTTAATGGTTGCAAAAATATTCATGCAAGAAGAAGGAGCATCACTGACTGAACCCCATCCACGGCCTTGAATTGATTCCCACTCTTAGCGACTCTCTGCTTACCCAGGGCTTTCAAACCATATTGAACTTAGGACCCTCTTATGTTATGGATGTGAACAAATCTGCAGGCTATCCTCAGTATCCCCCGCCCCCTTTCTCTCTGTTTCCATCATAGCAGACCTGACATCTAGCTGAGCACAAGGCTGCCCAGAGGAAACCCTAATTCCCTGGCTCCATTATGTGTTTCGCCAAGACATTACCCAAGGTTGTGTGTGAGGTCTTCTAGGGCAGTGTGCCTCTTTCTTAGCAGCATGTTGGTGGCTAGAAGAGCAAGCTCTCAATTACTAATTTAAAGGCTGATGGTTCAAAACTGCCCAGTGTTTTCATAGCAGGACCTGGCCATCTGGTCCTGTGGAATGGTGGCCAAGGAAGCCACGTGTCCTGGGGGAGGTCTATCTACCCCACACAGGGGTCCCGTGGGAGTTGGCGCCGACTTGCCAGCAACTTTACAATAGACGCCTTTTCCCATCTGCCCCTTCCTCCTGGTTCCGAGGCTGATGATGTGATGGGCCATGCTGGGTGCCATCTTGGACCACGGGTGGCCTTGAGATAAAGGCCACGTGCGGTGGACGCCAGGCTGGGGGCTCTCCTCAGCAGTCATTTCCTTATGGGACAGATGATGATCCTCTCTCTCTGCCCCAGACACGCACCCTGCCTTTGCTGTCACATTTAGCCGAACCCGAGCTGGGGTGGCCGTCAGTGTGCAGGAGCTCATGAGCTGGTGAGCAGGTGAGAGTTTTAGCTCGAAACCTTCCTTCTGTTGGTGGCAGTGCCGTTGTTCACCAAAGGCTTCACCTAACTGGCCAAATCATCCACAGATGTCACAAAAGGGGTCAGCAGGCTGTGGCTGTTGGGTGCCACTGAGTCAGTTCTACACCATCGTGACCCTACGTGCAACAGAACGACGCGTTGTCCAACCTGGCGCCATCCGCACATGCGATCTTCTGTTTGAGTTCCTTGTTGCAGCCACTGTGTCCATCCATCTGGTCGAGGGCCGTTCTTTTTTGGCTGCCCTTCCATTTTTCCAAGCATGACGTCCATCTCCAGGGACTGTCTCTCCTGACACCATGTCCAACGTCCATGAGATGAAGTCTCCCCGGTCCTCACCTGTAAGTCTTCCATGACAGATTGGTTGGTGCATTTGGCAGTCCGTGGTATGTCCAATACCCTTGCAAACCTCACAATTAGAAGGCCAAGTGCATGCTCTCGGTGTAACTGGAAGGTTGGAGGTTCGAGTCCCTCCAGTGGGAGCTGCAGAGAAAAACTAGGAGATCAACTTCTGATAAGCCTTCCTTTGACAACCTGCGGGGGGGGTGGGGAGCCCACAGCTCTCAGCTGGCCCTCCCGAGGTCAGCAGGAGTAAGATTGACTTGATCAAGGGCTTTTATTCTCTAAAATTTAAGCCCAAGAAAATGTTGGAATGGGTGAGACTGGTGAAGTGACACGTGCATATGAAAGAGCTGGCCTGGACTCACAGGACGTCCCTGCCGCGTGTACAGCAAGCCCCTCGGGACATCCTTTAGGGAGCCCAAGACCCAGCAGATCCTGAAAAAGGAGTTTCTGCAGAATGGCCCTCAGAGGCACAGAGAACGGCCAACAGAACAGCATGCACGGCACCTCTGTCTGGACAGAAGCACAGCCAGAGTGCTCCTTAGAAGCGAGGATGGCAGGCTTAGTCTCATGGACGCTGGGCGCGTTGTAAGGAGAGTCCAGTCCTTGGAGAATGACATAATTTTTGGAAAAGTGGAGGATCAGCGCGGAAGAGGAGGAGTCTGCACAGGAGGGATGGACATGGTGGCTGCAACCATGGGCTCAAACGTAAGAGTGATCGTGAGGCTGGCACAGGCTGGGCAGCGCTTGGTTCTGCTGGACATCGGGTGGCTGCCAGTCAGAACCGACTCAGCGGCATCTAACAAGATGCCATCCCTTGTCTGTCAGGTGCTCTGGTCATACTGCGG
Source organism: Tenrec ecaudatus (assembly GCF_050624435.1). Lineage (NCBI taxonomy): Eukaryota > Metazoa > Chordata > Mammalia > Afrosoricida > Tenrecidae > Tenrec > Tenrec ecaudatus. The sequence continues at coordinate 2,508,011 of NC_134535.1, forward strand.
TAACCTGTGTGGGCATATTGCCAGGGGCAACCAGCCCCTGGCAAAGGGGATCATGCCTGGTTGTCTGGAGGGGCAGCAGACAGAAGGAAGGTGCTGGGCACAATGAATGGCACAGTGTCCACAACGTGGGCTAAAACAGAGCGGTGGTGGTGAGGGTGGGGTGGGGAATGGAGCTGTTTGTTCTGTGGTACACCCACTCCATGGCACCTCACCCTCACCACCACCACACCTGGCTCACACCTGTAAAATTCAGAGGGCTCTTAAAAGCTCATGGACCAAAGAAATGGAAGCGTCTCCCCCACCCCCTAAACATTTGGACCCCCTCATATATATGCCAGTGTACGTACGTGTGCACGTAAGTGACTTTTGAAACACAGGGTTCATTTTTACATAAAACGGATAAGCCACCACATATGGAGCACGTGGCTTCCCAAGGGGCCCTCAAACCGGGGTCATCTGATCTGGCAGCGGGAGTCCTGCACACTTGGGGACGTGAAAGTTGTCTCCTGAACCCTGGCTGCTGTCAGCCTGACACAATGAAGCTCCAGGCTGCCCTGGGAGGGAGTCTTCTTTCTTACCATCTGCTAATCAAGCTGCCCGTGCCCAGGGACTTCCATGAGGATCGTTCTGGCTGCGCTGGGCCAGCGGGACAGAGCTGGGGCCTTGGATCTGTGTCCCCGTGGCTGCTCCTCCCACTGTAGCTCTCCTCCACAAGTTCGCTGTCCTCTGGCCAACAGAGGGTTTGCAGGCTCTGGACACAGCTGTTTCTTTCCAGGGAAGCAAGGGGCACTGTATGTTGAGCAAACATCCTAGCCCAGTCCAGATCAAATCCAAAAGTCTGATATTAGCCCATACGTCTGATACCAGTCTATAAAATCCTCTTCGGATTCATTCAACGCATGCAATGACGCCAAGTGCAGCAAGATCAAAGGCCAGTGGACAGAAAGTCTTGTGGATCCAGTGGCGGTGGAAACATCTCATCCCAGTGCTGGCAGGGGCCTCCACATGGTTCCTCCAGCTCCAGGGCTCGGGCTGTCATCAGCAGCGTAGCTCCATGTGGCTTGTCCACGGGATGTCTCACAGGGAGACAAGCAGAGAGTGTCTGGCCTCTGGTGAGCTATTTAGCTCCTTAGTGCCTCCAAATGAGGTCATCACTCTGCATCCTGATTGACAAGCTGGACTCCACCCCTTCGCAAGTGGGTAGGAGATTATGGAACTGCCATAGTCTATTGAGCTGGGCCACCTCTAGGCAGTGAGGCACCCATCTGTGACACAGCAATCCGTGTGCAACACAAGGGGTGGTGAGTCACTAAGTCAATGCCACAGAGGAGTGGCTGCTGTGTGCTCAGTGTTGAAACCAACATCGACACGCATGCGCCAGGATAGGGGAAGGAATATTGCTTGGGGAGTAAGAAGACAGCAGGGATTCCACAAGGAAGAAGGCTTACTTCCCATGCAGAGACCCCGGTCCTATCCCTGCCGGATGCCCCATGCAGCCAGCCACCGCCCGTCTGTCCACAGAGCCTCCCATGTCACCGCAGTGCTGAAGCGATTTTAGAAGGAGATGGAACAGGAAGACAGGCCCGGCGATGGACTTCTAAAAGTCAGCCAGTGAAGATGCCTGGATCATAACAGGCCTCTGCTTGGTCCCCACCTGCCTGTGCCGATGATGATGTACTTGACAGCACTGTGCGGTGTCCTGCATGGGGCCGCTAAGACCCAGGGACCCGCTCAACAGCAGCCAACTACGACGACAGCAACAAGAGCCAGGTCTCAGCTTTGTCCGTGGAGGGGCCACCATTCACAAAAGGCCCCGCTCACCCCTTTGAGGAAGACTGCTGCCCTGTGGGCACGGCCGGCCGGTATCAGGAGGAGTTGATTGTTCTCACGTACTATGTTCCCCGCTGCCCTTGCTGCCTGCACCCTGAAAGCACCACAGACAGACAAGACAACACACAGGTTTGTCCTGGAAGAAGTACGGCCAGCTGGCTCCTTAGAGGCATGGATGGTGAGCACTGTGGACATGCTGCAGGCCCTGGAGAAGGACATGGTGCTTGGTAAAGTAGAAAAACAGCGGAAAAGAGAAACGCTCTCACGGAGCTTGGTGGACACGGTGGGTTGAAGCAGAGGAGCTATTTTGAGGCTGGTGCAGGATGCTGTGGTCCATGGGGGTCTCTGTACAGTTTAACCAACTCAGTGCAGGATGCTGTGGTCCATGGGAGTCTCTGTATGGTTTAATCAACTCAGTGCAGGATGCTGTGGTCCATGGGGGTCTGTATGGTTTAACCAACTCGGTGCAGGATGCTGTGGTCCATGGGGGTCTCTGTATGGTTTAACCAACTCGGTGCAGGATTTTGTGGTCCATGGGGGGGGGTCTCTGTAGTGTTTAACCAATTTGAAGGCACCTAATCACAATGCCATTCAGTCCACCACCCCATCACACAGGTGCGGGGATGAACCCATTGACTCAGCTCATGTTTGGGGTCGCAGGTATGGGTGCTTCTTCATGGGGGAGCATGGACATGTACTTGATGGGGAGGATGCAGGCAGAGAGCCAGCCCTGCTTTGGCCTGTGCCCTACCTGCAGTGAAAGGCTGAACACAGATGGGCAGCCAGGGGACTCTGTCCCCCACTGGACCAGAGCAGAGCTAGGCTCACGGTGTTAGAAGTGGGTGATCAGGAGAGCAGAATGGGTGAGAGGCGCAGTCCTGATGTCAGTCCAAGATGGTGACCTTCTGACTCTCAGGACACCCATGACTCACGATCTTCCTGCAATGGGCAGGAGTTGGGGTCTCTCTACTTCCACACTCCAACACGCACATTACCCGTGTGACACTCATCTGACTGTGGTCTCCTCGTACTGCTGTGATGGTGGAAGTTGGCCCCCCACGATGTCAAGCGCCAGCAGGGGCACCCACAGTGAGCAGGTTTCAGTGGAGCTTGCAGATGAAGACCGACTGGGAAAAAAAAAAATCAGCCGTTGACTTCCAATCATCAGCCAGAGAAAGGCCATGGACCATCAAAGGCGATTTCGGTGGGAGATGAGCCCCCTGAGCTGGAAGGTACTGCCAACGCCATGGGTGCACGCCCTGGGACATACCAGGGGTTGTGCCAATGCTGACACAGGCAGTGTCCTGCTCGGTGGTTCATTCCTGGAGTTATGAGGGAGGGGAAGCCAACACAAAACACCCACCACCACCATTGTCTGGGGGCTGACTTGGGCAAGTGTTTCCAGGTTTTATGATCCTGCCCAGCATTAGGAAGGGGCCTTGGCAGTCAGAGGCCATCCCTAGCAAGAGACATTGGCTGTTAGAAGGGAATCTTCAAATACAGGGACGATGGGGGAGTCTTAGGGGACATGGGTGGGCCCCCACAGAGTCTGCTCCAGTGATCCCTGAGCTGCTTTCTGGAAAGCATGCATGCCCAGACTAGTCTTACAGAATTGCGTGTGTAATTAGCGGTTGATGGGAGAGGTCCCTTGGGGTCCAGCCTTGGGGGGTGAGGAGGGGTCTTTGAATGCACACTATGGAAATGCCGCTTCCTGGAATTTGGCTTAATTACCTCTTTGGCTTGTGTCCCTCTTCACGAGAAGCCTGGTCTTCAAGGCCCACCCGCGATCGATCGATGAATCCCGCAGTTTTAGAGAGCCATCTTAAAGTTGGGCTTGCTCCAGGGGTCACGCCCTACTTCTGAATCACTGTCCCCCGGAGGATATTCATCAAGACCCAAGGGGAAGCATGCTGTCAGGGGCTCTGGTGCCATCTCTTGGGTCTGGGTTTTGCTTTACTCTCTAAAAACTGGGCTTCCCAGGGATCCCTTGGCACCTGCCATAACCCTGAACACCTGTGACTACAACTGCCTGGGCCCCTGCCTTTCCCTCCCCTTACCTGGAGGCACAGGCTGTGTTTTGCATCCATTTGGAAGCCCAGAACCCAACGCTGATCACTTAGACAGTAATGTTCTGTAGGTGGATGCTACTCAGTTACATAGGGGCAGGGAATGCCGGGCACCTGCTTGCTGGTTTAGTGACTCCTTGAATTTAGTTCTTCCCTCTGTTAAGTTCAATATGCAGCTGAATAGTTCTAGGTGGGGTCCTAGGAATGCTCCTAGGCGGGTCCAGCACTGACCTGGACATGGGCGCTTCTACTGCCCTCTCACAGAGGCCAACACCCCAGGATGGTCCTTTAGCCACTCATTGGGCGCAGCTCCCATGTCTGGCTGCAGTTTGCAGTGCTCTTTCCTGCCATCTCACCCGTATCCCACCTCCATCCCCAGGAATCACAGCATCTGATGCTCTGTGATGCACATGCCTGTTCCCAGCTTCCCAGGGTGTTCCTGGCTGGCTCTTTGCCTTGTAGGAGCCTGGAGCTGTTTTATGTAAATACTCATCCTTCTTATGAAGTCTCTTCCTGGTGAAGAGACTGGTCCCACAGCCACCGGACATGAAGAGCCCAAGATATCAGGCGGCACAATGACTCAGTGTGAAAGGGGCCTGATCACTCCCGGCTCAGTTTTCAACGGCATACAGATCTCCCCAGACTTCCTTGGCCATGTCCAGGACTGGGGGGGCCTCCACCACCTAGCTCAGCTCCTTGGCCTTGTAGCTCCTACCTCTTCTGACCAGGAATCAGAAGAAGATCAGGATGGCTACGATCTCCCCCAAGCCTTAGTTTCCCTCCTCAAAGGACCCCAATAATACATATTCTAGCCACGGACATTTCTGAAGGATGCTGGTTCACCCGGGCATCACCTTTACATCACCCAGGATGGTGTTGCTATTGGGGTACCATTGGGTCCGTCTCAACTCCCAGTGACCGTGAGCACAACAGGACAAAACGCTGCCCGCCAAGAGCACCATCCTCACCATGCTCCTGTGGCTGAGCCCGTGCTGCAGCCACTGTGGCCATCCATCATGTTGGGGGTCAGATTCTTCTGCGCTGCCCCTGCCCTTTCCCTTGTGTCTCAAGATAGGAAGGCTGCATTCAGGGGAGACTGTCTGCATGTCATCGGATCAGTGATGCGTGAGTCCAGCTCAAGGAGGTCTGCTGGTCTTCTCTGCATCCTGAGGGCTGGAGAGAGGATTGGTTGCCCTCAAGGATGGGCAGCCAAGGATAGGCTGCACGTTGAGTGGACTCCTGGAGTGACGGGTCTTCCTTTCCGGTCGAGTGGTCTCCTCTTCCGAGACCACTCTCGGTGGTCCTCGTGCATGGGAATCTGCTCCCTGTCCTCTTTAAGTTTTTTGCCCAACACTGATTTTTTTTTCTTCAAAGAAGAACTTGGCTGGGCGCACAATCCTGTTTCCAGGCTTGCTATTTTTACAAGGTTCACCCTATTCTTAGCTACTTTTAAAAATAAAATTGTCAACAGCTTTTTCTTCCCCTGTAACATTTCCGCCATGGAACAAAGATCTTAATGAACTGTGCATTCAATTACAGGAAGGAGGAAACAAGGCGAGTGGGACGGCCCAGCGAGACGCCTCCGAGGAAAACGTCCAGGGTGCAGCAGAAGTATGAACAGGAGGCGAGTGCCACCGGGGAGAGGATGTCTCTGACATGGGGACATTTTAGTGATTGAATTGTGTCCCCGACAAAATATGCCTTTTTCAATCTGACCTCTATGCCTGTGGATATAAGGGTGCAAGGGACCGGGTTGGCTTGTTATGCTAATGAGGCCGGGTCCCTGTAGGTGTCTCTGGAGTAGACCCCTTCGGAGAGACCCTAACCCAGATTAGACAGGGCAGCCGAGCAGCAGAGAGGGAGTGAGCAGGAGGCCATGACACGTGCAGCTCTTCAAGGAACCAAGGAGCAGATGCCAAAGTGAGGAGACCCTTCCTCCCCAGTGGACAGAGGGGACAGCTTCCCCTAGAGCTGCCGCCCTGGATTAGGACTCAGAGTCCACCAACCTGTGAGAAAGTCCATGAACGTGTGGTCCCACCGGAGAACCAAGGCAGGGATGCTGTGGGGAGAGGTCAAATGCTTACAGAAATCCTCCCCAGGGTAGTTAGTCACCAGACTACAGGGTAGGCCTCTAGAGCAGTTAGTCAACCAGACTATATGGCAGGCCTCACTCCCTGCTACTGGGGACAATAAATGATTCCTCCTTGAGGCCTGTGACCAAGCGTTCTCACCCTACCAATAATGATCTCTATCAACTGAGTCAGGGAACAGGCCAAACTGACTGTGACATCCAAAGTTAAGTTATACAGCCATCTTATCAAATGTATACCCCCAATTCCTCCTTTTATTGTTGCATGCATGTCCATAGACCACCCCTTCTCATTAGGGTATTACCTATGGCACAACCCCTCCCTGTGACATATGTCCTCACCTGTAATTAGGGGGCTTGCATGTCGCCGGAGAATATAAAAAGCCTGGGCTAGCATTAAAGATCTCTCTCTCCCTCCACGTGGACCATCAGGCGGGGCTGAGGTGAACATGCTACCATGAAACGTGTCTGACTCCCATTTATTTCAATACTTCTATCTCTCATGCTCTCTATAACTTTACTATGATCTTTACTTATTATCGCTGTACAATTGCGCCTACCGGACCCATAATGATGTGTTAGGGGCTGGCTTCTCCTGACAGGATGCCAGGGACCCATTGGCTGGTGGACTCTGGTGGTTTGGATAAAAATCACTGGAAAAGAGAATGGGCCCATTTATGGGGGAGAAACCCTCTGTTCTCAGTGCAGTCTCCTTGCACAGAAAACTCTCAGGCTGTGAGGAGGGCAAAGGAGACACGACTGACCCTAACGTCCTGGTCGTCCCGTTCAGAATGTAAGCAGACCAACCGGGAAGCACGTTCATCTTCTACCTCAATCACGCCCGGTCAAAAGGCAGCCCGTCTCTGGGAACGGTGACCATGCTCCACCGTCTTCCTCAGAAGTTCCCACTCAGAGCGTGTGCCATTGTCTCCCGAGGGGTGGTGCCATGCTGCAATCAGAAGGACAGCTTCTAATCACCTTCTTGCATCATCAAGGCCAACGGAGTGGAAGAAGAGCTTTGCCCAAGGCTTAGGGGTGGGCTTGTGTCCCCATAAAGTATGTGCAGTTTTTGATCTCTTTGGAAGCAATTCTGTTTGGAAAGGGTGTTTGATTTTTAATGTTTGTTGTTGTTGTTGTTGCTGCTGCTATTATGTCAGTGAGGCCATTCCTGTATAGAGGGAAGCCTGAACCTAATAGTTATAAAAAGCTCAAGATAGACGCAAGGACACGCACGGGGACGATGGCCCGCGGAGGCAGACACAAGCAGCAGCTGTGTGTACAGGCTGAGGAACAAGGATGGGCAGCAGGGATTAGGCACTTTTGTTAAAGGACCATCCCCCAGAGCCACACCCTGAGTTTAGACTTCTGGCCACCAGAAGTGTCAGAGAAGACCTTTGTCAATTTTGAACCAGCCAGCTGTGTGGGAGGCACAGAAGACTAAGGCTCGAGGCAGCAGCATCCATTCACCTGTTGACTTGTTGGAGCGCGACTAGGAGGCGCAGTCTTGCATGCAGGATGTGGTGGCGTGCCCTGGGGACACATGGTGGACAGGACAAAGGACAGGCACTAATCTGTCCAGTTGAGCAAAGGGTGCTATCTCAGGCTGGTTTGGTGAGAGAAGCGGCACAAGTGAGGCTGATGTGCACATGTAGAGAAAGATTTGTCTCCAGGAAAAATGGCTCACACAGTGATTAGAAACCAGCAAGTCCCAAGTCCATGGTTTAGACATCAAGATGAAAGCTTTTCCTGACATGGAGCTGCAGGGTCTGGCAACCCCAAGATTTCCAAATCAGGCAGTTCGCAGTCTGTATGGGATACCAAGTTCCAGGAATGACAGGCAATATGACAGGCTGCTGACTCAAGACCCATATATGACAGGCTGCTGACTCAAGACCCAAGGGCCAGAGAGTCCATGGGGATGAGCTGGATGCAGCATGCAGAGCAAGTGCAAAAAGCCAGAGAACTCTGACCGGACATTTGCATGAACTGGATGCAGGCTACAGGTCTGTGGAAACTTCCCTTCAACTGATTCGTAGTAGATCTCATCATGGAGACATGCAAGTAGATCCAATTACACATGGCTCCCACCTATATCATAGCTTCCAAACCACTGAGAACCATGGCCCAGATGAGCCGAACACACGATCTCAACACTCATAGTGTGAAATTGGGGTTCAGACCCCATGTCTTCCTCAGCCAAGCCCACCGAGATGTTGGCAGCTGGAGTAGCCCCGGTTTGGCTGGGACGGCCAGGTCTTCTTCTCATTCCAGACTCACCAGTGGTCGCATGTGGACAGACCCAGAGACCAGACAGCTGCGGACATTCCTGAGGGATACTTGATGGACGCTGGGAGCCTGGGTGGTGGACCTCTGGGTGTGCCACGTCCATTCCTTCCTTGCTCAACTCGCTTCAGAGGCTGAGGGAGCAAACTGCAGAATCTTGCACTGGGGTTGTCTGAGGTGCTAGCGGTGGCTTGGAGGGACCCTGCCCCCAGAGAGGCTTCTGGGAACAGGAGATCAGTTCGAGGCCGGGGCCCCAGGTCTCGTGGGCAGACAGCGGTGAATGTTATGTTATACGTATGTGGGTAACCATATCTTGCATCTCTCTGGAAGCACATGAAGACATCCTGGAGGTGCATCGCTTAAGCACCTGGCTGTCGACTGAAAATCCAGCTGTTCAAATTCTTCAGCTGCTGGGTGAGAGCAAGATTAGGGATGTGCTTCTGTGGAGATGACAGCTTTGGGAATCATGCGGGCCTTCATACTCTGTCCTATAAAGCTACCGTGCGTTGGAATCACAGATGACAATCCCCTGCCCTTTCACCCCCACCCCTGCTCCCAGAGCAATTTAAGTGGGGATAGAGGCCACATGCACTCTGAACAGATCAGGACTTTCCCAGGCAGGGGTGGGAGGGATGTGCATTGCAGGAAAGGTGACTAAGAGTTGGATAGGCAGCGGGGGCTGGTTCTAAACACAGATCCCGGAGCCCCACCCCTGGGTGGAGCAAACGGCAAGTGCAGTTGCTCAACTGTTAAACCCCGGAGAGTGGAGGCTCCAATCCATCCCAGGCGCCGTGGAAGAAAGTCCTGGGCATCTACTTCCCCAAATAGAGCTGTGGGAAGCCCATGAAGCACAGCTCCACTCTGACACACACAGGATCTTCCTGAGTGGGTGCCGGAGTCAGTGGCCAGAAGGTGCTGGGGGAGCCGGCCAAGGGACTGACCACTGACTCATCGTCATTCAACAAGCAGGGTTGGGCTTCTGCTTGGCAGGCCTCAGAAGCCATGTCTTGCATGGTGTGGAGGTGCCTCTCAGTTCTCCCAGTGGTGCCCCCAGGGAAAGGGCCAGCGGTGCCAGTGATGATGATAATGACAAACACCCTTGAGGGTGGCAGTGAGGACAGCTTTCCATGGATCCGTTCTTGCAGGTCCTTCCTTGGGGCTCCCCGGCCACCTGTGCCCTGGACACAGAGTGACCTTTGACAGGACGCCCTGGGTGTTGGTGTTTCCTCTCGGGCAGGGCTCATTCCATCTTTCTCACCGGGGAAGAAGAGGGCATCACCCACCCACATGACCAAGATAAGCTGTCCCTCCTACAGTTCTCAGAAGTGTTTTCTTCTGTCTTCTACGGCTCCATGGGTGTTTTGGCTAGTCTGTCATCCAGGCAGCCCTGTGTATCTAGAGAAACAAAACCAGAGGGTCTCAAAAATTCTGAGAAAGAAGTTTACATCAAGGAAGTGACCCACCTGGTGCGACTCCAGCCAGTGGGTCACATGCTAGCTGGAGGCCCTCCAGGCTCATGTAGCTGCCGGCCGAGGAGGCTGGACATCAGCGCAGGAAGCTGGGAGGTCCTAGGGCAATGGACGCGCAGGCCTCTGAGGCCAAGGTCCGCCAGAACACGGCAGGGCAGGACAGCTCCCAAGGTCCGTGAGGCACATTGGTCGCTGACCCCAGATGTGAGACGGAAGACCCACCAACAGGAAGGAGAGAGACAAGGAAAGGAAAAGATGTTTCCCAAATGGGCCACCACCCTGAGGACAGGTCCGGTTGGTAAGTCGGAGTCCACCTCCACCTTCCCGGCTGTCACCAGTTGGCACCTAACCTAACCATCAGAGCCTTTTGGGTGGCATGGTCAATCTCCAAGGCTAAGATCAGGGCGGGGATTCAAAGTGGAGAAGGGAGGCAGAGACACAAAACACTGAGCTACAGGGAATTGGCTTTTCCAACCAGGACCCTGAGACCTCGGTGGGGTGTGTGTGTGTCTTAGACATGGGAGGGTGAGTGTAGCTCAGGGGAGGGAGGGGACAAACAAGAGAGTGTGAGGTCTGGCTGTGACCCCCCTGAGCCAAAAAGCGGAGCAGGGGTTCCCTCTGCTGCTGTGGTGTCCCAGGGAAGCCCCACAGGCCCACAGCTCCCCAGGAAGCTCCTCTAGCGGGGAAGAGGGTAATGGAAAGGGAATCGGGGTGGACCCCTAGGAGGTGATCCCATGAACAGGCCTCAGAGCACAGATGAAAGCCCATGGGCATCCTCAGAGACGAGCTTTGATTTCCTGGATTGAAAGGAAGGAGAGAGGGAGGGAAGCGTGAGGACCATGGGTGGTGATGGAATGTGTCTATTTTATAACGTCAAACTTAAAAATATCTATTCCCTTTCTATTGCTAATCCACTCCTAAAGTGTCTCAGTTTTTCATCTTTTGTCCGGCCAACCGGAGGCCCGGGAAACGCTCTCGGAGCCCGTCTCTCATCTCTCGCTGTGCGGCATCCTGCCAGCCTTCTTGTGTCTCTCTCAGCCTGTCTCCTTACTCGCAAAACACACACGTGTGTGGTGCCTGATCCCTGTGGTGTTTTGTTTTCGATAGGTGCCCTTGAGCTGGTTCCAACCCTGAGCGACCCTGGGTGCAGCAGCAGGAAACACTGCCCGGTCCTGTGCCCCCCTCACAATCGCTGGGTGCAGACCATCCTTACAGTCACTGTGTCAGTCCATCTCATTGAGAATCTTCTGCGTCTTCACCGATACCCTACTGGGCATGGCATCCTTCTGCAGAGATGGGTCCCACTGAGAACTCGTCACCATCCTGGCTTCTAAGGAGCATTCTGGCCCAGCGTTTGCCAACACAGATTCATTCGATCTCCGGGAAGACTGTGATGTGATAGAGTCAGCGTGGTTGGCAGGCACCGCCATTCTAAGGCCACAGCCATTCTTCTCTGCCATCCTTTCTTCATTGTCCAATGTCCGCAGGCGTGTGAGGTGGCTGCAAACCACGTGGCTTGGGTCAGGCGACCCTTACTTTCTTTGCAAAGTGAATCTTCTCTACGGAACACCTCCAGGGGGCTTTGGACAACAGATTTGCCCAATGCACTATGTCCTTCGAACTTGTACCGCTGTGGGCCTAGATTGAGAATCCAAGTCAAAGGAAATCCTTGGCACCATTCCTTTACTTGCCTCATTTCTCACGACGTTATGTCTTGGTCCAGTTGGGACAATCTGTCTCTATATGTAATCCATGCTTGAGATGGTGGTCGTTGCTTTTCCTCAATAAGTGCTTCAAATCCTCATTTGTGGCAAGCAAAGTGATGCCATCAGCAGGGAGAAGGTTGTGACCGAGTCTCTTGAGTTCCCCTATGGCTTTTGTTGTCAGATGGTCTTTGAGCCGCTTCTCAGTCGCCGCGACCCGACGAGCAACAGAGCGAAGCAGCGCCCGGACCTGCAGCATCCTCGCAGGTTTTAATGCTTCAGCCATGTGACAGCCACTGGGTCCGATGCACCTTGTGGAGGACCTTCCGCTGCTTCATGGGCCCTCTGCTTTATCAAGCAGGCCCTCCTGGGGAAGGGACGCCGCCCGGTGCACACGTCTTAGGATTGTCAGCTGCACGGTCCCCTGTGACCTCCTCAAGCAGCCATCTCTTGGTCTATGTAGAGCTTGTGCAGTAGCACCTATTAAGGGACCTGGAATTCCCAAGTCTGTGAACGCCATCCCCAGGGCTCCACACAGGAAAGATGCCCTGATCAGAATCCACGAAACACGTGCAACGCTCGCTGCGGTGGGGTTTTCTGATTTCAGCCCCGATGTGCTTCACACCAGCCAGGATAGCCTTCACTCCACACCGTCCGTCTCCTGACCGCGCCAGCAGTGTCTGGCAGGTCCCTGCGGCTGTTCTGCTGCAGCTCGATTCTAATGATCTTCCTCAGAAACTTGTTTGTGTGTGATATGACGGCGGTGGTTTGATACTTTCTGCATCGTTGAATCACCTGTCTTTTGAAAGGGTGGGCCATTTGTTGAGGATTGCAAATGAACAGAAATGCGCATGATTTCTGAAAGCCGTGTGCACGGCGGCAAATGTTGCAGCAATAAGTCACAGCCTTCTAGGCTCCCCTGCGCCAGCCCAGGCCAATAGAGTCCTGATGGGCCACCCCATCTCATGCTGTCTGAGTTTCATCCCCCGCTCACCTGGACTGGAACACTGGGCCTTTAAAGGTGGTCTCTGTTTGCTAATGAGCAGCACGGCGCAATCAGGTGTTGGCTTCGTGGGGCTCAATAGAGCATTAATCAATGACTTAACCAGAAGGCTTTGTGATTGGGATGGTGGTCACATTAGGGGGCACTTCTGGAGGTTGCTACTGTTGGTCATTGTCCCCCAACTTGGGCGGGCTTCCTGCACAGAGGACAGACCCTGCCTGGCCAGCACTGTCCTCGTGATTGCTGGTGGATCAGACCGTGGTGATGCACACGGTTGTCATGGGCAGCTTTGTGGAAATAGATCTTCGGGCTTTCCCTCTTCCCTCTATCCTGGTCCCAGACCCAGTCCCTGTCCCTGTCTGTGTCCCTCCCTCCTAGGACGCCTCCCATCCCCATGCCTCCCCCTTCCTCTGTCTCTCAGGCACGCCCCAGCCATCAGCTGAGATGCCTGCATCAAAGTGATGAAGCCGCCTGAGGCGAAAGGCTATGAATACAATGGGGAAGGTTGAAAAGGCTTTCTTCTGAACTTGTCTCTTCCTTGCTGGCCTCACCTGAACCCCCTTGCAGGATGCCCCCATAGCTAACCCCTTATGGATGTGGAAGTCCCCGTCCTCATTATTAAAGCTGGCAGCAGTGAGAACCTGGGTCCCCAGGGCCTAGACGCTGAACCTACTGTGATGGCCAGAGCCTGGGCTGCCCTTCAGGTGGCTGCCAGCCAGGCTGCAGGGACACTGTGCACACGCACCTCTGCATGGGGGCTGCGCGTACTTTTGCTCTGGACTGCATCCTCAGCATAGCTCAGGACAAGGGGGTCCATGTGGATTTGGGGGGATTCCTCCTTGGCAGGCAGATCCCATGCCACCCCAGTTGGTGGCACCCCAGGCGAAGTGCAGACAAGTACAGGAGGTGGTTTCCATGTTTCCACCATCTGGAGGTGGCCTGCAGGGACTGGCAGTGGCAGGAGCAAGCCCAGACCCGTGCTGCCCAATGCCAACCCTCTTTCCTGGCCATGCCTGCAGGTGAGGTGGTCAGGTTCAGAAGGTGGGGCTGGTTTCCTCAGTGGCTGGACTGAATGTTCCTGCCTGGCTGGAGGTACTTGTGTCTTGACCAGGGAGTGACACAGTTCCCCGGGGCTAGAGACAGAGAATTGGGGGTCTGAACAGACTGGGCCCAGTGGTTCTCCCCCTTATGCCCCTGCCATCTATTCTCCACCCCTGGGCTGAGGGTATCGGAGACCTGGGCAGCAGGGCAATTGGTCAGGTCGTGACCTGGACTGGGGCATTCCCTTTGAGGAATGCCTTTTCCTGCCCACGTCAGGCCCCCTGATCACATGGGGGGCATTCCTCCCCTGGAGCCTGGCCCCTAGGCTACCTTGGACTTTCTTACATCTTCAAGGGCTTCTGAAAGTCTGTGCCACCTGCAACACAGGCATTGACCCAGGAGCAGTGCAGCCAATGTACTTACGGCCATTTAGGGGAAGAGAGAGAAATGGACTAGAAGGCAATGACGCGGAGACCTACAGCAAAACAGACTGTCCTGTGCTGCTCTGCCTGAATCCAAGACACATGGAGGAGAAGTACCTTTCCCTTTGGCGCTCACACTTTGGGGAGTCGCATCGAGAGGCGTGACATTCACTCCGTGTTCAGGGCGAGCATGGGAACCAAGAGTGGACACGGAGCAAGCACACAGAATGAGGTTCTCTCCATCTCGGGCCAGTCTCAGGACATCCTTGTTGGCGAACCAGAGAGCAGGGCTCAGCTTTTAATCACGAACAGTCGGGTAAAGGAGAAGACTCTCAGGCTTACCTGGCTCCTGTCTGGCCCCTCTAGGTCACATCTGCATCCAACTTGTTGGTCTTTGGGCAATGTATAAGGTTTCTACTGAGACTGCATGAGAAAATAGCTTCGGCTAGCTGCCTTTAATCCGGGGGCCTCATCTCCCTATGCAGAGGAAGCAATGTTGGGCACATCTGCTTCTTATGGAAGATCTGGCTTCCCCAAGAGTGGGCATTCCTAGGGACCCACAGGGAACTTCCAGGGTTCTGTGATTTGTCCGCAGCTGCCCCGGAATGTCACTTCCAGCCCAGATTCAGGGGAGAGTGGAGGAGATTCCCCTCTCCTGAGGGTGGAACTCACACCTGGGTGGAGGTGGGAGGGAGAGAAACCACTGAGAATGCTGGCCTGGGGGTGGAGCCCCACGTGGGCTCTCCCGCCACCTGGACCTCCACCTGGGAGAGTGCTGGACATGTGGAATAGCCGCCTCCTTAGCTGCAGGGCAGAGGGTTTCTTTCATTCTTCTCCTTCAGAAGTGGGGCCACAGAGGCTCAGGAAGCTGTCTGAAGGCTTCTATCCCATGGAACTAGCCAGAGGTCACAGACTCCCTGCCCCGCCCGGTGGTGGGTGTCTTGTGTCCACATTACATTATTCTCCCAGATGAGCAGAGTCACAGACATTGACTTATTTAAGAAGTTTGACCCAGGGCCCTGGTGCCTGAGATATATGGCCAGCCTTCTGGGTGGGTCTTTGGTTAGTAATAAAAATGGCGGTCGGGAAAACACCCAATGGGCGTGTTTCTATCATGTTAAGGGGTTCTCCATCCAACTGGGCCACAGGCCATGATAGTTCTGCAGTGGTGTCACTGGGTTGGCTGAGGTAAGGCATTGCAGTATTGAGTGGAATTGTGAAATTGTCGAATTTCAGCGTGGGAAGAGGTCTTGAAGAATGTCAACTCCCCAACATCATCATCTTACCAAGGAGAACGCTAAACACTGAGTATCTTCTGAGTATCCTGTTCCTGCCAAGCCCACTGAAATCTTCCACAACTGGAGGGTGAGCAGTTAGTAAGAGCAGAGAGGAGAGGTAATCTGTGTGGAGAATCCTCCTGCTCCGGCACAGGCATTCTGCTGGTGAGACTGGGCTGACTCCTAGGGAGGCTGACCTCCGCTGCCATGTGCCCTGGGGGTGCGGTCTGCCTCCACAGCCTCAGCAGACAGGGAGCCCTGGCCACTGGGCAGAGCTGACTCTCTCCTGCACACCTAAACCATCTGGATTCCACGCACACCAACTACCCCCTCCAACCCACCCCCAGCGACCATCAAACCTCCCTAGTATCCTCAGGGAATGAGGTAGAAAGGAGGCTCTTGGGTGCACACTGTGTGTGTGGGGCGGGGAGGGGGGTTGCCGCAAGTTCTAGTCCACTTGATGGCAATGGCTCCCGGGCATGGCATTGGGAGACGGTGATCGCTTTGACATCAGTGATGTGCAGGGATTGCTTTACACAAAGAAACCCCTGGTGGGATCTGAGGACATGGAACGCTATGGATGTCCCTGGAATCCACAACACAAACCAGCTCCCCCATGAGTGGGAGGGACAGAGGTAAGAGCAGGGGTACTTATGTGTGTGTGTGGGGGGGGGTTGTTAGTGAGATGCCCTTTGCAGGTAGGGCCTTCTGAGACCCCTTACCTGATTCTGAGCCCTGGGGAAGAGAGATGGTTGGCTCTTATCCCTAGAATAAGGATTTCCTAAAGGCCTTGCCCCTGTGAATGCTGCAGGCCGGGTTTACCTGTCCAGGTGTTCCTGGTCTGAAATGAATCATCACAAGCAATGTCTCGCCTGCCTGTTACGATGGATACTCAGGACCCTAAAGGACTTCTCTGGGAGTCCCACTAAACCTTTTCATGGGCACCCCTGCAAGAAGAGGGGAGCCTTCCATGATTAAAAAGACCAGGTGGACTGAGTTCCATTTCTCTGTCTCCTGGAAGCTCACCTTCAGTCAGGGTGCATCCAGCAGGAGGTGCCACGGTGGGCCACAGCTGTGGACAGCACTTTCTGTTACTCTCCCTGCTGTGTGTTCTGGGAGAATAACTCCTTAGAACCCAGGGGCTTCTTGAAACAGGGCCTCCCATAGATGCTTCCTGCTTGGACCTCACAGGTGAGGGGCTGGAGCGGTTTTCTGATGGCAGTTGCTGCAGGTAGATTCAGGGCTGGGCTGCCAGGGAGGGAGAGGCAGAGCTGGACAGACCCAAGCTCACCAAGAGACCCCAGGGTTCTTCAAAAAGCCTGCACTGCCATTGTCTTACAGATGCTGGAGGGTCAAGTCTGCTCCAGGACACCTTGTCTTGGGGGGTGGAGACTAGGACCCCGTGTGTCTTCATCTGCTAGGACCGTAGGAAGCAAACATCTCAGGCTGAGTTGGTGTAAGAACAGACATTCCGTTTCTCACCGGCAGGCAGCACGTGAGCACTGCCCGCGCGGGCATCGGCTGCGGAAGGAGCATCAACTCGTCTTGCTCAACACTAAGGACTGGCTGGTCATCCCTGCATGCCTAGGTTGATAGCCGCTTCTGCCTCGTTGCCACCTGGAGTCAGCCTGTGTGTGTATGTGTGTGTGTGTGTGTGTATGTGTTTCACGTTTCTCTTCCTTGATTTATAAGACCCCACTGAGAATGGTTTAGGTTAGGACACGCCCTACTCAGGATGTCCTCATGCGCATCCCAAGCCAGGTCACTTGTGCAGGCACAAGGATTAGGGCTTCAGCCTATGTTGACCACACACAGTGGGTCTCCTCCATTCCAATTCAGTCACAACCCCCCTCCCCCCATGGCTCAATTTCCAGGTAAACACTGGACAGCTTCTATAAGGGGGGCAACATCACAGGGGAGGTCTGAATGCCTTAGAAAAGCTAATTATTTGAGATCCAAAGGGCAGTATCTACCCAGGACAAGGATCAGGAAGGTGAGGCGGGAAGAGGGGCAGACACAGGAGCCGCTGGGAGGAGGTAGGCTACGTGAGGGTGGCATAGTGGGGCTTAAAGTAAAAAGCAAGAAGCAAATGCATTTCTCACAATGACAGCGGCCCCCACGAAGGCTGGCTGGGACAACCTCATCTGTTTGCAGCGTCCTCTGCCTGGTGGGCAGCTCTGACTGCCTCCATGCCCTTTCTCTCCTCTTCACACGCCTTCCTAGTGGAGGGAGGCGGGAAGGGTGTTCCAGGTGGGCTCCAGCCTCCAGCATCCTTCAGGGAACTTTAAGAATCACCCACAGAAACAGAGGGCCCCCGCCCCACCCCCCTTTCTTGGAGAGGATGGAGGTCTCAGCGGGGGGCTCGCTGGAAGCACAGCCACCTCAAGAAGGTTGAAACAAGTGAGTGGTGACAGGTTCATGATCGGTCACCAGGGCAACCACGACTTTTGGGGGTGTCTACTTCTCGGGAGAGAATGGGTTGCTGTCAGACCCTTGGAGGGAGACAGCTGCTTGAGGGATGAGCCTGGAGCAGAAACTCAGCCTCAGGTCCTGCCCAGAGCTGGTGTGGCTGCCCCAGGAGATGGCCTGGACAAGGTGAATGGCAGCTGGAGGGACGGTGAAGGTGGTGATATTCTGTGAACTAGAATGTCTGCTGTTCAAACCCACCAGCCTCTCCTTGGGAGACAAATGAGGCCTTCTGTTTCCACAGCCTGTACGACCTTGGGACTCCCTGGTGAAGTCCTGCCCCACCCTGCAGGGGTCCTGGCATCGACTCAATAGCAACGGGCTTTTGTTGGTGGCTGTCATTGGAGGTTTGAAGGCGCCAGGTGCTGTAGGGGAGCAGGATAGCACCTCTGGTTTGATAAACCTCTACACACCTATACATGTTGGGAGCCCGGTGGGCGCAGTCCCACCCTGTCCTACGCAGTGGTTTTGATGCTTTCGTCATGTTCTGGAAAGCACTGGGGAGGGCCTTTGAGTCATGTGCCTCAGTTTCCCTCACTGAGAAACATATGTGGTGGATCTGCCCCTGCCCCATAAATGGCCCTTTCTTCCCATGCTATGACTGACACCGCCCTTCCTGTCCAAGAGGAACTCTGCCTGCCTGCTCCTCCTCGTGGTCATGCCCACAGGTCCCACAGGAGGGGCCAGGGAAGGGATAGGTGTCGAGGAACCAGGTCTGGAACCCCCTTCCTCAGGCCTCCACAGAGCATGGCTCGGTGACCTTGGGGTCACGCCTTCCGGGGACTCTTCTTTATCCTGTAAGGAATATGGAAGCTGCATTCCAGTGGGGCCTCGGGGCCCCTCATCATTCATGGGGCCCAATGAACCCCGACTGAGCCCACACCTACGGTGTCCTCTTCCACCCTGTGGTCCTGGCCAGAGCGACACACACGTGCCCTGTGGCTGGGCTTCTCTGAGTGTCATTCTCCCCTGGACACAGAGCTGACAGGGGGATCTGCTGCGCATGGGTCCCCAGCACCACCCGAGCCTTGAGAGATTGGGGTCTCTGACTGCCGGAGCAAAGAGGTGGGAAGTCGAAGAAAGCCCCCTGAGAGGGATCCCGAGGGCCCCCTAAGTGGGGAGCCCATTGCCGGCCGTCTCTGCCACACCCTGGATTAGGGGCAGACGCTGGTCCGAGTCTGTGGCACGCAGCAGCTCTCTACACTCTGGTTCGCGGGAAGGCCCCAGTGTAGGCTGGGCACAGGGTCTCCACAGTGGCCCCCAGCAGCCCTCCCCCAAGGAGCTCAGGTAGCTGGGAGGAGGCACTCAGGGACCCCACCCTGCCAGTGCCTCGCTAGAATGGACACTGCTCATGGCCAGTCTGGAAGCTTCTACCCGGGGGGCCCTTGTCCATGCTTCTCTGTCAAGTCTGCCCAGTAATACCCCTTGGCTGGCTTTTCTCTCCCTCCCTCCCTCCACTGGACTGGGCATAACCCTCTCTGCAATGTTCTGGGCTATCATCTTGGCTTTGGGTTTTTCTCCTGGGAATCTGGGCTGAGGCAGCCCTAGGGGAGAAGAGTAGGTTGTTGGTGGTGAGAAGTTGGCTGAGGTCAGAGGGCCCAGGGCCCAGGAGTTCCTGGTGTGTTTCCTGGTGAAGGTGCAGGCCCATGGAGGAAAGGCTTCCGTTCCTGACTGGACTGGAATCCTAACGCCTTTCCCTGTAGACCTCATCCCCATTGGCAATACATCTTCTTGTCGGTGTTAATGAGGCCTGTAGACTGGGTCCTAAACCTGATTACTTTTGAGACATACATGGAGCAGATGAGGACCAGACCAGCAGGAACAAAGGGAGATGACGGCTGCCATTTGGGAGAACCAAGGGAGGCTCTCAGGGAGGCGAATTGTCACAGAAGCTGCAGCAGGGAACTCCGGTGCAGGAACCCGAAGGAAGAAGGTGCAGGATGGGCCAGTGGTCCCAGTGTGCATTGGGTTACTCTGGTCAGAGCCAGCTTTTTTTTAAATAATGAAATGTTATTAACAAACAATTTTTATAATGAAATTTTTGCATGTGAATATTTTAATTTTTATTTATTTATTAAAATCATTTTATTGGGGGCTCTTACAACTCTTATTATAATACGTACATCAATGACCTTAGGCATATTTGTACATCTGTCACCATCATCCTTTTCTAGACAGTTACCTTCTAGCAGAATCACCTCGACACACCTAACAGCAACCGGGAGTAAGGCTGGGAAGAAAGCCGGAGCCACTGAGCTGAAGTTCCTTGAGAGGAGACAGAAGTCATCTCTGTCCAGAGCAGTGAACCTTCCTAATGCTGTGACCCTTTAATACAGTCCCTCATGTTGTGGTGACCCTCAAACATAAAATTATTTTCATTGCTACTTCATCCCTGCAATATTGCTACTGTTATGAATTATTATGTAAATATCTGATATGCAGATGTATTTTCCTTTCTTTTTAAAAAATAATTTGATTAGGGGCTGGTACAACTCTTATAGTCATCCATCCATCCATCCATCCATGTGTCAAGCCCATTTGTGCATTTGTTGCCCTCATCATTCCCAAAACGTTTTCTTTCTACTCGAGACCTTGGTATCAACTCTTATTTGTTCCCCTCCCTCCCCGCCCCTCTCCCTCATGAACCCTTGATCATTTATAAATTATTATTTTTCCATGTCTTACACTGACAGACATCACCCTTCACCCACTTTTCTGTTGTCTGTCCCCGGGAGGAGGTTATATGTAGATCCTTGTAATCAGTGCCCCTTTTCTAATCTACCCTCCCTCCACTGTCTTGGTATCACCTCTCTCAGCACTGGTCCTGAAGGGATCATCCGCCCTGAATTCCCTGTGTTTCCAGTTCCTATCTGTACCAGTGTACACCCTCTGGTCTAGCCAGATTTGTAAGGTAGAATTGAGATCATGACAGTGGGGGGAGGAAGCATTTAGGAACTACAGGGAAGTTGTATGTTTCATCATTGCTACATTGCACTCTGACTGGCTCGTCTCCTCCCTGAGACCCTTCCGTAAGGGGATGTCCAGTTGCCTACAGATGGGTTTTGGGTCCCCACTCCTCATTCACAGGGTGTATTTTCATTGTTACAAACTGAACATCATTAAAGCACAGTGATTCATTACAAAACAATATGTAATTCTATATTGTGAAATATTTATTTCTAATGACAAATCAATGAAATTTTGTGTGAAGCAGGGTGTAGCGTGGATAACAGTTTTCATGCCGGGCACTTGCAAGTGGGCGTATCTGTCTGTATCTGGAGATGGATAGAGGAGTGGTGTCTTGGTTCCTAAAACCATTGGAAAATTGTGTTTTCTGATGGTTTTAGGCGACCCCTGTGAAAGGGTCCTTTGACCCCTAAAGGGGTTGCGACCCGCAGGTTGAGAACCGCTGCTCTAGAGCCAGTGCCCAGAATGGACTTGGCGCTTCCTGCACTGTGAGAACCAGAACTGCCACAGATGCGCAGGCAGAGTGCTCTTAGAAGCTCAGGCGTGAGACCTGGTGCCGCAGACGTGGGGCATTGTCTCCGCAGGTGGCAGTGGAAAGGTGGGGTTCCCCAATGAGATGGACGGACAAGTTTGCTCCCACGAGGGACTCAACTTCGGGACGCTTGTGAGGGTGGCACAGGGCCTGGCATGTTCCCACCACAGAATCACCGTGAATGAAACAGACTCAAGGGCACCAAACAACAGAGACCACATGGCTTGTTGAGAAGGGACATGATACGGTGTGGCTCACTGTGGTGATCCTGACCTTGATCCCTTGGTATCCTCAGGTGTGTCCGAGCCAGAAGTAGATGCCATAGGATTTTCAGTGACTCATGTTTGGGGCATAGAATTCCAGCCGTTCCCCTAAAGGTGGACTTGAACCTCCAACCTGTCTGAACCACACAGGGGATGCTCTCTGCCTGTAGCAGTCCTCTCTTTTCCTTGCCATGTTCTGTGCTTTGGAAACGAGTTGAAGGGACAGCTCGCTCTGTGTCTCAGAAGAGATGCGGTCACTATGCATCATCTGCAATTTTTCTATAATAGACAATGCTGCTTTTCCCCACAGGGCCACCAGCTCAAACCCTGTGGTCCCTCTGAGACAAAGGAGTCGCTCTGTTCTGGTCCCAGGTCTGAACAGGTCTCTCGTGCTCCACTGTCTTCAAAACTGCCCACTCTCCTTCTGGGGAAACTCCCAGCTTGAGGGGCCATACTGCCTCCCTGGCTGACCCCAACACGGCTTTGCTTCCTGCAGCTCCCTTCCTGGACCCAGACTGGTTCCCGCACCACTCTCCTGCAGCCCAGGTCTCCTGGTGCCCCTGGGTGGACTGGAAGAAACTCTCCCAGCCCAAGCTGCTCCAGCGGACACAGGAAATACTTGAGCACCTGGAACTTACGTTTAAGAGTGTCAGCCATCAGGGAGAGCGGAGACGAACTGTTTGTAAGCGAGGCAGACAGAGGCAGGATTGGATCCGCATGGTGATGGTGGTGGTGGTGGTGGTATGCATGTGTGAGTGTGTATGTGTTAGCGTGGCATTTCATCCATCACACCCATCACCTGTCACCCAGGGGAGCCCTGGGATGTCAGCGAGGGGACTGGAGGCGGGCAAGGCTAAAAGGGGAAGCAGAGTGAGTGTTGGGTGGGGAGAGGTGACAAAGTGACAAGTAGATGTGAAGGCAGAGTTTCAGGCAGGCCGCGGTGAAGAACATGCCTGCCTGGTCCTTGCGGGAGGCTGGGCTTTATCAAGTGGTAGCCAGGCCTGGAAGCTCTTCTGAGATCCTGCCTTAGTGGACAGATGCCAGGCTTCCGGGGGGTTTTAAGGGATGCCCACAGGGGCCGAAGGCTGCAAGAGAGGACGTGACCGTGGTCACCTGCTCAGGGCCATCAACTCTTCTCGGGGACAATGATCCATTCAAGTATTTTCCCCCGTGCCACCTCGGTCTGCCCACCTGTTTCTGCCCCTGTTGTAGCGCTGGCTGTCTGGTCTAGTCGTCTCAGGATTCCTCGCCTGTCTTTTGGTGTCAGGTGAGACGTGTTGCTACCTGAGGTGCAGTGGGTTGCACATGGACCCACAAGATGAATGGGGCAAAGGCACTGAAGATGAGGCTGTCTGTTCTGGTAAAGACTTAACATCTTAGAAATGCAAAGGGCAGTTGACTGTGCTTTATGCAAATTGGAATTGACTCAATGGTACCTGGTTCTTTTGCCTGTTTTTCTTGTATCTAGCTACCTATGTATCTACCTATGTATCCATATACGTAACAGCCCGCATGTCACAGTGGGTTGTGCTTTGGGAAGCTGACCACAATGTCATCAGTTTGAAACCACCAGCCTCCCTGAGGGACAAAGATGAGGCTCCCTACTCCCGCAATGAGTGGCAGTCTCAGAACCCACAGGAGCAGCTCTTCCCTGTCCTATAGGGTCAATGTGAGTCAGAATCAACTCAGTGGCAGGAAGTTTGATTTGGGTACCAACATTCATACATACATATGATATATTAAAATCTCTCTCTCTCTCTCATTGCCATCAAGTTGATTCCGACACCCAGTGACCCTATAGGACAGGGAAGAGCTGTCACCATGGGTTTCTGAGACTGTCACTCTTTATAGGACTAGAAAGCCTCATCTTTCTCCTAAGGAGTGGCTGGTGGGTTCGAACTGCTGACCTTACAGTTAGCAACCCAAATGTATAAACACTATGCTATGGGATTCCTTTATATTAAATTACACACGCACAAGTGCATGGAGTGTATGTGAGAGTGAGTGTCCTCAAGGAATAGAGCTTTATCGAGAAAGGAGGCCTGTGGGTCCTGGTGGGCATGGCTTCTGGTCACTCTACCTGAGTTGCCAGCCTTTTTCTCCACATGGTCAGTGTGTGCCATGAGAAACAGCCTTGCCCTTCAGGTGCCCTGAATGCTGGGTGCTCCCCCACCCATGGCCCTTCTGCCTCTTCAGGCCTCCCTTCAGGAGGAGGTGGTGTCTAGATGACAAGCGGA
Organism: Tenrec ecaudatus; assembly: GCF_050624435.1. NCBI lineage: Eukaryota > Metazoa > Chordata > Mammalia > Afrosoricida > Tenrecidae > Tenrec > Tenrec ecaudatus. The sequence goes on from NC_134535.1 coordinate 2,531,659, forward strand.
CAGACCAGAGTTGTGGGTCTCATGGCCTCTGTGGATCCCTGCCGCCCAGGAGTTGACGACATCCTCACTCTATAAAGGTCCAGGAGGCTGAGTATGGGGAAAACCCCATGCCTCTGGGACACCCAGGTGGGTTCTGGGTGCCAGGATGGGGTGGGTGGTACAAGCCAGTAGCTCCAGCCCCTTCTGTGATCAGGATCACACCTGATGCATGTGGGCTTGCTCTTGGCTAACCACCAGTCAGGTGTGGGGTCTCCCCGGAATGACCACACGGGCCAGGCAAGACTTCTCCAGTGGGCAGGTCCTCAGTCCTGAGAAGGCTCACAGGAAGAGGGGACAAAAGTAACCCCTGGCCAGAGGAATAGCCTGCTCACAGGGACTCGGGGCATGAGGTCACTTCAGAGATGATGTTCATGGTGCGTCCCCCCTTCTTTCCTTCCCAAATCCTTGTGCTCAGATGGGACTCCTGACCTTGGCTGTCCACAGAACCAAGGTCGGAAGGACTCTCCAACCACCTTCTTCTCTTGGACCCACCGTGTCTGTGGAGACTCTGGCCACGCTGCCTTCCGGAAAGCTCAGTGGGCCTGGGACCGCGCTCCAGGAACCCCCGCCTGGCACATTCCCTCTGTAGGGTGGGCTCGGGGCCAGGGCTGTAGTATCGCATTGGTCCCATTAACTCCGGGGAGTCTTTAAAGGCTAGAATCATGAGACGTTTGCACAGAGCTAACATTGCTTCTGAGGGAGACAGCCCCTGGCTGTTGGGGGAGGGGGGGCAGGAGGGGAGAAAGGCATTCAGTCCAGAAGCAGGCTGACGGGGGTGGGGGTGGGGGGGGGGATCAGGGAGAGACGTGGTCAGCAGCCATTCTCAGCAGTGTGATAAGTGCTGGCCAAGGACCCAGTCCCAGGGGCTCTAATGTCTTTGAACTTTCCCTTGCTAGGGAGGCTTAATCTTCAGAATTGATCTCCACCCAAGGAAGTTTTAAATTCTGGCTGGGGTGGTATCCAGACACGGGGTCCCGCTTTGTTCGGGTAGCATTTTAGGACATAGCTTCATAATGCATCTGCCATTGAACTTTGGGGATATCTTCCCATAAAACCTCTGAGGGCCAGAAGCAGAGAACAGGTAAGGGATCAATTAGACACATTGGCTCTTTATGCCTGAATACCTCACAGCTTAGTAGCTTATCATCAATTTACAAAAAACCCTTGACCTATCTATTCTAGTCCATGGGTCATGAGGAAGGACTACCCAGAAGCAAAAGCACAGAAGGGATGTACCTGTGAGCCGCCAGAGAACAGAGGTCTACCTACCTACCAACATACCCAACTACCTATCTACCTACCTGCCTACCAAAACCAACCTACCTACCAAAACCAACCTACCTACCTACCTACCTACCCAACAAAACCAACCAACCTACCTACCTACTTACCAATACCTACCTACCTACCTACCTACCTACCAATACCAACCTACCTACCTACCTACCTACCAACATATCAAACTACCTATCTACCTACCTGCCTACCAATACCAACCTACCTACCAAAACCAACCTACCTACCTACCTACCCAACAAAACCAACCAACCTACCTACCTACTTACCAATACCAACCTACCTACCAACTCACCTACCTACCTACCTACCTACCTACCTACCTACCAACCAACCTACCTACCTACCTACCTACCAATACCTACCTACCAACCTACCTACCAACCTACCTACCTACCTACCTACCAATACCTACCTACCTACCAACCTACCTACCTACCTACCTACCTACCAACCTACCTACCTACCAATACCTACCTACCTAACAACCCACCTACCTACCTACCTACCTACCAATACCTACCTACCTACCAACCCACCTACCAACCTACCTACCTACCAATACCTACCTACCTACCAACCCACCTACCTACCTACCTACCTACCAATACCAACCTAAATATCTGCCTACCTACCTACCAACATATCCACCTACCTATCTACCTACCTACCTACCTACCTACCTACCTACCTACCTACCTACCAACCTACCTACCTACCAATACCTACCTACCTAACAACCCACCTACCTACCTACCTACCAATACCAACCTAAATATCTGCCTACCTACCTACCAACATACCTACCTACCTACCAATACCAACCTAAATATCTGCCTACCTACCTACCAACATACCCACCTACCTATCTACCTACCAACCTACGTACCAAAACCAACCTACATATTTACCTACCTACCTACCTACCTACCTACCTACCTACCTACCTACCAACATACCCAACTACCTACCTATCTACCTACCTACCTACCCACCCACCTACTACCTATTTACCAACCTACAAACTCACCTAACGACCCACCAATCACCAACCTACCTACCCACCTACTTACTACGTATCTACCAAACTAAAAATCCAACTAACCACCCACCCACCTATCACCTACCTACCTAACCATCTACAGACCTATCCACCCACCTACCTACCTACCTACCTACCGACCCAATCACCCATCCACCCACTTAGACACCCACCCAACTACCTACCCACCCACCTATCCAACTATCTGCCAACTCACCTACCCACCTACCTACCTACCCACCCACCTACATATATACCTACCTACTTACTTACCTATCCCTCATCTACCTACTAAACTGCCTACTTACCTATCTACCTACCTATCCATCCACCTATCAACTACCTACCTAACCCTCTACAAACCTACCTAACTACCTACCCCTACCTAACTACAAACCCAGCTACCTAAAGACCTACCTACCTACCTACCCACCCACCCACCTATCCACCTACCTACCTACCTATGTAGGGTGCCCTGGTGGCATAGAGATTCCAGGGTGGCCTTCCTGCTGTGAGCTCAGCAGTTTGAAAGCACCAGCCTCTCAGAGGAAGGACAAATGAGGCTTCCTACTCCTGGAAAGGGTCACAGCATCAGAGACCCACAGGGCCAGTTTTGCCTTGTCCCCTAGGACCACTGTGAGTCAGAAAAAATATATCTATTCACATACATGTGCTGTGGTTGTGTGTTAATGAGGGGCAGGGGATGGACGGCTGCTGGGTGGGAGCATTGGGGAAAGGAGGCTGGGGTCCAGGATACTGTGCCTGGGTAACCTGTCTGAAGGGGTAGGGCTGGCCTGGCCAGGTCCCTTAATGAGCCCTGGTGGTACAGTGGTTACAGGATGGGCTGCTTCCTGAGAGGTCAGTAGTTTGAAACCACCAGCCACTCAAAGGGAGTGAAAACGAGACTTTCTCCTCCTGTAAAGAGTGACATTCTCAGAGGCCCAGTTCGACCCAGTCCCCTAGGGTGGCTATGTGTCAGAGGAGACTCAATGGCAGAGAGGCTTTCAGTTAGGAGCTGCCCATGGTGGCCATGCTTGGGTGCAATGAGGAGGCCACAGCAGAGGCAGGCAGGCATGCAGGGTTGGATGCTGCCTGAATGAGGAGGTGGCTCAGAGGACAGCCTTCCTGTGAAGTCTCCCAAGAAGGCCCGGGGTGGGTAGGAAAAGACCAGGAGCACTGCCTCTGAGCCACGCTCAGCTTGGACTCTTTCAGCCGCTCAGCCTTGCCCAGGGTGACCCAGGCAGAGCCTTGGTCTAATACAGGAGGAGAGAGAGGGGCGTGAGAATACCGAGTTCGCCCCTACCCCCTCGCCCTCCTTAGTTGTGTGGCTGTGAGTGCACGTAGCAGCATACCTGCCCAGGTGGTGAGTACCAACTGCCCTGCCTCCGCCTTTATGCAGAGACAAGTGCTTCTCATTTAAACCAATAGGGAAGCCTGCCTTGCAAGTCACTGTATGAAAGGAGAGGTCATTGTCTGCCTTGCGAAAGAATTCACACTTGGGCTTCCTGAAATAGAGGCTGCCCCACCCCCATCCCCAGTCTGTGCCCAGGTAACTTCTAGGATTGGGCCCAGAACACCCACTCAGCTCAGCCTCTCTGACCTCGATGTCCCCCTAAGAACTCCACCTGGGAGACTTGTCCTTTACCTTAGACCCATACCAAGTCGCCTCAGTGTCCTCTGGAGGGGAGATCTCCTTCTTGCCTCTCCATTAAGTGCTCCAAGGAGCCGCCCTTTATACCAGGCCCGCCCTTGGCCACCCCAGAGGAGCCGTGACAAAAGGTCTCTACAAAGTCGCATGATGGCTCTGAAAGCTGAAGTCGTGAATAGTAAGCCCTCAGTGTGCCATCTTGTTCAGGAAAAGAGCTGCCCTGTGGAGAGGTGACAAGCACAGGCTGATTGCTAGGGGACACGCTGACTGGGGTGGCTTGGGGTGGGGCGAAACCATGCTAAGAACCTCCCACTAGAATGCAGGCCTGGCTCCTGGCTTCTTCTCTTTGGAAGAGAAGGCCACAAACCAGGAGTCCAGAGGACTAATGAACCAGGTATGCACCGGTCCTGAGACCCGAAGGACTAGATGGTGCTGGGTTCATGCTCTTTAAACCCTAGATGGTACCACAAGAGAAGTTTTGGGCAGGCTGGTGCAAAAAATGCAGAACTCCAAACCATAAGAGGGGCTGGGTTTATTGGTGTGAGAGAGAAAGGCAGGACCTGATGAACACCTTCAGCCTTCCTCACGGCTCCGCTTTCAGCCCACCCATAACAGACAGGCCTGTGTGGTGACCAGGGGCCACCTGGAGTGGGATATGTGTCGGACTGCTAACCCTAAGTCAGCTATTGAAGCCACCAACCATTCCGTGGGAGAAAGATGAGGCCTTTAGATACCCCTACAGAGCTGTCCTCTCAGAAACCCACGGAGACAGCTCTCCTCGGCCCCATAGGGGTCGCAGTGAGCGCACTGGAATCAACTCCATGGCTGCGCACTTGAACTCTTGGATGCTGGATGTGGTGAGCAATAATGTCTGGAGGCATGGGCCCCTTAGGACCGTCCAGGGTCAGAGATTGAAGGGCAGTGTTTGCCCATGAAGCATACCCAAAGGCAGGAATGGAGGCCGGAAGAACTCGGGGAACACAAGCAGAAAGAGGACGAGGGTTCTGAGAGGTAGGGGGAGCCATCTGGGTGTGCATGACGATGGAATGGGAAACCAGTCTCATCTGTCGAGGGTCCTGGAACCCACAGCGGAAGCTCACAGGGAAAGGGAGAGAAGCCCCCCAGAGGGGTGTCGGTGCCTCTGTGGGCTCTGCCTCTTTCCCCAGAGCTTTCCTTGTACCAGCGCTTCTCTCGGCCCTGCTGCGTCTATCCTCCAGGGGGCGCCGCTCTGTCTGTCTGTCAGGGGGGCTTGTCCCCCAGGGGCTCCCAGGGACTCCTTTGGAGGGGTCTTTCTTGTTTGGAGGCTGGGTGCTTTCTCCAAGGTACCTTTGAGTGGACTTGACCCTCCAATGGTTTGCCCGGCGGTCGGAGACCGTCACTGTTGGCAACACCCAACGGCCCTCAGGAAGGCCGAGTTAACAGTTGAGGAACGAAAACGTGCTTTCAGGGGTGGGAAGGACGCCCTGCTCTCTTTGCTCCTGGCGTAGAGCAGATAGGAGCTGAGGGGGAGGGGTAAGGACAGTGGATTGAAGTAGGACAGACCCCTGACCACGCCCCTCTGTCAGTCTTTCCTCTGTTCCTCGTGATGCGACCCATTGGTCCTGGGGTGAGGGGCAGTCATAATCCACGCAGAAGGCTGTAGTCGCTGACCTTCGTCAGCAAGGGCTTCAACTCCTCACGTGCCACAAGCCACGTTGTGTCATCTGCGTACCGCTTGTTAACAAGCCTTCCCATCGTCCCCATTTCCTTCATGGAATCCAGCCTGCAGCTTGAATGAGTAGCTACCCCCGTTCTAAAGCAAGGTGACCCAACAGAATGCTCCGGTTATGGAACCGCATCCCGGTACTATGGGCCAGTCAGAGCTGGCTGACGATCTCACAACAAGGGTTAGGACCAGAGTCTGTGCCTTGTGCTCGGAGGCGCAGGGGTGGGAGCATCGGAGGGACACACAGGTCCTGAAGCCACCTGAACGCTGGCGGCAGAAGACACTCGTCCATCCTCCTGTAAGCCTGCATTAGTCGGTCACAGAGTCGGCTTGCATGAGGAGTGAGCCCGGTTCAGACAGAGCCGCACAGGGACCAGCAGGTTGCTGTGCTCATGTGCAGTGGGCACTGCCGCCTGCCTCGCACAGCAGGGGTTGGGGCGGGGGGGGGGGCGGGGGGGGGACGACATCATCCTTCCCAGGCTCTGATCCTTAGCCAGTGATCGCCATACCTTTTCTCCCGCGGAGCACTTGCAGGTTTCAACCAGACCTTTGGCTCAGCGGTGGAGCACTGAAGCAGGGTGGCACCCTTGCTACTTCACAACAACTAGTCAGCGATCCCTCCCCGCATCCTCCACTCGGACTAGCAGCTGCGTGAGGAGAAACGGCCTTCCCCAGACAGACGGCCTCACCGACCAACAATGACTCGCACGCTCCCATTGCAGAGGAGAATGCAGGGCACTGCCTACAAGTCCGTATATCCCTTGGACAGCACCGTGGTGGTGGGGACCCCATGCTGGGCTATGTAGCTAGGTCTTCCCTGGGCAATATGACCTGGGTAGGGATGACTTTCTCAGAGCCTCAATCCACGCCCCCACCCCCACCCCCACCCCGCAGGTGTTTTGCACCTGGGGAAACAGAAGTCGGAGAGGGACGGGCGGGCAGAGCTTGAAGCAGTTTCCTGTGTGCAGGTGTCCACAAGGCCCACCCAGCCTGGTTTGCGGAATCAGCAGGAAAATAGACTGGGCAGGGTCACCCTCAAATTTGTTCACTGATCCATTGCACATGGGTGCGTTTGTGCACACGCTGTTGGCTTGCATGCATGCCTGTACATGTTACATGTGCACAAACACACACATGCAAGCATGTATAGTGTGCTGAATGATCATGTAAGCAGCACATGTGTGCTCACCTGAATGCTCAGGGCATGCACACCTGCAGGCAAGTATGTGTGTGTGTACCTGTTCATGATCATATGTGTGTAAGTGTATGGGTGGCTGCGTGTGCATTGGCCTGTGCAGGTTGATACGTATGTGTGCATGAACACATGTCTGTGGGTGGGCATGTGTGCATTTGTGCATGGACCTGTGGCTGTGTATGCATGCAAACGTATAGACATATACACCTTTGTACATATGTGCACATGTGCATGCATGTAGATGTGTGTGTGCACGTGAGTGTGCATGACGACTGCCCACTCCTGCGTCTGATGCAGTGGAGGACTGCTGAATATGGCCCTGGCCCAATTCTAGTTCACAGGGATGGGGGTGGGCTGGAGAAATAAACCTGACTTTTTTGAGAGAGAGAAATCTACACAGTGTTTTTGCAAGCCGACTGGTTTAATAAACACGGGCTGTAAGTAAATAGCATAAAGAATTTATGAAAATCGCACTCTGCATTTATGTATGGCTTGTTATGTGGGGTCCAGAACGGGAATAAATCACTGTTTTACATTCTTCCCAGGACTGGCCAACTGTGTCTCACCCCGTGTGGCCCGAGCAGCCCAGCTGTGCAAGGCTGTTGTGAGGAAGTGTGCTTGTTTAGGGTGGGTGGCCTCCACCACTCCCCAGGCTGGCCTGGGTACAGGGGGAGCAGCAGATGGGCACACAGATCCCAGGGGGCTCTGGATGGCTGGACTGCATGGGGGAGGATGGTGTAAGGGGACCAGGGAGCCAGCCAGGGGCTTTGTGATGCTCCTGTGAGGAGTTACTCCCTGGTATCAATCACAGTCTCTTGGCCTAGCCTGAGGTGACTGCACTCTGCCCGCCTCCTGGTTAGCCCTTCCTTGCTGCTGGGTGTGGGCACCCTGTTCTGCAATGTATAAGTGGGGTGTGGAAGGTGGGAAGCTCTCTGTTGGAACCACATCTGGAGCGGAGACGAGGACGGGCTAGGGCGACCGATGGCATCAGGCTGGGCCTGAGCCTCCGGTCCTCACCTAGGTGTCCTGCCTGCCTGGGGGGACAGGAATTGTGGGAAGTAGGTGATGGAGCTGGGGTTAGGGATTGGGGAGGAGTCCCCAGTCAAGAAGGGTCTTAGACAGGCATGCCCAGGACTGGAGGGTCCTGGGGTGTGGGTTCCCTGGTGGTGTCAGAGAGGTTGGAGGTGTCGGTGGCCCTGGGTTGGGACTTGGGGCAGGGCTTGGGGACTCTGTGTGGCTGGACCACACTGGCTCTGTTTCTGCTATCAGGTCCCCAGGGTGAGACCCTGCCTGGGAACGGGGAAGGGACGTGAACCAGGAGAAGGAATCCTGTGTGAGGGGGCACGTGCTTGCTTCAACCCTATTACAAGCACATGAAATGCCCATTGATGTGGCCATTGCTGTCCCTGAGAGTGGGCAGGCTCCCAGGGTCACCACCACCACCCTGCCCACTCAACCTCACGGCATCAGTGTCCAATAAACAAAGTGGACATGGGTCCTTAGACACAGTGACCCCTTTCCCTTTGCCAGAGGACAGGAGGTCCCAGGAGGACTGGCAGCAGTGGGGAGGGGGACCGGGCATTGATGCTGCTGCCACAGAAGTTAGGATCCCTGGTCCCTCAGGTGTCCTACAGGGATAGGCATATCCCCTCCATCCTCAGATGGGCCTTTCTGGCCACCCTCACCTAAGGGTTGGAGAGGGCCTGAGTGCAGGGCGAGGGGGTTGGGGGCTCTGTATGCAACTGCTATCCCAGTGTCCAGGGGAACTTGACCTGTCCATCCCTGGCCTCCCGGCTGTCCCTATGGACCTGGACATGGGGGCTTGCCAGGCATACCATCCCAGCACAGCCCCCGGGTCTGCACACAGGCTGTTTCAAGGGGGCATCCACTTGAGCGCAGACAGCCAGTCATAGGCAACCCACCCTCCCTCCAACAGCAATGTCAGGACCTCATATGCCCTTGTCGCCCAGCTGCAGTGAAGACCATCTCAGGCCCAGGGGCCACTGGAAGAAAGGGTGCCTCTGCACCCCAGGGACTAGAGGGTCCACCCTGGTGGGGCTGCCAGGCAGAGCTTAAGGTTAATAAATGCCAGCAGGCCAGCAGTTCCTGAGCTGATGGGACAGGCCTGATCTGGGGAGTATAGGGGGTGAGACTGACATGGACGGAGGGCTCCTCCCTCTGCCTTGCAGTGTGCTTGGCTTAGTTGCTGTCTGGGGTCTGAAAGCTCCCGGGGTGGGGAGGGGAGTGGCTGCCCAAGAAGAAAGTGGAGCCCCTGTCTCAAGTAGTGCCTAAAAGAAGCTCAGGCCCCACCCTGAAGGAAACAGAAGGACAGGGGTGCTTATTGGCAGGGGAAGGACACAGCAGAACCTCTGGGGTCCTGGCCACACAACCCCCCTTCACCCTGTGTAAATCCCCAACATAAAGGGGGCTTGTGAGCAGCCCAGATGAGACCCAGCCTATAACTCCCCACTGTAGGTGAGGGAGATGCCAGAGGGGATGCTGAGGGAAATGGGGCCCTCCAGAGGGGGACAGGACCTGCCAAGCTGGGCCTCAGAAACTCCGTGAGCCCTCAGGAGAAGACAGGGGTACTTGTCAGGGCAGGGGCTCCTTCCATACTTTGTCTGCTCACCCACACGCCCATGCATCCAAGCATCGCACAGATGCCCCGGTGAGGGGAGGTGGGCGACAGGAAGGGAATCAGAGGGGCACCATCCATCCAGGTGACAAGTGCAGGAACCCTGAGTCCCAGCACGGCCCCTCCACGTGCTCCCAAGAAGCAGAATCACAAGCCCTGCCCTGAGGCAGGCAGGGAGGGCAGCCCAGGCCCACAAGCACTTCATACCTCTCAGCTCAGTGCTTGATGGAGGAGAGACAGGCCAGGCTGACCAGGGCATTGGCTGCTCCAGGTCCAGTGTCCAGTAGGAGGAAGCTCACAGCTCAGAGGCTCTTTGAGAGGCCTCTCCAGGGATTCCCCCAAATGCCATGGCCTATTCAGGGAGGCCAGCATGCCCCGGAGTTCTGCCCCAACATCTGCAGTGTGGCAGCCTCAGTATATCTCAGCTGTGGGTCTCCCACACTTGCTCACCTGGGCGAGCACTCATCTGGAACCCATCCGGCCAACCAGACTCCCTCCCGAGGCTGAACTGATGCTACCACCAAGATCTGTGAGATTCCAGCCCACTGGGAAGTTCGGGAAGGGGCACAGAGATGCCAGGCTTGCCTACTGACCAAAGGGTCAGTGATGTGAAGGAAGGAAGAAGAAAGACAAGGCAGCCAGTTTGCGTGAGGTGCACAGCCTCAGAAACCCTGCGCGCACTTCCATTCTGGCCTCAAAGGTGACTGTGGGTTGGAACCGACTTGACGGCAGTGGGTTTGGTTTGCTGGAAGTTCGGGGCAGTGTCACTTCTCTTGCTGATTGAAGTCGCCAGATGCTGACTGCCTGCTCTCTGTTCAGGAAGATGTGCAGGTTTCCACAGAGAAAGAGTGGGCTCTGTTGGCTCCTTGACCCTGAAGCTGCCTGCCAATCTTCTGTTCAGATAGGTGTAGCAGCAGAGGCAGGGCTCTGCAGGGAGGTCAGAGAGCTATGGGCATACACATTGGCTTATGTGCCTGTATCTGCTGCCGTAGACTCCGTCTTGCCTCCGGCTCCCTCTCAGCCCAGGGAGGCTCTGACCATGGAGCTGGCCAGCTTTGGGCCTTCTTTCCTCCTCCTTCTCTTCCTCCTTCTCCTCAAAGCTCACCAAGAGGGCCCCTGTGGCTCCCAAAGGCACGGCTCCAGTCGACTCCGCAGAAGCACCTCTTCATGGCCACAGGCTTGGGCAGACGGCCCAGTCACACAGAACCAAGCATTTGAACAGTGGAGATCTGAAGGTGGCACTGCCCAGTCCCAACCCCATCCTCACTGGAGCCAACCTGGGCATATGTTTCTGACCTGGTGACAGAGATATCTGGGCTCACTAGCCATCCTAATAAAGCTGAACCAAGACATGGAAAGGACACTTTCCTGGGCTCTCCAAAGCAGGGCAGCATCTGTCCTTCCTCTGGATGCCAGCGGTCTGCCCACACCCTGCAAGGCTGTCTGCGTAGCTCTCCTTCCCTCTATTGCCCAGGGCCAATTGCCCACTTGCCTTCCATCTGGTACTTTTCCAGCGTGTGCTGCTGTGTGAGGCCAGCGACTGCCTCTTGGGCTTGTGTGTTCTGAACACAGATACTTCAGGGTGCATGGGTTGGGGCTGGGGGCTGACTCTGATGCTGGTTTCTGGTCCTGCATCCTAGGCCCCACCGTGCTATTGGCCAGTTCAGCAGTGAGCTATAAGAAGTAGACCAAGGACACTCCTGGATGTGGGGTGGTAGCTGGGGGGTGTCCTGCTGCCCCAAAGGGTGTAGCAGCTGGACACACTGGTGATCTCCACTCCCTTTCCCCCTACCCTGACCATGCTGGGCCAAGAAATGTGGGTAGGGCTCCTGGCACAGCTCATCTTTCAGACCAGGGAGTTCTGGGAAGAGCCAGGTGTGCAGGGAAGATGGAGCAGGCGTCCCAGATGGACTGTCCAGTGATGGGTGGGTGGGCAGAGGCAAGTCCTCTCTGGGCTTAGGCATGGCCACTGGGAAAGGATGTGAGGTGGAGGGCACCCTGGGGTCAGCTCTCAGGCCTCCTTCCCCTGACCCAGGTCCCAGCACTTGGCCATTGACCTTGGGACAGCACTTCCAACGGTGTCCATGCTGGACTCTGCTGTGCTTTGAGGATTAGCTCAGGAAAGTCATCAGAGAAGACATACTGGGGCTCCCAAGCCCTAGTATTTTTAATCACCTCATATGCAAAGGCAAGCCAGACAGGGGACAAGGGGACCTAAACACCCGGTGCATTTGGACCGCGGTGCCAGCACAGGACACAGAATGTGCCATGGACTTCTGGATGGATGGGCAGATCTGTGTTGGCAGAAGTACAGCTGCCAGCATGCTCCTTAGAAGCAAGGGTAGCAAGACTGCATCACATACAGTTTGGACATGGTTCCAGGAGAGATCAGCCTCTGGAAAAGGACGCCATGCTTCATGAACTAGAGGATTGGCAACAAATGGGAGGACCTTCAATGAGATGGATGGGCACAGCAGTCACAATGACAGGGTCGAAGTTAAGAAGGATGGGCGGGTGGCTCAGGACCAGGCAGGGTTTCTCTGTGTGGCATGTGGGTCAGCATGACCATGAACTGATCCGATGGACCAGGCAGCAGCAGCAAGGGCACCAGACCCTGGCATAGCCGCAGTTGGCTAGACCACGTCTCTCTCCGCTTCCTTCAGTAGGGTTGGCTTTCTCTGGGAGCAGGTGCCCAAAGATGGGGCCTGGGTGATGCAGGATGCTGATAAGCTCTGGTGCCAACCCCAGGCTGAGGTTCAAATCCCCCAGAATCTCTCCTGGAGAAAGTTCTGGTGACTCACTTCTTAAAGTCAGCCAAGCGAGAACCCAGTGGGAGCACATCCCTCTCAGCACAGGCACGAGGGGGCCTGTGCATCAGAATCCACTCCAGGGCAGTCTGCTTGTGTCCATTGTTTATTATTATTATTATTATTGATTTGGAATTAATACATTCATATCATTTCATTGGTCAACCATGTCAAGCAAATTGTACAATTGCTTCCACAATCACTTTCCAAACATACTTTCTTTCCTCGACTCCTTGACATTGTCTCCATTTTATCCCTCCCACCACCACTGAACCCCATCTCTACTTGATGTTCCTATAGGTTCATCAATCCTGGGTTTCCAATATCAAAACACAGAAAAACATACAAGACAACTTCAAGACGTCACATCTCTGAGAGACACCCTGATGCAAATGAACAAACCCAAACCACAGAGAATGTTAAACAGCAGATCAGGTCCAGCATGAATCAGACTGGCTGGCATCTGCTGACAAAGTTTGAACTGTGAAAGTCATGTTTATGCCTTGTGTTAGTCTGGGTAGACTAGAGAAACAAATCCATGGACACACATATGTGTATAAGAGAGATTTATATACAAGAGTGAATGAACATTGAGAAAACATCCCAGCCCATTCCAGATCAAGTTCATAAGTCTGATATTAGTCCATATGTCCATTACCAATCTATAAAGTCCTCTTCAAACTCATGAAGCACATGCAATGACGCTGAATGTAGAAGATCACAGGCTAGTGGGTAGAAAGTCTTTGGATCCAGTGGCATTGGAAACATCTCAGCGCTGTCATGGGTCTCTGCATGGCTTCTCCAGCACCCAGGGCTGCATCTGGGTGGGCCCATGTGTTTTCTCAGCTGCTATGTCTCCCAGAGTGTGAGCCAGGAGTCTCCCACCTCCAAGGAGGGAATAGCAGAATTCCCAGAATCCTTAGGGGAAGGCTATACCCACATAGAAGCCTCATTGGCTATGACCTGATTGACAGGCTAGACTCCACCCCTACATATTGGAGATAGTTAAAGCTTATTGTGCCCACCTGGCTGATAAACACAGGTAGGGTTAAATGAAGGGCAGAGAGATAAATGGCTCAGTAAGCCTTGCCTTTCTAGTTCTCAGGTCTCTTGCTTTGTGATGGTCGGACCAGGGTGTAGCTGCCTTAGCCAGTTCCCAGCTTCAGCTGGCAAGGCTCACTTCCTGCAGGACATCCCTGAGGAGAAGCCACATGGACCGATGCAGCCCTGATGCTGGAGCAGCCGTGTGGAGACCCTGCCAGCACTGAGATGCTTACACACTCACTGACTCGGCTTTCCTGCTGCAGTCGGCGTCATAGTGTGTGTTTTGTGAGATAGAGAAGGATTTTGTGGATTGGTGTCAGACATATGGGTTAATGTTGGACTTGTGGGCTTGGGCAACACTGGGTTGGGATGTTTTCTTGATGTCCACTTAACCTTTACATAAAACTCTGTCTTATACACGAGTCTCTGTGGATTTGTTTCTATAAAGTACCCAAACTAACACAATGCTTAATCCTTAAATTGACAATTATATAACTACCACACATCTCATTTCTCCACTGCGCTCTGTTTAGTAACCACTTTGCTCTCATCCTCCATTGTGGGTAGAGGGAGTTCATCGGAGGCTTATTCCCTACGGAGTTCCATCAGTGGATCTTGGGCTCACACGGTTATTCTGGGCCTTCTGCAAACCAGATGCTCAGACTTTAGGCTATGATACGAATCCCTCCTTCAACTTCAGATTATACGGGGGTCCAACCATCTGGTGAATGATGTTGGCGTGCTTACTGACGTCACACTTAGACTGATGCTTGTTTGGAGACAAGCCTTTAAGACCCGAGACATTATTTTACCTGATAGGTAAAAATATTTTACCATCCATCCACTGCGCCATTTTGCTGCGACACCCTTGTCATCTGTGTTCCCTTCCTGAGGGCAAGTTTTGAGTAGGGCCATGATGTAAGAACTAATTGTTCTTAAGTTGGAGCTAGGATGTAGTGTGGGCCCTCCAAGCCCATTCCTGGATTGATGGTGTTTTTTCCCCCATAACTCCAAATTGGGCTTGATTTGCATACACTGCTCAGACCCAGAAGTCCCCAGGCATCCCCAAAACTGCCTGCTGATAAATGTCAACACTGCACCTGCTACGGCGAGAGAGAGAGAGAGAGAGAGAGAGAGAGAGAGAGAGAGAGAGAGAGATAGATCTGCAATCCCCACTGTCAAAAATTAAGTTTTCATTGCAAATAGAGAAAAATGGGGATGAGAGGGATTTTCACACATAATCAGTTTCCTCCAAAAGACCTCATCCCCTCTGTTTCCTCTTGCTGGCCAACTGTGGGCGGCTTCTAACAGATGCTCTGGACAGTTCCAACCATTCCTTCCCTGCCTTTGTTGGCCTCACACCCTACTGCCAGCTGAATCCCAACAGCACCCCAACCGCACATTAGCACCCCGACTGCCTGCTGAGCCAGAGATGCAACTCTCTGAAGACCAGCTAACAGCCATTCCTTCTCACCCAATACAGTCTGAATGAAAACAAACAAACAAATAAATGATAGGGATTAATTTGGTAGAAACACTGTCGCCTGTGGCATTGCGACTGGAGTCTTCTGGAAGTTTGCAGAGTTACCGTGACAAACGAGGACCCCTGGTGAATTATGGCTTTGCTGTCATCACCGCCCCTGCTGAGTCAGGGCAAAGAGGTGGAGTTGAATTAATCCACCGCCTAAATGGAAATTGATATCTGCGAGAGGAAGTGAGGGGACACGGGCGAGAGGTCAGAGGACACGCTCAGTGATAGGTCACCCGGGAGCAGCCTTGGAACCCGTGAAGGTCCCGCATCAACCGAGTAAGGGCATGTGGAGATAAAGCCCGTGTCTTTCATGGGGCTGGGGAACCGTGATAACCTGCCGTCAGATGGGCCATCAATTACACCCAGATGGTGGCTGGACTCCACAGAGATTTCATGTTCCCATCTGCTTCCATCCAGAGTATCCACTCACAGGGACGCCCCAAAGTGGGCCTTCCTGCAGAAAGTGCTCTCCACTTCTCACCGAGTTGCTTAGCTTCACTCAAGGGCCATTACCAGGCGGCAGGCTGTGCAGTGTGGCAGGGCTGGAGGCTGGGGCTGTGGCTGGGAGGCCACAAGGGTATCCCAGGCAGCTTATCCCCACTGCACCCCGTGACCTGGCATCCTTGTTGCTCCAAACTGGAGAGATTCCTGCCCGCCTGCATTTGCTCTTTCTTTCCGCTAAGGCCTGGGGACAAATTCTACTCATGCTAATCAGCACAGCTTCTTCCTGCTCAGTGACGTATGCTTGCTGTCCAAACGGTTTGCTTTCTTCTTTTGTCTGCAGAGGAAAGCTGTCCACTCATTCGCTCGTTAGCTCTTTCATTCATTCACTCACCTCTTCACCTCTCTCCAGCCATCCCGTGGATGCTGGGGGTGGCCTTTGGGGTGCTAACCACAAGGTCAGCTGTTCAAACCTACCCACCCCTCCTCAGAACAATGTCGAGGCTTTCCACTCCTGTGAAGATTGACAGTCTTGGAAAACCAGAGAGACAGCCCCGCTGTGCCTTATGGGCTGCTGCCAGGCAGAATTGACTTGGTGCAAGTGGTTTCATTTTGTTTTTCATCCATCCATGAACCCAGGCATTCCTCCCTTTATCTAGCCATGCTTCCATGTAGTCCTCCATTTCATTTACTCTCTAAGCCCTTCAGTCATCCACCTCTAGAGTCACCAGCTTGCTTGTTCATTAACCCAGTCAGTCACCAATCCATCCATCCCTCTACAAGTATAGCAAACACTCCATCCATCCATCCATCCATCCATCCATCCATCCATCCATCCATCCATTCATCCATCCATCCATCCAAACATCCATCCATCCATCCATCCATCCATCCATCCATCCATCCATCCATCCATCCATCCATTCATCCATCCATCCATCCAAACATCCATCCATCCATCCATCCATCCATCCATCCATCCATCCATCCATCCATCCATCCATCCATCCAAACATCCAAACATCCAAACATCCATCTAAACATCCATCCATCCATCCAAACATCCAAACATCCATCCATGCATTCATCCATATATTTACCAATTAGTTCATCCATCCATGTATCCATCAATCAATCCATCCATCCATCCATCCATCCATCCATCCATCCATCCATCCATCCATCCATCTATCCAACCTCCACTTATTTGCTCCCTACTCTACCCCTTCTCTCACCATCCATTTCCATTTCCATCCATTTTCTTATCAATCTATTTGTGCAATCATCAAAATTTATCATGTAGTTACTAAGTCTACATGACCTTGAAAGTTCTGCGTCAGGCATTGCTGATGGAACAGTAGACTTGAGAACGTCCTTCCTCATGCCAAGCTTACAGATTGTCACCATGTCATGTCTTTGCAACAATTTTATTAAAACACCCAGCACTTAGTGACCATGGGACTGGAAGTTAGGGATATGGGGATGGGAAGGGAGAAGGCAGGCATGAAGGAGTGGAGACACATGGAGAATGGATGCAGAGGGCCACAGGGCTTACTAAGGAGGATCACTGCAGGGACTCAGACTCAGGTTTCATCCAAGCTGGGGAGTCTCCTCAGAGATGGTCGCTCCCTGTGAGCCCCAGGGACTGGTTCAAGTTTTCATAGGTGACGGGGTAAAGCCAGCCCTGTCCAGGGCTTTCCTGAGGGTCAGGCATCGTGAGGCCCACAGAAAGCCCTGAGGGCCAGGTCTCAGAGGTGGACTTTGCATAAGTCCACCTCTGAGGTGGGCTTAAGGAGAGGAAGGAGTGGCCCGCTGGAGGGGGACATGGGAGTCCATTTGTCCTCCTACCCTTTAGGCCCTACTGCTGCATCTGCGCAGAGTTCAGAGCTGGGCTGTCCATGTCCAGAGCCTCTGCCCTGCCCAGTGGGGATGCAGTGAGGGTGCTGAGATACCTGTGCTTCCCCCTTGTGCCCACAGGCAGCGCCCTGGCTGCACCAGGCCACTGTCTGAAGATCTCTGGGGAGAAATGTCACCCATGAACTTGGCACAGGTGTGAGTCAAGCAGCCATGGGCCTGGGCTCCCAGGAAGCCTAGGAGACTGGGCTGGCTTCCTTCCTCCCACAGCCCCAAGGACCAAGGGCTTTTTGCCCTGAAGCAACCTGACCTGTCCACCCCACCCATCTGTGGCATCTCCAGGGCTGCCATTCCCAGGCACCCAGGGGCAGGCAGGGAGGCAGAAGGTGAGGGAAAATGCAGAGAACATGTTCCAGAACCCCACGCTCAGGCGCATGCCCAACCCCAGGCCAGCTCTGCGCAGGTGCTTAGCTCTGGAAGGATGCTTTCAGGATTGGCCGGCATGTGAAGGTCTCCTTCCCAGGGTGCTGGGCTCAGAAAGAGCTGAAGCAGCTGGGGTGTAGGACGAGGCAAGCCAGTCTCCCGGCATCTGGGGTCCCCAGAGATACACCCCTGCAAGACGGCCTCACTGACCAGGCTTCCTCCTTTCTGATGCAGAATCCCTGAGTTCTTGGCATAGTCTGCTGGCGCTTTATTGAAGCCAGGAGGTGCTGACTGGCAGACAGCCACGTGTTCTGGCCTGGGGAAGAGCTCTCTCTTCAAGGCCTTCCCTGCCCACACCCTGCCTCTGCCTCTGCTCCCCAAGGCTTCAGCACCTCTTGCGGAATGCATTTGCTTCCTAGGGGTGATAAAGAAATCAGCTCATTACACAGCGTCATGGAAGACACAGGAGCAGACTGGACTTGGCTGCTCCTGGTCTCCAGGCATCTCCGGACTCCGAAAAGGCAGCTGGACACTGGACAGGCCACTTATTTCCTGGCCACAGACTCCAGGCGAGCAGTGAGGAGTGGGCACCAGTGCAGACACAGGCCCTGGTGCGATGGGGTCACTGGCAGCAGCAGGCCCCACACCTGTGAGATACATTGTGTCATAGCCCACAGGGCACTCCTCCAGCCCAGGATCTAAAACGGATGGTTAAATTGCTGAACCCAGGGTGGGAAAGCTGGGGTGTTTTTTGGGGGGCAGCGTACACTAGTGGGGAGAGGCAGTGGGGCCTGGGAGGGGATATAGGCTTGTCCAGGCAGGCTGCTGTGGGCCAAGTCAACCTGGGAGTCACCGGAGGCCATGGGTGGCTGTAAAGTTGACTGAGAGACATGGTCGGAGTGGAACCGTGAGCCAGGGCATTACAGGGGCTGGTGTCTGGGGGAGGGGATCCCCAGGACCTTCTTTCCAGGGCCTTCTTTCTGGGCTTGACTAGTAGCTGGGAGCACGACCTGTGTGCACTGCCCAGGGCCCTCCTCCCAGAGGCACCCTTGATGAAGATGGCACCCTCCTCCCAGAGGCACCCTTGATGAGGATGGTGGCCTCCAGTCTTATGCTTCTCCATGCCCACCAAGTCTTAGAGGAGCTGGCTCTGGCTCACCTGAGTTCTGCCCATGGACTGGGCAGCCTGTGCCTTCTGCTCCTGAGCAGGTCATGGCTGTGGCCACACCTGATGCACCGGGTGTGGACAGAGACCAGGAGGGAGGAGGCAGAGGACCAGCAGACACATGTCCAGCTCAGATTTCCCTTTTAGAGGGTCACTGCATAAAACCTCAGTGGCCATGGGCAGCTGTGGCCTCTGCCAGACCCTGCAGGTATGCTGGTCCTTTGGGCCATAGTGACCCTCAGCTGGAGCAGAAGTAGGATGGAGTCCCTGGGGCCTGTAGTGTGGCCTGAGGTCCATCCATCATGCCCAACCCCAACCCCTTACACAGGTGCACCCCAGGGTGGTCTCTGCATCTCCTCCTGGGGACCCACCTGACCTAAGTGGTAGCCCAAAGAGTGAGTTCTCCAGCTCTGTGTGTGTGTGTGTGTGTGTGTGTGTTTATGTGTGTGTGGCGGAGGGGGAGAGGGGGAGAAGGCTGTCTTAAACCGAACCACTCCTGAAAGCAGGGAAGACGGGCTCCATGTGACGGTGGCCCAAGGATGCAGGGGTGACAGACAGGAGGCAAAAGCTGCAGACACAGGACCCTCCCTGGAGCCCAGCACTGAAATGAGGGCCTGCAGCCTCCTGAGCAAAATCATGTTCCCAGCCACCCACTGTGCGGGTGCCAGCTGAGAGAGACCCTGCCTGACAGGGTAGAACGAATCCATACGGAGTTCTGAGACAGACTCTTCACTGGACTCATGAAACACACACAATGATGCTGAATGCAGGAAGATCGCAGGCAAGTGGGTGGAAAGTCTTGTGGATCCAGTGGCAGTGGAAGCATCTCAACACTGGCAAAGGTCGCCACGTTGCTCCTCCAGATCCAGGGCTCTAGTGTAGCTCCATGTGTCTTGTCAGCAGGAAGGCGAAGCAGAGTGTGTAAAGTGTGTGTGTATCTGGCCTCCAGTGAGCTATTTATCTCCGAGGCACCTCCAAATGAGGTCATCAAGCTGCAACCTGATTGACAGGCTAGACTCCACCCCTCCACAAGTTGACACCAGATGATGGAACTACCACAGGGAAGGAGCTTGGATCATCTCCAGGACAAACACCTGAGTGGAGCCAGCACCTGGTGAGGCGAACAGCAGCAGCCAGCAGGCGCTCCTGGGATGGGGTGTCCCCAGCCAGCGTCACTCACACTCCTCATGCAACAAATCCCAACAGAGAAGGCATCGCCTGGGAGCCCAGCGTCCTCAAGGCTCAAACGCTCGCACTCTAACCAAATGCCAGTGTCTCAAACCCCCCACCGGCTCTGCAAGAGGAAAGGCCTGGCCATCCCCTCCAATAAGGGATAGGGCTGGCCAGGCATAGTTCGTGGGTTGCTTACAAGATGCTCCTGGGTGCCGCCAGGCCCTGTGATGTCAGGGGTGGGATGGACTGAGGCACCTGGCAGCCGAGGCCCTGGTCCCTGGTGCCGAGATGTGCAGGAGGACAGCTTTGCTGCAGTGTAAGGGGCGGTGCTGGGTAGTGCTTCACTGCAGTGTCTGATGGTCACGCGTGGCGGGGATGGGCTTCCTGGGCCTGGCTCAAGTGGGGGAACTACGGAGGATGCTTCTTTTAGGCTCCTGGTGTGGACACTTGGAAGGTTCCCGGTATTTACAGAGAACGGCCCCCAGCCCACCTGGGAAGCACTTTCGCCCACCTGCCACCCCATCCCACGTCAGCCAAGGACATCTTCGGGAGTCCCTGAAGCCTGAGTCCCCTGCGTGGCCCTGCTGGTGTGGCAAGTAGGTCAGGTCCCCCAGGAGGACGCCATGGGTCTGGGCTGCGACACTGCTCCCTCCTGCCATCCTAACAGAAACACAACGCATGGTCACTTTAAGAAGCAGACTTCTGGTCTCCTGACAGAGAAGGGCAGACCAGGAGCCCTGCGGACATAGTGGTTACGAGAAGGGCTGATAACCTCCAGGTCAGCGGTTTGAAACTGCCAGCCCCCTGAGGAGAGAAAGAGGAGGCTTTCTACTCCAGTGAAGAGTCCCCATCTCAGAACTCCATATGGCTTCTTTCCAACCTGTCCGACAGGGTCTCTCTCAGCCGGCACCGGCACGGTGGGTGGCTGGGAACACGGTTTTGCTCAGGAGGCTGTAGGCCCTCATTTCAGTGCTGGGCTCCAGGGAGGGTCCTGTGTCTGCAGCTTTTGCCTCCTGTCTGTCACCCGTGGGTCCCTGAGCCACCGTCACACGGAGCCATCTTCCCAGCTCTGTCCTTCAGGAGTGGTTTGCTTTAGGACACGCCCAACCCAACAAGGGGAGGCTGGCCTCATGACTATCAGTATGTTTGCACTGTGGAGGGAGGGCAACTCTATTCCCTCCCCTCCTACTCCGTCTCACCTCCTGCCACCCCACCCTGGCTCCATGCACCCCACCCTGCTCTGCTCTAACCCATGGCACCCCTCCTCCCCCTCCTCATCCCACCCCATCATGACCCACTCTTATCATTACATCCCCCTCCTCCCATCCCTGCTCACCCCATTCCACCCCACCCCATGTCCCATCTCACAGCCAAACCCCACCCCCTGTCCCATCTCACAGCCCCCCCAGCCCCTAACCCCCTGTCTCATATCACAGCCCTTACCCTACTGTCTCATCTCATACACCCCCAACACTTACCCTACTGTGTCCCATCTCACAGCGCCCACCCACCCCCCAGCCCTTAACCCCCTGTCCCATCTCACAGCACACCCCCTCCAGCCCTTACCCCCACCCGTCTCAACTCACAGGCCCCTCCAACCCTTACCCCATGGTGTCCCACCTGCAGGGCACAGCCTGTTATTGGTGATGAGGGGGTGCTGACTCACAGCCACCCCAGAAGCGCCACACACATTTTGGGGGACAGTAACTCTCAATAACAGGGAAAGAGCAGGCCCGTCCACTCTGTCCCAGCATGGCCTTGCCTTCTTGTCTGTCTGCCCGTCTGCTCCTTTCTGGGGTGCCCCAACACCTCCTCTGCCATCTCTCAGAGGCCAGCAGTTGTGTGGTCCCCCAAGTCTCCCAGCTTGACCTGCCCCAGGCCTGGCTGGGAGCACGGCCTGCACTGTGCATTCCTGGGAGGACGGATGGGTTTAATTTGGCCCTGCCTGCTAGGTGGGAGAGCTTTGGAATTCCCTTCTCAGATATGCAGCGCCTAGGTACGTGGGGGCCAGGTGGATGCCGGCCCCTCCTCACTGCCAAGGGGCTCTCATTGCTCTTCATGGACCACAGGCCCCTCCTTGCTTTCAGGGCAGGACGGCAGGGCAGCTGGCCTCCCCTTCACGTCCCCCCCCATCTGTAGCTGAGCTGAAGAACGCATCAGAAGAATGACGACAACCGCGCCTTATTTACTCCCTGAGCTGCACAAGTCGCTTTTGAAAGGCGGTGGGGGCGGATGGGGGGCAGGAGCTTCCAGTGACTCGCTCCCAATAAAACTGCTGAAGCAAGGTCAGACATTCCCACGCGGAGATAAAATGTTAATGGGCGGTGGCCATTGTCCCACATTCCTGAATTTATGCAGCGCGACTCCGCAGCCTCGCTCCCACCACAGAGAAATCCAGTGAGTAATTTCTGACTGCATCCATTGCCGGAGGATATATTTCTCCAGAGTTACATATCACTAGCTGTGCATTTTGATATGCGAATTGTGGGCTGCGATTTATAACCGACAAGATTGGGTGAGAGCGGCGAGGGCCGGGCTGGAAGCAGGGCTCAGCCAGTGTGTACTTGGGATTCACTGGTGGGGGCTAGCATTTCAAATCCTGGGGTCATATGGGACCCTAGGCATACACGGTGGCTTTTGGATGCCCCTTGACCCTCCTTCCTGACCCTCCTGTCTCCCCTTGGCTGCCATTCCCTGTCACCCAGGAGCTAACAGATGTAGGTCACTCTGAGCCCGAGCACAGCCCCTGCCTTTACCTGGGAGGCCCTGAACGCGTCATCAGGAGAGACCATTCCCTGCAGAAGGGCGCCATGTTTGGGAAAGCAGAGGGGCAGAGGCAGAGGAAAGCCGTCGTCCGGATGGACTGACCCACAGGCTGCCACGGTGGGCTTGGTGTGAGGATGATGCAGGTCAGGACAGAATGCCGTCGTCAACCCCTCAGGTATAAGGTCGCTATGAGTCAGAACCAACTCAATCCACCTGACGACAACAGGACCCCCTCCCACCTCAGGTGCTCCCTGGGGAAAGCTACCTTTCCCACGGGACAACACCTTTCTCTTGTGTCCCCAGTCTGTGTCAGACCAGGCAGGCCACCCCTTGGCCTGGGAAACTGCCCCACTTCTGGAAGTATCCAGGGAGAGGCATGTTATTCCCATACCTGCTTCCCTTTGCGTTGGCACTTGAGGGCAGAGAGTGCGGCTGGCAGCAGAGGACAGTGCTGCCCATCCAGCCTCACGGACAGAGCTTTGAGCGTAGCCGTGCAGCCTGAGGAAGCACTGCGAGCACCCCCTGTCAAGGCCAGGGAGATCTGGAAGACAGCTACTTGGCCAACCGACTGGAAGAGATCCATATTTGTGCCCACTCCAAAGAAAGGTGACCCCACAGAATGTTCTAATTCTAGAACACTATCACTGATGGCACTTGCAAGTGAAATTTTACTGAAGATCATCCGACAAAGGTTGCAGCAATACATTGGCAGCGACCTGCCAGTTATTTTCCGCAAAATAACTAAGTATGAAGTGCAGGAGAGGGGGTGGAACAAGGAATGGCATTGCTGGTGCCAAGTGGATCTTGGCTCAACCCAGAGAATAGCAGAATGGTGTTCACTTGTGTTTATTGACTGTGCCAAGGCATTTGACGGGGCGGGGCCTAGCACACTGTGGATAGCCTGGAAAAGCATGGGAATTCCAAAACACTTCAGTGCGTTCATGCAGAACTTGTGCAAGGCTTAGAGGGCAGTCACGTGACCAGACCAAGGGAATATTGCATGGTTTAAATTCAGGAAAGGGGCGTGTCAGGCTTGTATCCTCTCACCATGCTTGCTCACTCTGTAGGCTGAGCCAATGTTAGAGCAGGTGGCTTATCTGAAGGGGAGTGTGGCATCAGGATTGGAGGACGGCGTATGAACAACCTGCCGGCCGCATGCAGATGACGCAATGCATGTGCTGACGGAGAGGAAGGCTTGAAGCACTGGCTGAGGAAGATCAAGAATGGCAGCCTTCAGGATGAGTTACAACAGAGTGCAAAGGGAACTGAATGCTCGTGACTGAACCATCAGGAGAAACGGAGGAAAGGAAAGGCTGAAGTGGTCAAGGGTGTCATCTGGCTTGCCTCCACAATCTGCACTCACGGAAGCACCAGACAGGAGATCAGACTGGCATCGGGTAAACCGGTTGCAGAGTCAAGACCCCCTTAGAGCAGGAAGGACTTTCTGGAGCAAGACTTCGAGGACTAAGGTGCATCTGACCCAAGCCATGGTGTGTTCAGTCACCTCAAATGCATGTGGAAGCGGGGCACGGACTAAGGAAGACTGACGACGCACGGGTGCATTGGCATTGTGGTGCTGGAGAAGACTGCTGAAAGTACCGTCGACTGCTCAATGAAGAGAGAGATCTCTGCAGGAAGAAACGCAGTCGGACCGCTCCTTAGAGCGAGCATGGCGAGACATGGTCTCATGGACTTCGGACACGGTGTCAGGAGAGACCGGTCCCTGGGGAAGGACATCACGCTTGGCAAAGTGGAGGGGCAGAGAAAAGAGGGGGACCTTTGATGAGATAGATTGACATGGTCGCTGCAACAAGGGGCTGAAACAGAAAAACAGTCGCGAGCACAGTGAGGTCCCGGGCAGTGCTGCTCCCTGCTGTCCAGTGGGTCACTGTGAACCGGAACTGACGTGATGGCACCCAACAACAACAGTTGTGGTTGATCCCAGCATACTGGGCCTGGCTGGGCCGTCAGACAGCCCTCCGAAGCCCCCTTGGGGGCTCAGCGAGCTGCCCACACCACGTGCTGCGGCACCATATGTTTCTAGGCAGGCTCCAGGGTGAGCCATGAAAACACAGCTTCTCTGACATGACAGTTATGGGCGGTCTCTCTTGCTAATTTGGGGAAAAAATGGATCTTAACTATTTATCCACAAAACGACTGCCTGAGCAGGGGCTGCGAAAAATCATCCCTGGGTGATTTCTGCTGAAATAGCTAAGTAAATGTACAGACTCGGGGAAGACTGTGGTTGCCCTCTGCACACTCAGGGGAGAATGGTCACCTGGGGGGCGGTCCCCTGGCCCTTGGCTCCAGGGACGAGGGAAGGTGGACTAGAAGATAGCAGATTGAGTGGGGCCGCATAGTGCCTGGGTGCAGGACGCCCTCTTCCTCACCATCTCCGTGCACCCCTCTTGTCCCTGGTTGAGCCTGCATGGAAACAGGGCCCCCTCAGGGCTCTGTTCAGGGGTCGGCACACAGCTGGGAGCCCATGTTTTCCCCCTCAGGCACAGGGCCGAGTCTCCAAGGGCACCGGGGCTTCTCCATCGTCCCCGGAGATGCTCTCTGCCAGCAGTGGGGCTCGCAGGAGGCGCCATGCACAGGGAGGCCAGTGCATTGGCCGGGAATCAGACCCACGCCCCTGCGAGGAAGGTGGGGATTTTCCCCCTCAAGCACCAATGTCCGCACGTGTCGGTGACTAGGCAGAGTGGGGGGAAATACACATTTTGTGACTGGTCATCACAAACTGCGCCAACCCAAAAGAGAACAAGATAAAAATGTGGGACAGAATCATGTGAGGGCAGGGTCTTGGCCTGATAGAGATGGTGGAATCATGTGTGGGCAGGGGCTTGGTCTGATAGAGATGGTGGAATCATGTGTGGGCAGGGTCTTGGTCTGGAAGAGATGGTGGAATCATGTGTGGGCAGGGGTCTTGGTCTGGAAGAGATGGTGGAATCATGTGTGGGCAGGGGTCTTGGTCTGATAAAGAGATGGTGGAATCATGTGTGGGCAGGGTCTTGGGCAGGGAGAGAACCCAAGACTCTGTCTTTAGTCAGCTTTCAAGTCTAGCAATGAACTCTTCCCCAGGGTGAGAATCATCATCCACCTGGGATCCCAAGGACAGAATTCCCCCAGGACACAGGGTAGGAGAGGATCAGGATCAGAAAGAGGAAAGTTGGGGGGAAAGGGGGGAGTCAATTAGGGTCCATTAATGGGATTGGAATGATGACTGGAAACAAAATGTGTGTGGCTTGTGGAAGGTACGAATGGCCATTTCTCCTCACCTAGGTCACAGTAGTCATGTATCTCAACTGAGTGACACACATGGCAGTGGCGAGCGGTGGGGTTGATTGTGACCCCTGGCCACCCCATCCCAAGGAAGGAAGCAGGGCTGCAGGGTGGATTTTGATGCCTGCCACCTTGCAGGGCCGATCTCTGAGGGGAATTTTCTCCTGAGGGAGCCTCAGGGTGGATTCAAACATGCAACCTTTGGCTCAGTAGTTGAGTGTTTAACCACTGTGCCACCACGTGGGCTCTTGGATCAAAAGCACAAGGTGGTGGACACATTTGCTTTATGCACTGCCTTTGAGCAGGACGCCCAAGTCCCCCTGCCATCCCGGCTTGGCTGCCAGGCTTGTCTGGGGCAGCGCGACTGCACACTCTCTCACATACCCCACGGGGGACTGAGGATCTAGCCCCCACACCCCTACCCGCACCCCCCCCCCATCCAGCTGTTGCACCTGGGAAGATATAAAGGTGAGGTGGACTCCAGGGTCCTGGCTGCGTCTAGTGTTTGCCCACCCACAGGGAGAGCAGGGGGTGCCCAGGGTGGAGATTCCCATCACGCTGGAGGGAGGAATGGAATCCTTTCAGACTTCACCTGATGGAAGAGAGACGGCTCAGGGTGGACATGCCGAGGGGTCACTTCCCTGTCAGCAGCAGTGCCAGGCAGAGGAGTATTCTAGAAAGGGTGAGGGGATGCCAGCATATCTTCAGGGCACTGTCTCATCGGCTCTCTGGGAGAGGGCCACACTGTGGCTTGAAGTGGATTTGTCTGGAGGAGGGTCCCTCAGCAACTCTGCCTGGAGAAGGAAAGGGGGCATCGCTGCACCCCCAGCTCTCCCTGTGCCCCTGCCCTACCCTCCTCTCACCCAGCACGGTGTGAACAGGCTGCTATGAACACTTCTGGGCTGGACTGGCTCCACTTCATTCCCTCCAAGACCTGACCTCCCTCTAATTCACGGGTGACTGTCCGGAGTCCACATGTGCTGCAGGGCTGGGGGAAGTCTGACCCAAGGAGCCCCCACATGAAGACCCTCCTGGGAGAGGATGCTCCCCATCTGGGCTAGGCTCTTGTCCTCCATGTCTTTTCAACCCAACATACACTGTGTGTCAGAAACAGCCCACTGTTGGCAGACTGTAGTGACCCACCCATCTCAGGGGTGGACAGATGGCTGACTTCCCGGGTGACCGACCACCCTTAGGCACACCTGGGAAGACACTCTTCTACTTGGATGACTCTGGGTGGATGGGCATGGTTGGCTCCACCTGGACCATTCTTGCAGCTTCTGGGCTCCCCTGACTGCTCTGTCCACCAGGCTGCCTTGTCTGTGTACAGAGCCATTCAGGTTCAGTCATGCCCCAGGACATTCTCGTTGGGTCCCTGTGGCCAGTCTCCATTTTCCAGTGATCATGTTTTGGGAAGACCCCAGAGTCTCCCGATGAGCTTGGACTCAATCCTGAACTCTGGTCTCAGCTCAGGTCCCTGATCTGGCTGCTGCCACCATCTGCTCTGACAACTGTGGGCCACGCTGTAGGAAAGTGGGGTTCACTCAAGACCAGTGGTTCTCAACCTTCCTCATGCCACAGTCCTTTCATACAGTTCCTCATGTGGTGGGGACGCCCCCCCCCAACCATAAAATTATTTTTGTTGCTACTTCATCACTGTCACTTTGCTACTGTTATGAATGGGTGGCCCGTGTGAAAGGGTCATTCGACCCCGAAAGGCATTGCGACCCACAGGTTGAGAACCGCTGCCCAAGGTGGACTTGGACTCCCTGAGGACTCCACAGAGCAGGGACTGCCCATCCTTCGGGGCACAGCACTGCCATCGCTCCCATACCCCTGAATTCCAGGGTCTCATCAGTCTTTCAATGTCCCTGCGGTGAGAGCAACTTGCAGTTGTCCCTGCCAGGAATCCCAGTGTCTTCCTTCCATGGCCCCTTCTCTGTGTCTGTGTGCATGCCATGTACACATGCGTGTGTGAGTGACGCAGTAGAAGGGCCCCCGTGTGACACATGTCAGAGGGCCCCACGTGCTGGACAGCAGTGAAGACAGCATACTCAATGTCCACTTAGCCACCATGCAGATTTCCTCCTAGCAGGACGCTTCCAGGAGCCTGCGTGGTGCGGTGGTTCTGTGTTGGGCTGCTAACCCAAATGTCCGCAGTTCGAAACCACCAGTCGCTCCTCAGGAGCAAGGTGAGGCGTTCTACTCTGGTGAAGAGTTACAGTCTTGGAAACTCAAGGAGCCACTTCTACCTTGCCCTATAGGATGGCTATGAGTTGGCTTTGAGTTTTATTTTATTTTGAGGATGCTTCGAAACATTCCAGGGAAAAGGAAATGAGAAGATAATAGAGTTTCTCCATGAAGTCATAGAAGCTGCTCTTTAAAACCTGTCTTTTCTTCACCCCTGTTTAGCTCTGGGGAGAAAGACTGGGTCTCTCCTCCAGTAACCAGACACCCACAGGGGCTCACTTTGAGTCTGCATTGACTCCCTGGCAGGGAGACTCCTAAGGAGCCAGTCACACCTGCCGCTCCAGTGTTTCCACCTGCGGAGAACCATGGGGTCAGACCATGCCCCCACGTCATTTCCTTCAATGAGCCCCCACGCCCTTGTTCTCCGGTTAAGGCCCAGGTCTCCCACCAGGGTCTCAGGCCCCATGTGATCTAGTCCACACCTGCCTCCCCGTGGGGTGAGCTCACTCTCCCTCACCACCCTGCGTGCCGTCTGGCCTCGGGGCCTCTACCACGCTGCGACCTCTGAAGCGCTCTGCTACAAAGCCCCGATTCAGCTCTCGAAGCTCATCTTAACTCAATGTCCTTTCCCCGGGGGTCCCTCCCTGGGCTTCGGCTCAATCCTCTCTCATCTAATACCATCAATTCAACTCAAATCAGCTCACTGGACTCAAAGCACACAGTTTGTATAAAGAGGAAGCACACCTTCTCCACTGGCCTTCATTTAGTGTCCGCAATCCCAGCTGCCTCCGCTCAGCACATAATGAGTGACTTCGCCGGTTAGAGTGCTTCCATCGTTCAGAGGCTGATAGACGAGTGAAAATAGAAGAAAAGGCTTACGCTCACTCCCCAAAACTGATGTCGGCATGGCGCCTTCTTCCTTCCTCCCTTATTTACATAATCATTCACCAAATATTGAATAGATGGATGATAAACAGGCCACTAGATCGTTAATACATGCTTTCTGCCCCATCCTGTAATCGTTGTCACTGTTGGTGGCATATGGGAGTCCACTGTGGATACTGTGTCTGTCTGTCCCGTCACAGGCCCTGCTTCACCCTCCGAGGTCCCCCAGTTCTCCAAGTAGGATGACTTCTGTTTGGGATTGCTCCCTGTGTTAGTCTGGGTTAATAGACACTCAGATGTGTATAAGAAAGAGCGTTCTACACAAGAGTAGTTGAATATTGAGCAAACATCCCAGCCCAGTCCAGATCCAATCCACAAGTCCTATATTAACCCATATGTCCAGTACCAATCTTTAACATCCTCTTTAGACTCACACAACACATGTAATGATGCCGAATGCAGGAAGATTACAGGCCAGTGGGTGGGAAGTCTTGTGGATCCAGTGGGGTTTGAACATCTCAGGGCTGGCAGGGGTCTCCACGGGGCTCCTCCAGCTCAGGGCACCAGCTTAGCTCCATGCTTCTGGTCAGCTGCAATGTATCCCAGGGAATCATCCTGCATCCTGCCTCTAGCGAGCTATTTATCCCCTCATCGCCTCCAAATGAGGTTCAAGCTGTGACCCTCACTCGGAAGTCTCAAACTGACAATAGATTATGCATGTAGCACACTCCCGCCTGGTGACCAAGAGGGCGGTTGGAATTCGCATGTCAGAGCAGATGGTGGCAGCTGGCTTTTGTGGTCAAACCTGAGGGGGTTTTCCTAAGCTGGCTTAGTCTGCAGGATACGTTGGAACCAGACTGGTGTGGGCGCGCCATATGGCATTGGAAATACCCGTGGGAGAGCGTCCAGGGAAGGCACCAACAGGCTCCGTCACAGGAACCATTGTGTGGATGGTGCAGGGCCGGGGGGTGGTATGTCTGTCCTGTCATGCAGGTGATCACCATGCACTGTAACTGACTCAGTGGCACACCACCAACCACCCAGCTTCCAGCACCACAGCAGCAGGTTGCGGCACACTGCACAGCACACTGGCAGGCAGGTGGCGAGCGGTTGACTGGGCACCTGCTCAGGAGGCATGGAGCTCCTGGCTCCTTGCTGGAAATTTAAAACTGAATGAAGCGAGGACAAAGAGAGAGGAGGAAGAAGGACCTGGCCACCTACTGAGAAAAGGCATAGTGGCATTGTGACCTTTACACAAACAAACTCTGGAAGATTGATAGCCGAGACATTCTCACCTACAGTGGACTGGCAGGGCAGATGGTGAATCAGTGTGAATCAGACCATCATACCGGACCATGGTGACTCATGGTGATGTCCCGTGGGTTTCTGAAACTCTAACTGGTGATGGGAACAGGAAGCCCAGTCTTTCTCAAACCGCAGAGCTGCTGGTGGTTCCGAACTGCCGACCACGGGGATTGTAGCCCAACATGGAATCGCTATACCACATGAAGAGTAATGGCATCCTACCCATCTTCCATCAGCACATTTCCGGAGCTACCCTGCCATGTAACATGGTTCGGGATAGTTTGATAATATTCATATGTCTACAAGGAGGGTCCAAATAATATGATTATTCAAATGCATGCAGCATCCACTAACGGAACAGATGACACTGAAGATTTTCACCCACGTCTGTGGTCTGGCCTGAAATCGATCAGCCCTGTAATCCAGATGCATTGATCGATGCGGGCCATTGAAATGTGAGAACCGGAAACAAAGAGGAAGGACCAGCAGTTGGAAAAGATTGGCCTTGGGGATAGAAATGATCTTGGCCGTATTTTTGCAAGGTGAACGAAGTGTTCATTGGGAATTTCTTTTCCAAGGACATAAACGGTGACTGCGCATGTGAAACTATTCCAGCCATGGAATTTTCAATGGCCTCACATTCAAGCTGGACGTTAAAAAAGGAAGGCAGGAGAAGATTTGCTGTGTTGGAAGGATGGTGCTGGAGAGGGAGACTGAAAGGGCCCCGGGCTGCACAGGACACAGCTCTGGAAGAAGTACAGTCAAACTGCTCCCTAGAATCAAGGATGACAAGACTTTGTCTCACATACTCTGGACGTGTGACCAGGAGAGGTCAGTCCCTGGAGGAGGACACGATGTTTGGTCAAGGAAGGATCCATGAAGAAGAAGAAGAAGGGCCTTAATGGGAACAGTGGCTGCATCAATGGGCTCAAACACAGCAATGAATGGGAGGACCAGGCAGTGTCTGGCTCCCTGTGAACAAGTTCAATATGGGTCAGAATCAACTCCGTGGCACCTCCCAACCAAAGCAAAGCCAGTGGGCTCCCTTCTGGTAATGGTGGATTGAGCCATTTGGCCCCACACTCCCACTGACAACGACAACAACAGCTATGTAAAATGCCAACTTCAACTCACGAAGAGCTTTGTATAGGCCTGAAGACCATTGGACTATTCAAGAAAGGAATGGGATGCATAATTGGACTCAGTCCCCAGAGCCAGTGGTGGATAATCCTTTCACTCACTTAGATTTGATTTGCCAATGTCCTGCTGAAGGCTTGGTTTCTATGTTCATGAAACACAGTGTTCTGCGGTTTTCCTTTCATGCCCGGCCTGCATTTGATTTGGGTAGTTAGGTAATTAGTTAGGAAATATCCTCTCTGCTTCTAGAGGGGGAGGCGAAGGCGAAGAACTCGTGTGTGTGTGTGTGTGTGTGCGTGCGCACGCGTGTGCGCATGTGTGCAGGAGCCATGCTCTTCTTCTCTGTTTCCTTCCAGCTTTAGTAAATGTGCTGCCGAGTATACAAAAAAGCAACTGGTATTGCTTTTTGATAAAATGTTTGCTGTGACTTACCAATAAATCATTTGGGCGGTAGTACTTAATTATTTGAAGTCTATTAATCATTGATTCTCTTTTAAAAGTAGATATTGGGCATTCATTTTATTCATTTCTCCTCATGCGAGTTTGAACACTCTATGTCTTTGAAGAGACTGGTCCATTTAACTCGAATGAACACATTTGGAGCCATAAACTTATTAAAAATCTTCTTTTATTAACTTTTAATATCCAGGTGATCAAAAATGAGCATTATACATTGTGAGTTACTTCTTCCTTTCTTGAATATCTGGTCCAAAAGACTATCAATTTTATTGATCTTTACAAAAAACCAACTTTGGTTCATTGATATTTTCCACTGTCTTATAGTTTCCATTGATTTCTGCTCTAATTTTTGTTAACTTTTCCTGGCTGACTGTAGACTGTCTTCTTTTCCAACAAAAGCATTGGGGGCTTTACTTTTCCTTCTGAATGCTCCTTTCTCTGCATTCCACACATTTCAATAAATATAAGTTTAAATTAAATATTTGAAAATTAAGAGGTTTTGAATATACAGGAAAAATTGCAAAGACAATATCAATTTACCTCTAACACAGTGCCGTTTTCCCAATTATTATCATCTTACCATAATAGAACATTTTACTTACAATTAGTAAGCAGATACTGATAATCTCTCATTGGCTAAAGGGAGCTTGGTTACAGAGGGGCTCACGTGCTGGGCTGCTGGCCACAGAGTCCAAGTTCAAAACCATCAACTCCTCCAGGAAAAAAGAGGAGGCTTTCTGTTCTCGTAGAGCAGTGGTTCTCAACCTTCCTAATGTCGTGACCCTCTAATATAGTTCCTCATGTTGTGGTGACCCACCAACCATAACATTAATTTTGTTGCTCTTTCAGAACTGTAATTTTCCTGTTGTTAGAATCGGGCGACTCCTGTGAAGGGTCATTCCACCCTCAAAGGGGTCGGTGACCCACAGGGTGAGAACCGCTGCCTTAGAGAGACACAGTCCTGGAAGCCTGTAGGAGTAGTTGTACCCTGGCCCTTAGGGTCGCTATGAGTCAGAAAGGGCTCGACGCAGTGAGTGATTATTAACCCAAACCCACACCTTTATTCTGGATATGTCTTATATTTCCTTACCTATTGCCGAGTGTCTGTTTTTCTGACCTAGGACCCCCTCCAGGCCCAACAGCACAGTTAGCCGTCGTGTCTCTGTTTCCCTTGGTCCTGCAAGTCCCTCAGGTCCCTCTGGTTTGGGTGACCCTGTCAGTTCTGAGAATGACTCAGATATGTTGTTGCATGCACTTTGGGATAATTTGCATTGTAAGTTCTACCTCTTTCAAATATTTCAGAGTTTCCCTTGATACTTTGTTTACTCACGTGTTATTCCAAAGTGTGGTGTTTAATATGCAACTGCTTTGGGATTTTCCAGATTTTTGTTGTTGTTGTTGTTGATTCCCCATTTAATTCCATTTCGGACTGGGAGCATGCTTGGTTTTATTTCTATTTTTCACATGTTCTCTGTGGCCTATCTTGTTTAATGTTCCATGTGACAAGAGAAAAGAGCATTCCTCTGTGGTTTGAGAAACTATTCTATAAATGTCAATTAAATCAAGTTGATTGATAGTGCTCTTCAACCCAACTATATCTGTTCTGATTTGCTTAATATATCTATGACTGACAGAGCGGGTTTGTAATGCTTTTGTTGAAAGCCAGATATGTGGTGTTGGGCAAGAGGAATTGCAGTGAATTGTCCTTTAATGTTAGGATTTATACCATTCTGTCTGGGACTTGGCTCTTTAGTGTTTGCTGTAGCTGTTGGTTTGGAGATTTATACTGACTATGCCAACGTTGCTCTGTCTCTGCTCTGGACTTTAGGATTACGAAGTAGTCTCCACAGAAGTAGAGTCACAATGTTCCTTTTTGATGCCGCCATGCTGGCACCGACTCATAAATACAACAGAACCAAACATTGTCCGTGCCGGTGCCATCCTCGCGATTGTCCGGATACCCGAGCCCATTGCTTGCAGCCATGCTGTCAATCCACTGTGTTGAGGGCCTTTCTCTGTTCTCCTCGCTTTACCAAGCATCATATACTTTGCCAGGGACTGGCCTCTCCTGACAATATGTTGGTCTCACGTCCTTTGGACTTGCTATCCGGAAGGACAAGCCTCTGGAAGATGACAGCATTCTTGGTAAAGCAAAGAGTCACTCCAAGGGAGGAAGACCCTCAGAGATGGCCCGGCACAGTGGCTGCAGCAAAGGCTGGAACACAGTAACAGTTGATTGTGAGGCAATCCAGAAAGAGGTGGTGCTTTGTTCTGTTGAGCATTGGGTGGCTATGGTCAGTACTGACTCAACAGCACCTAGCAACAGGGACACCCATAATCTTCAGAAGCTGGGTGTTTGTCTCACATGTTGTCTGTGTGCTCCTCTTAATAGTTCTTTAAAAAGCAGCTCCTGAGCTGCATCCGCTTTTCTTTCATTGATGTCTCAGGGAGGTGTACATGTAATGGGTCTGAGTGTGGATTCTACCATCACACGTGCTTCCCCAGTAGGTCTGCTTCTCCCTCAGGTCTCAACCTGTGGGTCACGACCCCTTTGGGGTTCAAATGATCCTTTCACAGGGATCGCCTAAGACCATCAGAAAACACATAATTCTGATGGTCTTAAGAACTGAGACACCTCTCCTCTATCCGTCTCCAGGAGGGTCTGCCCACATGCAGATCTCCCGATCTGGTGAGAAAGAAGCTATCTCAACCTTGACACTGAGGTTGGTTTTTTAAGCATACTGTTGAAAAATGTAGCAA
Source organism: Tenrec ecaudatus (assembly GCF_050624435.1). NCBI lineage: Eukaryota > Metazoa > Chordata > Mammalia > Afrosoricida > Tenrecidae > Tenrec > Tenrec ecaudatus. The sequence continues at coordinate 2,566,441 of NC_134535.1, forward strand.
TGTGGTTTACTGTTGTTATATGAAGACACCCATGCTATGCCATGCTTCAAGACAAAATTCCACTTATTTGTAATTAGAAATAAATATTTCACAGTATATAGTTGCATATTGTTTTGTGATTAATCACTTATGTGGTAATTATATTCAATTTGTAGCAATGAAAATACATCCAGTGTATCAGATATTTACATTAAGATTCATAACAGTAACAAAATTATGGTTATGAAGTAGCAAAAAAATAATTGCATGGTTGGGGGTCACCACCATATGAGGAACTGCATGCGAGGGTCGTGACCTGAGGAGGGTGGAGAGCCGCTGCCCTAGTCTATTCTTGGTGCATTTCTTTGGAGGTCTGACCCCTGTTGATGAGCTCTCCCCCTCTCCCCCAAGGTACGAAAGAGACATCTGGGTAGAGAAAATGGTTCATTATTCCCTTACTAACTTAATAACATTGTGGTAGTTAAATAATCTGTTGTCAGTTTGAGACTTAAGAGTGAAGGGGTGGAGGTTAGCCTGTCGTCAGGTCTCAGCTTGATGACCTCATTTGGAGGCACTAAGGAGATAAATAGCTCATTGGAGGCAGGACACAGACTCACTCCCTGGGAAACGTTCTGAGGACAAGTCTCTGAGGACAGAGACTTTCTGAGGAGACATGCTGATGCAGAACTCAGAGAGCTGGAGGAGCCACGTGGAGACCCACACCAGCACTGAGATGCTTCTACTGACACTGGATCCACAGGACTTTCCACCCACTGGCCTGTGAACTTCCTGAATTCAGCATCCTTGCATGTGTTTGTGGATCTGAAGAAGGCATTATAGATTGATATCAGACATATGGGCTAATATTGGACTTACGGAGTTGATGTGGACTGGGCTGGGATGTTTCCTCAATATTCATCTGCTCTTGTACACAAAGCTCGTTCTTATACATATATGAGTGTCTGTGATTTTTTTCTTTAGTCTACCCGGACTAACTCACCAGGAGAAACCTTACTGCCAAAGCTGAGTCAGCTCCATGTTCTCCTTGTGATGCCTCGACTCATAGCGTGTCTGTGTGCAACCGAATGGGACTCCGCCCCGTCTCGCGCCATCCTCACAACGGTGGTGCTCATGCCCATTGGTGCAGCCGCTGTGTCATTCCAGCGCCTCGAGGGCCTTCCTCCTTCTGCTGCCCCTGTAACTACTCAGCAAGGTGATCTTCTCCAGGGACAGGTCTTTCTTGACAGCATGTCTGAGAAATAGGAGACAAAGTCTCAAGACCGTCTGGTTGCACTTCTCCCACGACAGATCTGTCCCTTCTCTTAGAAGTCCTTGTAAGGGACCTGCAAGGTTCTTGAACACCAGACGTCACAGTCTAAGTGACTGCCCCCTGGCCCTTCCATCCTTGTTTGCTGGGCAGCCGGGCAATGCTTTTTGTTGTCTCCTTCCTATTAGCCAGTGCCTTTCCATGCAGTTAGAGGAAAACCCAAACTCCCTTGAATCCCACAGATCCTGAAGGACGTTTGTCCAGCAAAGCCATCCACGTAAGGGACGTGCGGTTCTGAAGCCTAGATAAAGCAGCGTCGCAGGAAGGAGAGGAACAGTGACAACTGATTCATAGTTTTTGAAACCTTTGTCACGCGCAGAGTTCTTCCCTGCCCTCCTTTCCCCTCAGAGCTAATTGTTCCACGTCTGACGCGCCCCAGCTCCACCGCTCCCGGTCTGGCATCTGCTCGCACTCCGGTTAACTGCTCGTTTCCCCCAGAGAGGGAGAGGTGAGGGCAGGGGCTGAGTCTGTGGAATTCCTTCATCTTGGTGAACCTGACACCACTTCTCTGCCGTTTCTAAAATGGTTCTAAACATTACCGTTCGTGAGTGAAAACACGTCTATGCATCTTCATTGACCAGGGGCCCTCGAGTCGGCTCCTACGCACACAACTCACACCTTCCAGCAGCCACTGCGCCTTTCCACCGCTCTCAATCAAGTGCGAGGTCTGCGTGGTTGCTGCTGCGGTGTTAATGCGGCTGGTTGCTGCTCTTCCTCTCTTTGGCTGACCCTCTACGCTGTCGGGCATGCTCTTCCCTCTCCAGGGATTGGCCACCCTGACAATGTGCCCAGAGGGTGTGAGGGGACGTCTCAATATGTTTGCTGTCACGAAGTGGTCTGTCTGTACTATCCCCACGCAGATTCATTCATTCTTCGGATTGTCCATACTCTCTGATCACGCGCCGATGCTAAGGCACGCAGTCCTCCGCGGCGCCCCTGCTTCGTGGCTCAGCTCTTGCATGGCCGTGAGGAGATGGGACGTGCCATGGGTCAGGTCAGATGCACCTTCTTCCTCCAAGGGTCTGCCTTGCTCCTGCATGTTTTCCGGGGGTCTTTGGATGCTGTGCTGCTCAATGCGAGGACATCATCTGATTTCGTCTCTGTGGCCTCCACGAGAGTTTTAATGAATCGTTTTTAATTTTTGGAATTGCTCTGGGTTTCCAGAAAGATTGAGCAGATAGAAAAATGTCCTTTACGTGATCAACCTCTTGGATTCCTGGAGTGCCTTCTTTCCTTATTACTAACTGAAGTCCATAATTTTCATTAAAGTTCACTCTCTTTCGTTTAAAGATGCATGGCTTTAGACAAGGGAGTAATGGCTGACGCCACCCTTGCAGTAGAGTATAAAGTGATGGCAGTGCCCTAATGCGGTCCCATGCTTTACCTAATCAGCCCACCTCTCTGCCCTGCGCTTCTGCAAACGCCGTCTCTGCACCGTTTCCTTCTGCGGGATGTCCTGTAGCAGGAGTCGGCCTTCGGAGGACTGCTCCTTTCTTTCCCTTGGCGACATGCATCTAAGGAGCTCCCTGATCTTTTGCAGCACGATAGCTCGGTGTTAAAGTATCCGAATCATATTCCATTGTGTGATGTTCCAGTTGTTTGTTTTTAAAGCCTTCCATCCTCCGATTTGAGGATGTCTTGGTTGCTCCCGGCGTGGGGCACTTATGAACAAGGCCTCTTTAATCCTCCGTCTGCAGGTTTTTGTGCAGAAGGTTCATTTCCAATTCATTTGGGTCAATCCCTAGGAGTGCAATCGCAGGACCCGATGGCCAGGCCATGTGTATCTTTGTGAGACATGGCCAGACTTTCTCCCAAAGTGGCTGCGTAGTTTTTGTTCCCACCAGCAACAAATGAGACTCCCGGTGCTCCGCCTCATTGCCAACATTTGTTATTTTCAGAGTCTTGGATCCCAGCCATTTTGGTAGGTGCCTGTGTAGGTAATGGGACCTTATTTTGTTTTAATCTGCAACTCCCAAATGGTGTGGGCTGCTAAGCATCTTTTCATAAGCTCACTTGCCATATGGATATCTTTATTGCTGAGATTCCTGATCCGAGCTTTCTTACAGTGCCTGTTCAATCGGCTGTTTGCTTTGTTATTGCTGCATCACGAGGGTTCGTTCCATGAGCTGGGTGCAAGCCCATTATGAAATAGAGGCTTTGTGAATGCTCCATCTTTTGTAAATCTTAACGGAATGCCAAGGGAAATGTTTTAACAAGCTGACGAAGCACTGGAAGCGCTCACCCATTCACACCAAGACATTTGGGGGAGAACCACCTGATCAGCGGACTGGAAGAAGTCACTACTTATTATACCCATTCCATATTATGATCAATCAACCCTACGTGGAGATTAAAGAGCACGGTCGTTAGCAGGCAGAAGATGACCTTGAGTCTATCCCACCAGAATTTCGGGGACAGCTCAAGATTTGATGCTTCGAACACTGATGTCCGATGTCCTGCTGAGCTGTGAGAAGACACCAACACCGTCATTCATGAAGAAAGCAAAGGGCCATTAAAGAGGCCAGAAAGAAATAAAAGCCCCAATTGGATATCAGAAGAAATTCTGAAGCTTGTTGTGAAGGCTAGAGGGCAGACAGCAGAGGGCAGGAAGCCCGACGGCAGAAAGCCGGACGGCAAAGAGTGGAGTGAGCATTTCAAAGGGCAGCTTGAGGAGACAAAGCCAAACCCTACAGTGAAGCTACAAAGAGCTGGAGACAGGTAGCCTAGATGGAAGAACCCGCTCAGAATAGCTGACACTGAACAAACGCAAGAAAAATGCACACCTCAAATTGTAATTTTTGAAAGATTCTGTGTGCAAAATATTGGACGATGCAGGAAGCATCAGGAGAGAAGATGGAAAGAATGCACCAAGTCACTGTCCCAGAGAGAACTCGTCAGCACTCCACCATGGCAGGAGGGGCATGTGAGCAGAACCAGAGGTGCTGCAGCACATGCATGAGCAAAACGAAGGCTTCACGAATGGAGGGAATGGATACCCATTGAAACGTGTCAGAAAGCTGAAGAAGCACTGTAAACGCTCACTCATCTCTGCCGGCAACTTGGAAGACAGCTACCTGTCCCAATGACTGCACGAGATCCATCGTTGTGCCCCTTCCAAGAATGGTGACCCAGCAGAATGCTCAAACCATGGACTTCTAGCATTGATTTCAGACACAGTAACATGTAGCTTATTATCATCCAACAACACATGCAGCAGTTCATTAACAAGGACTCACCAGAGGTGCGTGCTGGAGTCAGAGGAGGACGTGGAAGACGGGACACCCATCTGGATGTGAGGTGGCTCCTGGCTCCAAGCTGGAGGATACCGTGAGAGATGCTTGTGGTGTTTCATTGATTATGCAAATGCATTCCACTGTGTGGACCGTAATAGGCTGTGGATCACCTTGAGAAGAATAGGAATTCCAGAACACGGTATCGTGCCCATTCAGAACGTGTCCATGGATCAAGAGGCAGTTGTGCATTCAGAATAAGGGAATACTGCAGGAATAAATCAGGAAAGGTGTACCTCATAATTTCATCCCCTCTTCATATATATATATATATACATATATATATGTATATATCTATATATATAGCAAATCATCAGGAAATCTGGATTATATGAAGAAGTGTATGGTATCAGAACTAGAGAAAAGCTTATTAACAAACTGGTATGTCGATAACAAAAACTTGCTTGCTGAAAGTGAGGAAGAATTGATAAAGATCATGGATTTGCTGATAAAGATCATGGATTGCAGCCTTCAGTATGGATCATAACTCACTGTATGGAAGACCGAATTCCTGGCAACTGGACCAATAGTTAGCATCATTGATAAGTGGTGAAACGGTTGAAGTTGTTAAGAATTTTATCTTACTTGTCTCCACAGTCGATGCTCATGGGAGCAGCAGTTAAGTGATTAAAAGACATATTGCATTCGGTGAATCTGGTGCACAAGACCTCTTTAGAGTGTTGAAGAGCAAAAACACTTCTTTTTTAAAAATCATTTTATTGGGGGCTCGTACAATTCTTATCACAATCCATACATACATTCATTGTGTCAAAAACATATGTACATTTGTTGCCATCATCATTCACAAAACATTTGCCTTCTACTTAAGCCCTTAATATCTGCTGCTCATTTCCCCTCCCTCCCCACTCCCCCCCACCTCATGAACCCTTCATCTTCATATATTATTATTGTTTTGTCATATGTTACACTGTCTGACATGTCCCCCTGCCCTCTTCTCTGCTGTCCCTCCCCCGGGGATGAGGCTATGTGTAGATTCCTGTAATCAATTCCCCCTTTCTACCCCACATTCTCTCCACCCTCCAGGCATCGCTGCTCTCATCACTGGCTCTGGAGGAGTCATTTGTCCTGGATTCCCTGTTTCCAGTTGCTATCTGTACCAATGTATATCCTCTGGTCTAGCAAGATTTACCTGGTAGTATTGGGATCATGATAGTGGAGGGGGGTGGAGGAAGTATTTAAGAACTAGAGAAAAGTTATGTTTCATCGTTGCTACCTTACATCCTGCCTGGTTTATCCTCCCCACAGCCCCTCAGCAAGGGGTGTCCGATTGACTATCTTTGGGCTTTGAGTCTCCACTCTGCACTCACCCACATTTTCAATGTTATAATTTTTTGTTCCTTGATGCTTCATATCTGATCCCTTCGACAGCTCGTGGTCACACAGGCTGGTGTGCTTCTTCTATGTGGGCTTTGTTGCTTCTGAGCTATATGGCCACTTGTTTATCTTTGAGTCTTTAAGACCTCAGACGCTATATCTTTTAATAGCTGGGCACCATCTGCTTTCTTCACCACATTTGTTTATGCACATGTTTGGCTTCATTGATCATATCAGGCAGGTGGGCACCCACTGATATGGTTTTTAGCTCTTTGCTGTCTGATAACTGGTCCCTTCTGCACCTTGTAGTCAGACAGGCCCGTTTTCTTCTTCCATGTGGGCTTGATGCTTCTCAGCCAGATGGCCTCTTGTTTATCTTCAAGCCTTTAAGACTCCAGACGCTATATCTTTTGGTAGCCGGGCACTGTCGGAGCAAGAACACTTCTTTGATGACTAAGGTGTGACTGGGGCATGCCATGGTAGTCTCCGTCACATCCCATGCAAGTAAAAGTTGGCCACTGAATGAGGAAGGCCATAGAGGAATGAGGCCTTTGAACTGTGCTGGAGAAGAAGATAGAAAGTACCAGGGACTGGGCATAAGGGGTAATGCGCACAACACACAATTCCCAGGCTGAGAACCAGATCTTGTGGCATGAGCCAGAACAAACCCAATGCTTCATATGTCATCAGAAACAGATGCAGATAGCACCTGTGCTGAAAGGTATGCCCCTCCCCCACAGAACTTTAAGGTCCACAGAGGAGTGGGAGAAGAAAAACGACAGCAATGGTGGTGTCAGGGCACTAAACAACCCAAGGGGAGGGTATACTTTATATCTCTTCAGAAAAGGAAGAGCAAGAGTAGACCTCATTCTGGTGTGCCTATCCTTGAGGGATCAGAGCAGCTCATCCCTAGAGAGGACTGCAGGCTCGGCCTCTGCTCAAGGCATGGGTCTTCTCCTTAGATAACAGTGCTGCAGAGGACAGCCCTGAAGCCACAGCCCAGGGGCAGCATTTGACACCCCATCTGAACTGATTGGGGATTACTCACAAGGGGCCCACCATGAAAGTCTAAAGGTGTAACTAGGCGTGGTGCACTCCGCCCCTGACTGCAGGAATGCCCGTGGGGACTTTTAGGATGTTCCATTTTGCATACAGTTGCTGAAGACTAAGAGGGCATGTGTGTTGCTAGGTAAGTAGGACCTGGGACAAGTAACCTTGAGAGAAATTTGGCCTGGCCTGGTGGTTTATAACATGACCTTCTCTCTATTTAACAGAGAGATCCCTGGTAGACTTGTCCCTATCTGTAGGGTTGTTGTTGTTGATGTTTTGGTGTTGTTATTTTAGTGGCAATCTCATGGAATCAGTGACTGGAACCAATGGTTCCTGGGGTCAAGGGAGGGGAGGAGTGAGGCAGGTGAGCAGGGAGCCAACAACGACAGGGGAACAGTAAATGTTCTAAAGTGGACGGCAAGAGTGGGCAGCTTTTCTGGCCACGTTTGATCGATCTACGTGTATCTGAAAGGAATTACTGCGAGGTGAATGATGGGTAATCATAATAGTGGGGCCAGAGGGGAAAAAGGAAGGGGGGCGACTGCAGCTACTTTCTCCGATTAAGTAGGATGACACGATAGGGTGTGTTTTGCAGTTGTTCATGATCAAGTTGTCATGTTGTTCATGATCAAGATAGTCCCCTTTCCTCCTAGCTTCCTGAGAAGCTGTGTGGGTGAACATCTAAAGTTTTGTTGCACATGGGTGAGGTTGACAAAGCAGCACCGATTTTCCATTCAACCATCCATGCATGTGCTTTCTTTTCATGTTAGTTATTCGGTTGCCACCATGTCAATCCAACGATCTCACCTCCTCCCCATGGAATTCCTGCCGCCATCCTTCCTTCTTTCCTGAGCCTTGGGAACTTTGCTGTGGGTCAATGCTGCCCTTCCAGTCTCAAATGACTGATGATTCCAAGGTGTGCCTGCTTTCCTCATGTCACGGTGCTCTTTATGTTGTTGTTGTTGTTGTTGTTAGGTGTTGTCTAGTTGGCTCCCACCCTACACGCGCTAGCGGAACACTGGCTGGTCCTTACAACTGCTCTGGGATGGAAGTCACCCTGATAGACCTCTCTTGTGTTGGCTGAACGTTGAGTAAAGATGAGCTCTCATGAGCCTTTCCATGTGGCTCCAAGCCCCTAGCTGTGTTTCCCTAGGACTACATGGAACCCGTGGAAACCCATGCCCAGTGGCTCTGGCCCTCCTTCCTGGTGCCCACCGGCTGGATGCTACAGCTCTATCCCTGGGCCTGTCCCCATCACCACTGGGCCTTTCCCGCTGGTCCCTCTGCTTCAGCAGGCCCCTCGCATTCCCTGATTTCTTCATATCCCTGCCCAGAGTCCAGCTCCCTTATGGATTTCTTCACCCAATGCAGAGAGTCACCGCCTCATATCTCCTCTGCCTCCTAGCGCTGTATAGTCTCACACGCTCTGGATCCACAGCAGAGTCACAGCCCACACCGCACAGAAACCCAGGCCCCTTGCTCAGAAGGACGGAGCATGTCAGAGGCAACAGCAGGGCATTGGAACAAGGGGCCCCTTCTGAGCGTGAGCTCCTGGGTGGCTCCGGGGCCTGATGCCCCATGTTGAGGGCACGTCGATCTGCTTGTTGTTTCCTTTGTGCCCCTTCCTTTTCTCCCTCAGCAATCAAGTTCCTCTCGTTCACCTCTGCCCCTCAGTACCTGGCAAAGTCTCTGACCCACTACCTACCTACCAACCTACTGCAGCCTCCTCCCCTGCCGCTGTGAGAGCCCTTGGGGAGTGAGGTGATGAAGCAGTAGTCTCAGCCTGGCTTAGGAATGGCTGGGCCTGGAAACTATGCTTGGTGGGATCCTGTCAGTGGCAGCTCCCCATGGTTCCCTCAGGTGATTCTGTTCTGATGCCTCCCCACCACCACCAGTCACCCTGTAGCTGCTCCCTCCCCACACCCCACTCCCCAAGATAGGAGTCAAAGGCAGAGATTCTTAGGAGAGGGGGAGGGGAAGAAGGAGGGAGGAGTGTTAAACCAATTTAAAAAATCCAACATCTTTTGCATTTGTTGCTGTAAAACTTTATAAAGATTTCTCAACACACGGCATGAATAATAACCACACTTGCTTTTCAGGAATTGCCAAAACCCAAGCACCCCGGAGGCCTTTGGCAAACAGGATAATCCCAGGCCCAGGCCTGGGTATGAGCCATAAAAGAGAGGCCCCCAGTCCAGGAGAGGCCTGGGAATCAGAGGCTGGCTTTGAAGAGGTGCCAGCTGGGGAGGGGGCTCCCTGCCCACCCATCCATGGACCAGGGAGACAGCTGCCAGCGGGCTTCTAGGCCTGGCTCACAGCAGCCTCCAGCTCCAGGAATGCAATGATCACTCTGGCCTGTTCCAGAGCCTTCTTTTTCCTCAGTGAGCCATCTGGGGTGGATCCAAGATGACCTCATGCCCCATTTGGGATTGAAATCTGTTGCCCGTGAGCCGTGGGAAGTTGGGCAGGCCCTTTCCCACATCAGTGGCTTGTTTCTCTCTCTTGTTTAAGAGGCCGGAACTGGATGACTTAGCTCAATTAACTCAGGGCCTCAGTGGGTCGTGTTAGCGTAAGTGTAAAACTCTCTTCTTCCACTTGGGAGATCGGGGTTCAAGTCTTGTTCAAAGTACCTCGTGTGCAAGCTCCAATCATCTGTCAGGTTTCAGTAGAGCTTCCAGACTAGGGAGAAGCAGAAGAAAGGCCCGGTGATGTACAGGCATTTATTCAAATGAGGTGTATGTGATAGGATATTTAGCATCAGGGTTGCATCCTTTCACTGGGCTTGGTCACTCTGCATAGGAACCAATCATCTAAGGAAGCTGGGCTTTGCCAGTCTGCCTCTTGGCCTGAGTAGAGGTTCTGTGTGAGCACAAGGAATTCCATTCTTCACAGTGTTATCCACAGTTTAACAAGATCCACACAGTATCCCTGGGCATAGTCAGTCACAGAGGTAGAGATATCTTTCTGGTCAGCTCTGATCCATCTGGTATACATGGGATCTGCATAGTGCCAGGCCCTCTTCTGAATCCAATATGAATTTATGGCCGTTATTGAGGGATGTCCTGCTCAACTGGTTTTGAATAGTCTTCAGCAAACGTTTACTTACATGGGCTACTAATGATGTTCTTTGATGGTTTCTGCTTCTTGTTGGGTCACCTTACTGGGCAGTGGACAGCATATGAATCTCTTCCAGTTTGTTGGCCAAGTAGCTGTCTCCCAAAAGTCTTGGCAAAGATGAATACGTGCTTCCAAAATTGCATCTCTGAGTTAAAACATCTCCATTGGAATTTCATCTATTCCTGGAGCCTCGTTTTTTGTTTGTTGGTTTGTTTTTGTCCCTCCCCCCTTTTTACCAATACCTTCGGCGCATCTCAGATCTCTTGCTTCAGTACCATCTGCTCTTGCTCATATGTTACCTTCTAAAATGATTGAATGCCAACCAATTGCTTTTGGGGTAGCGCCTCTCTGTATTCCTAGTATCTCTTGATGTCCCCTGCTTCATTCAGTATTGAGCCCATAGAATTCTTCAGTATTTCACCTGGAGTCCTGGATTTTCCCTCACTTGTTTCATTTTGAGATGCAAGCCCTTCTCTGTCGGTTTCCGACTTGCTGGCCTAGGTGTATTTGATTATGAGACATTTCTTTGTCTCCTTAAGCTGCACTTCACCATTTTTTTTTAATTTGCCTTCGCTACTGCATGTTCCAGAGCAAGCTTCAGCATCTCTCCTGTCACGCATTTGACCTTTTCTTTCTTTCGTGATCTTTTAATGACCCCTTGCTTTCTTCATGAACAACGTCCTTCCATAGCTCACCAGATCTTCTGCTGGTGATCAATGTAGCAACTTGATTCTTGAGAGGGTTTTGAAATTCAGGTGGGATATAGTCAAGGCCTACCCTTGGTTCTCATGGATGTGTTTTAATGTCCTGAAACTTGAATTTGAACTCGCATGTGAGCAATCAGTGGCCTGTCCCACAGCCTAGCTCTGACCTTGTACTGAATGGTGACTTTGAACTTCTCCATCACCTCTCTCCACAGATGCAGTTAATTTGAACCCTGTGCCTTTTATTTGGTGAGGTCCATATATACAGCAGCATTTATGTTGTTGATACAATAGATCAAATAGTTATTTGCAGTCCATATATTGCTGATCTTTAAGAATTGCATCATGCACGTTCTGGCATCATTTCTATTGACCAAGGAAATATTTTCCAGCGATGGACCCTTCTTCTTGGTTTCCTACTTTCATTTTAAGTCCTACAAGTTATGAATTTATCTTGATCGCATGTGTCTTCAGGTTCAGAGTGTACAGATTAGTAAAGGTCTTTAGTTTCTTCATATTTTGCACTGTCGGTTGGTGTGTAAATTTGAACCATAGTAGTATTAACCGCCAATCTTCCTTGCCGACATGTGGGTATTGTTCTGTAACTACCTGTGCGGCACTTAAGGACAGATGATGAAAAGCTATTTTTCATGATGATGAATGCGATACCATTCCTTTTCAATTTATCATTCTGTGCAGAGTACACCCTGATGATTCAACATGGCTTATGTCAGCCTGTGTCAGCCCACTCATGCTTCAGGGCACTGAGTTTATGCATTCTGTTTCCTTGTTGTTGAATTCCAATTTTCCTATATTCATATGTTGTACATTTCCCAGACAAGCTGACAGAGGAGCGCTGCGTCCCTCACCCCCTTGGAGCCACTGTGCGCTGAACACCGGTGACTGCGGTGGGTTGGAATAGATTAGGGCGAGGTTAAGAGCAGTGACGGTGGCACTGAGATGGTCACAGGGGCAAAGAGGGGACACAGGACAAGCAAGCCAGTTAGCATCTGTGCACCACAGGGCACCTAGAAGGTGGCTTCACGAAGTTCCTGGGAAATGTTCATTATCTTTTTATTTCGTTTTCCTACAAACGTTTGAATGCCCTTTCATATTAAACAGCTCCAGACAGAGTGCTTATGAGTCTTAGACATCACTTTAACATTGCACCGAGTGTGCGTGTTCAGAGCAGCAGGGGAAGAGGACATTTATGTCTCCACTCCAGCTCCGAGTCTACGAAACATGATCGCCTATCTCTGGATTTTGGTACTTTTTTAATACACAAAAAATTATAAAAAACTAACCCGTACTCAGACACACACCGAGAAGTGAGGGGGCTGTGAGCCCACTTTCAGGAAGGTGTCAGGTGTGCTGGGGATTCCCACCCCCTTCATTCCTTTCCCTGTCTAGGCTCCCCCTCCTTGCTTCCTACTTGCCTGAGAGGTGCTTAAAAGCCCAGACTCACGGCGGCTCTGAGAGGCCTGAGGAGGTGCTTCATCGTCTCTCAGTGACAGAAGAGAAGGAGATAATTGCCTTTTCTGAGGGCAACGGACGTATCTGGGTTGGGCTGTCTCATTTCTTTGTCACAGGGGCAAACAGTGGTGTCGCTCACCACTTCTCTTGTGCGGGACCCAGGCCACTTTGTCTGAGCCCGTGTGGGCAGTGTGCTCCTTGCCCATCCACCAACTCTGATGAAGCCTGCATGGGGTGTCGCCCTGCTGAACGAGTGGCAGACTTGGGTGGGAGTGCTTGGAGCAGAGAGGAGGGTAAGACCAAGTGCAAGGATGCCATGCAGTTGGAGCGTGAATAAAGAAGCAGCAGAGATGCAGGAGCAGAGGGCAGAAGGTAAAGACAGCTCTAAGCAGCGGTGGCCATTTGGTCCTTTAGCACCTGCAACGACACACCCCACCCAGCATTCTGAGCATAGGTCCCTACACGGCTCCTGCCCCAGGGTGGAGACAGGTTACACATCCAACGTCTTGCTCAAGCAACCTCAAGGATCGGAGTACTGAGGAACAAGCAGGGTCCGCCATCTCCTGTCAAGGTGATATGAAAACTACCTACCATTCAGATGACTCTCACACTTGGGGACTCCACATTGCTCTGAGGACTGCTGGGCCCCACAGGATGTTTAGCATCTGAGCTTTTTGAAGCCGATGTCACTCCTTCTTTTCTGAGACACCTTAGTGGGGAACTCAAATTCCCATACTTCCCACTAGCAGCTGAGTGCTTTGGCCATGCACACCACCCAGGGACCCTGCACACAAATCCAGGGAGGGATCAAGGTGGCTGGCAAGCAGATTTGAAGGGTCTCCATGGGAGCCTTCCACGTACTACTCCCATTCCTACTGCCTCTTCAGCCCCAGAGAACACCTGCCGTTAGTCTAACCAGGATGGATGCTTCCCTCACCTTCCCAAGCAGTAGACCTTACTAATCTCCACACTCATCCCCACGGGGCCGATGCTTGTTTCCACCCCTCTCAGTGAGACAAACACGCCCTGTGAGAATAAGCCCGCTTGGTGTGCTGAGCTTGAAAATCCAAACGCTCTCTTAGCTCCTGTCCCAAAGGTCAGTGATTCAAATCCACCAGGCTCTCCATGGAACACAGAGGTGGCAGGCTGCTTATGTAACGCGTACCACCTTGGAGATGTCATGTAATGGTCTCCTCTTCCCTACAGTGGGAATCTGCTTGCAGCAATGGGCTGTGTCTTTGATGTCTTGGTTTTAGCTTGGAGTCCACCCTCTGTAAGGGTGACGGTGGAATCTGGGGGCCAGGCATGCATTCAGCAAGTGGTTCCTTACCTTAGCAATCGACAGGGCCCAGCCCCTGTGCTCAGTGCACCAGGGACGTGGCAGCAGCTGTGACGACATCCAGTGCCGCAGGAGCTGGGGCGCAGTGGCAGGAGGAACGCAGGCACCGTGGGGACACAAGCACAGGACAGGTGAGCTCTGTTCATCCTGTGTGGGGAGGAATAGGACGTCTGCCCAACAGATATTCCATCTAGGTCTTGATGGATGAATAGGAGTTTATCAGGGAGAAGGCCTCCTATCTTTGAAGGCCCAAGCAAGACCGGGCCTTCAGGGTTCTGCATGGGGTTCAGGACATCTGGAGGGCAGCATGTCTTGTCTGCAGGGGGAGCAGGAGAGAGGCAATTTGAGGGAAGGGGAGCAATGTCGTAATTAAAGTGTTGGCACTTAAGATGATGAAAAGCCGGGTTCAGCCTTAAGTAGGGAGCGACAGGGGCATATTTATGTTTTCAACAGTTGAGTTGGCAGTGGTGGCCTTGAGGCTTTTATAGGGTAATGTGCTAATGGCCGAAGTTCAGACGTCAGTGATCAGGGAGCAGCGGATGAAATAGGGAAATCGTGATCTCTCACCCTCGCAAGCACACTGACTCCATGAAGGCCAGCGACCAGGTGTCCCTGTCCGACACACCTGGCCTCTCCAAGCTGAGCAATGATTCCCAAACCGCTCCCTCCTGGCCGTAATGGCTGAATGTCCAGCTCTCTCCCACAAGCTTTCTCCAGGCCCGGTGAGGACGTGGACGGTCCTTAGCAGGCTGGCATGAGGTGGAGCTCACACTTGCACGGGGCCCACTGCACAGAACTCCGAGAAATCGGGATGGGTGATCAGGTGGCACCGTCCATCAATGAAGTACATCTGGGTGAGGGACTCAATGCCGTCCAGCCTGCTCTCTCCCCTCTCTGCTGTCCTCCATGATGCACGGCTCTTACTGTCCCGAGTCACCTGTTTGGGTGGTTGCTCACTACTGTACCTGCGCAGAGCAGCCTGCTGCATAAACAAGCAAGACCATGCCTGTCCCTGGGCCCCCCTCATAATCTCTGTGATGGTGAACCCCCATGGCAGGCCCTGTGCCCATTCACCAGCAGTCCGTGGTCTAGGCATGCCTGCGCCCACCCCACGAGCGCTGTTGTTTTTAATACCATCGAGTTGGCTCCAGTCCATAGCAGAATCAAACACGGCCTGTCCCCGCTCAGCCTCTTGTATTTTGTTCTGTTCCGACCACAGTTGCAGCCACTGTGTCAGGCCATCTGATCAAGGGTCTTTCCCTGTTTCAGTGCCCCTCGATTTCACCAAATGTAGTATTCTTCATCAGGGATTCTTCCTGGAACTTTCCGGGGATTTGTTGAGATAAACTCTTGCCATCTTTGCTTCTAAGAAGCATTTTGACTGGACTTCGTCCGAGGTGGATTGGGTTGTTCTTCCGGCAGTCACGTTGCTGTCAGCACCACTCACCAGCCCTGGCCTTCAAATGTGTTGCCTATTTCGCGGTCTTCCATATTCCATACCCCACTTTCTCATGTGCCTACGGAGATGGAAAACAACATGACCTGGCCAGGCGCACCTTACTCGTCAAAGTGACGTCTTTGACGATTTGTCCAACGCAATCCGTCCTTTGACCTCTTCACTGCTGCTTCCCGGAGTATCAGTTATGGATCCAAGGAAGGTGAAATCCTTGATGACTTCCATCTTCTCTCCATTTAGCGCCAGGTTTCCTATTGATCAGTGGTGAAGAGTCTGGTTTTCTTTACACCGCGTCACCCTGCATAGTACGGGCTGCCTGCTGGCTTCGATCTTCTCTCAGTGAGTGCTTCAGGCCCTCCTGGCTTTCAGCAAGAGTCTAAAGTCATTTGTGCATCACGGGCTGTTAAGGAGCTTCCCTCAGATCCTGGCTCTGCATCCTTCATGCCGTGCACTGTAATTCAAAGTATCCGTCCATCCCTTACTCTTCCCGTTTCATTGTACAGATTTTCATTGTGCGCACGGCTCGGGCCGGGTGCACCTGCGTACTCAAAGTGACCTCCACAATCTCTAAACTTCAAGGTGGCCGCTTTGAAGAGCAGAACGTCCAGAGCTATGGAGCTTTAGATGTCCCCAGTGGTGTAGTGGGTACACATTGGACTGCTAACCTCAAGGTCAGAAGTTCAACACCCCTAGTTGCTCCTTGGGAGAAGCATGAAACTTTCTACTCCTGTAAAGAGTTACAGCCTTGGAAACCGCCGGGACCGCTCTGCCCTGTCCTAAAGGGTCACGATGAGTCAGCACCGACTCAGTGGCCGTGAGTTCGGTTTGAATGTAGGGTGTCAGCAGGACCCGGCCCTCCCTGTCCACTCTGGGGGAGAGTCCTCCCATGCTCCTCCAGCTCCCGTAGCTGCAGGCTCTCTGGTTGTGAGAGGGCCTCAGAGGCCATTCCCCTGTGCTTATTGCTGCCGGTAGGTGCCATTGTGTTGGCTCTGACAGAGAAGTAACTATTTAAGCGTCTTGGTTGCATGTTTTGATCAATTTCCGTTTGAAGATTTTCATAGAGTTCTTCAGTTTCTTCATCACTGGCTTTTATGGTTGGAGTTCAGATTTGAAGAGCCTGCTTGCATCGTGGGTTATGGATTGAGCTGCTAATCACAAGGTCAACTGTTTGAATCCATCAGCCCCTCCGTGGCATGAAGATGAGACTCTGCTTTGAACAAGATTCAAGCCTTGGTGAGTTCAGTTTTGATTTTTAGTGTCAATTTGAACCACAGTTGGATAAATCTCTTCCTCGAGGTTGACTACCATTCTCTCACAGACAACATTATAGTTCAAGACGGCTCTTGGAATGGTCTTTGGATGAGAAATGCACCGCTATTCCTCTTGAGTGTGTCTTTCTGGCATAGTACACCACAAGACTGTCTGATTCATCAGTCCATGTGAAATCACTGATGCCTAGAACATCGATCTTTATGTGTTCCAATTTTTGACAACTTCCAATTTCCTTGCTTCGTACTTGGTATATTCCATGTTCTGATTATTAATGGATGCTGGCAGTTATTTCTCCTCACTTTGAGTCGTGCCTCATCAGCAGATGAAGGCTCTGAAAGCGCTCTCCCTTGGACATCATTAAGGTCAACTCTACTTTGAGGAGAAAGCTCTTTCCCAGTTGTACTGTGGGTGCCTTTCGACCCGAGGGCTCGTAGTTGGGCACAGTGACAGAGTGTTCCGCTGCTGCTCATAAGATGTTCAGTGTCTAATCACTCAGAAGTGGACCCCTGCTTCCTTTCTCTGAAGCTTGTTCTTAGTCTGCAAGCTCTGCTGAAACCTGGTCAGCATGGGGGGCCCTGCTGGTAGTTGTAGTCCTAGTGGCGAAGCTTCCAGCATCACGCCCTCTGGAAGTCCTCGGATGTTGGAAGTGTCTTCCAAGCTGGAGAAGGGCAGCCACCAACTTCCGCCCATTTATTTTCACAGACAGAGAGGAAGGGCATTCCCTTCTGACTGCTCCCTGCTGTGTCACGGGGGCCACTCTTTCACCAATCCCGCGACACTTGGGAATGAAGAGCAAGACTGGCCAGTTGCTTTGCCAAGGGCACGGTGACTTAGTCTCCTATCAAAATGTGCCTGTGTGAGTTGGGAAGGGGTGGGGGTGGAGGGACTGGTCACTGAGGTGCCCACTGTTTGCCACCCTCGGGCTCAGCTCCATGTTGTTGCTGTTAGCTCCTATTGAATCAGCTCTGACTTACAGTGGCCCCTAAATATCTAACAGAATAAAGTGTTGCCTAGACCTAGGTTTGGGCTCATTACTGTCACGTCTGTGTGTTCATTGCTGCCCATTGTTGAGCAGGAATTGCGTCCCTGGACATAGGGCAGTAGGTGCACTGGGAAGCCATGAAGCAAGCCGTAGTCAGGCACACGGGCCTTTGATCCCAGCCTTGATGTTTATGAGCCATGTGGCTTTAGATGCAAAGCACCTCCTCCCTGGACACTGCTCCCAGCAGTGCAAACACCTTGACCCCTGGGTCTCGAAGGGGCAGGGCAACCGTGGGTTGTGATGTAAAGCCACAGGCTGTCCCAACTCAGAGCGCAGTTCTATTCGTCTTGTCACAAAGCATAATGAGACGGGAGAGAGGATGAAAAAACCTTTGATTTATTTTATTTTATTTTTTTCCCCTCCAATTTGTAAAACGGTGCCCTGTGAGAGCATTCCGCCTCCGGGCTCAAGTACAAAACTTGAAAACATTTAATTAAAAAGCAGGAAGCAGCCTCCCAGGGGCTGGAGTGAGCATGGCTGCCCCGCAGGGCTGCCCCACGGGCTGAGCTGGGGAGGCAGCCTCCCGAGAAGCCCACTGGGGCCTGGACCCAGCTGCACGTGGGGTCACCAGAGTCTGATATGCAAGTGTTTGAGGGCCTCTGTGGCAAAGCCCAGCCAGGCGGGGTGGCAGCGCTGTTTGGTGTTAATTGGAGGCAGGTGTTTGGATGGGCTGACAGTCATGGTTCTTAAGCAGACAGACTCACACTAGGCTTGCTGGGGGAGGGATGAAGGATGAGAAAATGCATTTCTATTGGTCTCAACCATCGATGTAAGATATTTCGGTCACTGCAGTCCTTGGGGACAAAGACACCGGCGACAGGCGCTCCTCATTTCCCTGGCCTTCACTTTATTGTGTGTTGCGGATATGGAATTTATTGTTGACAAGTTGAGGGCTGGCGACCCCTGCATCCAGAGCGTCTATGGACGCCCTTTTCTCAACATCCCATGCCCTTTGGGCGTGTCCGTGCCTTGTGTCGGCCACTTTCACAATGTTCCAAGCATTTTCCCCTCATGCTGTTGCATCGTGGCCGACTGCAGCTCAGTAGACTGCCGGCTTCGGTCGGCATCACTTTGCTATGGGGAGGAAGCTAGCCACGGTGGCATGGCTGCCTTTGTTTGGAGGTTTGCCAGAAATGGTGGTTGTCTAGCAGCAAACCCCCCGTATCTTTGAGATCCCCCTGGGCTTACGTTTTTAGCCCTGGGGTCCAATCAACGCTGGCCAAGCAGGAGTCTGGGTGCCTTCTCCCACCGGGCCAAGAGTCCTGCAGTCTGCCTGGAGGACCTGGTTTCCGGGGTGTAGGGAGGTCACCTCCATCATCCTTGGCTTCTTGGAGCCAAATGTCCTCCTCTGCCCCTGGGAGGGAGTACAGCTTCCACCTGTCGATGAGAACGGACCAGATCAGAAGGACCAAAGCGTGTTCCTCCCTTGGAAGGGCTATTCTCTGGACTAGTTGCCAACTCAAATTATGCTTCATTGCACTCCCCGAGCTAAATCGCAGAGACTACACAAAGGGCTCAGATGCCTCAAATAATATCGTGTCAAAACGTGCCAAATAAGAAGAGGGGAACTGTCGCCAGTGTTTGAGACATTGGAGAAAACCAACGTCCAACTATTAAGCAGCACTCTTTTTTAAAGTGAAGCCCAGATTCTGCAAGTTGAAGCACAACCACAAAAGGCTCAAATCTATCACTTTGTGACTTTGGTCTTGCTCAGAGGAGCCTGGCCCTCGGCTTGGCTATGGTCTTATGTCCCCCACGGCTGAGTCTGGCCCACTGTCCAGAGGAAATACTGAAGTGCCCCCTTGATCATTTGATAAGGCTAGCCCAACGTCAGCCCTGCCACACGTCCCCATTGTTAAGTGAGGGGTCCAGGCGTTAGGAAGTGCCGATGGATTGTGGATGGCTTTCTGCACAGTGAGAGCCACACTGCTCTCAGAGCCACACTGCTCTCAGAGCCACACTGCTCTCAGCCACACTGCCTTCTCATGGCAGAAACAGGAGCAGTGCAGAGCAGGGGCGGGGAAGACACGTTCTTGCATTCACCTAGCTGTTGGCTAATGGGTCAGTCCCTGCTGTTCTGAGTCCATGGCCTCTGGAGAAATCTTCCTACCGGAAGCAAACTTGACACCATGGCTATTGTGTGATGGGTGTGGGGGCTCCCTCTGGGTGTAAAAGCCACAGTGGGCCCTATGCGATCCCAACTTGTGGGGGACACATATTTCCATATCACCTACTTACACCTTTTTGTCATGAATGGCCAATAGGCTAACATCAACTCCTGGTGTCCTGACTTGTGAGAGAAGGGAGCATGGCCCGGCCCTGCACCATCTCCATGACCCTTCCAAGCAGGATGCTCATCTTCCAGCTTCCAGGGCTCAATCAGGCGATGTGCTGCTGGGATTCACAAGTTCTCACTGCTCGGTTCCAGAAGTAGATCACCACCAGCCCTTTCCTTTGCCTGGAAGCTCTGCCGAGACCTGCTCACCAGGGCGGCCCTGCAACTATTGAAGCATCACTGTTGTCTCTGCCAGCATCACAGTGTCTCACAGCCCTTCAATGGGCTGCACTGGGAAATAGGTGGTATACTGAGGACTTAGCATATCAGCCCCCTGCGTGCCTGGCACCTGACACTTTTACTTGCCTCTCGGAGAGGCACCTGCTCTTGTGTCTGCAGTGTCCCCAGCACCACTTCTGGCTCTGGCCTCTGTCCCTCTTCCTCCCACACTTGTCACAGTTAGAGTGCCTCTCTGATTCTTGAGGTAAACCCTCTTTGATGCCACTGAAGGGTGGGCCTCGGGGAGCCAGCCGAGCACCCATGGCCTCCACCGTGAGTCCTCCCAGGCATGTCCGTCTGGCCTGGCACCAGAGCATGCCCTTAGCGCATTGGCTGTCTGTGTGACAGCATCCTCGTATCCACTCTCTCGTATCCTCGTCTCATCTCTCCTCTACATCTTAAGCCTTGTCCCACTGGTCCAGTGCCCACATCCAAGAAGGTGAGTCTCTCCACATTTCCACATTTCCAACCTGCTTCCAAACCAGCTAACCTCTGCCCTTCCCAGGACCAGTGTCCTTGGATTGTGCCTTTGGTTTGGGGGCCCAGAAGAATGTCCTTCTCTGGCTTCTGTGGAGACCACTGGTCAGTGTATTAGCTGTCAGAGAGGTATTCAAAGTTCATGCATAAAGTGTCGGTGTTCTCCTCCTGGCATGGAGACCCCTGAAGAGATGTGCACATCCTTCAAATGCACGCTGACCTCTTGGTGGATCACCTGCCGGTGGACCACATGGCTCCCCTGGCGTCTGTTTTATCTCTCCACTGCCCCCTCTCCCCCTGCACTTCTGCTGATTTGCTCTCAGGGGCCATACTGCACCTGCCTGTGCAGCTGGATCGGCCCATCCTGTCGGGTCGATGTCAGTGTTTGAAGCAGTCAGTGCCTGCGCGACGATGACTCTCTGGTGCCTCACCTAGGCTGGCCGAGGCGTTTCCCAGGCACACTGACTGTGGTGCTGGGTGTTTATGTCGGCTTCTACCGAGATGAGAGTGCAGCGGGGGAGTCCAACCTATGGGTCAGGTCATCCTCTGATAGTGTCTCTTTGGGGTGCAGCCTTTTCATAAGACAAACACTTGGAAGCCCACTCTCTCTCCCTTCACCTTTCTCCTTGCTTGGGTGTCTGCCTCCAGTGCTGTTGGCACCCTCGCCACACTCCCACTGACCTTGGAGCCATTCAGCCTGGGTCTCCCCGCTTCCTGCGTCCCCTTTCTGCATCCCTGACCTGCAGCGGCGTGAGTCTGAAGAGGCTCTGGCTAGCAGTAGACCCACAGGCTTCCGTAGGACTGGGCTGGGGTGCCTTCTGGATATAAAATTATTTCTTGATCTGCTTGTGTTTCTGTAGATACTCTCGCCTCGCTTCTTGATCTGCTTGTGTACCCATAGACAAACCAACTGACCGTCTGGGGGTGGAGGGTGTCAGTGATATTTTTCCCTTCTAAGCTCTCATGTCTGGTTCTCAGCCGGGTTTCTCCCAGCCCCAGGGCCCCATTCTGCACGTAGAGGAAGAGTGGAAGCATGACCCTCTCCGCCCCACTTCTGTTCTTGTGAGCTGCATAGGGTCAGAGTCCACTCATATCGGCCCACGTGCAGCCAGGGGAACCATGGGCCTAGACTAGTGACGCCCTTGTGAGTGTCCGTGTGCTTGAATCCAGCGCAGCAACCACTGTGGCTCTTCCGCCCCAGGGGCTTCACTGAAGACGCATCGCCCTCTGTCCTACACCCCAGATGATGGGCTTTTACAAATCGGGGGTTTGAGCAACTCTATCCACAGCCTGTTGGGGACTGCGCATCTCTGTGCGTCCCTGGGGCCCTCTGCGGCTGTCCTCACACCTCAGACCCTATTGCACACTTCACAGACGACCCCTGGTGTCTGAGTCACTTGATCCACCCGGGGAAACCAGAGCGTCCCTGGGACTCACACTGCTGTGCTTGGGCACTCGCCCTCCCCAGGGTCTGCCTGCAGCTCAGGCGGCATTCCACTGTGGCCCACTGGGCTCTCAGTAGCTCAGCTGGGAAGGCTTACCTGGAGGGAAGGCTTACCTGGAGTTCAATAAGTGGCATCTCCATTTTACTGACAGTTTCCCCCCCTGGGGTCCATCTCGCCTTCGCAGCGAGTCGTACCCCAGCTTGGCCTCTGTTGTCTAAGAGCGCCTGTGGTAGCTACACCATCTGCGGTCAATTTGAGGCTTAAGAGTGAAGGGGTGGAATTTAGCCTGTCGATCAGGCTGCAGCTTGATGACCATATTTGGAGACGCTATGGAGATAAATAGTTCGCTGGAGACCAGACCCATACACTCTGCTTGTCTCCCTGCGATACAGTCCCATTGACAAGCCACATGGAGCTACCCTGATGAAGTCAGAGCCCTGAAGCTGGAAGAGCCACGTGGAGACCCATGCCAGTGCTGAGATGCTTCCGGTGCTGAGATGCTTCCACCGCCACTGGATTCAAAGACTTCCCCCACACTGGACTTTATAGATTGACCTCAGACATGTGGGCTAATATCTGACTTATTGGCTTGATCTGGACTGGGCTGGAATGCTTCTTTGATGCACAGTTGCTTTTGTATATAAGCCCTTTCTTATCCACGTGTGGGTGTCTATGAACTTGTTTCTCTAGTCTACCCAGACCATCACAGTGCCACTCTGCTTGGACGAGAGCCACCTGTGCCACCGACAAAGCCCGGGAGGTTCAGGAAAGAAGGCAGAGAGGACACAGGGAAGGAGCGGGCTGAGTGCAGCTGCTCCGAGGGAAGTGACGTCAGTGGCATAAAACACCATGCCCGGCCACGGTTGCATGGGAGACTGACGCTCTCTGTAAACCGTCACTCAGTTCACAATAAAACAATGAAAAGGGAGCGCGATGGAGCAGAGTAGTTCTACTCCAACGCGCCAACACCCCAGGGAGTCCCTGTGGGCCAAGTTCCCACTCAACGGGAGATAAAACCAACAGCAAAAGAAGCAACGGCAGTGGTGGACTAGAGAAACAAGGTCATAGACATTCGTATGGGTTTAAGAAAGAACTTTATGTACAAGAGCGATTGAATACTGAGAAAATATCTGCACTGCGATCAGACTGCGCTTTAGTCCGTGGCGTTACCGCGATGTAACGAGGTTGGTGATCATCGCCCGGAACAGTTGTCTCTGGGGATTAACAAAGGAGGGCTGCCTGTGTGCCGTGGAAAATTTAAAAGTGGGGGGAAGCATTAGTCATGATAGGGGTACCCTTGGCACAGGCTGAGGACTCAGTGTGGAGGGGCCATCGGCATGACCCCAAGTCCAGAGGCTCCACTTACCTACCCCCTTCTGTTTCCTCATCTGGGGTTTAAGAGGGAGCCTGGCCAGGAACTGTGGGGGTGAGTGGAACTGGGGTGGCCATTCCAGCACAACAGCCTCAGACATGGACCCTAGCTTCCATGCTCCCTAACTTGGGCCTCAGTCTCACATTTGTAAAATGGAGAGAGTGCATGAGCCCATGGGTGCTCACAAATGTTTAATGAGCCCAGACATGGAAAATGCCAGAACTCGCTCCCAGCAGCACCACCTGCGAACTGTGGACGTTGGCCAGGCCGTGGACCACCTCAGGTCCCCAGTTTGTCACGGAAAGCATGCTCCTTTTATCTTATCCCTGCCTCCCCCCAACAGTGACGTGGGACTCTCGCAGTGGGATGTCCGCAAGGAGATGCTTAGGGGCTGGGTGACAGAAGGAAACAAGGCCCCCTGTCACCTGTCTACTCTTTCAGAATGACAGTCTCTGTTCCCAAAATTCCAAGCCTGGCTGTGTATATGGATGCGTGTGTATGTGTCCATGAGTGTGTGTGGATATGCATGTGTCTGTGTGCTATGCGTTTGTGTGTGCATCCCAATGTGTGTTAGTGTGTGTGTGTGCATGTGTGTGGGAATGTGTTGCCTGTGGGGGTGTGTGTATGAGAATGTGTGAATGTGGATGCGAGTGTGAGCATTTGAGTTTCACATTCATGAGTGTGTTTGCGTCTGTGCATGAGAGTGTTGCAGGTGAGCGTGTGAGTATTGGTCAGTGAGTGTGTCTATGTGTGTGAGCGTGTGTGTGAATGCTTATCTGCTTGTGCGTGTGTCTGTAGTGTGTCGATGTGTGTGTTAGTGCATGCATGTATGAGGGTGTATGTACACGTGTAATCGATTAATGTGCATGTGTGTGAGTATGTAAATGAATATGCATATGAATGTGTGTGTGTGTGAGTAATCACACGTGTGTTTCTATCTGTGTTAGTCCCGGTGGACTAGAGAAACAAATTCATAGATGTTCATATGTGTATAAGAAAGAGCCCCATATAAAAGAGCAATTGTACATTGAGAAATCATCCCAGACCCGTCTAGATCAAGCCCATAAGTTTCATATTAGCCTAGATGTCTGATACCAGTCTATAAAGTCCTCTTCAGACTCACGCAGTAACTGAATGCAGGAAGATCACAGGTCAGTGGGTGGGAAGTCTTGGGGATCCAGTGGCAATGGCAGCCTCTCGGTGCTGGCGTGGGTCTCCACGTGGCTCCTCCAGCTCCAGGGCTCTAGCATAGCTCCACATCTTTTCAAGAGGAAGAGGAAGCAGAGAGAGAGTGTGTTTCTGCCCTCCAGTGAGCTAGTAATCTCTGTGGCACCTCCAAATGGGGTCATCAAGCTGTGACTTGGTTGACAGGCTAGAATCCACCCCTTTGCTAGTTGATACCAGATTATGTAGCTACCACAGTATCTGTGCACGAGAGTGAATGGGATTGTGTGGGTGGAGTGGTTTTCTGTGAATATGCGAGAGTGTGTTTTCTTGTGTGTGCACACACATGTTTCTCAGCGTGGGGCACGGTGGGTTCCTCCTGGCTTTGCAGTCCACGGATGGCCCTTGTCCACCTACAGGAGCTGTTGGGCTAGTGTGACTGGCCCCCTTGGGGGGAAGAAGCAGGATTCACGGGTGGGTGGTGGACACAGCATGGACCCTCTCAGTGTGGCCGCCCAGCCTCAACGCTCCCTTGTGCAGAGTGGGCTCTTCCTCCACTTGCCAAACTCACGCTGGCTTCTCACTTGGCCTTCCGAGCGGGCCTGTCTGCCTTTCCCGTGTCCCTTTCCCACAGCCTGCAAAACAACTCGTCCTTGTCACCAGCCATTAACGCGCCATCCACTTAACGCACTGCTTATACAAAAGTATTTATTAAGCAACATTTCAGGCAATATTAATAAGCACCCTTACGCGGCAGACTCTGCACATCTCCGCCTCTGGACACGATGGCCTAATCGGGCAGAATTCACCGAATTGCCCCCTCTTCCTCATCTCTATGTACATAGGAAATATTTGTTGGCCGGTTGGTTGGTTTTATTTGTCCTAAAATTACTTATCCCGGCATTAGAGCATTCTAGGGTTTAATGAACAATTAAGCGCTCCTTTATTCTCCACCCTTTATGACAATGCTGTAACGCACTCCAGTGTTTGGCAAATACCGAGGCCCGTTGTTATTAAAAGCAGTTTAATTATAGCAGCGATTGCCCATTTATTACATTATGATTATGCGGTACGCCTGGTAGCCCTTCTCCCCGCTGACGCACCTTGGAATTCTGTAATCTACAGGCACCGTCACCTCAGAAAGCGCCCGGCTCTCTGGTTCTGACGTGCCATCTCCTTTGGAAGGGTATGTATCTTGTATCTTCCCTAGTGGTGTCATGGGGAAGCATTGGTCTGAGATCCCCATGGTCAGCAGTTTGAAACCACCTGTCCCTTCAGCATGCCCCCTCCCCCCCACACCATACAGAGGCACACCCCATCAGATGGAAATGAGGCTGACTTCTTTTTGAAGAAGTTCCATTATCGACCTCCCATTTTAAGGATAAGAGATACATTTATCTTTGTCTCTTTGGTGGTGAAAGGCCAGCCGTCCCACCTGTCCTTTGCTGTGAAAATATGCAGGGACCCCGGGGAGGATCATGTCCCCCATCTTAGCAAGTTGCGTTTTTCAGCGGGTGGGATCTGGAGGGAACCTGGAGAAATGAGAACTCAGGGTGGGGCAGTTGACGTGAAGTTATGTACCTACCTCCAAGTCAACGGTGACTTCCTTCCAGGGTGTAGAGGTGACACTGAAGGCAGATCTTGGACAACACCAGCACAGTCTCTAACCCACTCAGTACACCCCAAGCCTTGGTGCCTGCAAACATCCCTTCTTGAGAACGTTTCCTGGTTCAGGCAGCTGTGTGACCTGACCTCACAAGGCTTTCAGGATTGTTTTCTCCCCCTTCCATTGTTCTCCCAAGCACTCCATTCAAACCCAAGCCTAACTCAAGGCTGACTCACAGTGACCCCATAGGAAAGGGTAGGATTCCCACTGTAAGTGTTGGAGACTGTAGCTGTTTATGGGTGTAGAAAGCCCTGACTTTCTTCTGAGGAGCAGCTGGTGGCTTCAAACTGCTGACCTTGCAAACCCAGCCCAATGCATGACCACTACCCCAACGGAGCTCCCCCCTAAGCTCCACGAGTCCTCACTTAAGTTCTCCTCAGATGCCAGCACGAGACGGGCTTTGCTACCAGCTCTCTCACGCACCATCTTCAGCATGAAACAGCTGGTGCTGCCCAGCACAATCCATCCCAGTGCGTGGAGTGCTCCCTGGGAGATGACCTCGCTGGGAGCGCACGTCAGCCTAGAGCGCTGGGCTCTGTTGAGGTCTATCAATGTGGGATCACACTGACATCGGCCAGTAGAAAGGTGTGCGAGGAAGGGTGGCCGGCAGTCAGCGTGTGTGTCTGGGCTGGGAGCAGTTGAGAATAGGAGGGGGAGGTGGCCGGCGTGACTCAGAGAATACAATCAGTGTCGCTGATTGTTCCTGTAGAAATTGTTGAATTGGTGGACGTATGTGCTGCAGGGTATATTTTCAACAGCAATAAAGACACATGCTGGAACAATAAAATAAAGTCAGATTAAGATCAAAGGTCGGGGAAGGTGGGAGAAAGATGGACTCACCTGGGTGACTAACTGGCTGCCCAACCCTTTCCTGTGACGTGAGCAGGCTGTGAGGACCTGCCAGGTGCTCACCGCTTCCTGTGGCTCGAAGATCTGCGGTCAAGTGGACAGCCCACTACTGCAGACACCCAGTAGGCGCTTTGCCATCAGGAAAACGAGGCAAGCGAGCTTGCGCCGTTCCGCCTTCCTGCAGGAGAGCAGGTGCAGGGGGAGGCTCCTTGGAATCAAACATGGAATTAACAAGATGTTACGTCTGCCTTCATGACAAAGGCAGGCAGCTCAACCGAGCAATAATTAGCCCTGACTGTTCTGACACTTGGTAATAATATCTTAGACTTATAAAAATAACTGGAATGTGGGAGTAACCCACGTGAATTAAGCATGCCTTGGCTGGTCTAGAGCCTTCCCTGGGAGTGGGTAAGAGACACATCTCACCATTTCAGGGGCCAACCCAGAAATGGGCGGCAAGCGAGTGGCAGTGTGGCATGACGTTGAGAGATCTTCCTGCCGCGGCGTTAGCAGCCTGGGAGGCACACGGGCTGGCAGGGGCTCCCCCATGGCAGATGGTCTAGCCGCTCCCTGATCACATCCATTCAGCTCATTCATGCTGACAAAGCAGGTTGGGTTAGGATGGCACTGCACCGTCGCAGTTTAAGGTGCCGGCTTGGGCTTCGGATGGCTTGTTGTGAAGGGCTGTGCTAACCGAGTGCTCTCTGGCTTCGCTGGAGCGATCTGGATCCCAGGAAAAGCCGCCCGTGGGAGGTCGCCTCTTGGAAAGGCTGAGCAATGTGCCGGGAGACAGACACACAGGCTTGGTACCAGAATTCACCAGGTGTGCATCCTGGCCCTTCCATTCCAGCCTCTGAGCTTGGCTAAGGCTCGGCATTTTCTGAGCCCCTGTGGTGATCTCTAACACAGGCTAAGGGCATCCGCCTGGAAGAACTGTCAGGGTGATTAGATGGCAGTACATGTATGAAATTTCTTATGCGTTCTCTGGTGTTCAACAAGGCAGGGTGTACGAATGCCCGGGCTGCATCCTGTGTCCAGGTCTCTGGGCATTTCTCTGACTCACCAGCCAGGCTTCTTACAAGGTGTCTTACCCCTGAAGCGGCTCATCATCACTGGACAAACACAGGGCAGGACACAAGGTGGAGGCTGGGGGAGCCAT
Organism: Tenrec ecaudatus; assembly: GCF_050624435.1. Lineage (NCBI taxonomy): Eukaryota > Metazoa > Chordata > Mammalia > Afrosoricida > Tenrecidae > Tenrec > Tenrec ecaudatus. The sequence continues at coordinate 2,594,511 of NC_134535.1, forward strand.
ATGCAGGTCCAGTGTACGCAGTAAAAAGTACGCTGTGGGGAGCTTTAGGGGTTCTATGCCTGCCCTCGTCCCCTGCCTGTGAAGGAAACATCAAGGCAATGACCGTGCCTCCTTATTCTCAAATCGAGAAGACACCTTTCCTGTGTTGGGTGCCGGGTCATTTTGGGAAAGCGCTCCTTGGCACAGTGAGGACCAACACCACGTCTGTTGTTTTCATTTGTTGTCATTGAGTCAGTTCCGACCCACGGTGACCTGATGGCTGACAGAACCAACATGGTCCAATCTGAACCACTTCATGAGGGCTGGTTTGCTGGTGTCCGTCCGTCTGATGGCGGGTTCCCTCAATTCAGTGACTGTCATCTGCCTGAGCCACCATGATGCTCTTTCTCTGGAGATTGGTTTCTCCTGCGGACGTGAACCCCAGTTTCCTCTGTGTTCATCACATTATTTCCATCCGTGTCAACTTGAAGATGCAGAAGCGGAGGAGTGGAGCACAGCTGCCAAGCCGGTCGCAGCCTGATGGTTCCTCCTTGTGGACGGGCCTTTTCACAAGGAGGGTCCTGAGGACTTCCCCTCTCACTCTCTGCCTTCGTCTTCCTGCTGGGGAGCCACTAAGACACCTGCCAGACCACTGGAGATGTGTCCACTGTCATTGGCTCCACAAGACTTTCCACCCACTGGCCTGTCACCTTTCTGCATTTTGCATCATTGCTTGTGGCTGCATGAGCCTGAAGAGTGATTTAGGGACTAGTATCAGACTTACGGACTTGAGTTGTACTGGGCTGGGGTGTTTTATTGATGCACCGTTACTTCTTGGTATAAAGCTCTCTCTTACACATTTCTGAGTGCCACTGAATTTCTTTCCCTAGTCAGCATGGCCAGAATACATCCTCCCTCTCTAGACCTGAGGTTCTGAGGTCTGCCGATCTAAATGGCGTCTCCGTCATCATCATCAATAGAAAACTTGAACTCAATAAGGCCTTTGAACGCCCCCCCCACCCTCCTTTCCTTCTGCAGGCAGAGCAGGGAGCTTGGGCTTCACTCATTCAGCCAAAGGGAGCCCCTTCTTCATGCTGTGTGTCCTGTCCACACATGTGCATTGGGCCTTTGTGGGGTTTACTAAACGACCCTTGGGCAGTTCCTGCTGTGAGGGATAGATCTGAACAAACAACATTCAGATTCATTCTGTTGCAGTTCCCCAGGGCTGCTGGAAATCCACAATTTAAGAGGCTAACAGTCCAATTTTAGAGTGTTGATTCTAGGGAAAGAAAAAGAGAGAGAGAGAAAAACAGTCAGCGGTGCTCTCTCTCTTGGGGCTCTGGAAAAGGCTCTTGTCTCCTTTCAGCATCTATGGACACAGCGTTCGTTAGAGATCTCCATGTATCTATCTTCTCCTCAATGTAGCCACATCAAGGTTCAGGGGTCCTCGGTCAAAACGTTGCCCTTCACTCTGGGGTCTTCTTTTTAGAAGTAGATGGCCCCTGGGCTCTCTGCTCTGTCTTCTACCTCTTATGCCTTGAGGCAGTGGAAGGTGTTGCTGACCACCCCCCAGGGAATCTGCTTGGCATTGTATGGGGCTGCGCGAGGATGAAGGGTGTGGCAGCACATCACCGAGTGACCACATCATCTTGGCCAACCCCCTGAGGATCCTGCACCAGCCAAGTGGCCACACATTTGGGAGAGATACCAGTCAATCCACGGGAATTCCCAAACCTGGCTGTGGTCCATTTCCACACCCTAATAGAGCCAACTAAAGACCCAGACAGCCGCTTGGAGTCTATTATAATGGGGTCCCATGAGGACATGGCTTAAAGGTGCCCCTTGTCACCCGGGATACTGTGGGAACCACCAATGGACCAGCACATGGGGCCTGATAAGATCTTAAATCCTTCCCGTTCAAGGAATCATTCACGGTCAAAAGTAAAAGACCTGAAATCGGTGCTGTTTATTTCTACCTCCATTGCACACAGGTAATCTAATGTTTCATTCTTTGGCTGTGGAGCAATCTAACTGTGGCTATACAACAAAATGTCCCCGAGCGGAGTGTTTCCAAACAAGAATTCTTTCCCTAGCCCGCAGCTCTGTGGGCTGGACTCAGCTGGGCAGTTCTTCTCTTCCCGGTCTGTTATTAAATGTGTCTGTGTCTAGCCCATTTCTGATGGCCGCCCTCACACCGCTGTTGGCCGGAGTGGTGGGTGGGACTGAGCATTTCTCCCTCCCTGCCCAGCTGCCCAGGTGGAGTCTGTGCACACGGTAGTTGTCTCAGGCTCCTAAAAATCCAGAATCAAAGCATGCATGACCTCTAAAGAGTCCGACTCTTTGCCTCCTTTGTTCCATGCCTTGGGCAGAACATGCTGCGTGCCTAGCGTGACTTTGGGATGAAAGAAGGAGAAAGTAAGTAGTGGTCTTTCTTGTAGTCTCTCCCAGATTGAGACAGAAAAATGAGTGATGTCTGTTGACCCCAGCTTCTCAAGTAGAACAAATAAATCAGCTGCCGCATTCTTCCCTGTCACTGTGTCTGAACACACCACGGAAAGACCCAAACTTAAAGCTGAATGGAGAATGATCTGACATCGAAGGAGGGGTCTGATGCCGTCCTAATTCCCCGTCTCAGTTTCCCACCGCACACCAGAGCACTTTCAGATTTGATCTGTTTCTTCCACTCTGGATGCCAATGCCGCTTCAACACCAATTTAACCAATCTCTATATTTAAATGTGAAAGCTCCTGCCAGCTGAATTGCATGTTTTTACAGAATTAAGCCTAAAACCAAGGAGCGGTGGTGGGGGTGGGGTGGGGGAGAACGTGTCCATGGCAACAGCACACAACATTTCCAACGCAAGTCAGCTCTGTGCCATGTTGGGCTTGCAGGGTGTGGGCGTTCGTGGATCTGGGAGAACCCTAACTCATGACAGACAACACCCATCTGGGTTACTCAGATGTTTAAAGTAGCAACGCGTTAAAGAATCCCCACGTACTATAAGGAGACAGGAGCCGGGTGCTAAGTAGGGCTGGTGATGAAGGCCTCCAGGTCGTTTCTGAAGACAGGACGAGTCCTGAAGCCAGCAATTGCACAGGAGCCGTGGGCTGGGCGCGAAGGCCGCAGGAAGGAGGCGGTCACAGAGGGTGACTGGAGACAGTGCCAAGTGACAGCGCTTGCTGTCTACTCTTCTCGGGAGGACTCGACGGGCGTGCACAGTCTTGCAGCTCTCAGGCCATGAGGCTCCGCATTGTGCCCCCGCGGCGCTCTGGGCAGTCACGACGCTGTTCAAGGGCAAGTGTGCCGGCTTCACTGCCCTCACTGCCAGCTTGTACCTGGGAGAAGCCAGGCCACCCACGCTACCGGATCCCAGCAGCGACGTGTGTTTCCCCAAATCCCAGCCCCACACTGGGCAGTCCTTTCACCCAAGAGGTTTCCTCCTGAGGCGGCCGGGTTGGGTGAGACTGAATTGGGTAAGAATCCATCCATGGGACTGCACCCTGTAATACTCACACACCCCCTCTTGTTGCCCACCCACTGGTCTTTCTTTGTCCCTCTGGAGGAACCCTGGTGGGAAAGCGGGTTCTGTGTGCTCCTTTCCGGTCTGAGAAACTCACAGGGAAATCCTCTTCTGTCCTATGGGGTTGCCATGAGTCAGAATTGACCTCATGGCAGGGAGATGCTGGATGGGAAAACTTATCTTGGGTATTTTTGACATGTGATCAGGAGAGACCAGTCCCGGGGAAGGGCCACCACGCTTGGTGAAGCAGAAGGTCTTGGAAGAAAGATGGAAGCCCTCCCAGGGAGATGGATCGCCACTGTGGCTTCAACAACGGTCACGGCATAATGCCTGCAAAGACGGCATATGACAGACCATGCTTTGTTCTGTTGTATGGAGCGCCGCCATGGGCCAGCACCAGCTTACAGGCGCCTTCCCGTGACAAGACAGGGTAGCTGTGAGCTTGTAGACACTAAGAGGGACCCGAGCTCCCAGTTGGTCCCTAGCACTGTGCCCGGTCCTGATAATGTTCGTTTCTATGGAGCCTGTGCCGACTGCGCCCCACAGAGCCAACCGCTGCGGAACCTGCCCAGTCTTGATGGCCATGGGCTTGCTGGAGTCAGCTACTGTGGCTATTGCGTCAGCCCATCTACTGGAGGCCCTCCCTCGTGTCCAGTGAGCCCCTGCTCTGTCAACACCGTGTCCCTCACACACATTGGTCCAGCCTGTGGATGCGTGCCAAGTAAGTGAGCTCCTCGCATCTGAGGGGCACCCCGGTTGTCTTCCTTCTCAGACAGCCTTCTTCATCCCCGGGCAGTTCCTGGTCTTTTAGGTAGTGCTCATCCAGCCTCACTTCGGAAGTAGAATGAGGGGCCCACGGGCCTATAGCACGAGAACTGTGGAGCGAGAGAGCTCCTGAGGATGAAGGATGGGGAGACTTTATTTCATGCGCAGTAGACGAGCGGCCAGGAGAAGGCCGTCCTGCTCGGTAACGCAGGTCAGTGGGAAGTCGGGAGATGCTCAGCGGGTTAGAGGGACAGTGGAGCTTCAGCAGTGGGCTCAAACCTCCCACTCACGTGGGAATGGTGCCGTAGTGGCCAGGGTTTCTTGCCCTTGCCAAAACCGGCCCGAGAGCACCCCATGCCAACAAAGGAACAGCGTGCCGCCTCCCCATCCCTTTGGAGCAGTGTCCTTATCCCGCTGAGTCAGAAAGTACTTATGCGATGTGTTCATGCTTAGACGTTTTGCTCAGGTAATGCCAGACTTGATCCTTCATTTTCTGTCTTCCAACTCCATTGTCTCTTGTAGCTTCTAATACCAGCCTGTGTGTTTAAGCCTGTTAGGGAACGGCTCTTGAGCCGGGATATATATTTCTGTCTTTTCACACTGCCTTGGATTTCCGCAGCATTCAGGCAACTTTGTGGCTCCCCAGTGAGCCAATCCATTGTCCCCCAGTGGGCAGTCCAACCGAGAAGGCCAAAGCCATGCTGGAAGGAGGCCGTGCCTCATCAAGGTTAGGAGGGAGCTGGAGTGAGAAGCCGCCGGAATGAGCCACCACTGTGACAAAGCACAATGTCATGCGAAGCCCCGGGGATCATTTGTCTCTGGGCTTCCCCAATCAGCGGCTGTCAGAAGGCAAAGTGGAAACACCCAGGAGAAAGCTGCCTTTTCTTTCCCCGGACAATGTGCAGGCCCGGAGTAAAAACAAGCCGGCACTGCGCAAGGCCGCGTGTATCCACAAGCCAGGGGAGGGCAGAGCCCCAGGCCTGTCTTTGGAGAGAACGTGGGCAAAGCCGAGAGGAAGCCTAGGAAACGTATTTGAAAATGGGGCTCATTGGCTGATGTGAAGCCCTCGGGCCTATGTCAAGGGCTGGCAAGGAGTGGGTGGGTGGCTGGATTGAGGGACAGACAAAAGCCGCAGGTGTTTCTAGCTACCAATCTGGGATTCCCAGGGGCTGCTTGGCATCTTGCTGAGGGGTTGTCTTCAAAAGGGAATGGAGGTGGCGGTCCTTTGATGAGAGGTGTACCCCACGTGGCCATCACCTGCCTGGTGTCTCTCCTTTGCCCGCATTCTGGAAGAGGAACGAAGGCGCCAATACAGATTTCCCAAATGTGCTGCGCAGCCTACTCAACCACCGCCTGCCTATCAGTGCAGGGACCTCAGAGGGTCAGGCGTGGCCGTGACGCTGGATGGAGCCCTGGTGGGGCTGTGATCTGCATGGTCGGCAGTTCGAAATCAGCAGTGTCTCTGACAGAGAGTGCTTTTGACTCCTGTCCACAGTTCCAGTCTCTGAAGCCCGCAGGGCAATCGTTACGAGTGAGCACTGATTCCCGGGCCATGAGTTTGGGACTTTGTTGTGGCTGTTTTTAGTGGTGCTGGGAGCTAGGCTGCTGGGATTCCATATGCCAGTAGGGCCATCCACGAGGGACAGTTGTCAGTGAAACTTGCAGTCAGAGCCAGACTGAATGGATGGTTGCTTTTGTTGCTTGGCGCTGTGGGCGCATAAAACCCAAAGCGCCCCCAACAGACTGCAGCAGCCTTGTCCTGGATCAGCCCGTTGCTGTAGTCACTGAATCCAAACCTCTCCTGAGGGTGGGGGTCTGCCTCTCCTTCCCTGACTTTCCCGGGACTCGTCTCTTCCGGTGAGCTGTCCAGAAGCGCACAAGGGGCAGTCTCATTACCCGGCCCCCTTTTGAGAAGTAAGTAAGAAGTTAGGAGTGGTGATCTCCAAATCAGTCAGTGCAAATCCTGTGACCCACGGAAGGGGCCTTCTCTTTGCTGGAAGATGGGACCCTCCATCCCGCCCCCCCCCAAGTTTAGAAGGGCCTCCGCATGCACATGCCTGCACCAGTGATGGGAGCAGACCCAGGACGGGGCGATGGCACAGGACTGGGAGGCAAGGGGCTCTTTGGATGGTAACTAGCAGGACCCATCCGAGTTCCTCCCAAACTCAGCCCTTTGTAAGTGACCCCCCACCCAACGCACTCCAGACCAGGCTCGTCACCGACCACTGGCCACACGGGCCGTTCTCTGGATGGGAGGAAAAACGACGCCATCCGCCAGCCACATCTGGAGGCAGGAAACCTTTGGAACTTAATCCCTCGGGAGCTGCTGGGGCTCAGCCACGAAGGGAGCTGTCCCAGGCACACAGATCCCGAGCTGTGGGGCTATTGACTTTATGACCATCGTGTTTTTGTCCTCAGTCACCGTCATTTACCTATTTCTCATGGCTTGTTCAGATGTGGGGAGCTTTCTTCCGCCATTAGAAAAAAAATCATACTCAGAAGAGGAGTGCCAGAGCAGCACCAAGGGTGTCTCCTTGGGCACTGGTGGTTCCAGGTCTCCTGGTAGACGGGTAGACGTGGAGGCTGGCCTGGAGCTCGGCTTCTGAAAGGGCCCAGCCTGGGAATCCCCGTGGAGCAGTTCACTCTGAGCCACAGAGGGAGGTGCTCGGCGCCTTGGTGCCTACTCCCAGCCTTGATGGTGTCTCCCAGCAAGGGCGACAGCCCGCAGCACAGTGGACTCAGCGTGTGTGGCAGTCACCTAATCTGGTGTCCGTTTAAGGATTAGGAATGTAGGGGTGGAGTCTAGGCTGTCAATCTGGAGATAGCCAATGAGACTTCTGTGTGGACATGGCCTTCTCCTGAGAATTCTGGGAAATCTGGGACTTCCTCCTAGGAGGCAGAAGACAGCTCTCTCTCTCTCTCTGCTACTCCCTGGGAGACATTGCAGAAGACAAGCCACACGGAGGCAACCAGACCTCTGAAACCAGAGAAACCACAGAAAGACCCCTGCCAGCACTGAGATGCTTCAAATGTCACCGGACCCAAGGATTTTGTACCCACTGGCTTGTGATCATCTTGCATTTGGCTTCTTTGCATGTGTTTCATGAGTCTGATGAGGACTTTATAGATTGAAATCAGACAGATGGGCTAGTTTCAGACTTATGGGCTTGATCTGTCCTGGGCTGGGATGTTTTCTCCATGTTCAATTGCTCTTGTATAGAAACCTCTTTCTTACACACATATGTGTGTCCATGAATTTGATTCTCTAGTCTACCCAGACTAATACAGTGTGGATTCAGAGAGGAGCCACCCTTTCATTGATCAGGCTCTACCTTCCCAGAATGCCCTGAAACTGGGCAGCTGGGGCCCTGGCTGTGAATCAGGAATGATGACCATGCCACCACCCCCCGCCACCCCCCCCACACACACACCGCCAGCAGAGAAAGGCCCAGGGCTCCTGGACTGCCAGACCAATAACAGGGTTTCTCATCCTGGACTTACTCGTGATGCTCATACCGCCCTTACTCTCTTAGGGACCCTAAACTGTCTCACTTCTCCCTGGGGAGAGAGAGAGAGAGAGAGAGAGAGAGAGAGAGAGAGAGAGAGAGAGAGAGAGAGAGAGAGAGAGAGAGATTTCAATAGCTCATCTCACTGGGGAGTTTTGAGTGAGGTTAGTCTGGGCCAGAACTTGGAAATCACACAGACACACATGGAGATGATTCACATGGAATGCACATCTGGGACCCACATCCCCCAACTCCTGGGAAGCCTCCATGGCTATAGAGAGGTGACAGATTCGAGTTTGAGAGGTGGAGTCTGGATAGGGGACTAGCAAGGGAGCCCAGCCTCCATCCCTTCCTCCCTATGGGTCATCACTGCCACTCCTCCTTTAGCTTCTTGCTCTCCCACTGGTGGAAGCCAACACAGTTCTGTTTCGATCCAGGACAGAAGGCCCCTTCTGCCACAGGGCTGGATGCCAGTTTCTGCAGGGCCAGGCATTTTGAGATAGAGATTGTTCACTACGTGCTTGTTCTTGGTGGATGGAACTCTGGGAGTGCAGAGGATTGAACCCACCTGGGAGCCCCATGGGAGAAAGATGAAAGATATGTCCATCTGGTCCTGTGAAGATGGCAGCCCAGTGAGCTAACCATGGAGTCTGGGCTCCACAGCTCTGAGATCAGAAGAACTAGATGGTGCCCAGCTACCAATGTCCCTGAAAGGGGCTGCAATTGAAGGTTCTGGATTGCGTGGAGGAAAATGTAGAACAAGATTCAAAATAATAGAAAAGACCAAGCTGGTGAATCCCAGAGACTATGTCCCGAAGCCATACTTCAGGTCTGAAAGTGAATTCATCGACAGGTCTCAATGTTCAGTGAAACGATAGACAAGTATGTAAGGGAACAATGATAATGGTGAGGTCATCCCACCTTAGAATAACCAGCCTTTGATGGATGTCCAGAGGGCAGCATTTATCCAATGTGGAAATCACTTAGGGAAAAAAGGAGAAACAGGAACAGAAAACTCAAGGAGGGAATGGGATGCCTGAGGTTGCCTTGTGGAACTGGAATCAACAATCAATGGCATGAAACAAAATTTGTATGAATTGTTGCATGGAAAACTGATCTGTGTAAGAGGTGTTGTTTTGTCTTTCTCAGAAGTGAATCAGCAGGTTCTCCTCCTTATCTTGGAAGCTCTCCTAAAACCCTTGACCCTGCTGTTATTTCAAACAAGGGTGACATCCTTTCCAGGCCCACCGCACCATGTGTGGGAAAGGGACAGATGGGCGGAAGCACGTAAAGATGACAGTCTAGAGAGTCACCCTGCAGGGCAGCAGCTCTACTCTGCCAAATGCGCCCACAGTGATAAGAACCAACACCCACTGCCATCGGGCCAATGCCGACTCACAGGCGACCCTCTAGGACAGGGTAGAATGGCACCTGTGGGTTTCTGAGACTCACTGTTGGTGGGTGTGGGAAGCCCCATCTTTCTCCCTCTGAGTAGCTGGTAGTTTCAAACTGCTGACCTTTTGGGTTGCAGCCTAACATCACTGCTGTGTCACCAGGGTCCCTAAGAACCCACCCCAAAACAACACAGCTCAAGCATCGTCTGTGCCCTCTCTTCTTCTCTATTGATGTCCATCACCTGCCCCAAGGTGTCAACGGCTGTCTAGCTGCATACCCTTCCCACTGAGCATGTTTAGACCTTTAATCCTCCTCTCCATTTCCTCCCTCCTGCCCATTTCATCCTCCCTGGCCTCCTTCTCTTCCCCTTGCCTAACTACTCCCCTCCTCTTCCTCCACCTCTTACCACTTCCCCTTCTCTCTTCAAGCTCCCTCCTGTCCTTCCCCTCCCCTCCTCTTCTTCCCCCTCCTCCTCGTCCTCCTCTTTTCCTTCACTCTCCCTCTTCCACCTCCTCCTATCTCCTTTCCCCTTCATTCCTCCCTTCTCCCTTCCCCCTCTATCTCTTCTCCTCCCCCTCCTGCCTCTGTTTTATTTTCCCACCCCTCTTTTGCTCATTCCAACTCCTTTCCCTCCACTCCTCCCTGCTCCATGTCCTCTTCCCATCCTCCATTCTCTGGGGTGACCATGAAATTAGGCTTATGGAGGTCTTTCCCAGAACCATCAAGTATTGGCATTGACAATAACCAACACGTTATCTCACTCATGTCCAAGGTAAATCTTTTGCATCCAGGGCTGGAAACAGAAGGGTCTGTCTGTCCATGAACAAGCCCCGCTGGCCTGACAGGTATCTTTGGAAGCCATGTTTGTGATGCTCAGGACTGAATGGGTGGCCCCTCACTGGCTCTTGCCTGCCCCTCCCCTTTGAAAATGTCCAGGAGCTTCCCACATCCCCTCATGAGTGGGCCTGAGTATTGTTGAAGCGAAGGAGGCAGCTCCGATGTGCACCTCTCTCCGGTGGGGTCAGCAAACGAGGCAGCCAGTGAATTGAGAAATTTGGTTTAGACGTCTTCTCCCTTTAAGAACTCTTCTAAGCACAAGGCCGTGCGAAGCAGCCACGGAATATAAATCCAGGGAAGAACTGACAAACTGCCCTGAAATCCGTCTTCTTAAGTCGGGAGCATGCTTTTGAGTCATGCTTGCTTAGATAGTTTTATTCGGTGAAACACTTTATGAATATAAAAACACACTTCCTGGAAGAGTTTGGGGTGCTGGTAGGCACAGACCCGGGCACCGCCAATTGCCTGCCCCACCTGTGGCCGCAGTCCTATGTATGATTCCTCACTAACCCTCCTCAGTCCCAGGGGTCCGTCCCCCCTCCACCCCCCCACCCCCCGACACACACAAATAGCAGAGAAGGTCTTAGGGAGGAGGGAATCCTCTTGGACAGCTATTGCCATTGCCCTTGTTTACTAACGAGGAAACAGAGGTTTCGAGGGTGAAGATGCTCACCTGAGGCTCAGAGAGGGGTGTTGTCTGTGGCAGTGACATCATATGCCAACCTGTGGAGGGGAGGCGTCAGGTAGCAGCGTAATGACCTCATTTAGAGTCACAACGGAGATAATTAGCTCACTGAAGGCCAGACCCACACTCTCTCTGCTCCACATTCCTGTTGACAAGCCACATGGAGCTACATTGATCCAGTCAGAGTCCTGGAGCTGGAGGAGCCACATGGAGACCCACACCAGTGCTGAGATGCTTCCACCACCACTGGATCCACAAGACTTTCCACCCACTGGCCTGTGATTTTCTTGTATTTGGAATCATTGCATGTGCTGCATGAGTCTGAAGAGGAATTTATAGACTAGTATCAGACGTATGGACTAATATCACAGATGGACTTGATCTGGACTGGAAAGGGATGTTTTCTTAACATACAGTTACTCTTTGATAAAAAGTTCACTCACTTACATACATTTGAGCATCTCTGGATTTGTTTCTCTAGCCAACCCTGTCTAGCACACAAGGGATGGCTAAGCAAGAGCCCTGTCAATAAACGCATGCCCACAGGCCCATGCTGAGAACAAACAGAGGCATGAAGCAGATGCGGGAGTGAGGGGTCTTCTTTAAAGTCAGATGCCCAGTGATAACTGCCAGGAGATGACCCAGATAGAAAGCTTCTCAGCGACCAGCAGCTAACGATGGATTCAGGCACAGGACAGCAGTGGGCAGCCATATCCTCGGAGGGTCTGATGTTGCTGGGGACCGGGGTCTTCATAGAGTCCAAGAATCTCACTACAAGTCGCCCGCCCACTGCCCACCACTGTCCAGTCTCTCCTGACTCATAGCCTTCTACATACAGGACCGAGTACAACCACCCACAGGTTTCTGAGATGGAAAGTCTTCACGGGAGCAGCCTGCCTCATCTTGCTTCTGCAGAGCAGCTGGTAGGTTTGAAATCCCAAGCTTGTGGTTGAAACCCAGAGTGGAACCCAATGCACCACTAAAGAGCCTGAAAAATCACTTGCTCCCCAATGGGAGAGTGTTCCTGTGTGGTGTGTGATCAAGGGGTGTGTGATCAAGAAACAATGCCTCTTGGAGGGGCAGGTGGGCAGTGTGCATAAGAGCAGTTGTCAGGTGCTTTGACTCAGGTAGACCCGTTCCATCGAGTCCCCTAGGCTGTCGCTCTAGGGAGGCAGAGTGTCGGGAGTGTCTCTTGCAGAGACTCTTGGGGGGATTTGAATCACCAACCTCATGATTGGCAGCGGAATGCTGAACCGTTTTGCTGCTCTGGTTCTGGCGTGCACACTTGTGCTTCATTCAAAGAGAAAATAGCATTCACCTCAAATTTCAGCCCCAACTTCACAAGGGATCCCTGTGGGGTGCAAACAGTGAATGGAAAGGGAGGAGGTTTGAATCCATCCAGGTGTGGCTCAGGAGAAAGGACTGGTTATCTACTTCCAACTAATGTTATTGTTGTTGTTGATGATGATGATGATGGTAGGAGCTTTCTCGTCTTTTTTGACCCATAGCAGCATGATGTCCAACAGAACGAAACACTGCCTGGTCCTGCGCCATCCTGACAACCGTTCCTGTGCCTCAGCCGCTGTGTCCGTCCCTCCTGTAGAGCATCTTTCTCCGCTTTCCCTGCCCGTCCATCCCAGCAACGAGCCATTGGGAAAACTCAATGGCTCCCCAGGTGACACCACCACACTGGAGACTCCCAGGGTCTCACTCAACCCTACAGTATCTGGAGCCACGAAGAAATACCAAACAGACCCCAACTGAGGGACCCTTTATGAAGTGACCGGCCTGCATTCTTCCCAAAACATTGAAAAGACTGCCGGCTCATCAGCTGATGAAGGCGGCCGGTTGAGCTCAGACTACAAGATGACGACAAGCATGCACTCTCAACACAGCCTCGAATCCACCCCACTCCCCCAGGAATGGTCTACAGTTAGGGGAGCCACATTTCCTATCTTTCTGAGAATAATGTTTGAGAGTCCCAAGTGAGAACGAATCCAATCTCACCAGCCCCAGTCCCTCTCCCTTTCTGTGTACCCTTGTAACCCCCCCTCCTGTTGGTGAGAGGAAGAGGATGAGTGGGCTTCCCCTTCCTGCACTCAGGTGGAGAAATAAAGAGACATATCAGGCACAGCAAGTCAAACCGGGCTCTGTGTGTGTGTTATGAGAGAGAGAATTATTTCAAGAAAATGGCTCACATCATTGTGGAAGCTGGTGAATGTAGTCAGGTTCAAGTCCATGGGCTGGATGTTAATCAGAGGATACTCCTGACTGGTGTGGCGGAGGGGCTAACAGACCAGGAAACAGGAAGACAAACCTGGGAGACCAGAAGCTGGTAGGTGCAAAGACAGATGGATCCAGAGTCCCAGAGTCAACAGGCCAGGCTTATGGCTACAGAGATGACTGAAACCAGCTGGGTCAGATGACAGGCTGCTGATGGCTCCTGGATTGGCAGGCAAGGGGACTAGCCACAGGATCACATTCAAAGAACCAGTGGTCCATCAGCCGGATACAAGATGCAGACAGACCTAGCCAGCAAGAAGCAAGCAAGCATTGCACAGTGTCTATTAATGTAGGACTTAGGCTCCACTCCCAAGGAAACATCCTTTCGACCATCAAAGCCTGAGTAAGGAGCTTGCCCTCTACCCTAGTTGTCTTGCAACCGATTGGTTATTCACAAGATACCCCATTGTGGAATTAATTAAGTTGTGTTAGGTCACACCATAGGGAGATTAACTTCCAAATCACTGAGAATCCTGACCCCACCAAGTGGACAGAAATGGAACCACCACCCCAGGGTCAGGGACAGGAGGGAAACCCTTTGGAGAGGGCATGATGAACTCCAAGATACCCAGCCTGGTCAGGGAGAAGGTGCCAGATTAGGCAATGACTTGTTGCCATGAATTGTAACTAAGGCGGATTATCGCAGACATAAAAACAACCATCACATCTCTGTGACCTAAACACACACACACAAACAAACACACACCTACCTCACTGCTGGGTCATTCTACTTGTCTTGCAGCCTTGAGCATGGCCTTCGCATGTAGGTTCTGTCTTGCAACTGACCCATCTGGAACTCAGCCTCCTCCACCTCTACGGCCAGGGGGGTATCTTTCAATTTCCTCCCATGCATGGAACATCAGACATGGAACATCAGACATGGAATAAGAAAAGTAGAATCGATGTGCTTGAGTTAGGATGCTGGGGAAGAATATTGAACGCACTGTTGACTCCTTAATGAACAAGCAAGTCTGCCTTGGAAGAAGTAGAGCCCGAATGCTCCTTAGAGGCCCAGACAGTGAGAGTCCATCTCAGGGACTTTGGAAATATCAGGAGAAGCTTGTCTTTGGAAAAGGGCGTTCTACTTGGTATAGTAGAGAGGGGCAGTCAAAAGGAGGACAGCTCTCCACAAGATGGCTGGGCACCTTGGCTGCATTAGTGGGCTCAAGCTTAAGAACAACTGCAAGGGTGGTGCATGGCCCCAAGATGCTTCAGTCTGTAGTATGTAGGGAATGGCTCTGTGGGGCAGTTACATAAGCTGGTGTCAATTTAAGGATTAAGAGTCTAGGGGTGGAGTCTAGGCTGTCAATCACGATACAGCCCATGAGGCCTCTGTGTGGGCCTGGCCTTCTCCTAAGGATTCTAGGCTCTCCTGTTTCCTCCTTGGAGGCAGGAGACAGACTCTCTCTCTGCTCATCCCCTTGGAGACACTCTACTGATGAGACACAAGGCTGACTCCCTGTGAGGCATCCCTGAGGAGAGGCCATGTGGACCTACCCTGATGCAGTTAGAACCATGGACCTGGAGAAGCCACGCAGAGACCCCTGCCAGAGCTGAGATGCCTCCATCGCCACTGGATCCAAAGACTTTCTACCCACTGGCCCGTGATCTTCCTGTATTTGGTGTCATTGCATGTGTTTTGTGAGTCCGAAGAGGACTTTCTCGATTCGTATTGGACATGTGGGATGATATCGGATTGCTGGGCTCAGACTGGACTGGGTTGGGATGCTTTCTTCATATACAATTACCCTTGACATAAAACTCTCTCGGATACACATTGGTGTGGTTGTGAATTTGTTTCTCTCGTCTACTCAAAGTAGCACACTCCGAGTCTGAACATCGCGAAGGCCCCTGAGAACCACAGCAAGGCCGTGGCACACCCACATCCGTCACTATTCAGCTCTAGCTCTAGAGATTAAGTCCAGATCCATGTACAGCTACCAATTCTTGATCAACGTAGACGCCTCCCCGGAGTACAGTGTGAACATAAGAATCCCATGCACATTCTGGTATCATTGTCCACGGCTGCCCCGTGAGGTTGTTAGTCTAAAGGACGCGCTGTCATCCACCAGGAATGGCAGCAGGCATTGATGCATTCCTCTGGAACCCAAAAGGCTTTGTGGTCACATTTTCTATTTGAAGTCTCTGACTCAATCATGTTTTGAAAACTTCAACGTGCTTGTGCACCACTTCGCCGTGTCTGAATTGTACCCCTGGCAACAGTAGGAGATTCGGTTGGCAGCGCAGATGTGCTAACTGACTCAGATGGAGATGCCAATGCCTCGCCTGCCTGGATCGGCGCTGGGATGGCCTTGGCCCTGGGTTTCCTGATCTCATGCAGGCTGTGGGCCTCCTGAGAGCTGCCAAGAGGGGTCTGTCTCTTTCGGCCACTCTCACCACACGCACCAGTGTCGATGGCTCCAAAAGTACACAGAGGCCTTTCCTCCTTGGCAGACCTCCAGGCGTTCTGTGTGACGTCCAGAAGCTGCTCTGCAAAGGGGACCGTTTCCACAAATGGGCAGAGCCTACACACCACCGCCCACTAATGGAGAGAATGCCTGCCTCCAGGTGCGTGCCTACTGACCTTGACAATGGTCCAAGGGGAAGAATTCGGTCTGTTGCCACCTGGAACTTTGGCACTGCCTCTCCTCCCAGGAGCTGGCCTCTTTTCCTGCAAGTGGGTGCCACGTGCAAGATTTTGAGTTTCCTGGGGGAAGGAGTGGCAGGTCCTGGTTGGTTGCTAAAACCATCTCATAATTAGTTTCCAATTGGCCAGGGAGGCAAAGGGTGTGAAAAGAGAAGGCAATTAAGGGCTCAGATGCTGTGGGTCCCAGGTCCTCTAGACCTGGGAGAGAGCAGACAATTCAATACTGGAACCACTTGCAGGACAAAAGCGTCCACTCTTCAGCTCACCCTTTTGTGTGCACAGTTGGCTATCGACTTGGCATGCTGAGCTTCACAAGAGGTGCTGCAGCCGGGTTGGCTCAACGTGCACCTCTGCGTGACGAGCTATTGACAAGATGTGGCCAATTAGTTTGCTGAGCCTGGCATCTGGAAAGGGGAACCAGAGATGAATTTCTACTCCTTCGGCCCCTGCCTTGTTCATGGACTGCCCAAAGAGTGAACGGATCTGTCTTGGAAGAAATGCCACCAGAAGGCTCCTTAGAAGCAAGATTGGAGAGGTTGGGTCTCATGTACTTGGACATATTGTCAGGAGAGATCTGTCCCTGGCGAAGGGCATCATGCTCGGTGCAGTAGAGGGGCAGCGAAAGACCCTTGGCAAGAGGGAGGGTAGACACAGTGGCTGCAGCCGTGGGCTCACCCACGGGGACACCTGTGAGGGTAGCACAGGATTGAGCAGCTTTGCCACCCCCTGTGCCGCCCAGGCTCCTTCAAGAGGCAGCTGCACACTGAAACAGAGATCTGGCCACCCTCAAACCAACCTCCACTCTGGTCCCGTCAACCCTCTGCCTTCGTGCTGACCGCGCCCCCTGAGGAGGCAGAGAGAATGAGAACGGAGTCCCTGGGCTGGAGGAGAAACGAGGGGGAAGTTGTGGGCTTCAATGGGAGATCTCAATTATGGCCTATTATTCCAGGAAGGCCGTCTTGTTCCCTTTGAGCACACACTCCAAGAAGACTAAAAGGCAGCCCATTATCAGGAAGGTCCTGCAGGGCCTGCTGCTGCCGAGATTAGATAAGACTCTTCTGTAATCGCTCCTGTCCTTCTTTGTTCTAGAAAATGATTTTAAAGTCTGTTTCTCCCTCGGTGAGCCCCTCGCTCTTTATTCTCCTCCTCACAGCCGCCCAGCGTCTCTGAAAAGCCTTTCTTCACAGACGGAGCAGGGGGGCTGCGGCTTCCCTCTTCCCATGAGCCCGGAGTTCTGCAGACTTCCATTACCGAGGTCTCAAAGCATGGCTTCCGGACTCCACAGACCCCGGTAGAGGTGACAGGGAGGGCGCACGCAAGGCCTGCAGAGTGTGGCACCTGTAACACTCCCCAGGAGTGGTCAGAGTGGCCGAGAGGCTCAGGGCGGGGCTGTGAAGTGGAAGGCTGAAGGTGCAAATCCACCTGCAGCTCCTGGGAGAGAGGCGTGGCTTCTCTGGCACCCCAGGGGCAGTTCTGGGGGCAGTCAAAACAGGCTCCCCAATGGCACTGCTGTCTGCTTCCAGATACTAAGCTCACTGCCTTGAGTCGATGCCGACTCACAGAGACCTGACAGGACAGGGTCCACCTGCCCCCGCGTGTTTCTGAGACTCTCACCCTTGACGGGAGTGGAAAGCCTCGTTCTTCTCCCTCAGTGAGGATGGTGGTTTTGAACTGCAGACTTGCAGGCCACAGCCCAATCTGGGCCAGTTGCAATTAAAGAAAAGAGGCCTGATGTCACTATGGGCTAGGCGTGGGACTACTAACCATGAGGCCAGTGCTCCAGAACGAATGCCCTCTCTGCAGGAGAGACAGAACTGCCTTCTCCTCTCATCACTGACAGCCTTGGTGACCTTGTACGGTCGCGTTGAGCTGCAAGTGACCCCACGGCACCCAACAGCAAGAACCCGAGTTTGGGGACCCAGTGACCCTGGAGTGTGGTTTAGGCTTCAAGGTACTGCTGTTAGGCGCCATTAGGTCATTGCTGCCCCACGTGACCCACAGAGAGCCCGGAGAGGGAAACACCGCCTGGTCCTGTCCCTGCCACACAATGGTTTCGATAATCGTATCCCATTGTTGCGGCCAATGTGCCAATCCACCTTGTTGACAGCCTCCCTCGACGTTACCAAGCCTGGTGTCCTGCTCCAGGGACCATCTCTCCCCACAACACGTCCAAGGTCAGTGACGAGAAGTCTCTGTCGTTTGAGCTCCCTGGTTGTGCTTCTTCCGAGACGGATGTGTTCGTTCCCTTGGCAGTCCGTGCTGCTTTCCCTGTTCCTCACCAGCCCCGTCAGTCAAACGCACGGATTCTTCTTTGGTATTCCTTTATCCAATGTCCACATTTCATCTATGCAAATGAGGCAGTGGAAAGTACCATGGCTTGGACCAGACGCAGCTTAGTCCTCAGAGTATCTTTCTTGCATGTCAGCACTTTAAGGAGGCTTCGTGTGGCAGATTGACCTAACACCATGCGTCCTTTGACTGCTGCTTCCAGGAGCATTGATTGTGGATGAAGCAAGACTGATCCTGGACGACTTCCGTTGCTTCCCCTAGTGTCCTGATGTGACCTGCTTGTCCAGTTATGAGGATTTTGTTTTCCTTGACGTTGAGTTGTTTATAATTTAGGTTATGATTACAAGTGCTTTGTGATTAAAACACCTCTTAATATTATCATTATTATTGAAGTTATCTATTAGCATTGTGTACAACGCTTCCATGCGGCTAAACAGAAGATCAGAGCTGCTGCCCACTGGACACCGGGGGAGAGGGTGTGGCAGTCTGCTTCCGTAAAGATTCTATGCCCCCTGCCATTGCATCAGTTCCGGTGCATGCGCTTGCTGCTGTCAGGGGCCATTGGGTTGGCTGTGACTCAGTGACCCAATGCCCAACAGAAGGAAATACCGCCGGGCCCTGCGTCACCCTCACAAGTGCTCCTGAGCCTGATCCCGCTGTGCAGCCACTGTGCCAACCCATTTCCTCAAGGGCCGTCTTTCTCACCGCCCCTCCTCTCTACCAAGCATGAGGTCCTTCTCCAGGGACCGGTCTCTCCTGAGAACGTGTCAAACTATGTGAGATGAAGTCTCACCATCTTTGCCGCTAAGGAGCACTCTGGCCTCACTCTTCCCACGCAGATTGGGTGGTCCTTTTAGCAGCCCGTGGTACTTTCAATGTTCTTCTCCAGCACCGCAATTCAAATGCATCAATTCTTCTACAGTCTTCCTGAGTCAATGTCCAATTTTCACGTGCATAGGAGGCAATGGAGAAGACCATCGCTCAGGCCAGGCGCACCTTAGCTGCTCAAAGTAAGCGCTTGGCTTTTGGTACTCTACAGAGAGTTGTGACTCAGGGACCTTAGCTAGACCTTCCGCGATGGTAAGCCTTCATGGAGTAGACAATCTGTTATTTCTTCCGAGGAGCAATGTGTGGCTTTGAACTGCCGACCTTATGCTCCAGCCCCATCAGCCTTAGAAACCCTATGGGCAAGTTCTACTCTGACCTTTAGGCTCTCTCTGAGTTTGAACACCCTCAAGGACCCTCACTGACAGCAAGGATTGGCACTGTGTGGTGACAGCATCTGTCCGAATCTGGGCCCCGATGGACTTTAGGGAGTACAGGAGAAAATAAAGTCAAGAAGAGTTAGAGGGGACAGAGGTTTCAGGGGGTCCTGGCAAGGACAGATGATAGGCAGGGAGTGACAAAGGAGGGAGACATATTTGTTTCCTAAGTGCCTTTGACAGGTGGCTAGAAGCTTGTTAGCATCCTTACATGTCCTGGTGCCCTGAGGCTGAAATGAACTTCACTGGAGCACCCTAACCTCATCCATGCCCAAGCCACTTCCACTGGGCATGAACCTCCACCAAGGCCCAATCTATTTTCAACTGGGCATGTGCCCACCCCTCCCAGCCTCCCACATCAAAGCCCAAGCCTCTTCCGCTGGGCTCCTGTCCTTCCCACCTCCTTCATCAATGCCCAAGCCATTTTCACTTGGCATGACCCTTCCATCAGTGCCCAAGCCGCTTCCTACAGGGCGAGCGCCTGGAAGGACAGCGTGGCCCTGAGCAGGGCTCAGTGGCCCTTTGGTCCTTGCAAAGGGGGGTGCCACTAGTTGGAATCATGGAGACAACTTTTCCCATAGAGGAGCCTTCTCCAACTCGGCCCGGGCTGGACTCACAATGCAGGACCTTGCCTGCCGGCTCCAGGCTCCCGTGTCTGAGGCTGACTCAGAAACCGCAGGTGTTACTGAAAGCACGGATCCCCAGCCCCTCCCCAGACCTGGCAGGTCCACATGGGAGTTTCCGTGGCCCTCTCCTCAACTAATCGTGTGGCAGTGCCTTACCTCCAGGGTGCTCCGCTCTTCAAAGCTTCTCTCCAAAGGGGGTCCCCGAAGGCGTTATACACAGGCAGACAGATTGGGTCAGGGGGTCTGCAGTGGGGCCTCTGATTCTGTATGCCCATCAAGCCACATCACATGTGGTTTAGCAGAGGGACACGCTGCGTGAGCAGCCTGGACCCATGGCCACAACAATGGGCATGAAGACTCCTGAGGCTGGAGGACTAGGGAGGTTGCCCTGTCTGACACACAAGCCACTCGCGAAGGAGATCAGGCTGGGCAGCCATGGTGCTGCCTGCCGAGGCTGCTTCTGGAACCTACCCTGGGAGAAGCAGAGGGCAGCATTTGAACGTGGCTGGTCCCGCTAATGTGTCAGGTCCCAGGAGGCCCTCTGGGATGGCAGGTCCACCTTCCCCATCTTACAGCCTGTGAGGACCACAGCCAGAGAGTGGGGGGCTGCAATGTGGATGGCTCACTCTCCATCCTTGTCCCGTTATCTGACAGACCCTGGCCCTAAGCTAAATGAAGCATGGGATGCTGGGATGCATGGAAAGGAGTCACAGTCCAATTCGGAAGACTCGTAAACTAATTACAGAGAGAAGGATGATAGAGGGCAATTAAGCGCCAAATTGAACTCAGTCATAGTAAAGATGAGTCATTTGCTGAGCCTTCTCTGGGCTGGCCTGGGTGTGGGGCATTCACCCCCCCCCCCCCCCACGGACCTCTCCTGAAGCAAGTGAGATGTGGGCCAGCGTGGGGAAGGGGTGCTTCGAGGAGAGGCCATGGGAAAGGCAGGCATGCTTGTAGCGTGATCACCCTGAGCTGTGAGATTTCACTCACACTCTGACAGGTGCCTGTCTTCTCCTGCAGGCCAGGTGTGGACGCTGATTCACAGAACCCCCCAGAGCCCAGTTCTACACTGGCACAGCAAGGGCCAGTGTAGAACTGGGCTCCGGTGGGTTCTGTGTCACTGGCTTTATGCAAGACTTCTCTGCTTTGGAGCCTCTGGTGGGGGGGTGGTGGTGGCGGGGAACCCTGACCCCCGTCTGCACCACCCCTGGATGACCACTCCCTGCCTATGCCCCTCCTGGTCCCACGGTTATTATGAGCACCCTCTGAAGGCTCTGCTTTAACTATTGCTTATTAATCGGCATGTAACTGTGTGCTTGGGTGTTTATTGATCTTGCATCCAGGGCCCAATTAAACGCACACTAATTTTACTGTTTTCTGTAGATTGCATTGGGTTTCCTACTCAGGCAATTAGATAGCCTCCACCTGATGTCCACATCCCCCTCTCCTCCTTCACACATTGCTGTAAACTAGATCCCCCACCCTCCTCTCCTCCTTCACACATTGCTGTAAACTAGATGGCCCTGTCCCCCTCCCCCCTTTACACATTGCTGTAAACTAAGGCTCACCAGCTCCCTGCCTCCCATCCATGCCGACTCTCAGCAACCCTGCACGACAGGGTGGAACAGTCCCGTGGCTTTCCAAGACTGCTGCTCTTTATGGGAGCAGAAAGCCTCATCTTTCTCCCCTGGAGCAGCCGGTGGCTGTGAACTGCTGACCTTGCAGTATTGGCCCAAGGCATGACCCGCTGCACCACCAGAGCTCCTTACAGCACCAGGGCCACCTTCCCAGCCCTTGGCAGGGGGCTTGGGGTGCGTGGGGGCAGCTTCAGTGTCAGTCCAATGCCCTGAGGGGCTCCATCAATTTTAGTTGAGCCTCCACTTAACCAAAGTCACACACACACACACACACACATGCACGGGTGTGCTTGGGCATCCTTGGGGAGCAGTGATGCACAAATCCTTCCTGCTGCTTCGTGATCCTGCACGCCATCTTTCTGGGGGTTCCATTAGGTAGGAACTGCACTGCCAGGGGTTGACAGCTCCCTGCAGGCAGTGCTGGCCTGTCCATTCTTCCGCCAAGGACCGTCTCTGTGCCTTCTGCTCTGGGGTGCTGAGGCTGACGCCTGCACATCATTTCCCAAGACACCCTGGCAGGGGTGCTCCCAGAGGGACCTGGTGGGAGGCTGGGAGGGGCGGAGGAGAGAAGAGACGACATGATGCTCGGTCCTCATCTCTCCAGGAGCAAAGGAAACTATGAGAGGAACCGTCGCTGGCCCCCAGCGCTGGCCCCACCGCAACCCTGAGGGGCGCCATCTCTAGGTTGGCCCACGTGATCACCCGAGGGTGGTAGACCAGTCAGGGTGTGTGTGTGTGTTTAAGTTCCCACCTGGCTCCCAGGGGAGTCCTATGCTTTTGAATACATGCTCTGTCTCCATATTAAATTGCCTCTGCTTCCAATACCTGCCGCGGACTTGGGGTTCTGACCAGACCCTATTGGACACAGTCTCATTTGTTGTTGTAAGGAAAGTGCCTTAATCTTCTTATCTTTTTAATTTTTGCAATGAGGAATCTTCTTGAATGCCACTTCTGTGCACCTGTTAACTAATCCTAAGTTCCATGCCTGACTGCTCACCTGAAGGCTGGCAGTTCAAAACCAGCCCAGTCTTCCTGTGGCAGAAAGTCCATGGGGGTCTGCAGCCACAGGAGGACAGCTGGTAAGACCCTCGGGGGCTGGTCTTCTCTGCAGTGCATGCAGGGTCGCCAGGAATCGGGAGCAGAGGGATGGCAGCTTGCAGCAGCAGGGATCTGAACAGAACAATTAAAAATATGAAACCAAACAGTCCTTATAACAAAGCCTCTGTCATCTTGGAGAGAGGAAGGAGGGGAGAGAGAGCGAGCTTATTAATGCTGCATTTAGAATTTCCTTTTTGATTCATATATGTATGCGTAATACTGCCATATCAATTTATCTGTTCAGACTACCCACTGTCATCCCGTCAATTCTGACGCAGAGTGGCCAACTATAGACCAGAGGAAAACTGTTACTGTGGGTTTCCAAGGCCGTAAATCACAGAAGCAATGCGCCTCAGCTTTGTCCTGTGGGGTGACTGGGGGTTTGGAACAGCTGACCTTGCAGTAAGCAGGCCAGTGCTTACCCAGGATGCTGCCAGGACTCCTCTCTGCTCGCACTAGCCTGGTCTCCTGTGAGGGTCCACCTGAGACCAGCCTCGTGGAGTGCATTGAAGGATGCACTCTTCTTGTCTTCGCCAGATTTTGGTGCAAGTCCCTGGCGCTGAGGCCATTCTGCCTCAGAGACCCCGTAGGACAGAAGCAAACCGCTCCTTGGGTTTTGAGGCAGTAGATCTTTGCAGGGAGCAGACGGCCTCTTCCTTCTCTTGGAGTTTGGCTGGTGTGTTTCCACTGTCGACCTTTCAATGAACAGCCAGGCACTCAGCACCACCTGGGACTCCTGATTGCCTCCAGTTTGGAGTTGCCTTTGCCTAGAACATTCCTTAGTGCTCCATGTGCTAATTTCTTCCAACCCCCAAAGCCTATTCTTAGAAAGTGGGTCGCTAACCCCTTCAAGGTTTGCGGGAACTGAGAAGCGAGGACAAGGCACGAAAGCGATGGCTGCAGAGCTGAAGAGCAGCTGGGTTGGAGGCTACACCAGGCGTCTCAGCCAGCAGGACAGCACCACGTCAGCTCCTGATCCCCAGTCCAACTGGAGAGCAGCAGGGGAGCTGTGTCCTGGTTGGTTTTCATCAGCCCGGCTCGTCTCTGCTCGAGACTCGAATCACCCATTTGGATATAACATACGTGGGCGACTTTATGTCCAGGGGCGCTGGGGGAGTCATGACTCCACCAAAGGTCAGCAGTTGGAACCCACCACCCACTAAGTGAGCAAAAGATGGGGCATTCTGCTCTAGAAGCCCACAGGCCTATTGCTGGTCTGTCCATCGGGTCGCTATACGTTGGCATAGAATCTACAGCAATGAGTTAATGAATGGCCTTGCGAGAGGCTTGTTTTTATACCGCTGCGTGTGCTTCAGGAGGTGGGGTGTTTTCTAGCGGAGGTCTGCTGTCGGTGTTGGGCTCATCTGCAGCATGACCTCCCGCTTGTCCATCGGTCAGCCGAATGCCCACAGGAAGTATGGTGATGGCTCCAACCCATATGGCGCCCTGTCCATGGCTCCCACAGTTCTGCCTTTATCAGTGTGGTGTGCTGCTCTCTAGATTGCTACACAGCTGGAACTAGTGTGCTCCCTACACAGGTGGAGAAGGTGGGACCACGCCCCTCTTCCTCCATCTCTGAGTGATGTCTTGTGGCCATGCCTTCCTTACGGCATACGGAGGTATCCCAGAAGTCTCTTGTGTTGGCCGGGAAAATATGTGTTCCTCTGTCCCTCTCGCCTTTCTCATTTTGCTTCCATAATTGTCAGTTGTGTGTCAAGATTTAAAGCATGTGATTGCGGGAACTTTTATCTGTTGCCAGTGTGTCGTATTTCCAATGTCCAGTAGCGTCCGTTTCATGTATCGCGGTACCTGATGGTGCCACCATCCACCGCACGCCCTCATCCTGGGGTCTCTATTTGCCTGCTGTTTCTAGTTCTTTTCGCTTCTCTTATTTTTGTCCACACCGGCTCATGGTCCCCTCCTCGCTCCATGGACCCCATGTGTGCATTCATGATCGCCATTACTACTCTAGCACGCCTCCTTACCATTAGATATATTAAAGGCGATTAATAGCACTGGCCTTTCTGGGTAATACAAAATTATGTGATCCCTGCAATACCATTCCATGCCAATCCCCTTCCCAATGTGTCAGCCTCCCCTCACCCCCGTGGTGTAAATGACCTACGCACGATGATTTTTAGCCTTCACAAGTGATGCGCCAGTATTTCTTCATACTTGTCAGCATCCCATTGCTTTGGGGGCAGTGTTCTTCCTCGTAGCCCACAGTTTTGTCCAGGAGCCCTTTTCCTTCCTTCTGAATCTGAAGCACATGTTCTAGAAGTTCTACTTTTGAAGATCACCGTTTCCCTGACATTTTAACCGGGGACACGATGACAGGCGAGGCACCACTTTTTCTCAGAACCGTGAAGATGGTTTTTGTTTTTTTTTTCTGGTACCGGTTGTGACTATTCAGAAATCCATTGACAATCTAACCGGTTGATCCGTGGTGCTCTGTCTTTGGCTTACAGTAGCTTTCATCGATTGAAATTGCCCCAGATGCCCTTGTCAATGGATCCGCAATCAATGGTAATAGAAGCAGCAGCCAGGAAATCAAACAACTCACTGCGCTGGGTGACTCAGCTGCAAAGGACCCCACTAGTGTTAAAGAGCAAGGATGCCCTGTGACCACAAAGGCGTGCCTGACCCAAACCCTTTTTCCTTGATGTTTCATTACCACACGTGTCTGTGGAAGCCGGACAATGAATCAAGGAGACTGCCAAGAATTGAGGTTGACACAGAACCTAATTGTCGGGAGGAGGAATACCTTCATACGGTGGACACAGCAGCTGCAGACATGGACGCATGGGTAGCAGTGATCTTGAGGACGGCTCAGAAGGAGGCAGCGCTTGGTTCTGTTGAGCCTGCAGGTCACCGTGAGTCAGAGCCCACTCGAGGGCACCTCACCCCCACAGCAGCTTTTTGTGGGTGGGTGTTGGTGCGACCCCATTTGCATAGCTCTTTCTAGTTTGGTGTGTTGCTTTTTGTATCTATACATGCATGACTATCCTCAGTTCTGGGGGAAACAGAACAAACCACTGTCACTTCAATTACCTCCTTGTCCCTATTCCTTAATCGGTCCTGCATCCTCAGTATGCATGTTTTCTCCAGAACCGCACTGGCACACCCGTTGTTAGCACATCCTTCTGCAATCCTTGATCACCTTAACTTTGGATGCTGCTGTCGGATGCATCCAATCCGTTCTGAATCATCCTGATCCCTTGTACCATCAAATGATGCACCCCAGTCCACGCCATCCTCCACTGTACTTACGTTTGAACCCACTGCTGCAGCCACTGTGTCCACCCATCTCAGCCAGGGCCTTCCTCTCCCTTGCTGGCTCGCCACTCAAGCAAGCAAAATGTTCTTCTCTGAGAACTGGTCCTTCCCAATAGCAGGCCCAAAGTACATGAGATGATGTCATTCTCACCTGGAAAAAGCATTTTATTTTTCGGCTTTCATATGTTCTCCACATGTTGGCTACTTTCCATAGTTCCTTTGAACCCTGGCAAATGTCTAAATCGCATGTGTGTTCATTCACCCAGCATTCCATGGTGACGGGGAATTTCAGGAGGTCGCCACACCGCTGCTGTTGTTTGTACACCTTCTGTATAAGAGCAGGCGGGAGCGAGTGGGGGAAGCAGTCATGAGGTCAGGTAGTTCTGGAGGAAAGCACCTCTGCGGCAGTGTTCGCTGCTAATGACGGGATCTTGAGTCTGGCGGTTGATGCCTCTCAGCTTCTGTTTCTTCCTGTTGGTAAGGAGCCAGGGGACAACTCCTTTGGGAGGCTGCGATAAGAGCCAAATGGGGAAATCGTGCAGATACCGACAACAGCATCGCGTACCCTGTGTCCACTCCCAGGCCTGTGGGGAGAACACGTGACGGAGGGCTCACCAGGGTCACCAGCACTGCAACCCCACCCCCAGGTCCCCACCCTCCTCCTACACTGAGCCAGGACCCCAGCTGTTAGCTGGAATATGCAAAGCTTCCCCACACACTCCCATCCATCGTCCGCAGCGCCTCGCCTGTCTCCCTCGCCTGGACGTGCTGCGGTGCCCGGAGCCCCTGGAACTGAGCAGGTGGTCAACTAGATGTTTGAGCCAATGGAAAAGGGACAGAATGAGTGAATGACACTCTGCTGAAACAACACCCCATTTTCTTGACCAGAATGTCCTGGAAGAAGTACAGTCCGGGAGCTCCTTTGAGGCAAGGATGGCGGCACGTACATACTTTGCACGAGCTGTCAGCAGAGACAAGGACTCGAGCTTGGTAAAGCAGAGGGGCAGCAGAATGAAAAAGGAGGGGGGGCCCCAAGCACACGGTGGACGGGGTGGCTGCAGCAATGGACTCAAAGCTAAGACGCATTGGGACGATGGATGGCCCAGGATGGGCCGTGTCCCCTTCCGTGGTGCACAGGCAGACGAGGACTCAGAACGAACGCTGAGTGTCACCAAGCCACAGCCACATCCCTGGGACTCGGGATCATTTGCTGAGTGCAGTTCCGTGGCAGGACGCCACTGGAGAAAAGTCTCCTGAGGGGCTGGTTGTACGCTCACCTGCATGGAAGATGGCTGCCAGCATGTTACTTTTTGTTTTTGTTTTTGATCTTTCGTGAAAGGTGAGAACTCCATACGGCATATGGTGGCCCACCCACCACCCACTGCACCTCCCATCAGGTCTAGTCATGGTGCTAAAGGCAGGTGGCCTCAATGGCTCCCATCTGATGCCAGAGGACCCTCTGGGGTGTGAGTTTAAGTCTCCCTATTTGAGTCTCAAGGCACGTGATCTAAGTAAGAGTCTACTCAGACTGGCCGCCCCTTCATGGAGGGTTAAAATCTCATCTCAGGAGATGCACATCAGATAGAAGCACTCTTAAGGGGGTGGGGAGGAGTGTTGTTTTCACGGATTTATTCACGTGCTCAGTACAGGTTGTATTCAAGTGGATTTTAAAGAAGATGGGTGGATACCGCACCGCAATCTAGAGGTAATAATTGCCTTAATTTATTTTTCAGGAGCCAAAATTAGAGATGAATTTGTCCCTCTGTCTCCTTCCTGGAAGCCAAGTCCCGTCAAGCAGCTATATTTAATTTAGATAAGGAGCTATAATAGCTCCCCAGGTCCTCCGGGATGAACTCACACACCTGAGATGCTGGTGCCTTTAGCTTACCGCATTGTGTGATGTGTTTGCATTCTATATGTACCTAACTAATAGGCTTGTTTCTACACCTCAGGCGGCTCAGATAATTTGAACAAAGATTTGCAGGGTCAATATTGGTCAAGTGCTGCCTTGCAAACTAGAAACCCAGCAGGGTAGCAGGCACCACCACAGGCTTCTGGGAGGCTGACAAAGACACTATTGGTTCTGAGCTCATGTCCAAGGGTGGTGATTGGTATATGTGATAGTTATCTAATCATTTGTCAATGTGAGAGGATTCAGTGAATGGATAGAGTCTAGCCTGTCAATCAGGTCATAGTCAATGAGGCCTCCATGTAGGCATGGCCTTCTCTTGAGAATTCTAGCAACTTCTAAAGGTGGGAGACACTCTCTTGACTCACTTCCTGTGAGACGTCCCTGTTGAGAAGACACATGGGGAGAGGCTGATACATCCAGAGCCCTGGAGTCGGAGGAGCCACATGGAGCCCCCTGCCAGCACTGAGATGCTTCCACCGTCACTGGATCCACAAGACCTTCCACCAAATTGCATGTGAGCTTCCTGCATTCAGTGTCATTGCACGTGTTTCATGAGTCTGAAGAGGACTTTATAGATTGGTATTGGACATCTGGGCTAATATTGGACTTATGGGCTTGATCTGGACTCTTCTGGGATGGTTCCTCAATATTTAACTGTTCTTGTTTATAAAGCTCTTTCTTATACACATATGACTGTCTCTATGAATTTGTTTCTCTAGTCTACCCAGAGTAACACAGTATATTTAGGGTTCTACTGAATGTACCATGGACTGCCCAAAGAACAAACAAGCCCCTGGTAGGAGAATGCTCAAACAGAAGTTGCGACGGTGAGACTTCTTCAGCACATACTTTGGACGAAGTATTAGGAGGGACCTGTCCCTGGAGGAGAACCCTGTGCTCAGTAAAGGAGTAGGTCATTGAAAATGAGAAGGCACATCCCCAAGATGGGCTGGCACAGTGGGCCCCGCCCAGCTAGAACAGTAAGGATGGCATAAGACCGGGGCGGGCCATGAGCCCTGCTGTGCGCAGCGGCGCTAGGAGTTGTGAGTTGACTCAGCCACAGCCAACAACAGCAGCAACATGGCAGCACGACAGGGGTGGGGTTGGGAAGATCTGGAGGGGCATCGCAAGGAACTCTGGTAGGGTGTTGGTGACGCATTGGATGGCTAACCACAAGGTCTGAAGTTCAAAACCACCAACTGCTCTTCCGGAGAAAGAAGGGGCTGTCTACTCCCATAAAGAGTTACAGTCTTGGAAACCCACAGGGGCAGCTCTACCCTGTCCTATGAGGTTGCTGTGAGGCTACATTCAGAGAGAGAGAGGTCATCTAAGAGTCTTGGTGCCAAGACAGCCAGACAGAGGGCAGAGGGAGGACACCATGCAAAGAAACTTACCAGATAAAAGAACAGAGGTGACAAGCATGCCTACATCCACAGAACGTTCCCTTCCACCAAGAGCCCTTGCAGAGGGGAAGGGGAAGGAAAACATTGGTGCGGAGCAGCCACTGGGATTCGGAACCGCCCAGGAAAGAGGCTGCTTAATCCCTCTGTGTGTGGAGGGGCCCTGGGTAGTTTGGGGCAACTGAATGTTTAGCCTTGGCCTTCTAGGACCAACAAGACCAAGTCCCTTGTAGGGTGAGTGTCTTAGACAAGGCCACGGTCAAGGTTTCCCTGGCTCTCCTATCACACTTGTGTTTGGAGACACCACATGTTCGTCTTCTCTTTGGACCCTTCCTCCCTCAGACCCTTCCCCTCCTTCAGTCAAGCACCACCCCTTTGTTTCCAACTAGTGCGGCGGTTCTCAACCTGTGGGTCGCGACCCCTCTGGGGATTGAAAGACCCTTTCACAGGGGTCACCCAATTATCACAATAGCAAAATCGCAGTAATAAAGTAGCAACAAAAATAATGTTCTGGTTGGAGGTCCCTACCACATGAGGCACTGCATGACAAGGTCACGGCATGAGGAAGGTTCTAGTGCCTGCCTGCTTGTCTACACGCAGCCATCCTGAGCCCGTGGCTTGAAGGCCTGTGGTAATGACCATCTACGTCCTCACAATTGTTTGGGAGGGTGGATCACCTACAGCTTGCAGAGGACAGTGACCTGTGGGCAGAGGCAGAGGCAATGGGCCCGTGGCATCCTGGGAAAGGTTCTGGCATCTGTCTTCCCGGAGTTCAATCCCATTTGGGAAGACCCTTCGACATTTTTCTCTCCAGTTAATTCTCAATGTATGAAGAGAGGGACCCGGCTGGGTCATCGAAGGGCCCCTGCGGCCATGTTCGGGGCCCAGTGACTTAGTGGGCTATGGATTGATCTGCCAACCACAAGGTTGGCATTCTGAGCACACACACTGGTGGTGCCAAAGGAGAAAGGTCAGACTGTCTCTCTTGTAAGATAGTTCAGCCTCAGAAGCATGCAGGACCAGACCTACCCTATTCTACAGGGTCCCTGCACATCAGAACCGACTCGATGGCAGTGTGTGCCGCCAGGTCATTGGAAAAGCCATCTTGTATCTTGGTGCCCTGGGGTTTTAAAATGATTTTATCTACCATAACAAAGGCGTTTTCAATGAGTAAAAAATTCCCTTGATTGCCGACCCCAATTGGGCCCACATGCCTCCGTCTTAAGCACCAACGCAGGGATCTGTGTGCTCAGGAAGAGTCTCCAGCAGGTGTGACTGGGTCTGGTCGGCTACTGCATGCCCCTCCTCCTCCCAGGAGCCCTGCGAGTGACTGGCTCTCTCTAGGATGCCCCCCTCCTTTGTCCGCATGAATGCACTCAGGTATACACTTTGTCCAGCTACTGATGAATCCCCACCCCCGCCCTGCCTGCACTTCCCCAGGAGAGCTGGGATCAGCTTCTACCCTCTGGTCTCACAACAACTAGTCGTGGAGTTGTGGGGGAAATTATATTAGCTTTCTCCTTCAATCTCCCTGAGAAAAGGGAATTTCTGATAAAGAAAGCGCTCTATATTTAGGGGGAAAGGGTATTTTCCCCCCTTAGGCAAGGACAGGGAGGCGGAGGGTGAAATCTTCGTACCTAGGCTTGTCAGCATCCTCCCAATACCCCAGCTTCCAGGTGCATTCTGCCCCTGCATCCTCGCAGGTCTTTGCGCTTTCCTGTCGCCTCCTTTGTCAGGGACTTGAATGGGCCACAGACACAACTGACAGTACGACTTAATAACTTGCACATCGAGACTTTGAATGAGCTCTTCGGGTCTGCTGGTTGTGGCTGGGGACAAATCGAGCCCCTGAGCAGTTCTGTAGATCACTCCTGAGTTTGGGTCCATTTCTTTGGCTGAGAAGGTAGGTATTTGAAAAGATTGTTCTTTTGATTTAAGTTTCTTTGCGAGGCCAAAGATACTCACCCTGTTTCCAATAGTTCTCAAAGTTCTAACATGTTTGGTATTCAATGGCCTCAACTGCTGAATCCTTTAAGGCTTTGCTAGAAAAAGTAGTACTGATTTTCCACAAGGTGTGATGGGCCTCCTCTGGTTTCCAAGGACTAGCATGGAGGGTAACCCCTTGGCCCTGCTGTATTTTAACCAGGCCACTAGCTCACAGCGCAGCCTTTCTGTGCTGGGTTCTGAGCACCGTCTTCAGTGGGTGCCATCTCTGGCCTTCTTTAAGGTAGGAGAGGGTGGGTGAGCTAGTAAATGGGACAGGGTGATTGATGGTGGGGCCAAGAGGTACACACTGCAAGTATCCAACAGGGCTTACCAAGCACGTGGTTTGGAAGCCAGGTGCAGGGACCATAGAGGGGTCCCTTCACTCTTCCTCTTCTCAGGCATCCGAGCTCCAGGTGCGGGTTGGGTGGGTTGGTTTGGTCCTCACTCTTGGCTCGTGGGCTTTGGAAGAACAATTGAATTTTTAATCTACAAACTCTGCTTTCCATAGGGAGAGACATTTCTCAGACCCAGAAGAAAAATATCATTTTTTAAAAAGGCAACTTCTTAGACTTTGTCTCAACTCCTTTGGCCGGCTATCAGGAGATGCCACCAGTTTGGCTAACGTAGAGGGTCTTCAAAAAAGAGGAAGACCCTCAGCGAGGTGGATTGACACGGTGCCTGCAACACCGAGCTGGAGCATGGCCGCGATGGTGAGGGCGGTGCGGGGCTGGCTGGCATTTTGTTCTGTTGCACACACAGGAGGGCCTAGGGGCTGGAACCAAGGATGCCGACCGCAACCGTGCATTTCAAAGGCGGGCCCTGCTGTGAGTGTCCGGTGAGCTTGGCTTGTATTACCACGGTCCCGGTCAAGCTGGGCTTCGTTTCGGCTGGAGGCGACGGAGGCTTCTCCGGCTAGCCTGTCCTGCTGTCTTTAAAATGGTGAGGAGCAAGGCTGTTCCTTTGGGGGTGAAGGTGCACCTGCTCCAAGCCATGGCACCGCAGTCACCTCTGACACCAGTGAGGGGTGGCCAATGAATCAGGACGCCTGAGAAGAATCCATGCACACAGTTATGGTGCTGGTGAGGAACACTGGAAATGCGGCACAAACATGTCTGGCTTGGAAGAACAGACGGAATACTTCTTAGAAACCTGAGTGGGGAAACTTGGCCTCCCCCCCTCTGGGCATGTTCTCAGGAGAGGCCCAACCTAAAGCAAGTCCACTGCCATGGAGTTGAGTTTGACTTCAGTGCCCCCCGGGAGAGTTTCTGAGGTTGTAGGGCTTCACAGATGCTTAGAGGCTTGTGTTTCTCTTGAGGAATTCCGGAGGGTGGGGGTTGAATCGATGCCTTCGCAGTCAGTCCTACACTTACCCAACAGGGCCATCAAGAGAGACTAGCCCCTGAGAAAGACATCATGATTGGTAAAACACACGCGGGAAAGAGGAAGATGATTCCGGATGAGATGGTCTGACCAAGTGCCTGCAGCAATGGGCTCAAACATAGCCGGAGCATAAGCAAAGGGCAGGACTGGGCAGGGTTTGGGTGTCTGGAACACAGGATCATTAGGGATCCAAACCAGCCGGGCAGCACCTGGCTGCCCTCATCGGATTAGTAACACTGAAACCATCTCATGTATTTGAGTGAGTATTATCCATGTCCCATTCAAGAGTGTAAGCTCCTTGGGAAAAGATCCTTGTCTGACACACGACTACTCATCACGAGGAGCCGCGTGGCCATGGTCCTGCACCAGGGAGAGCCGTGGTTCTTCCACACTGGTAGTGCCCGCTCTTCAGTCCTTCAGGGAGGACGCAGAGGGTGGTGGGAGGGAGGGCTGGACGGGATCGTCAAGCTCCACTCATCTCTCACTGGCATCCTGGTCCTTCACCACCAGCCCCCCTTGCCTCCTCAGGGAGATCAGGGTCCCCCGGGTGTGGGCCGTGCATCGCCCAGGGTGGGAGATTAGAACCAGGGTTGGTAATGCTGGCTACCTCCGTCTGGCAGATGAGAATACGGAGCTCTGGCTGAGGATTCCTAGAGCTCGGGGTCAATCGACTGCACAAGTCCTCGTTCCAGTGCTGAAGACCAAGGAAGGAGGTCACCGTGAGGCCTAAGGTGTGCACGACTCAAGCCGCGCTGTTCTTCTTTGCCTTATATGCCCGTGGAAGGTAGACCTTGACTAAGGAAGGCCACAGAAGAATCGATTCATTTTAATTACGGTGCTAGCGAAGAATATCGAAAGTAATTTGGAATGCCTAAAGAGCCAATAGATCTGTCTTGGAAACAGGAAAGTCAGGATGCTCCTTAGAAGCAAGGATGGGGATGCTTCATCTCACAAACTTGGGCGTCTTGTCAGAAGGGACCGGTCTCTGGAGAAGGATGCTGAGTTTGTTCAAGGAGAGGGGCGATAAGAACAGAAAGACGTTCAACAAGATGGATTGCCACAGTGGCTGCAATACTGGGCCCACACGGAACACTCCCTGCAAGGAATGGCGGAGGGCAGGTCGTGCTTCCATCGGTTGTACAGGGCAGCTGTGAGTTGGCACCGGCTTCACGGGACCCAGGGACAAGAGTAGGAAGGTAGTGTTACTATTACAGATACAACGTGTCATCGAGGAGGCAGAGGCAGGGATGCTCCCAAGCACAAGGGCTCCCTGGCTGCCCAGCCTGAAGGTTTCTCAATTGACTGCACAAAAAGAGGCAGCCCCGGCGTCCCCTTCTACCACCGTCCACGTGCACCCTCCCAGTGTTGGTGCCACAACGGCCTTCCGTGCTTCCCTGGGTGTGGTGGCGCAGAGTCCTTCCAGAGAAGACCTGTGGCCATCGGCCCTGCATGAGCGTTTGAGGCAGGTGTTTGGGGTGAGGAGGGGAGGGGGGATCCCTCCCAGAGAGGCTGATCCCCTCCCCACTGCTCGGTGCTTATAAACGCCAGCGCCTACACACCAGTGGTAGCTAGTGTTGATACAAATGGTGTGTAGGCCACGCTTGGCAAATCAAAATCAAATGTGCACCAGTCTTTTGTCACTGCCATGGAACCAAGGGCTTCCCATGCGATGTGCTTGTTTATCACTGCCCAAGCCTTGTGGACGCAGCCACCTGCCTGCTGCCTGTGATGAGTCCCGGCAGCCGCTTCACCTGGGCTGCTGGCTGAGGGTTCTGTTTGCATCAAGGTGGAGAAGGAGCGGGGACCAGTAGAGAGGGGCTGGAAAGGTCTGACACTGACCGAGGACCACAGCCACTCCTTTTTCTACTGGGTAAGCGTTTGGCTGAGATTTTCAGATCTCTCTCCATGGCTGCCCTTCCCGCCCCTCTTTTGCCCAGGACACAGTGAAACAGCTGCAGATGCGAACAGTGTAAGCGGGCCCCGCCTTCTTCGCAGCTACCCCAGCACTCTGCCTGCAGACCATCAGCGCAGCAACGAGGAAGCCCTAACTGACCACGTGTGCGCATTTCCGGGGGTGTGCAAACGCTCTGCCACCGGCTGACTTCCTGGAGTGTGTAACTGAGGGATGGCTCAGCAACACACGGCTATAAATCTCTCTCTCTCTCTCTCTCTCTCTCTCTCTCTCTCTCACACACACACACACACACACACACACACACACACAATGTAAATAACCTCCACCGCAGAAATAATAGCAACATTAGGCAGGGCTGAGTTTTAAGGATCTAACACCTTGGCTTCCCATTTATTTAATGGGAAGTTTATGGGCTTAATTTTTAATACGGCCTATGTTTAGCAACTGCCTCCTAGTCGTCCTGGGACATTCATAATCAGCTCTCTTAGCCAATCTGAGCGGGCGCGGGCCGCGCGAGGAAGGCGGGAGGCACTGTTGCCGCGGCTGCAATGGAAAGAAGGCAGACACCACTCATTTATCCATCACATGGGACTCTGGGAAAGCCAGCGGCCACCGGTGGGGTCTCAGGCCGGGCTGTCCAGCGCGCCTGGCAGTAGGACAGCGATCCTTAGACATGGCCATGGCCAAGAGTCTAGAGAGGCCAAAGGCCCTCCTCTTTCCTTCCTTCTGAAATGCTGTTGGGTGGGTTTGAACCCCCGATTTTAAGATAAGTGCTGAATGCTCCTCAAGCTCCAAGCACTTGTCAGTGAGTCGGTTCTGCCTCACCCACACATACCCTGCGTGCCACGGCTCAGCTGAGCCCGCCGGCAGTCAAGCGCTGATTCTACAGAAGGGGTCAGCCAGTCCTCTCTTCCCACATAGGGGAACCCTGGCGGGGAAGTGGTCACCACCTGGGACCCAGCAATAGCTCCACAGGAGGAAGAGGAGGATCTCTCCTCCCTACAGAGTGACAGTCTTGGAAACCCAAAGGGTCAGGTCTGCTCTGACCTATGGGGTTCCCGTGAGTCCGAATGAATGCTGGCACTTGACGGCAGTGGGATTTTTTTGCTATTTGGGGGGGTGGGGTGTCTTTCTCTGAGACATCTCAGGATGGATCTCTGCCCCAGCCTCTCACAACCTGTGTCAATATTGCCACCACCCAGGGACTCGAGGGCTGCCGCCAAGGAGCCGGAGAACATCCCAGCCTGAAGCTGCAGACCGCACAGCATGACGGAGAAGCACAGATCCGAGGCTCTGTTGGGCCACCGTCCTGGGGGTGGACACAGACCGATAAAAGAGACAGAGGAGGTGGCAGGGGACCAGGCCGGTGTGGGGCTTGGAAGGTGGCTATCTGCTCGCAGTGCCCAGAGAATGGGAGCCCACTTCACCAGCCACTGGGAGGGTGTCTCTGTGCCCACTGTCCGTGGGCTTTGTGTTAGGCTGGGTAGACTAGAGAAACAAATCCAGGGAGACTCACATGTGTGTAACAGAGAACTTTATATCAAAGAGTAATTGTACATTAAGAAAACATCCCAGCCCAGTCCAGATCAAGTCCATAAGTCTGATATTAGCCCATATGTCAAATACCAGTCTGTAAATTCCTCTTCAGACTCTCACAACACATTCAATGAGGCGAGTGCAGGAAGATCACGGGCCAGAGGGTGGGAAGTCTTGGGGATCCGGAGGCAGTGGCAGCATCTCAGCGCTGGTGAGGTCTCCATGTGGCTCCTCCAGCTCCAAGGCTCTGGCCGCCATCAGCACAGCACCGTGTGGCTTGTCAACAAGAACATCTCACTGGGAGAGAGCCTGTATCTGGTCTCCAGTGAGCTATTTGTCTCCTTGGTGCCTCCAAATGAGGTCATCAAGCTGCGACCTGATTGACAGGGAAACTCCACCCCTTTACTCTTTAGTCTCAAGTTGACACCAGATCATGTAACTGCCACAGGCTTGAAGTCAGACAGGCATGCAAACGCTCACTGCACCAGCTTCTGGCCCTGTTGGGCTGGCAGGGAGCTCAGGTGGGGCTGCTCGCCACCCACGTTCCCCAAATGCCCATCCGCTGACAATAAGGGACTGTGGCAGGTGAGTCATTGGTGCCTAGGAACCATGGGAAATTGCTCAATGTGGTGACATTTTTCCTGAACAGGGACACCTGTGACAACATGCTTCTGACAGTGTCTGAGAAAGGAAAGCAGGTGGGACCCAGAGAGGAAGGGGGCCGTGGGTGACCGGGGCTCCTGTGACAGGAAGGACCCGGGATGGCACAGGCCCGGCCTCACCTCTCAGGTCTCCCAACCTGAGCCATCGCCGCTATTGTCCCTGCGACCAGCTGGCTCCTGGTGACCTGAAGCACAAAGGGACAACATGCCGCCCGTCCCGCCCCACCCTGCCCCAGGATCCACTGTGACCCGTGGGTCTTCCTGCTGGACTTCCAGATGTGGGTCACCTGGCCTCCCGTCTATGTACATCTTCACTCAGAAGCTCTGCTGACTTCCGTTCACTTCACAGTCACACACAAGGTCTAAGACAGGAGGGGTGGTGGGCATGGGAGGCACTGAGCAGCCCAGAGGTTTCAGGCAGTGAAATAAAAGTAGCAGAAGGTGGAAGAGAACGAGTGGATTCGGCTGGATGGAGAAGTCCCAACCTAGCTCAACTGTCTACCTACGGACATGAAATGGTTTCTAATAGAACAGAACAGGTAGGGAGAGTGTTCTGGTTGTCTGCAATGGGCCAGAGGAGGCGTATTTTATTATTATTTTATTAAAAGGCCATGCTATTGGGGGCTCTAACAGCTGTTATAACAATCCACACATCAATTGTATCAAGCATACTTGTACATATGCCGCCATCTTTATTTTCTCAACATTTACTTCCTGTTTGAGTCCTTGGTATCAGCTCCTCTATTTTCCTTCCTCTCCCCTCCCACCCTCGTGACCCCTTGATATATTGCAGATCATCATTATTTTCATATCTTACACTCACTGCTGTCTCCCTTCCCCAGTGGTTTCTGTGGTTCAGGCAAGGCTTCCAGAGGCCGAGTGTGCTGGGGAGGGGTTACTGGGTGCTCCTGAGTCAGGGCAGAGACATGGCCCAACCCAGTGAGTGGATGGCAACACCGTGACTCCTCCATAGTGTCATTAGCCTTTTGTATCACACACACACACACACACACACACACACACAGTCTGAGCAGAGCTGAATCTTCTTTGGCTCTTTGCCTTCTGCTGGAGCTGGACCTGTGTGTGATTTCTCCACCCTGGCTGTGCCGCCTGCCAAGCCCAGGAACTCTCAGTGCTCTGCCCACAGAGCGCGCCTTCAGCCGACTTCAGACCTCTGCATCCACCAATCTGTGCTCCCCCACTGCCCCCCACCCCCACCCCCAGTGTCTCCGCTTTGCCTTCCTGCCTCCTGTTCATCAGCTTCCAAGGGTCAGGAGAAGCCTGCCTTGGACCAGACTGGATTTACCTATTTCTACAACTGTGTGAGTCAGTTCTGGATATAATTCTCTCTGTAGATCGACACCTGCAAGCATCCGTGTTTTTGCTTCTTTAGAGAACCCAACTAACCCAGTTGGTTTGGGGGAGTCTCTGTGGGGTGCACAGCCATCACCCACGTGTCCATGCAACCAGCATGTCGCAGCGATGCTCAACCACGTGCATTGGAGCTGGAGGGTGAAGACTCAGACAGAAGATGTGCTGGCTCCTCCCAGCAACCACGACCGCCACAGCCATTGTTTGTACCATATGCAGCACAGCCTTCCTTACATGTGACTTTGATGACATTGCGTGATAATCCCTGCATTCTATGGGATCCTCTTTCTCTGCAGTAGGCATGCGTGTGGGTTTCTTTCACACCATGGACCTGGGAAGGTATCGTGCAAATTTCTTGACATTACCAAATGAGTATTTCCATGTTCTCATTCATTTGTTAAACAGCTCAGTCCACTTCCCATCAATTCATGTGACAATGTTTCTAGCTGATGTCTCCAGCGTAGCTTCCATTGTTCCAAACCAAGCAAAACCCACTGCCGCCAATTGGAACCCGACTCACAACAACCGTTAGGACAAAGTCAAGTTTGTGAGGCTCTAAAGCTCTCAGGGATCAGACACGGTCTTATCTTTCTCCGGAGGCTCAGCTGATGAGTTTGAACAGCCGACCTTCGGGTTAGGAACTCAGAGCTTAACTCTCTGTGCCACTAGGTCTCCTTTGTTTTTGTTCTCACTCCAAAAACGTGTTTGTTCCAACTCACAGCTACCCTATAGGGAAGAGTTGAACCGTTCCGGCAGGTTTCTAGGACTGTAGCTCTTTGTGGCCATGGGACCCCCATCTTTGTGCTTTGGAGTAGCTGGTGGATTTGAAGTGCTCACCTTGTGGTTAACCGCTCAACCTGGAACCACTATACCACCAGGGCTCATGGCGAATGCACAGCAGAATGAAATGGGGCCTGGTCCCTAAGTCATATGCAGGATTGTTGGCATGCTGGAGCCCACGGTCCAGGCCACTCTGTCCATCAATCTCAGTGTGGGCTTCCTCCTGCTCACTGACCCTCTACCTTACCAAACCTGCCATCTTCCCAAACTGTCCTCAGGACCTGTCCAATGTCCGCAAGCCAGAGTTGTACCAGGCTCCCCATCTGATTGGCGATCTCCTAGGAGCGGTGTGCTCATGCTTCATCCCTCTCACATCCCCAATCTCATATCACCCCAACCTGCAAGAGACAACACAGCGACTGTGGGGCTACTGCTTCTTTCTTATGTTCCCCAGCACTGCCACCTCCACCCCACCACCCCAAACACTGTTTGTTTTAAGTCAAAGGCCTCCCTGGACACAGAGGTAGATTTCTGGGGGAGATAAAACATTTTAGGGTCAAAGAATGTGTTAGTCCAGGTTGACTAGAGAAAATAATTCATAGACACTTATGTGGATAAGTGCTTTATGTACAAGAGCAATTGAATATCGAGAAAACATCCCAGCCCAGTCCAGAGCAAGCCCCTAAGTCCAATGTTAGCCTATGTGTGTGACACTAGTCTATAATTTCCTCTCAAGGCTCACACAGCAAATGAAATGATGCTGAATGCAGGAAGATCACAGGCCAGTGGGTGGAAAGTCCTGTGGATCCAGTGGTGATGGAAGCATCTCAGCGCTGGCGTGGGTCTCCACGTGGCTCCTCCAGCTCCAAGGCTCTGGCTCCATCAGCATAGCTCCGGGTAGCTCCACGTGGCTTGTCTATAGCAATGTCTCACAGGGAATCTGTATGCATCTGGCCTCCAGTGAGCTATTTATCTCTGTGACACCTCCAAATGAGGTCATCAAGCCCCTACCTCACTGATAGGCTAGACTCCACCCCTTTGAAAATTGCTCCAGATTATGTAATTACCACAAACAGCAAGACTTTTCTCAGGGCCAAGACCCATATCTGCTGGATCCCAGCCGGTGACCCTGGTGCCCAGCACTTGACCTCCCCGAATCTGGGGCTTCCCCTTCATGAAGAAAGGAAGTGATGGTAGCCTCTGTCCACCAGTTCCTGCTTGGTGTCTCTGCGTGTCCACGAGGTGACCGAACATTGATTCCTGGATCCTTTTTCCTGGCCTCTAACAGCACCCTATCCGAGGTGCAGGGACTTTCCTAAGAAAATGAATCTACTGGATCACAGGTCAGCAATCTGTGGCTCCTGAGCCGTATGCGCTGCTCTTTGGGTGTGTACGCATGGCTCTGAAATGAAACTGGAAATGAAATTAAACTCTCCTCAGTTCACTTCGTGGCTATTGTTTGGGTGATGCTGATGTTATTTGTTTGTGAAACTATATTTGTGACTTTTGAATCGTTTTTAAATTGTTGTTGTGAGAGACAGAACTGGTTCTTCTGTCCCAAAAGGGGTTGCCTCCTGTTGGGTGCTCAGGACACACACTAAACATGCTTCTGTTGGGCCCCCAGGAGGGCCTCAAGGGGGCTGGGCTCACCAGGCTGCCGTGGACTCCTTGTGAGCCTGTGCCTTTGGGCCCCGACTGAGCTGGTGGCGGGTGAGGCTGTGGCACCAGTCCAGGTGTGCCTATGGACAAGGTCAGGCCTTCCTGCGAGTGAGATCAGCAAGGAGCACCCAGGGGGTCTGGGGAGTATGTTGGCAGCAAGGCCAGGATTCAGGAAGGCTCTCCTGCCTGGGTACTTAGCAGAATGGCTGGTTCCCTCCCAGGCAAGGACATAGATGTGAGGTAAGCTCAACCACACGAATGGGGGATGCATCCCGGGTCTAACTTTTGATCACCTTGAAAGGGAACAGAGAGTGACCCACTAGGAGAACTCTGCAGGCCAGGAGTAAGCAACATGGCATCGATAATAGGCCCTCACACAGGAGGAGGAAGAAAAGAAGGTGAAGGAAGAGGAGGAGAAGGAGGAGGAGGAGGGGGAGGAGGAGGAGGAGAGGGCAGAAGCTGTTCTCCAGGACCCAAAGAGGACATGAGGGCCAGGGCTTGACCTTCACCCTGAGCTCACCATCCTTCCTGCTGGGTGGGCATCTCTGTGCCCCATCTGAGCTGAGCATCAGTGATTTTCAAGGGGAAAGATCAGCCTCGCAAAGAGGAGTCGGGACACAGGTCCTAGCTCTGTCACCCCTGGGGAGAGTTGAGTGGTGCAGGGAGCGGTGTGTGGAGGCCAAGGCGCTGTCCTTGATGAAGGCAGGGTGTTCAAGTGTTGGGCATTGAAGTGTGTTCCCTAAAGTAGGGGTTGGAATCCGAATCCCTATACTTTGGGAAGAGGACCTATTTGGAAATAGGGATTTCTTTGTAATGTGAAGGTGGGTGTGACAGAATTGGGTGGGTCTTAAACCTAATGACTTCTGAGTTTAAAAAAAAGAGAAAGAAGTAGACAGAAAATGAAATGAGTAGTGTGGACGCCGAGACCCACACCCAGAGAAGACAACCATCATATGAGGGCTGTGCATGGACCAAGGAACCAGGGACCAAGGATTCTGCACGATCACCTACAAGCAAGGCGTCCACATGAACTAGACCCTGATTTGGCCTTTTAGGTCCCACAATGGTTGGAAACATGTTTGTGTTCTTAGCAGCCTCCCCCTTGTGGTATTTTTGCTACAGCCTCTTTTGAAGACTTGGGAGACCCCTGGTGACGATCCACATTGCTCTCCTGGGTGTTCCCACAGAGGGATGGAGGGTGACCAGCTTCCCCTAACCTGGAATAACCTCAGTGCATGACTGGGAAAGCATGCACAGGCAGGGGCAGGGCCCACAAGCTCAGCGCATCGACGGTGAGACCTTCCTTCCAAGCCAACTACTTCCTGTGTCTTGCTGTGCATGTACCCAGTGACACGTTAGCATCTCAGACCAGACCCAACAAACACAGAGGCCACAGGCCTCTGTGGATCTCAGCCAAGACATCTTGTCTTCCAGGAGCCACTGGACCAGATCTACAAGTGAGGTGATCACCGTCACGCGGCAGTCTGGGTTGCTGCCGTGGGTAGAGATCAGGGATTCTGCTCCACATTGCACCATCCTGACAATTGTCAGCCCAAACACTGAGGCTGAGAGACACTGCCTTAAAAACTAACCCTTTAATGCTCCCCATGCTCTATGGGTTGGCCATGTACTCCTGCTAATCTGAGCTTGTCTTGGCTGAACATGGGCGCTCACATGGGGTCACCTGGGGCTCTGGCTGATGGCTGGCACTCCAAGGCATGTGGCTCTGGGTGGTGTCCCATCCTCCAGCAGGAAACCTGACTCATTCTCACGGTACAGATGGGGCTCCAAGGTAGCGGGGAGGGGGCACACATGGCTCCAGCCCGCCGTGTTTGCTGAGAGCTCATGAATCTGCGAGCAGGGCTGACATCAGAGCAAGAGTGAGGGACGGTGACACCGACAGGGCAGAGGACCAAGGAGAGCCAGCAGTGTGACTACTTGCCTTCCGTTTGTCATCAGCTTCCTCTCCCAGGGGACAGTGTAGCAGCACGCCCCCTGTCCCTAGAATGTTGTTGTGGATTACTGAGCCAACACATACACATTTACACGTACATCCTGCAAAAGACCACATGTCCCTGGGGCCTGCATCTGTCTTCCTTCCTCAAATCCCCTCTCTTTTTACCTAAAAGGCTCTTACCTATGAATATGCAGCAAGCTACTGCCTGGTTTGGGGAGCGCTGGTGGGGTAGTGGTTATACATTGGGTTGCTCACTGAAAAGTCAGCAGTTTGTAAACCACCAGCCACTCAGTGGGGGAAAGATGAGGTTTTCTACTCCCATAAAGAGTTACAGTCTCAGAAACTGGCAGCTGCAGTTCTACTCTGGCCTGTGGATTGGCCATGAGTCAAAATCAATTCCGTGGCAGTGAGTTTGGATTGTTGTTTTGCTGCTAGCCTGGAAAACATGGGCCCAGGGCTGTTCACCACCGTGCAAATGGGGTTAGGGTGTAGATTAACAGATGATGGTCCACACTCGTGCAACTAGGCCAGGGACACAGGACTCCCAGAGGGCCAGGGATGGCCCCCCATGCAGGCTTCCACACCTGCCATGTTGGGTGAGAACATCTCCTTTCTGAACCTGAGATTCTTCATTCCCAGATTGGAGGACCAGCCTACAGAGGGAGAACATGGGCAACTTCCTCAGTGGTCTCCCTACTGGGATGAGCCAAGCCGTGCAGAAGACAAGGGTGTAGAGGGCAAGGGGATTTCCTGAATCTGCCACCTGGCCTGGCCTGAGGAACACCCCACTGACAAACCTTTCACGCGGGGTTCCTCCCTAAGCCCTGGTCGGAGCTTCAGTACCGAAGCAGTCGCTGCTGCACATCAGTCTGCCTTTCCTTGTACACACAGCTGACTTCAGGTCATCCGCCTGGGTCTCCGTCTGTCCTCTCGTGTCATCTGACGGGCTGACGTGCTGTTCAATCAGTAGCACTGAGGAGGTCCAGTCCCAATTCGCAGACACGTGCCTGTGGCTGACCAGACACTCAGGGCCATCTTTCCCCTGGGATCCAGAGTTTGTCTTTACAGAAGTGTTCCGTGATGTGTGTGCATCGTGATTCTGAAGAGAAGGACAGGGAGACACTAAATGAGGCAGCTGGCAGAAGTCAGCGAAAGCATTCACGTGTGTGCCAGAGGGTGAGGCCTTGACCCACCGGTGGGGCGCAGGTGTGGTGTCTGCCATGCGGAGCCCCGGAGGGGGCTGGCGTCTGAAGCTTGTGGAAACATCCCCAATGTCGCCACTGGACTCTTCCACGCACTTGGTGAAAGGCCCTCTCGTGGGTGTGGATCAAGTGGACTTTGGCTCAGACTGTCAGCCCCCGGGGTTCTGCCTGAATGTCCCATGCTTTCCAAGACTTCCTCCCCAGCCCCTGCAGCTGGCTGGCTGTTGCTGTGATGAGCTGAGGTGGGTTTGTAGCCAGATGCCGAGTGGGAGGGTCTGTGGAGGAATACCAGTGCTGGGCCAATGTGCTTCAAAGTTCTGCTGTTGGGAAAGGGAGCCATTTAGTTGGACCAGTGGAACTGCATGGGGCAGATGTCCTTGATCTTGGGTGGTCTGGTAGTCAGGGGAAGGTTCTGCATGTCCCAGGGGAGCCCAGAGTGACCTGGGGGCAGGAGGGGGGTTCTAGGTTGGAATTGAATGTGTTTCCTGCGGATGCCTTTGGGCTCCTTGGCTGTTCCGGGGTGCGGGGCTGCAGGTGGATAGAATGGGCGGTCTGGGTTTCTCTGCGGCCACACTGATTCCAGAAGCCCTGCTGGAGTGATGCTATCCTTCCTGGCTGCTAACTGTGTGCGTGACCAGTCCCACCCAGCTGTGGTACTGTGGGAGAGAGTCCCGCCAAGGGCCTCTGTCCACACCACAGCCTGGGTACCCAATGGAGGGGGGGGGGTGTCTTCTCTGTGGCATGAGGTTTCTATTCTGAGTCAGAATTCACTTTGAGGCAGCAGCAGTCTTGACACAGGCCGTGAGATTTCTCCCCAGATGCTGAAGGAGCCACCCCTGCACCAGGGTGGGGGCCTGCACTCGTCCTGGGCGTGGTTGACCCCGCCTCCCACTGTAAGCCCTCATGGAGCACGACAAAGCTTAAATGGATAGACAGGTGTGCGCCAAGCACAATCCAGAGCTTGCGTTTTGGAATCTGTCAAGGTTTTAATCGAAGGTCTGTCTGAGGAGCGATTTCGCGTTCGGGCCCGTGATTTATTTTCTGATTTTCCCAAAGAAATCACCCACAACAACACGGCGTTTCCTAACAGCCTGACGCAGAGCTGCAAACTTTACGATAACACATCGCCGTTTTATTTCCTAGCAGATGAGGAGGAGACACGTGAAGAAACGATTACTGTCCAATTGTCTTCACTTTCAAATGAATCTCAAAACCAGTCTCTCCACACAGCAGGTCCCCGCTCTCAGGGTTTGGCTCTCCCCTTCAGGAAGAAACAAGCCAACTGTGCCTTCGAACATCTGCACGCAGCCTGGCGCCTC
This sequence comes from Tenrec ecaudatus, assembly GCF_050624435.1. Taxonomy (NCBI): domain Eukaryota; kingdom Metazoa; phylum Chordata; class Mammalia; order Afrosoricida; family Tenrecidae; genus Tenrec; species Tenrec ecaudatus. The sequence continues at coordinate 2,639,395 of NC_134535.1, forward strand.
TCCCCACAGCTACCTTGGCCTCCGTGACAGGCTGGCTTCAGGACCAGGAAGCTGGCAGCCCGGGCTGCGGACCGGAGTTTGGAGTCGGTTTGCAGGGTGCAGTCAGGATCCTTCTGCATCTGCAGTCCTCCCTTTACTGGCGGGCACTCACACCCATGCCAGGTGCCCCCGGGGCTCTCGGTTGCTCTGCGGAGTGGCTGGGGACATGGAAGCTGCGCTGTGCCTTGCAGAATACTGAGAGTTACCTTAGTCATCTGGGCTGGGGGAGGGGGCCCAAGTAGGCAGGGCTGTAAAGGGGTGGAGGACATGCATGCCGAGTGGGGAGGGATGGGTGCCATGACCGAGGAGCTCGGGCAGCAGACTGAGACCAGGACAGGCAGGATTCAGTGTCAGGGTAACTCCGTGCCAGGCATGCTGCTGCTGTGGATTGAACAGGGGCCTCCCACAGTAAATGCCGGGAATCCGAACACCCAAACCTGTGACCAGGTGCTCGGGTGCCGTCATGGTAATGCGTTGCACTAGGATCAGCAAAGTCGGGAGTTTGAAAGCACTAAACTCCCATGGGAGAAAGAGGGGGCTTTCTACTCGCTTAGAAGGTTACTGTCTCAGCGCCTCACAGGGCTCTTCTGCTCTGTGCTCCAGGGTCTCTGTCAGTCACATTGACTCAGTGGCAGCGAGCTCGTTTGCTTGGTTGGTTGGCTCCTGTGACTGGAGCCCGTGTAGCATAGTGGGTTATGCTTTGGGCTGCAACCACAAAATGAGCAGTTCAAACCCACCAGCCTCTTCACGGGGGAAAGATGGCGCTTTCTCCTCCTGTAGAGTGCTTCTGTCTCAGAGACCCACGTGGGCAGCTGTACCCCGTCTTCCAGAGTCACTGTGATTTTTTGGAGATACTTGTAAGTCTAAGACCATTTGGGGATGGTTGTTCGTGCTTATCTTAATGAGGCGGCATTAGTGCAAGCTGTGTCTTAAGTCAATCTCTTCTGAGACAACAAAGAAGCTGACAAAGAAAGCAGAGATGGAGAAGAAAGATGCCGCATGGGGATTTCCAAGGAACTGATGAACGGAGACCTTCCCTGGAGCCCACAGAGAGAACCCCTGCCTCTTGCTCCATGTGCAGTTTCCGCACGAGCACCGGCAAGTGTTCCGCAATTCCCATCCTTCTCAAGGTTATCTATAGTTTATGACACACAGTCGTGCGTGGGGATTCACATCTCTCCAACCTGCAGGCCTCGGGGCATCCAGGTGCCTTGGGCGCCATTGCAGAAGTGGAGCCTGAAGTTCAGAGAGGTAAGGTCACAGGATCAGGGCTCCCAGTGACTCAACTCAGGACCAGCGTTGGGTCTAGCTGGTCTGATTCGGGGCCTGGACACATGCCTAGAGCTCTCTACAAGGTGTGTCAAAAGCTCTCCCTGCGAAATCCTACACACCTTGGTGAAACACAAGTGTCGAACGTCCAGTGCTTGTTTCTTGACATAGCTTCCTGCAGGTCTTTCCCTTCTGACGGGGGTGTATCCATCTGTCCAACCCTCACCTGAAGGCATCCTGGGCACAGTGAGTTAGGCACTGTGTTGCGAAGTCCAACATCAGCAATTCAAACCCACTACCGGCTCCAAGGGAGAGAGATAAAGCTTCCCACTCCCATAGTTACGAGTCCATAACCCAGAAGAGCTCTTGGTTCTGTGACTTACACGGCATCCAAATGGTAGCTATGGTCTTCCCAAGGAATCAGATGGTATTCCTTTAAAAAATAGTAGTTTTAACCGTTGGGAACAAAAAGAAGTCTGGGGGACGGGGGAAGCTCAGAGCTATATGGAGAGGGGGTAACATTTTCCAGCAAATCCTCATGGGACAGCCCTGGTCACCCACAAAGAATGAGCCGGTGAGTTGTGATGGGGAAACACGTTCCTTGAGTTAACTTTTCTGGTCCTTTTCTCACCAACGAGTGCTCAGTTTTTCCAACTTCTCCCTAAGAAGCCCATGTGATGGCTTTGTGTCCTTCAATGACATCTATCAAGATCTGAGGTACCCAAAGCAGGCACCCTCATGGTCCGAACTGACCTCTTTGTCCTGAAATTCCCTGGCCCAGTGATAGATGCCTGGAGAACCACTGGTCTGGTGGGACTCTCCTTGAAGACACCTTAAGGACAGGAGTGTAGCGAGAGTACTTTGGACAAGTCTCTTAAGAAGAGAACAGCCGCTGGAAAAGGAGTCACGCTTGGCCAAGTGGGGGGGCAGTGACAGACAGGAGGCCTCCTCAAGGTGGACTGGCACAGTGGCTGTTCCAATGGGCTCAAACACAAGGATGGTGGTGAGGACAGTGCAGGACGGGCCACTGTGAGGGGAACCAACTTGACAGCACCTGACCATATCAACACCGCAAAAATAAAACGAAGACAAGCATTGAACCGAAAGCACTCATCTGCAGACACCCACTGATCACAGAGGTACGGTTACCTGTTTGGTTTGGACTGTGTGTGTGTGTGTGTGTGTGTGTGTGTGTGTGTGTGTGTGTACGGAAACCCTGCTAGCAATGCTTTTTGACTGAGCCTGGTGTGAGAAAGGGGCAGTGGGACATGTAGCTAGGACAGCACAGAGATATGTGGGAATCTCTCCTCTCTGTCAGCTTGTATGGAAGGTCTCCTCTGCCAGACGGTCTTCACCAATGGGGTCCATCTCATTTGCTGGTCGCTCCTCTACCACGGCCTCCCAATTGAAAGCATGATCCCCGCTGGGGGTCTTTCCCTTTCCCTCTGGGGCCCTCCATTCTCAAAGCAATCGCCACTGAGTTCTATGGCTTTCTCCAAAGGTCACCTTACACCCTCCATCCCCACTGCGCTGACTTGACCTCATGGTCATTCATATGCCGTCTACTCTGTGCCAGAATCCCTACAGATGCAAGCAGTTAATGCCCTAAATAGCTAACAAAAGGGTTGGAGGTTCAAGCCCATCTAGAAGTGTATCAGAAAAATAGACCCAGTGGTCTACCTCTGTAAAATCAGCCACTGAAAATCTTAGGGAGCACAGTTCTAGCTTGACCCAAATGGAGTCACCACAGTGGTATGGACTCCATAGTGATTGGTTTATCTTTTGGGCTAGAAAGAGTGTATGCTCAACAAGGGTAATGGTCCTGTGCCATTTTCTTATCACGGGACCCCAGCATCTACCCCAAAACTGCCACTTCCAACCCCCCAAACCAAACCCACTGCCGTCAAGTGGATTCAAATGCGTAGTGACCAGATATAAGGTTCTGAGGCTTTGTAAATCTTTATGGCTTTACAAAACAATCTTTGCTTTCTGCCACGGAGCAGCTGGTGGGCTTGAAGCACCAATTTTGTGGTTACCAGCTCAGCGCTTACCCAGCACCAGTGCCCCAGGGCTCCTGTTAGCTGGGTGTACAGGTTGACCATTGTGTACTTGTTCTCGGGAGCTTGCTTTCTAGTGGAAGGGTGAGGAAGGGGGCATCCCGAGAGGCCGGCAGGAGTTAGTCTATGAGCCAGTTCCTGCCGAGGGCAAGCTCCCACGCTCACCCTCCCTGTGCTTCCTGGGCTGTGTGAAGGCGTTCTGGCTAGCAGGGTGGGGGGAGAGTGAGGCTCATGGAGGCGACTTGACCATGAGACCACATCCATGATCACATGTGCTTCCTTTCTCTGTTCTCTGCCCGCCCACAAAAAGGCCCCAGCAGGGAACACCAAAACCCCAGGGTGGGGAGACATGTGTTTTTAGGGCCCTACCTCCTCAGTTGTCTCTGAGGAGTCCAGCACGCCCAACCCTTCCTATGGATCCACAGTCGATGGAAAATCGACACACTTTATTTGCATCGTGCTGTTAGGTCATGGGATGTCCTTGGTGTTGAATTGGCTGCCTCCTCCAGCGCCATCATAAGGGTTCCAGGAGCGTCTTCGCCCACCACCACCACGTCCCTTTCTTGCCCCAGTCTTTCCTGGTGACACTCGCTAGGTAAGCTGGACAGGCGCACTCCCTCCTTGCTTCCCGAAAGCCACCTGGCTGTACTTCTCCTAAGACTGGCTCGTGCTTTGATCCTGGAAGTCCAGGTCACATTCAACATTCCTCATCAACACCACAATTGGAATGCAGCAGTACTGTCTTCCTGTACACGGTCCAGTTTGGGCATGCCCAGGAGGCAAGTGGAAATATCATGGCTTGGGCCAGCTACATCACAGTCCCTAAAGCAGCGGTTCTCAACCTTCCCAATGCCACGACCCTTTCATACAGTTCCTCATGTTGTGGTGACCCCCCAACCATAAAATTGTTTTCGTTGCTACTTCGTAACTATAATTTTGCTACTGTTATGAATTGGGCGACCCCTGTGAAAGGGTCGTCTGACCCCCAAAGGGGTTGCAACCCACAGGTTGAGAGTCGCTGTCCTAAAGTGACCTCTTTATTCTAACAGGCTGAGTGAGTTCTTTCCGTATTTCTGGTTGCTACACCCCACCCCCATCTGAGCCTGGCCCCACACAGGGTGAGGCTCCGGGAGCGGGTCAGTGGGGCCAGGACATGGCTCTGAGGTCATGCAGATGCTTTGGACTACTGACACCCCTAGACTCTTCCTCTCCCCAGTCCTTGTCACCCTCTGTCTCCCATGGAGATGGAAAACAGCACAGCAGCTGCTCACTGTAAAAGACATCTGGTCTTTAGCTTCTACTCAAGAGAGATAGCTCTTCAGAGACTTTCCATAAAACTAACATTTGTGCTGTGCTCCCCCCGGGGCTCTGGGAAGAGGTGGTCTGCACAGGTTATGCAGACTAGACTGCCCACTGTTCCAGCTATCTGGCTGCCCAGCCACCGCACAGGTGGCTGCATCAGAACCAGCGGGGGCCTGTGGATGCTGGATGTCAGCCTCGCACAAATGCTTCTGCGCATGGCAGCTCTGGGCTGAGAAGCTGAACCAAGCTCCCAGCTGCCGAGACAGAGACAGGAGGGACTTCCAATTTGCTCTGCACTGAAGATGGATGTGGGCTGGGGGAGATCTGCTTCATAAGGCAGCCAGTGTGATGGGCAAGCGACCTTACAAATCTGTTGTTCAGTGTCATACAACCATTTCCGACTTAAAGGGACCCTATGTACAACAGAATAAAACATTGACCTACCCTGTTGCATCCTCACAATTGTTGTTAAGATTGAGCCCACTGTTGCAGCCACCGCGTTGGCTCACGTCACTGAGGGTCTTCTTCTTTGCCGCCGACCCTCTACTTTACCAAGGATGATGTCTTTTTCCAGGGACTAACACCTCCTGATCACATGTCCGAATTAGGCGAGAAAAAGGCTTGCCATCTGTGTTTCTCTAGAGAAACAAAACGAAGACACTTATGATAGAAATAAACAAATAATCCATATATATAATAATATCCATGTATATGACTAGGTTTATACAGCAGGAAGGAATGTAACAGCTAATTAGTCCACGCACCGACACAGAGGGCTTAATTTAACTCACTTTCGTGGAACAGTTAATATACTGGAAATCCTTCAGCTCACGTGGGCTGGAGAGTCCAAGGTCAAGGAAGCAGACAGCAGAGTCCTCCCATGGTCAAGGCAAGCAGAGTCTGCCCACAGGCAACAATCAGCTGGGTGGGTCCGCTACAGTCAGTAGCTCAGGAGCTTATCGAAGCAGGTCCCGATGGATCTCAAACTCAAGCATGGCGAGAAGATCCACCAACCTCAAGTTCAATCAATGTATGCGCCAGCAGCATGACGAAGCAGGTCTTGAAGGAGCCTCAAGCTGTAGTGACACGATCCATGGGTTGGCTGGGCCCACAGAGAGTGAAGCTCACATGGTTGAGGCAGAGAACCAGCTAAAGCAACAAACAGCCAGCTGGACCGATCACCAGGGAGGAAGGGAGATAGGATGCCGCCTGTTTTCATTTATTTAGGTCACCTGCAATCGAGCTGTGACCTGATCAAACTCTGCCCACATGTTCCTATTGGCCTAGGTGGCACAGTAAACTTATCACACCGCCTTAGCATCTAAGGAACATATTGATCATAGCTCTTACAAATCGCAGCTGTTCATACAGGCAATTCATAAGCAGACTGAATAAGGACGGCAAGTAGATAGAACCCCGACGCACACCTTTTCTGAGTTTAAACCACTCTGTGTCCTCTTGTTCCGTGCACCCCACTGCCTCTTGATCCACACACAGGTTCTAGAGTTCTCATTCTTCTCAAGGCCCTGCACAGTGCATCATGATCCCCACGGTCACGTGAACACGAGGAGCCTGGAAACGCAATGCTCGAGTCTCATGCATCCTTAGGTCCTCAGGAGGCCTCACAGCTTCTCAACACTTTAAAGTCTTAAAGTTTACTTTGCGTGTAACTCTGAAGAGCCAATGAACAGGTGTTTGATACATTGAAAACCATATCCTAGGAAAGGGTTGGAACCCCTGGATTTACTCTGCACTGGGATCTAAAGCAATCTGTCTTTGCCTAAGCCAACCACTAGCAAAAGGGCATCGTGGTTAGCAAAGCAAAACCAACGGGGAGCAAAGGGGGGGCCCTGCCATCAAGTCAACTCCGACCCACAGCTGCCCTCTAGGGTGGGATAGAACTGTTTCTGTGGGTGTCTGAGACAACAACTCTTTACAAGTGTAGAAAGCCTTGTCTTTCTCCCGAGGAGGGGCTGGTGTTTTTGAACTACTGACCCTGAGGATGGCAGCCCAGTGCATAACCACTATGCCACCAAGGCTCCTTATTCAAGAGAAGCTGGGAGAGAAAAACGTGAATCCTGTATTCCGGGGGTTCGACCCAGAGCTACAATGAGGGGCTCAATCACACCAATCATTGAGAAGGCCCACGGACCAACTGTGTTTCATGTTATCATATGTGCTCATCCTGAGTGGGTGCCAAACGCCTTAAAAACTGCACCTTAGTTTCCTTAGCTGTAGAATGGGACTGGCTGATAAGAGACTCTATCTTCAAAAAGCATGGAGAAATTGAAGTCATGTAATACACGCATTAAAACAAACAAACCAACTCACTGTCATCAAGTCGATTCTGACTCACGGCAGCGCTATAGCCTGAGTAGAACTTCCCCGTGAGTTTCTGAGACTGTAACTCTTTACAGGAGTAGAAAGCTTCATATCCCCCTCATGGAGTGGCTGGTGGTTTCAATCTGTTGTCCACGTGGATAGCTGCCCACTGTGTAACTGCTGTCTAGGATTTCAAGGCTGCGAATCTTCACGGGGACAGACAGCCTCATCTTCCCCAGAGGAACCACAGACAGACCTTCTGGTTATTATCACATCATTATTGTTGTCATGGTTAATTAACTCCCAAGTGACAAAGAACATGCCTAACTCAATAAGAGTGAGAAGTTGGATAAGCCCATAGTGAATCTGCTATGCATTTATGACTCTTGTTGCTGCTGCTGTTGCTTCTCCTGCTGGTATTAGCTGCCGCTGAGTGAGACCGTGCTTCACAATGACCTCACCTCTCCATGGGGCTTGCTTTTCTTCTTCTTTCGTTCTTAAAGAAAAAAAAAAGTTTTGTAAAATTGTGATTGAGTGAAGGTTTACAGGAACCAACTTTCCATCCAGCAATGCTTCCACCTTGGTTCCATGTCATTGATGGCAATTCTTTGATGTCCCTATCATCCTTCATCCCACTTGTTCACTGCGCTTCCTTTTCCATCCCCTTTCTTTCCTAAGTCCTCTGAGCTAACCTTGGTCTTTGGGCAAATGCTTCTCTTTTGACCTCAAGCTCTGATTATACTACGGTGTGTGCACCTGCCGAGTGTTATTGTGCCCCTGATGAACCCCCTGCACGTGAGTTTATTCCACTCGTCATGACCCTGGAGGACAGAGTCCAACTACTGCTTAGGGTTTCCAGGAAACATTGTACGTCCTTGAAAGTGAGGATGGGGAGACTTCATCCCACGTGCTGTGGATATGTGCTCCGGAGAGACCAGTACCTGGGGAAGGACATCATGCTTAGAAGATGGCGGGGGGGGGGAACAGGAGCAGACAGCCTCATCTATCTCCTGCAGAGCCTCTACTGGGATTGGACCACTAACCATCTGATTATCACTCTATGAGTATTATTGATTCCCACTTGGACAATAACAGCTCTAATCCACTAAGAAAACAATGGAAAGCCTGAAAATTCAGTAGGGGACTAGGTGATGGCTATCAACAGATTATAAACAAACAGATAAATAACAACAAAAAAGCCAAACCACACCTGTGAGTTAATTCCCACTCACAACTGTCCTATAGGAGAGTAAACAGACCCCCAGGGCTTCTAAGGTTGAAGGTCTTCACACAATGAGACTGCCTCATCTTTCTCGTGCACCTTCTCTGGTGGTGTGTGGGCACTGCAGACCTCTTGGTGAGTAGCCCGGCACTTCGCCCCCCTGTGGCACCAGGGCTCTGGAGCCTGATGACCGTGGAGGAGAAACAATTAGCTCACAAACAGAATTCTTTGACTTCTCTCTCAGGAAGGGGAATGCAAATTAACCACTTGGTGGCATCAGTTTTCATTGATCACTCTTGGCAACAATCGATAGGACTGATCACTTGCTGGGCAGGCATCATGCTAGAAAGTGGGAGTGCTGGGGCATTTCTGGAGGCTGTGGGGACTGGTGCAGCCTCCAAGGGAGACCTCTTGCCAAGAACGGGGGTCGTTGTAGGGGATGGCCCTGTTTGGGACTGGGTTGATGTTGTGAAATGATGATCATTGTTGAGTAAGCATCTGAATGCCCATCCGGAGTGTCTCCCAGACACCTTTGCAAATGCTCGCTGACCATTTGTGTGTCCTTTCTGTGTGACACATCCAAGCGTTCTGCCCAGTTAAAAGGCTACACTGTGTGTCATTTAATCGACTATCTTTTAATCCCAAGAGAGATGGAACTAAAGGGGATGACTTTACTTTTCTGGGACTTGCAAGTTTCCGGCCCTGGACAAGATGCCGAACCTTCCCTCGCCCTGTTGGCGTCTGTGAGCTGCACGGGGAAGAAGGGGGAAGAACGGAGCCTCTGAATCATGGCGCTGGAGACAACGGGCGAGAGTGCCGTGGGCTCTACGAGAGCACATCTCTCCTGGGAGCAGTACAGCCAGAATGCCCCCTGCGAGTGAGGATGGAGAGGGTCTGTCCGTGTGCTGGGGCCTGTTATCGGGAGAGACCAGTCCCTGGAAAAAGGCCATCATGTTGGTGAAGGTGGCCGGGGACCCGAGCAGAGGCATGTCCTCAAAGAAATGATTGACACACTGGATTAAGCACACTGGTGAGGATGGTGCAGGCGGGGGCAGTGGTTCATTCCGTTGTGCACCCAGTCACTATGGGTCAGAACAGAGTCCCGGGCCTTCACAACCACCATAGAGAGTACTTTGAGTTTTCCTTCTCCGACACAGGTCCCCCTGCAGGAACATACAGGAGTTTTGAAGTCATCAAAATGATATACATCGTGCTGTGCTCAGGTGCCATCACGACCATTCCGACCCGCAGTGACCGGCAGACAACAGAGCAAAGCACTGCTTGGTCCTGTGCTATATCGTCCCTGGTGTCCCGATGCCCGAGTCCGTTCCTGTAGCCATTGAGGCAGTCCATCGGGTGGAAGGCCTTCCTGTTTCCCAACACTGTCCCTCAACTTTCCCAGGCAGGATGCTCTTCTCCAGGGGCTGGTCTCTCCTGACAACACGTCCAAAGTACGTGAGATGAAGTCTCACCATCCTTGTCTCTGAGGAGCACTCTGATTTTACTTCTTCCAAGACAGGCGGTTTATCCTTTTGGCAGTCCATACTACTTTCAACACTCTTCCCTTGCACTACAGTACAGACACATCCATCCCTCCCTGTCTGCCCGATTCAGTATCCAACTTCCACATGCTAATTCCACATGCTTATGAAAATGGTAAGTACCATGGTTTAGGTCAGGAGTCTTGAAGTCTTAATATATATATATATATATATATATATATATATATATATATATATATATATATATATATATATATATATATTTCAGTTGATAACTCTTTTGAATGTATTACAAATTATTTCTGTGGTTTAAGTTTTTACTTAAATGATGTCTTTTGGCAGGCATCTATTTCCTGTTTTGCCGTGTTTTGCTGTAAACTTGGATTGAGTGTAACTTAGAATCTGCTGCTCTTGTCTGCTTCTTTCCAAAGCTCGATGCGTTCTGAGGATCTTGTGCTCATGAAGACATTCCTCCATAAAGATTGCTAAGATGTGTACAGTTTTACCGCCTGCCATTCTCCTCAAATGAGTCTTCATCTAACACAAGAGGCTTGAGAGTCACATTTCCTCTCTTCTTCCCAGCACCTTGTGGGAAAAAGCCTCTGCTTTCCCGCTGAAGTGCCACGGCCGCTTTGTCAAAGATCAATTGACAGCTTCTGCGTGTCTGCTTCTACACCCTCTTCTGCTGCTTTGGGCGATCGGTCTCGGCTTGAGACCGCATGCACTGTTGGTTTACACTGAGGTTGTAATTAGGGAGAATACATCCTGAAACTTGGCACTTTTGCCCTAGCAAGCTGGCTGTGCCAGGCTCGGTTTGCATCTCCATATATTTTGGTGTGCACCTGTCAGTTTACGAAGCCACCTTGCAACAAACACACATTTGATGGGTTGCTGGGGATTTATGGATCAATTAGGGGGAAACATCACCTCAACTGTATTCGCTCATTTGTATAGGTGTGATGTTGTTACAGATTATTAACTGGGTCCAGGCGGGAAGAAATACTCTGCGTAATTTGATTACCAGGCATTTGATGGTGACTTGCTCTGCGGCCCTGCCTGTGGCCCAACTTGTGTCCCGGTGCTGTGGAGGGGACGCTGCGTGATTATCAATGAGGGCAAGGTGGCCACTTGTGTTACTCGAACCTTCCTGGCTATCGTTTTCATCTTGTTCGTCTGTCCGTTGTGGAGAGAGAGGTGTACTTGCCCCCGCTGCTAAGGCAGAGGGAGTTCCCCGAGTCACTTTCTGCGGTTTGAGTCGCAGTCCTGTTTTCAGGGGCATTACATCAGTTTGGGATTGTTGATTTTTTTTTTAACTCCTTGATGAAGTTCCCTGATTTTCCCCAGGAAATGAACCTCTTCACTTCCACAACACTGTCTGGGGGTAACCGTGGCCCCGGAACCTGGCACCATGATTGCCTGCAAGCCACACTCTGCTTCCCATTCTTCATCCTGTCTCACTCACCGATGACCTATCCTATTTATAAAACAAAACAAAGAACTCACTACCATCAGATCCATGCAACCACTACTGGTCAGTCTATGTCAACTACATCAGTGGTCCTCAACCTTCCTCATGCCGCAGCCCCTTCATATAATTCCTCATGTTGTGGGGACCCCCCAACCATAAAATTATTTTTGCTGCTACTTCATAACTGTAATTTTGCTACTGTTATGAATTGGGAACCCCCTGTGAAAGGGTCATTTGACCCCCAAAGGGGCCACGACCCACAGGTTGAGAACCACAGAACTCGACACTCCCGGGTATAGGCAGGGGTGGAGCCCAGCTAATCAATTAGGCCACAGCTGATGACACCCCTCAGGGGCGTGGCCTGGTGCATAAGAGAGAGCCCTTGCACCAAGCTCTCTTTGGGCTCCTTTGCCTTCTGGTGAGCATTCAGGTGCTGGATGCTGTGCCTAGTTCATCCATCTCCTACGGTAGCAGTTCTCAAACTGTGGGTCGCAACCCCTTTGGGGATCAAATGACCCTTTCACAGGGGTCACCCAATTCATGACAGTAGCAAAATCACAGTTATGAAGTAGCAACAAAAATAATTTTATGGTTGGGGGGTCACCACAACATGAGGAATTATATGAAGGGGTTGTGGCATGAGGAAGGTTGAGAACCACTGTCTACAGTGTCATTCGTTGGACCTAGGGATCCATTTACCTCTGCACCCACCAGCCTGTGGCCCACCTGCTTCCTTACCCTGCTTCCTGTTCAGCAGCTTCTGCAGCTTCAAGACTCAGGAGAATCCTGACACAAACTGGAATGGACTTACCTACTTCTAGAACTGGGTAAACCTTTTCTCCAGATCAATCTTTCTAGAGACATACATGTACGCACACATACAAGTGTCCCTGGTTTTACTTCTCTAAAAACCACAACCAACTCAGTGCCATCAGGTCAGTCCTGCACCCATGACGACGCTCAGTGCTACAGAGGGACACTGCCCAGTCCTGCACCGTATGTGCAATTGTCCCTGCGCTCGAGCCTGTCTTGCAGCCGTGTCAGATTCCTCTTCAGGACAATTCAAGTGCACCTGATGTAGATCTAATATCCACATAAACATCGGAGTCAGTTGTTTTTTGTGGGGTTTTTTTTTGGTTTGTTTTGCTCTGAGCATTCATTTTTTTGAGGAGCTGAAGCAGAGATAGAAAAAGCATCCTCAACGGTCATCTAGCCACCCCTGGCTCTTGTCCTGAGTCTTTCCCAAAGATGCAGACTTGAAGCTCTCCTGCTCCTGCTGGATTCAGGTGACTCTTCTGCCTGCAAAGAGCTGTCGTGAGGGCAGATCTAGGCTTGATTTTATCCGCAGGCAGATTAGTCCATCGTTCCACCACCCCCAGAATCCAGGAGTCCCTATAATCCATCTCAGTCCTGCTGTGCGTTTGCCTCTGAGTCTATAGGTCTCTTAAGGGTCGTGTGCATTTACATTTCTGATTCTACCTCGAATCATCCACTCAGCGCTCTGTTTCACCAACGCATTGTGCAGATAGCATTTGCCTAACAAAAGTAAATCACCTTTCCAAGCGTACGACCTGGCGGGTTTTAGTGTGTTCAGAACCGTGGTCCAGCCCTCAGCACAATCTGGTTTTAGAACCTCCCGTCACCACCACATGAAATTCCGCCAGTCTTCCCGCCTCGCAGACTCCCTTCCCCAGGCCCCTGGCCACCACCGGTCTGCTTTCTGACTACGGACTGGCTCTCCCAAGCATTTCCTGTGTGGCCACACTCGATTCCGTGGTCTTCTATGTGCAGCTGGTTTCAGCTGACCTCCCAGGTTGAAGGGTCAGTGCCCCGGGTCAGCTCTGTTACAGCATGTATCGGATTTCTTCTTTCTCACGGTCTAATGGTATCTCTGCGGAGGGCGGCAACCCAAGCGGCCCAGGAGCATCAGGGAGGCCACATGGCCACCCCCTAGACGATATTCTGTGTCCCAGTTCTTCAGTATCATGAAGCAGCCCTCCAGAGCTCTTCCTGAGCCCCGAGGGAATCACAGTGATGGTGGGGGCACGCCCAGGGGATCCGATTCACAAACTCCTCCTCAACATGGAGGGACGATGTCAAGGGGCCTTGTTGTGTGTGTGTTCTCAAGTGCACTCTCACTCACTGTCAGTGTTATTGTTATCAGGTGCTGTTGAGTTGGCTCCGGGCCATAGCGTTGCCATGTTGTTGTAGAGCCAACACTGCCCCGCCATGCCTCCTCCTGACAATCGCTGCTATGATCGGGGTCACCCTTGAGGCCACTGGCTCAATCTGCCATGTTTGTATCTGACTTGGTACTCATGACTCACTGCCACCTGACCTCTGGCACAGGGTAGAGCGGCCTCTGGGGGTGTCCAAGCCTGTAGGTCTTTATGGGAGCAGAAAGCCTCGTCTTTCCCCCATAGAGCAGGCGGTGGTTTCGAACCGCTGACCTGTGGTTAGCAGGTCAGTGTGGAACCTACTGCAACACCATTGGTTAAATCTGAGAGGTGAGTCCTGGAGCCTGTTTCCAGGTGTCCTCGTGGTACAGAGGTTAAGAGTAAGAAAAGGCGAATCGCTTGCGCTCACCTGTTGGTTCACAGGAGAAAGATGGGCAGCGTGCTCAGTACTGGTTAGCAGTCTTCTAAAGGGCATGGGGCAATTCTGCTATCCGTTACAGGGCTGCTCTGTCCCAGAATGAGCCCAGCGATGGTGTGCTCAGCTTTGGCTCGGTCCTGTTCATGCATTGTAATGTTCCACATCATTCAAAAGTCCCCTTTGTCTTCCTGGAGCAGCTGTCCTTTAAGGGGATTGGGCTGGATATAAAAGATGGTGGGGGGTTGAGGGCATCCCCTTCAACCAGGATATAAAATCTAGAATTTCTGAAGCCCGCTGATGGTGGCAGAAGTCAGGGGATTAGGCAAGCAGGATTCATCCTGAGGACGCATGTCCACTTCCTTCCTTTGGAAAACCAAAGCTAAGGTCACATTGGTGTCTTGGGGGCTGGATGCCAGTGTTCTTTATCAAAGCATGTGTCCCAGAGCGGGGCTCATGTGATGGTGATCTACACAACGCAAGGAGGGAAGACTATTGATCTGTGGAACTGTCAATATTTTCTCCTGAAGAAGAAAGAGGAGCTGAGCTCATTATAAACAAAATGGGCTGCTTCTCAGTGAGTCACTCCACAGCGGATTCTGCGGCTCAGGCCCAGTTCACGAGCGAGAGAAAGCAGTAGTGACCAGTGAGCCTTGGTGCTGTGACCACAGCAGGGGGCAGTGGGGCTGGTGGTGTGCAGACTGATGGCAGGGGTCACGTAACCTGCTAATGCTCCCCTGGACTGATCTCAGAGTGTGCCCCGTGGCCAAACCCCACCTTGATGGCACACCCCAACAGAAAAGGAGGTGGGGGTCAGTGAGGATCACTGTGAGCTCCTCTCCTGAGGGGCATACTCAGCCTGTGCAGGTGCTGTCAGGACCCCAGCGGAATCAGCATATTTGATGTTCAGCCCAAATGGGGCGACTTCCACGTGGGACACTTCTGTACTTGTCTTGTTCTCCCTGCCACATAAATCCAAACTCCAAACCCATCCCATGGCCCTGGACTCTGTAGGGGCCTAGAGAGACCGTGTCAGCATCAAACTGCCTCATCGTATTCCCAAGGCTGCATTCTACAGACGCATACTGTCTCCTCTCTCTTCTTCAGGGGAGCCTGGTGGGTCGAACCGCCAACCTTCTGGTGGGCGATGGGGTGCATAACTTGCAGCAGCACCAGCTCTCTTGAAGGATGCCCCTCAGAAGCACAGCCCCTTTCAGGGAGTTCATTCTCATGCAGCACAACGTGTGGGACCGAGCAGACTAACCCGTAGGTTGTGAGTGTCCACATCTTTCCCCCACAGAGCACCTGGCTGGTGTCCAAGTCCACCTTCCAGCCCACAGCCACCGACTCTACCCCCTGCCTCGCCAGGGCTGCTGCCTCTGCTCTAAACACATACCAATTAAATAGGCTTTCCTTCCTCTCCTCACTTCACAATTCTCTCTTCTTTTATCCCCTCCCACCCTCCCTCCCTTTCTCCCCCCTCCCCCATCTCTTTCTTTCTCCACAGGGGAATCAGGGCTGGTGCCATGCCCCATGTCAGGGGCTGGGGTAGGGGACCGCCCTGTGAAAGGTCATCAAGCTGGCTCCAACCACAGTGACCCCATGTGCAATGGAACAACTGGTTCGTGCCCGGGGCCCCATGTGAACCCTGGCCGAGCGTGGAGTACAGTGAGGAGGAACGCAACATCGGGAGAACGGGTGTGGGGCGATGGGCGTATGTCTCCCCAGGCACCAGGCTGGGCCTTCCAGGATGCCGGGGATCACACCAGCAAGGAGACTTTTGAGGAGAACTGGCCCAGCCAGCATGGCCCACACAGGGCAGGTGGCAGCACATTTAGGGGGTCTTTGTATGAATTGGAGAATGTGGTTTTCCCAATCGGGAGACTTCAGCTCTTGAGAGACTGCAACCCACTCTTCTTCATAAGGCCTCACTAAGTTCCTGTGACGTCATGTCATCCCTGACTCATGGCGACCCCCTGTGTGTGTCAGAGCAGACACATGCTCAACGGGGGTTCCGATGACCTTTTATCTGAGGCTGCTCTGGGTGGCCTGGCACCATCAACCTTTGGCCTAGAGGTCTAGTGTGTACCCATCTGTGCCAGCCGAGGGCATATCCTAGGACTAACCAGCCTGCAGAGGCCAAGAAGCCAAGACGGCTTTGCCTTCTCAAGATGCAATGTAGAGGGAACAAGCTTCCATGGATCCCCAAAGGCTTGCACTGCCCCCCCTCCCCCAATGCCCTCCCTGGGCTGCAGTGCCCACTGAGCTAATGGCCGGGACCCGCTTTGGATTCATTCCTCCTCTCTGTTAGAATTGTTTCCCTACCACATGCTTTGCATCCGCCATGTTGTCCCCTCGTGTTCTGAGGCGGGATATCGCCTCCTTAATGCTAACACTTGTCAGACACCGACAGCTGCAGCTCAGCATTTCCTTTGAGCGCTGCTTCCACGGGGCCGCGTGCGCTTTGCTTCATAGCATTTTCGTCAGTTGTTTGGTGGGAATCTGTTCGCTCTTCCACGCACCTATCTCCCTTTCCCCGCAAATCATTTCGAAATGCGGTTTATCGAATGGCAGTCAGAGAAGATGATCTGCATGCTATTGATTTTTGCGGTTGTTTCCAGGACTGGGGAGGCTTCTTTGTTACTTGGATCACAGTCAAGTTCTTGATTGCTCCCCGGGTGTGGGAGGAGGGAGGTCTCCCTTTGCGGGAGGGTCTGCCATGTCATGCTGTGTTTGATCCAGCAGCTCCCCAAGGGTCTCACTGCCAGGCTCAGCACACGCCTCTGCAGAGAGCGCGACAGTAACTCTCTCAGGCTCTGTGAGCCAGATGGCCTTCGCTGTCACTCCTCCATCCCATACCACACACAAACAGCCATAAACAAGGTGTAAATGAACGTGTGCAGCTATGTACCAATAAACCTTTATTGGCATAAACAAGCAGGGCCCGGCTTTTGGGCTGTGGGCAGAGGAACTTTCAGACGGCCTGGTCTACCAGCTACTCGACCAGGTGGCAAGTCACCATCGATCGGGTTCCAGTTTATAGAGCGGCACAGCCTGTGTGTCAGAGTTAAATTTCACATTTTCAGGGGCTGACTTTTCAGAAGCAGATCGATGGGCCTATTTTTCCGGGGTGCCTGTGGGTAGACGCAACCCCGCAACTGTTCTATGAACATTTCAATATCCCAGGGCACTGGGAGTTACTGAAAAAAATCCATTAATAAATCAACAGTCCTCAGCCATGGAGTGGATTCCTCTCAGAACAACCCCATCAGACAGAGTCGAGCTGCCCCGGGGGTTCCCAAACTGTGGATCCCCAGGGGGATAGAAAGCCCTATCCTTCTCCCTGTGTCATCCAGTGTTGAATTTCCTACTTTGAGGTTAGCAGTCCACCTCACAATCTACTACACCTGCAGGAATCCCTGCTGATGTATGAAAACGGTATTAGGTAGTGTGGTAGTGTGTGTGTGTGTGTGTGTGTGTGTGTGTGTGTGTGTGTGTTCAGCATTTCCATATAACTCCAGAGAGATCTGCTGAAGGCCGCCAAGGATCAAAACAAAGTGCACGGTGATTCAGGATGATTGCTCCATCCTGTGAACGGGTCGCCCAATCAAAGGGAAGTCGTCCTCTTTATTCAAATGAATGCCCTTTGCTTTAAGGTCTGCCTGCTGCAATGGCGGTCTAGGTCTTTCTTTCTGCGTTTCACCTGCTAGAGACCGCTGCCCTCTCCATACTCTCAGTCCTCCGTGTCCATTACATCCCGGTGGTGGTTGAGCTCAGCGCTACATGTGAGCTGTGACTCTGGATGGATGGATGGATGGAGGGAGGTGAGTATGTATGCATGTGCGAATGCACACGTGCATTTAGCGATCAAAAGATGATGTGTAAACTAAGAAGAGCCGTATTCCCCACCTAACTGGAAAGATGGGAAGACTGGGATTCGGGTCTATCTCCCCCACTTCCTCTAGCTTGTTGTTGGCAACGGCATTCTTTGCTTTTTCAGTTTTCTCTTAACTATATTGACTTTATGTGAGTGTCTATTTCCATCCTTTTGCCTATGATGTGAAAGTGATGCTTTCTTTCCTGTTTTTCTCCGTGATCCTTAAATTTGCATCATTTTAAGCAGAACAAAGCCTATAGTGCAGCTATACCTCTTCCTTCCTCATAGAAGGCACACGGGTCTGAGAAAACGTTGGAAGCATCTTGCTCCCCGCCTTTCCACAGTCTTGATGTGCAGACTACTCCTTATTCCTGGTTGTGTTTCACTGTTTTAAAGCATCTTTGAGAGTGACTCAGCCCTCCAGCCATGGAGGTCTTTGTTCCCTTGTTCCTTTGCATGAGTTTTGAGGTGCAGGGGGTCCAGCACACCACGGGAGAGGCCCAGTGGAAGGAGGATGATGCTGTCTGATGTAGAAACCATGGGGCAAATGCTCCTCTGCCCCAAAGGGTGGCTCTGGATGGCAGTTGAGCAGGACAGGAGCAGTCCCTGGGAATGTGCTCACGTTCGATGCAGGAGACCCTGGTCGAGTCACCTCCTACGGAGCCACCACCCACATGTCAGAGGAAGCCTGTGTGTTACCAGCGTGCTGAACTGCGTATAACTTCCCAACCTGAGACAGACTTGGAAGAACGGACTGTTGACATGCAGGTATCTTATGCACAGCTGACGGTCAGAATGGTGTAGGCCCCAGGGAGGGCTTTAGTCTGTTGTTCAGGGAGTGGCGTAGTGTTGTTTTCACAAGGTCAGCAGTTCAAGACCACAGCCGTGAGGACAGATACCCATTCCTGGTTCCATACTGCCCATACCTCACCTCAGCTGGCGATGGTCATGGGATTGTACCCCAGGCCTCAGTTTACTCACCCGTGAATTAGGGATGACCAACTAGACCTAGTGAGCATCCATCTTTAAGGAAAGATGAAATCACCCAGGGGAACAAGCACACAAACAATGGAAACAAAGCCACTGTGGGTCCTCTTCCATCGGGTGGACCGACCCAGGCCACCCCAGAGGGTGGTAAGCAGACAGCTCTCATCTACATGGCATCATGGCAAGAGACAAGACGAAACATGCACAACTTTTTTCTCTGGAGGAGGTCCCCCTGGGTGGCTACTGTAATTGACACTTCTGCCCTGGGTGACATGTCCGAGGTCTCTTTTCTGGTTTTCAGGAATCCCACTGATTTGGGGGTGTTGACCTTGTGCCACTTTGCTGAACATTTCCATTTCCTTCTATAAATTTTCTTGCATATCCTTTGGGATTTTCTCCGTTCAGGATTATGATATCTGTACCTAGAAACAGTGTGACTTTCTCCTTGGAGTTTTCATTTCACTTGGATTCTTCTAACCCAGCTCCCCACTTCCTGTCCCCCCTCCCCATATTTGCTTTGTGCTCTGGCTGAGACTTCCAGAACAATATTCTCTGAGAATGCGGATCAAGGGCGCTCCTGTCTGATTCCCATTCCCCAGGGGAATGCCTTGACCTTCTCAGTGTCCAGAGTAATATTGGGCTTCTGTTGTGTGTAAATGTCCATAATTATGTGGCTGGATTTCCTTTCTATTCCCTTTTTGTTGAGTATTTTTATCAGGAGTCAGTGTTGGAGCTTGCTGCGTGTCTTTTCTGTACCCATCAGTGTGATCATGTACTTCTTTTTAGCCTTTGTTGTACTTACATGGTCCATTGCGCCGGTTGTTTTGTTAACGTGGCGCCATCCTGCCATTCCTGGTATGGCTCCCACTGAGTCAGGATAGAAGGTGATTTTAATTTTGATGGGGAGTTGGATTCTATTGCGTAGGATTTTGTTGAGATTTTTGCATCTATGCTTGCGAGGGACACTGTTCTATGATATTCTACGGCTTTTATATGATCTGGGTATTAAGGGTGTACTCACCTCATAAAAAGAATTTAGATGTATTCTATCCTTTTCTGTATTCTAGAATGCTCGGACTCTAATTGGTGCCAGCTCTACTCTGGGTGTTTTGTGGACTTCGCCAGCGAGGTCATCTGGGCCTGACCTTGTTGGTTGCTGTTGAGAGATTTTGCGCTTTGTTTCGAAATAGCTGATTACTTCCTTTGGTTATATCTGTTCAAAATGTGTACCTCAGTGTGTATTAATTAGCTAAGTGGTGTCTCTCTCAAAAGCTATACATTTCTTCTAGGTTGTAAAGTTTCTTGGAGTACAGTTCTTACAGTCCTCACGTACCCTTTTCTTTCTGTTGGTAATACGGGAAGATTTCCTCTTCATCGCTCAGACATGTTCTTTGCATCTGCCCCTTCTTTTCCTCGGTTAAATTGCCGGTGGCTTGTCAATTTTATTCATCCTTTCAAAGAGAAAACTTCTAGTCTTACGGACTCACTCTATGTGTTTCTGTTTTCTGTATTGCTCTCGTTTCTATGATTTCTTTTCTTCTGGATCCTGTAAGTTTACTCCATGGATCTTCTTGTAATTACTGGCGATATTGGCCAAAGGTGTTGATTTGGGTTCTTTTCCCCTTTTTTGATGTATTAATTTATTGCTATACACTGTCCTCTGAGCACAGTTTTTGCTGTGTCTTATGGTTTTGGCAAGTTGTGCTTTTATTCTCATTTGATTAAAGGATTGAATCTAACCAGAGAATCAAAATACCAATAAAAAAAACAGTCACTAAAATGCATTACTTCCATGAATCAAGAGACCTACATAAATGGAGGAAGATGTGAACATGGATGCTGTCCTTGTTATGAGATGCTATCCAGTAGGCCTTGGCTCATAGCGACCCCATGTGCAACAGAACGAAACGCTGCACTTTCCTGTGCCATCCTCACAACTGTTCCTGCGACTGAGCCCATTGCTGTAACCAGTGTGCCAACCCATCTCACTGAGGGCCCTCCCTCCTTTGCTGCCCTCCACTTCACGAAGCATGGTGTCCAGGGACTGGTCCCTGCAGAGAGGGACATGGACATGGATGGGAAGACTTAACTTTATGAAAATGTCTATGTTATCTAAAGCCATCTACAGCTACAAGGCAATCCTAACCCAAATTCCATCATCATTCTTTAAGAAGATGAAAAATGAATCGCCAACTTGATGTGGAAAGGAAAGCACGTAGACCAGCGGGATGTGTGAGGTCTCACACTTCTTGATCCCCAAATCCACCACAGTCATGGGAGTCAAAGCAGTCTGGGACTGGGACTGGCACAAAGACGTATATATAGAGCGGTGGGACAGAACTGAGAACCCAGAAGTAAATTCGTCCAACTATGGACAGCTGAGCCGTGACAAGGTGTGGACGCACATCAATTGTGGAAGAGATCATCTCTTTTACAAAGGATCCTAGCAAAGCCAGCTATCTCTCTGAAGACGAAGGAATTGGTCTTCATGCACAATATAAACAATTAAATCAAGATGAAACAAGTACATCATTAAAAACCTAAAACTATAAAGATCAGCAATGAAAAAAGAGAGAGAAGCATAACGTTCCTAACACATGGCATAAACCCATCATGCAACATCACTGAAAACACACGACCAACTGAAGATCGGTGGGATGAGTGAGAGCTCCTAAAGAGTAGGCGTGTGTGCATCAAAGGCGCCCTTGTGGCAGAGTGATTATGCACTGGCCTGCAATCGTCAAGGTCTGCGGTTGGAGACCACCAGCCAGGCTGTTCAACTCTGGCTGAGAGGTGCATTCTCCTGAACTCCCCGGTGCAGTTCTGCCTTGCCCTGTAGCATCGCTCTGAGCGGATATCAGCTCAAGGGCCGTGAGGTCTTAGAGCTTCTGCGTGTCTAAAGATTTCCCAAACAGAGGATGGAGCTTTACCCTACAAACATGGGGTGAAATATGGCCACAGCATTCTGGACAAAGAAATCATCTGCCCAAAATATTTTTCAATCTTTTTACTGGGGGCTCATGCAACTCTTATCACAATCCATACATACCCGTGCAAATCATCACAATCCATACATACACCCACTGTGCCAAGCACATTTGTCCATTTGTTGCCACCAACATTCTCGAAACATTTGCTCTCTACTTGAGCCCTTGGTATCAGCTCCTCATTTTTTTCCATTCCCTCCCCGCTTCCCCCTCCCTCATGAACCCGTGATGATTTATAAATTATTATTAGTTTGTCATATCTTACACTGTCTAGCGTCTCCCCTCACCCACTTTTCTTTTGTCCATACTCCAGGAAGGAGGTTATATGTAGATCCCTGTAATCAGGTCCCTCTTTCTTCCCCACTCTCCCTCCACTCTCTCGGTATTGCTACTCTCAGCACTGGACCTGAAGGGATTATCTGTCCTGGATTCCCTGTGTTTCCAGTTTTTTCTGAATGAGGGGGAGTGCAGACTGGGGACCCAAGACCCATTGATAGGCAACTAGACACTCTTTTACAGAAGGTGTGGGGAGGAGACAAGCCAGTATGGTTGCAGTGTACAACGATGAAACATACAACTTTCCTCTAGTTCCTAAATCACGCCCCCCCCCACCGCCTGCCACTAGCATGATCCCAATTCTACCTTACAAATCTGGCTAGCCCATCTGCCAAATGTATAGAAAACTTGAACACTTTGAAATGAATAAGATGGGCAATCTAACTGAAAAAAAATTTTTTCAGAGGACATGGGCAGACACCCCACCAAAGTAAACTTGTAGGTGACCAGCAGACATGAAGAAATGTCCATGACCCTCAGCTGCCCTTCTCCCACAGAGTGCAGAATGGTTCCAAACGCTGGCCTTGCGGATAGTTGCCCATCATTTATCCGCTCTGCCCCAGGGCTCCCCATTTAGAAGGCGTCTGCATTAAGGGTGACATTCATGACACGGCAGACACTGGCAAGAGTGGAGAGGGCCTGGAGCTCTCCTGCACTGATGACTGGACCCCCAAAGGGCACGACCGTGGTGAGAAACAAGCTGGTTTCTTCCTTCAAAGGTTGGCCATGGAAATACTGGTGAGGCCTCCTGGTGAGGGCACACCCTAAAGCAGGGAAGGGATCACCCCACCTGTGGGCGGTGCTGCTGATGTAGATGACGGCGTTATCATTGTTGAGTTCTGAGTCAGCTCCTCCTCACAACGATGCTACGTACAACAGAACAAATGCTGCCCCGGCCTGTGGGTGCCACTCTCACATCGTGCTTATGGTTGAGCCTGTTGTTACAGCCACGGGGTCCATTCCTCCTGTTCAGCGGCCTTCTTCATCCTTGCTGCCCGTCCATTTTACCAAACATGCTGTCCATCTCCTGACACCATGCCCATAGCTCATGAGTCAAACCCCCCCACCCCCACCCCTGCCTCTGGCGAGCATCCTGGCTGCGCCTCTAGGTCGGGTCTGATTGGCTTTGGGCAGTTCGTGGCACTTTCAATATTCTTCACTGGCTCCGTAAATCAGAGCCCTCAATCCCTTTTCGGACGTCTTTAGTCAATGCCAACGTGTACCTGCGTAGACGGCACGCCGACCCCATCAGCACTCGCTATCGCTACAGAGCTCATCCACGAGAAGCGGTTGCAGGCATCGCAGTGCGGGTAATTAAACCTTTAATCAGTATGGCCTACGGATTAAGTTATAAAGATCCAAGTAGCCCTTGGCATAAAACAGGTCCCCCACTCCTGCCCCATGCAAATAAATATATGCGCATCCATGTTTATTGCAGCACTGCTTAGAGCAGCGAGAAGATGTAAACAGTCCCGATGACCTTGTGGCGGGCAGCTCGGCCTCTCTCCGCTCCGCCATCGGTGCTCCCCGTTAATAAACCCCCTGCGTAATGGTGAAGTTCAGAAAACAGCAAATGCTGGCAAGTGTGTAGAATAGTGGTTCTCAATCTGTGGGTTGTGACCCCTTTGGGTCGTGGCATGAGCAAGGTTGAGAACCACTGGTGGAGAGGGACTGGCACGCTCCGTGCAAAGATTGGTGAGCAACCCTGTTACGTAGAGATGACGGGGCACGCTGTTACTAGGCGCCATTCAGTGAGTTCCCATTCCTAGTGGCCGACCCCTGCGCAGCAGAACAAAACCCTGCCCCATCCTGCCCCGTCCTGCCCCGTCCTCCTAGGTTTGAGCCCATGGTTGCATCCACTGTGTCAGCCGACCGCATCGGCGGGACCCTGCAGAATATTAGGGGGTAATCAGGGCTCCGTGAAACACCTGATAGCGTGCAGGCACCTGGAGGAACATGGTGGTGAACCACATAATGCAGCTCACAGAAGGACGACGACTGGAGGGAGACACAGGTATACAGAATCAAGACGGAGATCTTCACACCCCAGAGAGCTACGGAGTTCCAGAACATGCGCCGCTTCTCCTCCCACTGTACGCCCCCCCCACCCCACCCCCGACCCCACCACCACCCACCCCCCCACCCCCACCCCCCGTGCTTGCAAGGGGTTGCTGCCCCGTGCAGGGCCGGGCGCTCCTCCCATCTCTGCTGGCAGCTCAGCAAGTCTTTGAGGGAGCTGGAAGCGTGTCCCCACAGGGCCCCCTGTGGGTCATCCAGGGAGGAAGGGGGGCTGCTTAACATCAGGGCAGGGAGCCCTCACGTCCAGCCCAGCACGGAGATGTGAACTCAGACTGTGATGTGGCATTTTCCACCTGAGCACCACAGGGCGCATGTGAGCGGGTGACTTTGATGTCAGGATGAAATGCACACAGGGAAGCGACGCAGATGAGGGGAGGGGGCGATTTGCCAAGTGTTCTTATCTCTCCCCGGTCACAGAGGAGTGTCTGTACAGATGTCCGCTCATGCTCTTCCCCCTTGGGGTCCCTCAGCTGCCTCTGCTTCTGAATCTCTCTCCAAGACGAGTGACGATGAGGCGCCGCTGAGGGCCTGAGCCTGCCCTCATCCTGTCCCTGCTATTGTGATATTGTTGCGGATAGCTGGCTCAGATATTGCGGGCACCCACTCCGGATGATTCCCACACAACGCAGAACAGGAAGTTCATGCCCTGTGCCAAGGTCACAACCACTTGTGCTTCGAGTGTCTCGTCATGGTCATTGCTTCTGTCCAATCTCTTCAAGTTTCTCCCTTCTTTATAAGGATGTTAACCGAAAGACCACCAGTTCAAGACCACCCACCACTCCACAGGAAACAGATGAGGCTTTCTATGCCTGTAAAGAGTTACTGTCTTGGAAATCTACCGGGGCATGGTCTATCCTGCCCTGCATGGTCAATGCGGGTCAGAATTGACTACTTGATGGCAGTGGGCTGTCGTTTGTTGTTGTTGCTCTCAGTGGCACAATCAGTTAAGCACTGGGCTGCTAACTGAAAGTTGGGAGTTTGAATCCTCCAGCTCCTACTCGGGAAAGATGAGGCCTTGGAAGCCCTGGTCCTGCTCTGTCCGCAGGGTCACTGTGACTCAGAATCAGGTGGATGCCCGTGAGTTGGTTTGGATTTCTCAGACCGTTACCAGCCATTAGGTCCACCGCTAGCAATCGGCCTTTCCTAATGACATGTCCACCCCCTCTTTTAAGGAGCTTGCTTTCTTGTTGTATTTCTTCTAAACCTGTTTTGCTTGTGCTTTTGGCAGTTCACAGTGTAATCAATAGTCTCCACCTACACCCCGGTCCCAATGCATCGATTCTTCCTTAGCCTTCTGTTCCTTCCTTGAGTCACCACTCTCTCATGCACCGAGAACATGGAAGACACCTTGGCTTTGGTAAGGCTTACCTTAGTCATCCAAGAGACCTCATTGGCTTTAAGAATTTAAAGATGTCTTCTCCACAAATCTCCTCAATGCATCGTGTCCTCTGATGTCTTGACTACTGCTTCCAGGGATCTAGTTGGTCAATTTGGATCTTGTTGAATCAAATGGAATGAAATTCTTGGCAGCTGTCTCCATGACGAGGGTGTTGGTGATTCTATTTGCCCGGTGAGAGGTGGCGTGAGAAGGGGAACATGGGAGGCTGGGCTGTGGTGTAGAATTCAGTGGCATTTAGCCATACAACAGCTCGGCCAGGTATCACCAGCACCAATGTTCTGTTGATCTGATCACTGAGGTATTGATCCTTTGTGGTAGATTGGGACATGACCCCGCATTCTGTCTCCCCCACACCTTGTATCCATATCACCTGGCCTTCCCTCCGCCAACTCCCACGTGGGCAGGGCTAACCGGCCCCCAGGAATCAGCTGGTGGGGATGAGCAGTTGTTCTACAGTCGCACAGAGCGGTCCTGACTGGCTGTGCTCACCCCTCTGACTCATCCCCAGGAAGAATGTGTCTGCAGAAGGGAGCCCTGCATGGGAAAATGGAGTGGCAGTGAAAAGGAGCTAGACCTTGGAGAAGATGGACGGACATCGTGGCTGCAGCAATGGGCTTACACGTAGGAACAGTTCTGAGGACGGCGCACTGGGCCATGCTCATTCCGTTGTACACCGGCCCACTGTGAGTCAGGACTGATGCAAATGACACTGGACAACAACAGGTCACAGAGCTGGAAGGCAGGCATGTTGATCTTGCCCCACGGTGTCTGAAGGAGAAGCCTGGGCGCTTCCCCAAGGGGGGGCGGGGACCCAGGTAGTTCCTCTTCAGGAAGGGGAACCTGTTGGATGGCTCAGTTCTATGTTGACTCTGCTATAAGTCAAATACCTCATTTTAAAAACAATCTTCTTTTGAATTTCCTTGTATTACTAGTATCTTTGTAAATCTCACCATTGTCTCTGTGGGGTTGAAAACATTACATGCAAGCTTACAGACATACTTTAATATGTCTGTATATTTTCAATATACCTGTATATGTTCATTTTAAAAACATGAGAATGGTGAACATTTCATCTGACTAGGAAGGAGAGTTGGACGATGTTGTCAGGTTTGTCAAGCAAGGTGGAAAGCTCTGGACCCTTGGATTATCCCTGAGAACGGGGACTGGGAAAGTGCTTGTCATCAGATAGCTTGTGAGAGCTCTCCGTATGGCTCCTTTCACTGTCTTTTGCCGTATTTCACCATGACCCCATGGTTTCCCAAATGTATCTCCGACTTCGCATTTGGAACCATGTTTTCAACCAACCGAGGGCCCTGATGTAGTTTAGCAAACAATTATTCTTACAGTATGGCTTTACAGTCGCTCGGCACATTGAACACCTGGAACGGAACATCTGCAAATGACATGCCGCAGTGTTGTGTGGTACGTAGTGCATGTTACTAGCAGCTAGGAACACACAGAAACCTGCAAGTGGGACACATCATGTCAGTCAGGGACCGCCCACGCTCTGTGTGGTGTCCCACACATGTGCTGCAGATCAGCTTGAAGTCCATCCAATGGCATCCAGAAAGCCGCAGCTCACCTCCCATCCACCACGCCACCTCCCGTCCGTGCAAGCTGGTTTCCTCATTTCTCAACGGCTAGACCAAGACCAAGGGGGTGGGTTTGAAGATTAAACAATGTCATGCAAAGCGCTCATTTTCCAGGCATGCAACTAGCACTCGTGAGTTGTTAAATTATCACGCTGATTTTACGTGGTGTCGCTGCTGTCCAGGGGATTCTGAAGCATGGTGGCCTCGTGAGTGCAGAGCACTGTCTGGAGTCCTTGGCCCATCCTTGCCCTGTCTTCTCAGGAGAACCTGGTTGCATGCAAAAGTCCAGCCTTTCTTCTGAGGGGAGAGCTTAACCATGCACTCCCCCTGGGGATACTTTATAATGATATTAATCACATCACAATAGACATATCATGATACTCTGTGGTAACAGAGGAACCCTGCTGGTTTTGTGATTAGTATTTGTGTTGCTAACTGTAAGGTCAACAATTCAAAGCCACCAGCCACTCCTCAGGAGATATACAGGGCTTTCTACTCTGATAAAGAAGGAATTGAAATTTCAGAAACTCAGGAGGATAGGGTCATTATAAGTCAGCATGGAGTCAATAGCAGTGAGTGAGTTTTTGAGCTATATAGCAACAATAGAGTTACATTGATAGATAATACTTTATATTGTATATGATCATTTCCTTCTGTGACTTACGGGAATCACATCTAGAAGTCTTATTTCTATATGAAAGGAGCAGCCTCAGGCCCTGCATTATCCAGAAGGGATTAGTAAATGATTTTACACTGCATTATGGGTAAGTGGTGCCCCCTTTGGCAGTTACATAATCTACTGTCAACTTGAGGCAGGGGTGGAGGCTAGCTTGCCAATTAGGTTATCGCCAATAAATCCTCTGTGGGGGCATGACCATCTCCTGAGGATTTTGAGAATGTTGGTCTTCCTCCTTGGAGGTGGAACATGCTCTTTCTGTGAAACATTGCTGTTGACAAGCTACACAGAGCTACACTGATGGATCCAGAGCCCTGGAGCTGGAGGAACCACATGGAGACTCACACCAGCACTGAGCTGCTTCCACCACCACTGGATCCACAAGACTTTCCACCCGTTGGCCTGTGATCTTCCTGCAATCGATGTCATTGCATGTGTTCCATGAGTCTGAAGAGGAATTTATAGATTGGTGTCAGACATATGGGCTAATATTAGACTTATGGACTTGATCTGGACTGGGCTGGGATGTTTTCTTAATATCAAATTGCTCTTTGATATAATGTTCTCTATTAAATATAGATGAATGTCCTAGATTTGTTTCTCTAGTCAATTAAGACTAACAGTCCACCCCCCAAAATAGATATCAATTTGGCCAGGCCTTATGATTTTATGATGACCCTCCATTGTGTTATCTGATGTAATCACCCTGTGTGTGGTAAATCCTCACCTCTTTTAAGAAGTATGGCCAGAGTGCTCCTTAGAGGTTAGGATAAGGAGACTTTATCTCATGTACGCTGGCCGTGTCATCAGGAAAGATCAGTCCCTGGAGAAGGACCTCGTACTTGGTAAAGCAGGGTCAGTGAAGGGGAAGATGGCCCTCAGTGTCATGGACTGACACAGTGGCTGCATCCACTGGCTCAAACATAAGAACATTTGTGAGGATGTTGCATGGCCGGGCAACATGTTCTTCTGTTGTCCATCAGGTCAGTGTGAGTTAGGATTGATTCGAAGGCATCTAACAAAAACAGCCACAACAGATGTGATGGAGGCAGGCACAAAGGCAGTGTTGTTTGTGGGACAAGATGCAACCCACAGGATTAAACTGTGTTTTAGTCTGGGTAGACTAGAGAAACAAATTCATGGACCCCCATATGTATGTAAGAAAGAGGTGTCTATGCAAGAACAATTGAATATTGAGGAAACATCCCATCCCAGTCCAGATCAAGTCCATAAGTCTGATATTAGCCCATATGTCTGATACCAATCTATAAAGTCCTCTTCAGACGCATGAAATACATGCAATGATGCTGAATGCAGGAGGATCACAGGCCAGTGGGTTGGAAGTCTTGTGGATTCAGTGATGTAAGCATCTCAGTGCTGGCAGGGGTCTCTATGTGGCTTTTCTGGTTTCAGAGATCTGGTTGCATCAGGTAGGTCCATGTGGCTGCTCTAGCTCCCAGGGTGTAGTGCCATGTATCTTGTCAGTGGAGCGTCTCTCAGAGGGTGAACTGAGAGAGTGTCTCCCATCTCCAAGGAGGAAATACAGGAGACCCCAGAATTCTCAGGAGAAGGTCATGCCCACACTGAGGCCTCATTGCTAAATCTTGATTGACAGGCCAGACTCCACCCCTTCACTCATCATCCTTTCAAATTGACAAACAATCATGTAACTGCCACAGGTTGTATCTTGGGCCATTCTTCTTGGAGAGGCAAGGGAGATGATCCACATGAACAGAGATCAGACAGCCCTAGTGCCAACAAGAAGGAAGAGCTGAGCGATGACTTGGTTCTTTGAACCCGGTTCCCTAGTCTAGGAGCCTCTTAGACCCCATGCACCTTCCCACAGAGCCAACGGAGAGGAAGACTCATCCACAGAATGTGGACTTCCACACCCTTGAATGGAGAGGGAATACGTTTCTGTTTGTTAAACCCCCTCTCCCCATGGTGCTTCAGTTATCATCCCACTCAAGATTCCAAACCAGAGTCGGATCTTCCTCTCGCAGAAGGAGAAGGAGACTGAGTCCAGCACCTGGGGGATTAGCTGCAAACAGACTAGCATCCTTTGGCAGGACTTGGGGTGTCGGGGGACCCTTTCCCTTTCCTGGAAGCAGCCCCAGATCAAGGAGGGCTCTACAGGAATGCTAAGATTAAACCCAATAGTTGAAAGTCCCCTTTTCATAGTCGCCAAGCCCCAGAAGAGCCTGAACTTGAGCGGTACCGGAGCCTCAGGGGGCTGTGGCGCTCTCTCTGCTGCACATGAGGCAGCAGGCAGCCGAGCTCCGCATCCTCCCACGAGTCCTCCCTGAGCGAGGGGAGTCAGTGCAAACGGGGACCTTTTGGACAAGGGCATCCATTATGGCCCACTTGCTCCCAAGGACTGGGGAGCAGAGGCTCATAATTCAGCGACAAAGAGCAACACCAGCATCCCATTTTTAATGTAATCTCGTATTTATCCGGCTTTATGGCAGAGCATGGCGCTCTCTCACAAATACAGTTATTTCTGCCACAGCATTTCCGATGAAATGTGGATGGCTGGGGCGGGATGTGGAGGAGAGTGGAGACACTGGGCTGAAGAAAGGCATGTCTGAGCCCCCCAGACTTAGGAGGAAGCAGTGTCTGGGCAGTGGTTTTGGACAGCAGGGGGTTGACCATTGAGTGTGACCTGAGCCACCATGAGTGTTGGGGACATTGCATGAGCTCACCTGATCAAGGAGAGGATTAGGGACAAACTGTGACTCTTGTTTTCTAGATGCATTTTGATTGACTAATTTTAGTGATGAAAGTTAATTTAAGAAAAAGCTCCAAATCTAGGTGGGTATCTTTTCCCCAAGATTTTGCCTCAAATGAACACTCACTGTGGGGGAACCCCCCCTCCCAACTAATCACGGGTTTGGTAGGCACAATCATATGGTTAAGAGGTTAAGATATATAAAGATGATAGTAAAGTCATAGAGAATAGGAGACAGAGGAGAGAGGGTAATGTAAGGAGTCAGACACATTCCATGGTCGCTGCTCACCTCTGCTCCTCTTGGTGGTCCACGTGGAGGTGGGGACGAGAGGGCAGGAGAGAGCTCTCGTGAGGTTTTATTTCCAACCAAAGCTTATATCTCTTTGGGGGCTTGCAAGCTCCCTGACTACAGATCACAACCTACCTCATGGGAAGGGGTTGGAACATAGGCAATACAAACAATAGGACGGGGATGACCTAGGAGTAGGCATGCAACAGTAAAGGGAGGAAGTAGGGGTGTGTATGTGGCAAAATGGGTGGACCCTAGACTCAATATTGTAGCCTAAGTTTAGTCATCCTTGAGTGGTCCTGGGTTTGCCTTCAGGCTCTCCTTCAAGGGAGCAATATCAGGAAGGAGGGGGCCCTACTCAGGGTAAACCATGCTGTACAGTCTGGTTGCTCTAGATGGCTGATGCCCTTAAGGAGCATAACCTCTGAACTACTTTCTTTGACTCCCCGGTGCACAGTCATTTACCAAGTGTAGCAAGCAGAGTCTTGGGCTTGGCATATATTTGGGGGAGACAGCTTGGGAGAAATCTTTCTGCATCCCACAACTCACTGTTCTTATTTCCGTAAAGCAGGTGCTCAGAACTTCTACTCGATTCTCAATCCATTGTCACAGCCTGCAGGAGCGTAGCCTCAGTGGATCCAGGGGTAAATGCTGAGTTCCTCGCAGGTCTGCTACAAGAACAATGAGGCTGTGTCAGTGGAAATTCAGTCTTGGAAGCCCAGGGAGAAGTTCCAGTCTGGCCGGTCGGGTCAGGATGAGATGGAGCTACTCAACAGCCCTGGGATAACTTCTTTTTAATTCATATCTTCTAGGAGTCCCTAGGAACAGCACAGTGCTTAGCCGCTAGTTGAGGCTTGTGGTTCAAACCCACTAGCTGCCCTTCAGGTGAAAGGGCTGTGACAGTTCCAGGCCCCGCAGCCACGGCCACCCTTGTAATAGATGCAAAAGGACAACCGGAATGGGTAGATACAGGATCAGTGAACAAGCTCCTGGAAAGGCTGGATTTCTTGGAGGGAGGATTTGGATCACTAAGGAAAACCAAACACAGCTACATTTTCCCAACCACAGAAGGATGTGTTTTGATCAAATGTCATGGAAGATGATAGGGGAGAATATGAAGTCATCAATGAACTCATGCAAGGGAAGCGCCTGGGGTGGTTGGGAAACAAAGTGCTAATTAAGGAGTCATTAAAAACACAAAGCTGGAGAGATAAACACAGATTAACACCTGAGCAAATGCTGTCACCCTAGGTGAGATCGCTACCCTCCTGCCGGGAGCAGGGAAGACTCTTCTCACAAGTTGACTAGTGCCTTGGGGCGTCTCTCCTACCACTCCAAATGAAATTTAGGAAGCTGGGGGGCAGGCATGCTGAGCATATGACCTTGACACAAGGTAGAGTAGTGGTTTTCAACCTGGGGGTTGCCATCCCTTTGGGGGTCAAATGACCCTTTCACATGGGTCACCAGATTCATAACAGTAGCAAAATTACAGTTGTGAAGTAGCAACGAAAATCATGTTCTGGTTGGGGTCCCCACCACCTGAGGAACTGTATGAAAGTGTCGTGGCCTCAGGCACCAGGCAGGTGGACTGCTGTGCAGGATGGGACCCCTGCTCCTAGCTCCGGCACCAGCCACTTCACCCGTGTTTCCCAAGCACTGAACGTTCTGAACACTCTGGGAGCATCTGATTCTCAGTTCAGTGTTTCAAACCCTGGCCTTGTGATAAAGCCAATATTTATCTCCAATAACTATATCACTCCTCTGTTTCTTCACTATTAATCTATCAACCAACTGTCCATCTGCTTCTCTTGATCCACACATGTTCTATCTATTATCTATCTCTTTATCTATCTTCTATCTATCTATTATCTATCTATCTTTCTATTTATCTACTTAGCATTCATTTTCTCTCTTATGATATATCCATTTATCTGTCAATCTGTCTGTTTTCTTGTTGTTGTCGTTGTGGTTATTGGGTACCATTGAGTCAGCTCCAATTCATAGAGACTCGTGGACAACAGAACAAAGCACCCCCTGGTTCTAGACCATCCTCACAATTGTTCTGATGTTTGCATCATATGGCAGGCACTGTGTCAGTCTTGCCACGGGCCTCCCTCCTTTTCGTTGCCCAGCTACTTCACCAAGCATGATGCTCTTTTCCAGGAACTGGTCCCTCCTGATAACACGAGACAAATCCTTGCCCTCCTTGACTGTAAGGGACATTCTATTTGTACTTCTTATGTTTGTTTCTTGGGAAGTTCATGGCATCTTCAATATCCTTCCTCAGAATAATCCTTCCAATGTGTGGATTCTTCCTATCTGTTTATCTCAATGAGGAACTGTGGTGGGAGAGCAATTAAGTGTTTGGTTGCTGACTGATGGGTGTGAGATCTGAGCACATCAGCCTCTCTGAGGGAGACATGTTCTTAAGTCGGCTTCTTTAAGAAAGCTCTGGGGACGCAGAGACTGTTTTACCTTGCCATATAGAGCCACTATGGAGCCTGGTTGCACAGTGGATTACTTATTGAGCTGCCAACAGAAAGGCCAGCAGTTTGAATCCACCAGCTGCTGTTAGGGATAAAGATGAATTGTGGTAGTCATACAATCGTTTGTCACCTTGAGGATTAAGAGTGTAGGGGTGGAGTCTAGCTTGTCAAGCAGATCATAGCCAATGAGGCCTCTGAGTGGGTGTGGACTTCTCCTGAGAATTCTGTGAAATCTGGTACTTCCTCCTTGGAGGCAGAAGACACTTCTCTCTGCCACTCCCCGGGAGACATTGCAGCTGACTAGACACATGGACCTACGCTAGTGCCCCGAGTTGGAGAAGCCACATGGACCTACCCTGATGCAACCAGATCTCTGAAGCTGGAGAAACCACGTAGAGAGCCCTGCCAGCGCTGACATGCTGACAACGCCACTGAACCCACAGACTTTCTACTCACTGGCCTGTGATCTTCCTGTATTCAGCATTATTGCATGTGTTTCGTGAGTCTGAAGAGGACTTTATAGATTGGTATCAGACATATGGGCTAGTATCGGATTTATGGCCTTGGACTGGACTGGGTTGATATGCTTTCTCAATGTTCACTTGCTCTTGTATATAAATCTCTTTCTTATGCACATATGTGTGTCCATAGTCTAGTCCACCCAGAATGACACATGAAGAGTTTCAGCCTCGGAAACCCAACTGGAAGCTCTACTCTATTCATAGGGTCATGATAGATTGGCATGGACTTGATGGCAGTAAGTATTTGTCTGCCTGTCTTCTCTCTATCTGCCCATATTCTATTTTTCTCTCTCCATCCATTTTTTTCTCTTTTGCAATTTTGTCTGCCAATCACCTATTTCTCTTGCCCTATCATCTAATATTCATCCATCCATTGCTATATCCATCTGTCTTTCCATTGGTTTTTCTATGATAACAAATGTGAGTATGTGCATGTGTGTGTGTGTATAAAGGACACAAACTTATTATAAGAAAATCATGTGACTCACAGCCAACCGGCAAAGCAAAAAGCAAAGTCTACACAATTTTGAGAGCTCATAAATAGCCGGAGATAATATTTGAGGGTATTCTCAACTGATCTCTATGTACATGTATAGGGGGATAGATTGCCTGACAAGCAGGCCGATCAATGCAGAAGCCAGATAAAATGAGTTCATAAAATAAAAAATGGGCTCCAGCTCATGAAACTTTCAATAAAAGAGTTCCACATTATTTTACTTGCGGCAGCAATAAAGAGTAGGGGTTAAAAGCATCGCTCTGGAAGTTGTCATGTGAAGTCGAGGGTCCTTCAAAAGGTTTATGGAAAAATGGAATTAAAAGATAACGGCATGTTTTCATGAACGTTCTCAAACCCCCTTCTCGTCATAGACCTGAAAGATTGTCCAGGCTCCAATCCCTTTTCAACTCTTAATTGCTTCTTCGATGTCCTAGACAAGTAACCCAAGCTACCATGCTCTCAGTTTCCTGCTCTGTAAAATGGGGAGGACAGTAATAGTCCCGTCTTCGTTTCCGTGGACAGTAAGTGAGTGGCTATTTGTGGAATGTGTCAAAAAGTACCGTGCATGTGGTTCACAGTACAGACATTAGCCTTGAATCTAAGAGAACAAGTTACTGGAATTAAAGATTGGAAGAAGAAGATTGCTTCATGAGAGTTATTACCTTCAAATACCCTTTTTAGGGAAAAAATGCAAGCATACTACATATGGGAGTTACTGTGTGGTTTATAGTAGCTTTACTGAGACATGGCTCATAAGCCATGAAAGCTAATCATCTAAAGCATGCCATTCCGTGGTGAACAGGGAAGGATGCCATGCTTAGCAAAGGAGGAAGACCCCGGGGGTCATTGATTGGCACTGTGGCTCCCACAATGGGCTCAATCACAAGAACAGGGGTGATGAGGGCACAGAGCAGGTGGTGTTTCCTTCTGTTGTGACCAGAGTTGCTGTTCATAGGAACAGACTCAGTGACACCTGGCAACAACATTCAATAGTGTGCGTGTGATTTGTAGGTTTTTTTGTCCAATTGGGGCACCTGTATGAATGTAGGAGTGGAGTCCAACCAATTGATCAGGTCACACAGAACAATATCTCCTCTGGGGAGGGGTCCTTTTATATAAGGGATGCTGTGGAGAACTGGTTTCTCTCTTGCCCATCTTTGCTTTTCTGCCTGCTTGGATCCTGCGACTGGCTTTGGGGAGCTGATGGTGACCTGCTGTGCTCCCGGTGACCTTGGCTCCGCATGACTCTGCACCCATGATGCTGTGTTCTCCCAGCTTTCACTTCTCCTTCCGGATTTATTGACCGGCAGCTGCGTGAGTCTTGAGGGCCTCCTGCTAGCTAGCATCTGACCCACGGACTTGAACTGGTGCGGGCTGGGCAGCCTCCTCGATATAAATGTCTTCCTAGCTATAAGGGTTTTTCTCATGGACATAGAATGGGCCCCACTGGTTGTGTTTCTCTAGGAAACTCAGCCTGACCCTTAGTCTGTCCACAGAGTAGGGTGACCTTCTCATAATCTTAGTTTATGATGGTGTAAGATGCACCAGGCTGCTAACGTCAATGGCAGCAGTTTGAGCCCACCAGCTGCCCCACGGAGTCACTCTCTCTGTCCTCTGTTTGCCAGGAGTTGGGAATTGACTCCCTGGCACTAGGCTTGGTTTGGGTATGATGACTTGATGCTTAACGTTTGGAGGAACAGCCAAAGGATTCCCAAAACAACTCCGTTGTTTCATATTGCTACAAGCAGCCTGTGAGGGTGCCGATGTCTCCATCCCTCCCTCTCCAGCACTTGTTATTGTCCGGCTTTTTCATTGTCATTGCCATGCTCTTAGAGGTTTGCATGTTGCTAAGACGCGGGGCAGGTTTCATCTGAGCTTGAAGACTAAGACAGACTAGGACGAAAGGCCTGGGATGTGCTGAAAATCAACCAGTGAAAGCCCAGTCGGTCACAGCCGTTCACCCTGACTCTCTGTGCATGGGGTCCCTTGACTGGGACAATAAGAACATTGGCAGGTGGGAAGATATAGCCCCTCGTAGTTTTGAGCTGCATCTTTCTGATGGCTGATGGTACTGAGAATCCCTTCATGTGCTTGTTGGAAATTTGCATATTTTCTTTTGAGAAATGTCTATTTCAATCTGGGCCCTTTGGAAAAAATAACATTGTATTGGTGGCTACTACAGCTCGTATACTATTCCATACATCCATTGTATCAAGTGTATTTATACATTGTTGCCATCATTTGCCAAACATTTTCTACTTGAGCCCTTGGTATAAACTCAGCTTTTTCCCCTCCCCAACCCTCTCACCCTCGTGAATCCTTGATCAATTATATATTGCTATTATTATTTCACATCTTACACTGTCCTAATGAGTTGGAAGAATTCCTATTCATTTTGTTCATGGGTCCCTTATCAGTATATGATTTGTGATTTTCCCCTTTTTGTTGTGGGCTCTTTATAGTTTATATTTTACTATCTGGATAATTTCATTTGCATCATGATTTTTTGTTATATTGTAGTCTAATTTTTGCATTTTATTTTTTTCTTTTGTCACTTGCAACTTTGATGTCATCTCTAAGAAATCAAGGTTAAGAAGATTTATTCTTGTGCTGCCTTTCAAGACAGTACACGACTATTCTTTGAGCTCTTACATTCGTGTCTATCTTTACTTGAAGTTGTGTTGTTAGATAGTATTGTGTTGGTTGTGACTCATAGTGACCCCAAGTGCAGCAGAGCAAACCATTGCCTGGTCCTGGGCCCTCCTCACAATTGTTCTTATCATCTTTGAACCCATCGTTGCAACTACTGTGTCACCCCACCTTGTTGAGGGCCTTCCTCTCGTTTGATGGCTTCCCTCTGCTTCACTAAGCATGGCATCCTTCTCCAGAGAATGGCCCCTCCTC
Source organism: Tenrec ecaudatus (assembly GCF_050624435.1). Lineage (NCBI taxonomy): Eukaryota > Metazoa > Chordata > Mammalia > Afrosoricida > Tenrecidae > Tenrec > Tenrec ecaudatus. The sequence goes on from NC_134535.1 coordinate 2,676,525, forward strand.
ATAAGGTTTTAAGTGAGTGTTTGTATATGGCTTGAAGGAGGGGTTCCACTTCATTTTTATTTGCCTGTAGATATCCAGTTGACTCCGGCATCATTTATTGAAAAAACTTCTCCCATCCAAGCGTTTTGGCATGTTTAAGCAAAACACCAACGGTGTGAAATTGATGTGGTAGTTATTGTCCTTCTTCCAGCAAAGAGGAGAGTTAGCACAATTGCATTCCACCCCAGTTCTTGAGTGATGTAATCTCTTAGTTTGGCTTCTATTTACAGCTCTACCTCTTAGTTGCGATACAACTTCTGTTTTCCAGAGTTATTCCTAGTTTAATCTGATACGTAATCATCTCAGTGTTCTGCACCAATTCTTTGATTCTGGCTTCTCCGCCCATGTTTTCTCGGACACCTCTCTTGGTTAGATTGGGTTCTCTCTTGCGTCCTTGTTCTTCAGGAAGGATTGATTGGTATGACCCTTGTCATCTTGCGTGAGAGAATGCCCGTCTCTACATTGCCTTCTTTCCTTCAGAGCTTTGTAGAGGTTGCTCACTGAGCTCTCCTCTTGGCTGTCACTCTGAGGACACCTGAGATTGACTTGAGTCCCCCTTTACCACTGGATCTGCAGACACTTCTGGACTCCAGCATTACCCTTCTCCCACAGGTTCATCCCTGAGTTATTATTTCCTTGTGCACATTCAAGTATTGCAGCATTTCACAAAGGTTTCCTTTTATTACACAGGTACATATTTCCCCCCTGCCTTGCTCTTTAGACATCCACATTCTGCATTGCATTGCCTTTGCCCAAATGCTATAACTACCATGTGATCACATCATTTCCCCTCCAAATTTTATAGCTTTTAATATGGCTTTTATTTCTGCAAGGCTTTTGTTTGTTTCCCATTGTGGGCTCATCATCTGTCATGGGAATGGTTCTTTTCACGTTTGCATTGTTTTAGAAGAGAGCGCACGTGACCACTGATTTCATGGTGCCATGGAAGGATTGTCGTTGAATTTCAGAATTTCCATCTTCCTAAAGGCTAAGTTATTTGGGTGGGTGGGGAGGGTGCTCTGGATTTGTCTTTAGCTGGGAATCACATCTCTCTCTCTCTCTCTTTGTCTCTCTCTCTCCTATTTCAAACCCCAGCGCTCACCCTGCTGTGATTTGTAAGAGCCTGTAGGGCACCATGCAGGGTCCACCATGACTCTGGGGATCTGAGGACCGCACTCACTCAGTGCCCACTGGCACAGAATGAAGTCCAACTCAAAGCGCCTGTGCCCGGGGTCTACGACTGCCAGTCTTGACAGGACCCACCAGCCTCCTGCTGACGAAATATCCCTGCCTGGATGAAGATGCCAGGGCTGACCCGGAGACACCAAAAAGGGGGAAATGGGGAGGGGGCAGGAGGAAAAGAACCACCCATCTGGAGAATTTAATAGGATGTTTCCATTTATTTCATTTCTCAGAGCTGAGCTAGGTAAATATATACACTATGTTTCTTTAAACACCAACAATCAAAAACTCCTCTAGACTCTTGATCCCTCAAACCTAAATAGTGGCCTCGGTGGCTTAAAAAAACAAAAACAAAAAGGAAGAAAAGTAAGTTTGAAATTGACATGGAGTCTTGAATGGCAAACCAGTTAATCTCGGACCAGCAAACAAAAGCCTGAAACAGAGCCACTGGTTGGTGCCAGGTGGGCGGTCCCATGTGTGCGGGTCAGGATGGCTCTATGGCTTTTGCCCCGATGACCTTGAAACACCGGGGCTGCCACACGTGGGCTCAGGCAGCAGAGCAGCTGTGAGATGGCACAGGACCTGTCAGTGCTTCGTTCTGTTGTGCACTGGGTTGCTGTGGGTTGGCACCCGCTCAACGGCACCCAATAATGACAACAACCACAGCACCTCTGTGAAGGGGACCCCCAACACTGTCTTCTGGAGTCTCCTTTGGGGGTTCCAACCACCAACTTCCTGGCTAGGACTCAAGGACAGAACCTGTGCCACCCAGGGGCCACGCCTACAAGGACACACAATGGCCAAGGTGATGGTGGCCTCCACTCTCTGAGGTTGCCCACTCTGTTTGTCTGGGAAGACTAGAGAAAGAAATCCAGAGACACTCATACGTGTGTAACAGAGAACATGATATCAAAGAGCAATTGTACATTAAGAAAACATCCCATCCCAGTCCAGATCAAGTCCATAAGTCTGATATTACCCCATATGTCAGTACTACTCTGTAAATTCCTCCTTAGATTCTTGAAGCCTTGAAATGCCACCGAATGCAGGAAGATCAAAGCCCAGTGGGTGGGAAGTCTAGGAGATCCAGTGGTGGTAGAAGCATCTCAGCGCTGGCATGGGTCTCCACATGATATCTCCAGTTCCAGGGCTCTGGCTCCAACAGCGTAGCCCCATGTCGCTTGTCAACAGAAATGTCTCACAGGGAGAGGAAGCAGAGAGAGAATGTGTCTTGCCTCCAGCGAGCTATTTATCTCTGGGGAGACTCATAAATGAGGTCATCAGGCTGCGACCTGATTGACAGGCTAGACTCTACCCCTTCACAAGTTGACAGGAGATTATGTAACTGCCACTCTAACCTTAAGATTTGTCCCAACATGAACACCTGGCTCTTCTTGCTGAGGGCAATGAACTGAGACTTCTTCAGGTAGATAGAGGTTTGGCTCAGGGAGGCCTCATTGTTGCTGTTTTTCATAAGAATGCAGTTGGTGGTCCACTGTGGTTAGTGTGTCTCATCTCCCTCCCTCTTCTGATGACCAGCCACAGGGGCCATGGGTCAGAGATGCCCTCCCACCGCCCACACCTCCTCTCCTTCTGACAAGTGACTCCGACCGGACATTGGGTTTGCAGTCCCCACATACACACACAAGGAGCCCAGCTGCACCCACAGCCTCCTGGGATCTTGAGTTTGAGGCAATCACTCTTGGATTAATCCTCCCAGTGCTTCTTTCCAGGAGCAGGGAACTTTCCTGAGGGCTGACACAAACATAGCCTTCTCCTTGACCTGGGCCTCTGAACTGGGCTTTCGGCTCCTAAATTGTGAGAGGATAAAGTCGTTGGGTATGAAAGTCCCTTACATGTGGGGTTTCTGTAATAGCACCCCCATAGAACAGGCATCGTAATTCAACAACCATGTAGTGAGGGGGCCAAAAGCCCAGAAACAATCTTGTAACCCTTTTGAATCAGCAATTGTGTACATATGATAAGCCTGACCCTTTCTCATCTTCTACAGGACTGTGGTGTTTTGTTCTATTGTACATAAGGTGGCTACTAGACAGAGCTGGCCCAGTGGTTCCCAACCACAGTGAACTCACCTGCGACAGTGATGGGTTGACTTGCCACCAATCATGAACTTGTGATCATGTCGTTGATAGTAGAGGTATGTCAACTTGACTGGGCCAGGAACCTCCTAGGATATGATCTGACCCAGTGTGGTCAACTCCATGAGAGGGTCATCTGTAAGCAGGGAGCCATCGTGGGAAGAACAAAAGCGGCCACCACCTCCTCAATTTGGTCACAACCTTGATACAAGAGGGAAGTTCCTCTTGGGTGTGGTTCTCTCATAGCACAGGTTGAGTCTGTGGATCACCGAGCTCACTTCTTCTGCCAGATATGGATCCTACATATGCTTCCTCTACCTCCCAGAACCAAAAAACTCAAACTCAACATCATTGAGTCAAAGCCAACTCATAGGGACCTGTTAGGATAGAATAGAATGGCCCCTTTGAGTTTCTACTCTGTTTACTGCAGTAGAAAACCTGTCTTTCTTCCAAGGAGCTGCTGATGGTTTCAAAGTGCCAACCTTGCAGAACTGGGCCCAACACTAAGTATTACAACCCCCCACTGTTCCAAGGAGCCATCAGCTGACTGCAGACCTAGGACTCCTTCATGTTCATTCATAGCAGGTGCTCTCCCTGGTTCACTGCCCTGCTTCATCAGCCTCTGCAGCTACACAGGTTGGGAGAATCCTCCTTTATCATCTGACTCACATACTTGAACAAAGCCCATTCCTATAACTTTGTGAGTCATCAATTGATATGAATATCCATTGATATGCACATATAGCATGTTACACACACAGAGAGGCATCACTGTTTTTGCTTCTCTGGAGGATGCAGCCTAACACAATAGTCGTACTTTATCGTACACATTAAAACTATGACTGTGATTGAACCAATTCTGTTGGCCTCAATCCTGGGTACATGCTGACGAGTCCATTCCTCCATCGCCATTGTCCACCATGTCAGGAGGTGGCATGTGAGCAAGAACCAACGGTGCTGAAGAAAGACGTTCAAGCTGCGCTGAATGCATTAGCCAACAACGAGGCTTCGGGAATGGACGGAACACCCACAGAAATGTTTCAGCAAGCTGAAGAAGCCTATGTTAGGAAATTTAGAGGACAGCTCCATGACCAATGGACTGGAAGAGAACCATATCTGTACCCATTCCAAATGAAGATGACCCAGAAGATGCTCAAACTACTGAATAATATCACTGATGTCGCACACGAGTACGATTTTGCGGAAGATCATCCAACAACGGTTTCAGCAGTCCGTTGACAAGGGACTGCCAGAGTTTCAGGCCACATAAAGACGAGGATGTGGAGCAAGGGACACCACTGCTGATGTCAGACAGATTGGCTGGAAGGAAAGAATCCCAGAAAGATGTTTACCTGTGCTCAATTGACTCTGCAGACATTCGACTATGTGGACTCTAAAAATCTGTGGATGATTTTGAGAAGAATGAGAATCCCAGAACACTTCATTGTGCTCATTCAGAACTTGTACTTGGATCAAAAGGCAGTTCTGTGAACATAACAAAGGACTGTGGCATGTTTAAATGTCGGGAAAGGTATGAGTCAGGGTTTCATCTTCTCACCATGCGTGTTCAATCTCTCTGCTGAGCAAATCATCAGAGAAACTGGTTGATATGAAGCAGAGTGAAGCATTAGGATTGGAGGAAGGCTCATTAACAACCTGAGGTTTGCACATGACACAATATTTCTTGCTGAAAGTGAGGAGGACTTGAAGCACTTGCTGATGGAGATCAAGGATCTTAAGCTTCAGTACAGATTACAGCTCAGTGTAAGCATACTAAATTCTTCACAACTGGACCAATAGGTAACATCGTGACAAATGAAGAAAAGGTGACATTGTCAAGGGTTTTGTCATTCATAGATCCACAATCAATGCTCGTGGCAGCAGCAGTCAAGAGTTCAAAGATGTGCTGCATTAGGGAAATCCGCTGCACAAGGCCTCTTTGGCATATTGAAGGTCAAAGATGATACTTTGAGGACTAAGGTGCACCTGATCCAACCGTAGTACTCTCCATTGCATCATATGCACGTGAAAGTTGGACACTGAATCAGGAAGACCGGAGGGGAATCAATGCATTTGAACTGTGGTGCTGGAGAAGAATATGGACAGAACCGTGGACGGTTGAAAGGACAAACCCATCTTTACTGGAAGAGGTAAGGCCAGAGTGCTCCTTAGAGGGAAGGATGGCAAACCTTTGACTCCCATCCTTTGGACACATTGTCGGGAGAAACCAGTCCCCGTATGAGGACCTCATGTTTGGTCAAGTGGAGGGGCGGTGAAAAGGGGAAGGTCCTCAGTGAGATGGACGGACACCGTGACTCCGTCCATGGGCTCAGGCACAGGAATGACTGTGAGGATGGCACAGGGCTGTGCCGTGGTTCCCTCTGTTGTGCGTGGTCGCCATGGGTGGGGGTGGACTTGGTGGCACCTGACAGCAACAGCGACAACGTAGAGCTTGCTTCCATGCCGGTGGCAGAGTGGGGAGGTCGTGTTGCTGGGGTGTGCTGGCGAGTAACCCTGCTCATAGCAACCCTGAGAGAGCAAAGAATGGCCTCAGAGAGTTCAAAAGGCTGTACTCTCCCAGGACGCAGACTTCCCCCCTCTTTGCTCCCAGTGGACTCCACGCATGGGCTTGAACAACCGACCTCTCCGTTAGCAGCTGAGTCTTTAGCGATTGTGCCACTGGGTCTCCTTGTGAGTTCTTGTTGGGGTTGTTTGTAGCTGCTGTCGACGCAGCTCTGGCCAATAGCAACCCTGGGTTCAGCAGAAGGAAGCACCTTGTGGTCCCGCCCCATCCTCTCCTTTGCTCTCCTGGTTGAGCCCATCGATGCGGCCACTGTGTCAAGATGTCTCAAGGATGGTCTTGTTCTTCACTGCCGCTCTGCACCATCAAACATGACGGCCCTCTCCAGGGACTGCTCTCTCCAGATACTACGTCCATATTATGTGCCATGAAGTCTCAACCTCCGTGTCTCTAAGGAGCATTCTGTCTGGGCTTCTTCCAAGACAGATCTGTCTGTTCTCCCGGCAGCCTGTGGCCCTGTCCATAGTCTTCGCCAGCACCGGCATTCAGAGGCACGCATTCCTCAGGCCTTCTTAATGCACCGTTCAACTTTCACATGCCTGTGGGTGAGACTACCAAGCTTGGGGTCAGGCGTCCCTTAGTCCTCAAAGTATCACCCTTGCTTTTCAACGTTTTCAGAGGCCTGTGCGACAGATGTCTCCATCATGAGTATATTCTCATCGTCACAGAAACAGCATGCTGATGTGGGGCTGCTGCATCTCAAGTCTGGCATCCAATCCCTAACTCTGGCTTTGCAGGGAGGTAGCAGGCAGCGGGCGAGGATGGTGAAGGATGAAGGCCCCCTGCTGCATGGCAGGCACCGGGCCACTGCCCGGCAGAGCCAGCATGGTCAGGTGTGTCGTTAGTTTCTTGTCACTTACATGCAGGAACCTCAAGAAAGAGATGCAGGGGAATCTGCACACTGAGAAGGGAGCGAATACAGAGATGTGGATTGGAAGAGCGCTTTTGGGCTCCAAACAGCAGAAAATAAGATTGAAAAGGCTTTGAGGTCCACATTCCCATTAAGACTTGCCATTGCACAAAGGGATTTGGCCAGACAGGCAAAGCAGATTAAGGCTATGGTCTATTTGCCAGACACTCTCTTTACCAAGCCCTCCTTTCTATTTCTCTCACAGCCCCTCGGATGCTGCCAGTATGATGTAGACAGAAAAGTTGAGGGGCAGAGCCACTGAAGAAATAATGGGGCACTCATAATACAGTGGGTAAAGTGCCTATCTGCTTATGGAGAAGGTCGAGGTTTGAATCCATCAGCCAAAGAGGAGGCAGGGGAATCAACTAGCTTTGAGAAAGAGTGGCCATCTCAGAAATCCTACGGGACAGGTGTGCTCTGTACTACGGGGTTGCTATGAGTTGTAATAAACTCAGAAATCCTACGGGACAGGTGTACTCTGTACTACGGGGTTGCTATGAGTTGTAATAAACTCAGAAATGCTACGGGACAGGTGTACTCTGTACTACGGGGTTGCTATGAGTTGTAATAAACTCAGAAATACTACGGGACAGGTGTACTCTGTACTATGAGGTTGCTATGAGTTGTAATAAACTCAGAAATCCTACGGGACAGGTGTACTCTGTACTACGGGGTTGCTATGAGTTGTAATAAACTCAGAAATCCTATGGGACAGGTGTACTCTGTACTACGGGGTTGCTATGAGTTGTAATAAATTCAGAAATCCTATGGGGCAGGTCTATTTTATCCTGCAGGGTCACTGTGAATCAGAACAGACACAGAAATCATATGGGGCAGGCATATACTGTCCTGTAGGGTCGCTATGAGTCAGAATAGACAGGGTTTCTCTGAGTTGGAATAGACTCACAGGCAGTGCATTGTTAATTTTTTCTTATTTTAATAAATGGTGGCTAAAAAACATGCTGAGCATGACTGTGATCAGACTCCACCTCGCTGAGGCCACAAGGTTTTATCACTTACAAGTCACAATCTGAGCTACAAGAGATAGTATGTGCGCATTAAAATAACCTGTAAACACGTGAACCCCCGGCAACAGAGAATCAGCTGGAAAAGCCATCCAGTTGCCAAGGCAGCAGGGCCCCACACAGAGCCCAGGTGTGCCCCTGGACAGAGTGTGCCGTTGGGGAGTGATGGGCTATAATAGAGAGAGACATCTCCTCCAGAAGGCAGCCCAGCCTCTCATCAGGATGCTGCCCATTGCGAGAGGAGGGCTTCTTATACGTCCTGCCTGACAGTCTTTCATGATCCATGCCTGGCCCTTCGTTGTCCGGGGCCTGCTGCACCCCTTTATCTTATTTACATGCACGGACTGCCAGAAGAACAAACACATCTGTTTTCAAAGAAGTACGGCCAGAAGTTTATTTCGAAGTGAGGAGGGCAAGACTTTATTGCACAACCTTTGGGCATATGATCAGGAGGGACTGTTTCCCAGGAAAGGGCATGGTGCCTGGTGGAGCGTCATCGAAAAAGAGAAAGCATGTCAAGGAGACGAAATGACACCGTGGCTGCAACATGGGTCGAAGTGGTTTGGGTGGCGGGGACGGGGCTGTGTTCTGTTCGATTGTGCACGGGTTGCTGTGAGCCGGAACTGATGCAGTGGCATCTAACAACAACAACAGCAACAAATGGGTGCAGAAGGAGCCCAGGTAGTGCCAGCAGCTGTCAGCCCTGGTCAGGCGCTTGGTGGTTCGACCCCGCAGTCACTCTGCGGGAGAAAGATGAGGCAGTTGTGTCCTTAATGACTGCTCGCTCGCCCCAGACGCACACTCACAGAGCTGTCACCGCCACTGCGTCAATCCATGTTTTGAGTCTGCCTCGTGTTTCCTGACCCTCTACTTTACCAAGCTGGCCGTTCTTCTCCAGGATCAGACTCTGATGAGAATGCACCCAAAGCACACAAAGCCCTGGAAACCCCTCGGGCACTCTTACTCTGGCCATGGGGGTGCCAAGGGTCAGAATCAACTCAGTGACCATGGGCATGGTTTGGATGCTGCTGAGGGCGGAAACAGCATGGCGGAGGGCACCTCTACCCTGTGCTGGCTACAGACTTCTTGACCCCATGCTGCCACCCACCATCCCGCCCACCACACCCACTTCCCTCTGGTGCCTCCACTGCCTCCTCCACCACTCCAGGCTGAGATCTCGAACACACTCCATCAGAGAATCTTCTTTCTTGAAGGTCATAGGATTCCTGTTCCCGCTTCTGAGATGGTCCACTCTCACCTACCCAGGGAAACAGCAAAACGGACCAGTCCCCGAGTTAGAGCTCATTGACAGGGCCCATCCCATTCATTGGGATGTGAAGATTATGGGCAGATTATGGCCATTCTGAGTAAGTTAGCCTGGGTTTTCTAGAGAAGCAAACCAATCAGACACACACACACACACACACACACACACACACACACACACACACACACACACCAGGCTGGGTTGTCTAAAGAAGCAAAGCGAGTGACACTCACAGATATGCATAAGAAAGCTCTCTGTCAAGAAGTGATCTTACATCAAGAAGGCATCCCAATCCAGTCCAACTTATGTCCATGGGTCCAATGCTAGCTTCCAGCTCCTGTAGCTGCAGGCTGAGGACACAGAGGGGAGGCGAGAAGCAGGGAGCTCACAGGCTGGTGGGCGTAGAGTCCAGTGGATTCAAGGTCAGTGGACACATGGCAGGGCACCGGCAGCTCTCAGGGTGGTGCGGCCTGTGTGGGCCACCCCTAAAGGTTGGCACAGAGTCTCAGCAGGCGCGAAGGGGAAGGGGCAGAAGAGAGAGAGGGGAAGGATCGCCAGTGTGTCTCCTGGAAAGGCCACAGCTCCCAGCAGGCATCATGAGACCTGCACACGAGGACAAGGGGCCCTCAAATCTAAGGCCACGATGAAGAGTGAATGTTTTCTCAAGCTGAAGCCACTGAATTGTATGGTAGAATAATTATATATCAATATTTATCAATAAAAGTGTTAATTTTTAATTAATATATATCATCAAGAAAGGGGCTTAAACAAATGTAAAGGCAGGTAAGTCCAGTCTTGTTCAAGTTTGTGAGTGAGATGTCAATCTGGAAGCTTTTCCTGACTCACGTAGCTGCTGAGGTTGACAAAGCAGGAAGCAGGATGATGAACCGAGGTAAGCTAGAGGGACCAAGCAGGAAGACAAAGGAAGTAGGCCATGGTTGGTGGATGCAGCGGCTCATTGGCACGTCAAACGTAGACACGGATAGCTCCCAGGGTTGGCAGACCTGATGGCAGACAGTTGGCTGAGGCCCAAAGAGCTGGAGGTAGATCTAGCAGACCCACCGCAGTGAGGAGGGAGAGAGACTGAGCTGTCCACCATGTCTGCTCATGTCTGTGAAGTGGGCCACACTCCCCAGGAGACATCCTCAGGCTGTAAGAGGTTACACTCCACCCTTACTTTCCCACGGCTCCTTGCGACATAGGACAGACCCTGCCCAGGGTCTGTTTGCATTATATTAGGAAACATTATGGGGGAGACCTCACTGCTGAAGACCCGGCCTTGGTCAAGCTAACATTGTAAAACTATGAGCATACTATAGAATTCCGCTCACCACAGTGAGGCCATACTTACGTCCCAGGCTGCTAATGGAACGTTGCCTGTTTAAACGCACCCAGAAGCTCTTGGGAGACATTTCTGAACACTTGTTTCCCTAATGATTCCCCTAAACACCCACTTTGCTGTCATCGAGTTGATGCAGACACATACGTGTCCTTTAGGACAGGCTGGAGCTGTCCCTGTGAGTCCCCAAGAATGTAATGCTTACTGTATGAGGAAGTCCCTGCTTTCACCCATCCATCAAGCTTGCAGGCAAGAAACATCCAAAGAAGGAGGCCAAGGCTGTTCCAGGGGGTTGTCCCGGGCCGGAACCAACACCATGACCTCTAACAGTCATGGCAGGATCTGTGTTTAGTGGGTGGATTCAAGATGCCCATACTCAGCTGAGACTGGACGCAAGTGCTCCCACCTGTAAGCTGCTCTTAATTGGTCTTTTCCCAACCGACCGTCCCTTGTGATTCCACCAGTGGGAACCCCAGAACTCTGCATGGGACACTACAAATCAGAGAGTGTATCTGTGGCCTGATCACAAACCTGCTCACACCTCTGCTCACACCTCTGTTCATACCCCTGCTCACACCACTGCTCACACCTCTGCCCACACCCCTGCTCACACCCCTGCTCACACCTCTGCTCACACCTCAAAAGGACCTGTTTTCTTAAAGAGCAAAGCTGAGTCCTTGGGATGCTTGGGTTCTTTTCTGAACATATCTGGTGCACACCCCAATAAAATCCTTCCTATTAGTTTCATTTTAATAGATAAAGTTTGATGCCAGAATTTATCACTTACAGTGGTAGCAGGTAAGGAAGATGATTGCTCTTTCTTTCTTTCTTTCTTTCTTTCTTTCTTTCTTGCTTTCTTTCTGTGTCATTGAACTTGAAGAATCCATATTTGGATCTTTGCTCCCAGTGTGGATCACAGTTGTAACAGAGTGTTTAACATTTTATAACCATGATTCCCCCCAATGCGTTCTTGAACTTCCTCACAGAGATAACCAACACAGTGGTGGAGCCGGCAACAAGCAGAGGTTATTTGTCAATTTAAGGAAAGATACTCGGGTTCCCAAAATGTCTGAGAACTTAAATTTTTTAAAGGCATGAGCATAAATAATGTCTTACAATGACAGCAGGCAAGAACTTCTGAAGACAGGTTGCCCTGAAGTTCTGTCAGTGGGGTGGGTTTTGCAGCGAGGTCTTGGAGAGGCCAAGGAAAAGCAAGGCGAGGCTGGAACCCTCAGGTGGAGGGAGTTAAGCATTCTGAGAGAGCAAAGGCATTCCCCTTTGCTCGTGGGAGGTCCATACAAGGACCGAGCCTTACAAAACCCACCAGGGCCAAATGCTACCGAAACACCACCTGGGACTGATGCTAGAGAGGAGCCCACCTGGGACAGGTATTACAGAGTAGACCACCCAGAAAGATGCCACAGATATCACCTGGGACAAATGTTAGAGAGTAGATCACCTGGGACAGATGTTGCAGAGAAGACCCCCTGGGATAGATATTACAGATTAGACCACCCCAGAAAGATGCCACAGATATCACCTGGACAGATGGTACAGAGTAGAGCACCTGGGGCAGAGGCTACAGAGAAGGCCACCTGGGACAGATGGGACAACGGCTGTCATGAAAATGACAGGTGTAGATGCTCTGGCAGGGAGGGCCTAGAAGAAACAAACAAAACCACGCGAAATAAACCAAAGCAAAGCAGGAAACCGACTCGCAGTTCCCCCATGTGTTGTAGAGTAGCGCTGCCCCGTCCCTTGTTCCTGGTTGCTCTCTTTACAGAAGGAAGCTGATCTTCAGGTGCCTGTGGATGGGTCCAACCTGTTCAGCAGTCTGTTAGTGATCATGCTTAAATAATCTATGGACCTGACTCAAATATTTTTTAAGAAAACAGAACCAATCGTACTACCATTGAGTGGATTCTGACTCATGACCCTGTAGGACAGGGTAGTCCAGCTCCCATGGGTGTCCAATACTGTAACTGTTCTATGGGAGTAGAACACTTCAGCTTTCTTCTCAGAAGTGGCTGGTGGTTTCGAACTGCTGATCTTGGGTCTAGCAGCCCAATGCATAACCACTACACCACCGGGGCTCCTGGAGGAACAAGAGTCTCCTTAGGTGAACCCGGGAAGAGGAAACAGCTGGACAATTCTCTCATGAGATGGTGTGTGCAAAAACCAAAGGGACAATCGTCTCCTGCTTGGGAGGGACTATTGGTGGATGAAGATGAGCTTCCTGAAACTTGACCCAATGGGAAATTGTTGTCATTGTCTGCCCCAGAGGTAGAAGAGAGGTGGCTGACCAAACACGGGAGGATTTGACTTAGGCATTGAGCCGCGGGAGACACAAGAAGGCAGGTGGCTCATTAGAGATGACTCCTGTTCTTTGGCCATGTCAGCAGAGGGCAGCCTCTGGAGATGGGCACCAGGCGTGGTTAAGCAGAGGGCCAGAGAACAAGAGGAAGGCCTTCAACGAGATGCACTGACCCAGTGGATGCAGTAACAGGCTCAACTCTAAGGACCACTGTGAGGATGGCCCGGGACCAGGGGACCATGGTTTGTTCCATTGTGCACGTGCCACGGTGGGTCAGAACTGGCTCCGTGACACCTAACACCCATCCCCACAGGCAATAAGGAAAATGACCGTTGATACCCGTCTGCACTCCAAAGTTACAGCATCCACAACTCCCATCCCGTCTCCGAGCTGAGATCTCCCCAAGGAGAAATGGAACAAGAGCAGCCGCCAAGACTAGGCTTTGCTGTCTGTGGACATTCATGTGGCCTCCGAATTCCGTCGCAGGAACCATGGAACCCGCAAGGTAGGAATATTTGCTCCCGTGTGGAGGGAGCGCTCAAACTAGACACTGAGTCCCCTCGAGGAAAAATGAGTCCATTGCCTTTAGCCGATCCAAGGTGTTCTCCCCAAAGAGTCCGTCTCCCACACCCAGACCCCAGTGCCCAGGGGGAGCCCCGCACCACTCAGACCTCCCGGGAATATTTGACAAACAAACGAGGGGAAACAAATCCCCCAGCACAATTCCGCTGATTTCTCTCATTTAACCTAAACTGACAAATTAGCAGAACACATTATTCCCTTTGTAAACAGCACCCATTCATCCGAAAAGGTGTTGGTATTACAACTGCATAGCTACTGTTTGTGAGAAAACACATCTGGGCGAAGTGTCGGGGGCCCACATGACCTGGTAGGAGGCATTGAAATTTAATTATAAAACCTGTCATGTAGCCTGAACAGGATGTAAACCAATCGGAAAGAAAGCCAGATTCTACCTGACAGCCTCTTTGAACTGGCGACACTCAACCAAGGCAGAAGCAGTGTGCTGAAAAGTCACGCCGGGGGTCTGGGCAATGCAGGGAAGACTTTGATTGGACTCGGCTTCAAAGAGCCCTCACACAAGCGATGCTCTGTTCTCTTCCCTTCTCTCTGACCTGACTGCTAAGTACCCAGTTCTTGGGAGGCCAGGTGTGTCTTGACGTACGGAGAGATGGCATGTCAAAGATGGAGGGTCAAAAACATCGGCTTCAAGGGGGGTGCGACTGTGCCCTACTATTCAGTGTTGTTTGGTGAGCTGAGTTGATACAGAAAAGGAATAAAGCCCCAGGTCTTCGATCTCATCCAGGCTGTCCTGCAGTGTGATGAGGACCTCTTAGTTGACCATGGTGTATTTGGAATGTGCCTGGAATTGGCCGGGGCCTTTGGGACTTCTGTTTTCAGCGGCAGTAAGATGGATTTGCGTTTGGATGTCTCACCATCTCACGTGTGCGGGTGGAAAGAAAGCAAACCTTGCTCTGGATTCACTAGGTATTGGTATCTTTAAAAGGTTTGACTGAAGCTTTGAAGTCAGTCATATTTGTGTGTGTGTGTGTGTGTGTTTGTGCACCTAGCACATGAGTATATTCACAGACATTGTGTCAATGCTGACTCCTGGCGACCCTAGAGGACAGCGTACAATTGCTCCCCAGAGTTTCTGAGACCGTGAGGCCCTGTCTTTATTTTGGTGGAGCTGCTGGTGGCTTTGAACTGTGGACCTTGGAGTTGTGGCCCAGCTAGTAACCACTATGTCCAGGCCTCCTCTACATTCATACAGAGAAAGGGAAAACATATGACAAAAATTAATCACGGAAGTATGGGTTCAGGTTAGGTGAAGGAGTAGATGTTCTGTAGCTTGTCAATCCTGCTGCAGGAAGCTATGAAACCCAGACAGAAGGCATAGTGCTAGAACTTGTGCACCCACCGAATAGCAGCAGGCAGAACAGGGAAAAATAAAATAAAGCCAGGATTCAAAGTCCTGTCTGCAGACAAGGTTCTCCCTCCAGAATCCCTGACCTGAACCCAGGGCAGCCCAGGACCCAGCAGTGGACTCCAGGCACAGACGACCTTAGCTCGGTGCAGCTGGTGCCCAGCTGGACACCTGGGCTGATGCAGAGAGAACACCTCGCTTGCAGCGAGGCGATCTCAGAGGGGGTTCAAGAGTTCCTCACTCCCCTCTCTTTCTTTCCCCTCATTCCCTGATCCCTCTCAAGCCTCAGCCTCAAGCTGCCCTAGTGGGGCTATTGGGTGGCTTCAATGAGAAGACCCATCAGCCATTGCGCAGCAGGAGGAGAGCTCTGTTCTGCTTCCCAGAGAATCTGTGGACTCGAGGGTCAAAGTAAACCCTTCCACTGTTTTTCTATGTTCTCCCCTTGCTTGGGCCAATGGGGGGGGGGGTGAGTGATCAGATTAGGATGAGTGGCTTAGCTGGCAGGGATTGC
This sequence comes from Tenrec ecaudatus, assembly GCF_050624435.1. Classification (NCBI taxonomy): domain Eukaryota; kingdom Metazoa; phylum Chordata; class Mammalia; order Afrosoricida; family Tenrecidae; genus Tenrec; species Tenrec ecaudatus. The sequence goes on from NC_134535.1 coordinate 2,691,737, forward strand.
AATAAAGGGGACACCCTGGAGGAGGAACCCTGAGCTCTGTGTGGTGCAGGAGCAGATCAGACCCTAAACACCTTCCACAGAAGTCCAGGGCTGAACGACTATCTACGCATTCCCACCAGAGTCCAACGGGCCGTTGGGCATTGCGCACTTGGAGTCGACTGGAAAGCACTGCATGGATTTGAAAATGGAATTCAGCGTGAGCCACAGTACACACAATGACCTACTGAAACCTGAAGTCTCAAACTTGGTCACGTCCATGTGTGTCTGCATATACTTGAAAATGGAATTCATCCATGATCCACAGCACATGAAAAGACCTACTGAAACCTACTGAGCATCGACGTCCCAAACCTGGTCAAGTCTAGGTGTGTCTGTGTATGCTTACAAACATGTGTATCTTTAAATAGCTTGTTTAAATCTGTTAAAAACATTGGTATTTAGATATAAACAAAAGTTGCAGTATGTCATAACACAATATTCAAAACATTCCTATTGTGTTAATCTGTGTACACTAGAGAAACAAATTCATAGACAATCATAAGTGCATAAGAAAGCTCCATATACATGAGCAATTGAATGTTGAGAAAACATTCCAGCCCAGTCCAGATCAAGTCCACACAATATAGGCAATAGCGTCAAGTTCAGGAAGATCACAGGCCAGTAGGTGGAAAGTCTTGTGGATCCAGTGGCAGTGTAAGCATCTCAGCACTGGCAGGGGTCTCCACGTGGCTTCTCTAGGTCTGAGGCTCTGGCGGCATCAGCTTGTTTCCATGTGGCATTTCAACAAGAATGCGTCGCAGGGACTGAGGGAGTGTCCCTGCCTCCAATGAGCTTTTTATCTCCTCATCGCCTCCAAATGAGGTCATCAAGCTGAATCGACAGACTAAACTCCACCCCTTTGCTCTTAAGCCTCAAATTGACAACAGGTTATGTAACTACCACACCTATTAGGTGTCCAGAGCTTTGGAATAAAAAGTGACCAGAGACACCACCAATACAAAACTGACATTGGAGATGCCCAGGGAGACCGATAAAGCAGCGGTTTAAAATGTGCTATAGTGAGCGAAAGGTGCATACTTTTGAAACAATGGAAGGGGTAGAGTCTCTGCAAAGATGCAGAAAATATAAAGAGCCCCATTATGACTCCATAACAGAAACATGTAATCAGAAACCAAATGCCCACCAAACTGTCTCTGTAGCAGAATAGACATGACCAATGTGGAGATTCACCAAAGTGAAACAGAGAACAAATAAAATAAACTGGTGGCGAACAAAATGAACAAAGTCACAGGGACATGTCGGGTGACACCCCCAAATCTACTATCCCATTTACTGGAGGCCCTGGAAGATCAGACAGAGTGAGATGCATAAGAAACATCTGAGGCAAAAAGAGCTGACATTTCCCGAATTAGGAGACAATATAAACCCACAGATATGAGACGCTTAGTTCATTCAAAAAATAATAAACCAAAGAAATCTACACCCAAACACAGCCTAATAAAACTACTGAAATGTAAAGACAAAGAAAAACCTTGATAGCATCCGGAGGAAATTGATGTATTACTTATAGGGTAACAGCAATTTGATTTACTGTAGATTTCCCATCATATATCATGGAAGCCAGTGAGAAGTGAAACATTTTTAAAGTGCTGGAAGAAAATAACTGTCAACAGAGAATGTTAAATACAGTGAAAACATCCTTCAGAAATGAGGTGAAATGAAGTCATTCTCGGGAAGTGAAGAGAATTCATTGCCGGCAGACCTTCTCTGAAAGAACTGCTGAAGGAACTTCCTCAGACGGATGGGGACCGGGAGCATGGGGAATAGGGGTGGCGGGCAATGGGGAATCACTGGACCCATAAACATGCTGCTCCTGATCTTTTGAGTTTTCAAAATCCTGTTTGACAGGTGAAGGTGAAATGGCCCCGTGGGCAGCGTGGATTCCAGTGCACGCAGGCACGATGTGGGCATCGGCCCGGGAAGTGGGGGAGCAACGAGAGCTGCGTGTGCGTGCTAACCTCAACTCTGCCCGTGGGCTGGTGAGAGATGAGTGTGACCTGTGAGCAGGGAAGGGGGTGTATTCGAATCACAGTGACCACTGAACCATGGCCAGTGGAGGAATGAACACGCACAGGAGGGTGCACACACCTGATGGCCTACTACGCATCGCTGCGAAAAGCAAGGAGGACAGTACAGGCTGCCCCATGGCACGGGGGGACCTTAGGGACCATCATGCAGAGGGATATCAACCAATCACAAAAAAGACTATCCTTACTTGAGAAGACGGTTTTAAGGGGAAACAAACCAACGGACCAAGAAAGAGACTTTCAGACCAAAGAGAACAGATTTGGGGGTTTTCCCCGAGGGACGGCAAAGGAGAGAGCATAAACAGACAATGGTCGGTGGTGTTCAGTTGTGAAGTGGAAGATGGTGGTCCACATGGGAGGGAAGAGACATTGAGAAGCAGGTGGAAGGTAAACGATTGGGGGTTGATTAGCAATTTAAAAAGTTGAACACAAAGTGGATGATCTAAAATGTAAACCGCCATACAAAAAAAAATTAGACCCCATACCAAAAGAAACAAAATCTTCCTCATAAAGAGCGTACAGCAAGATGCAAATAAAGCACCCAATAGAAAACAAGAGGCAATACCAAAATATGTCAACATATTCAGATAACCCAATATTAGGCAGGGGAGTATATAGCAAAAAACAACAAGAAGATGAACAAACAGCAAACCATTTTTAGATGGAAGACATAAATCTAAACAGAAAAGGGCTTCAAAAAGGTTGTAGGGAAGAATCAATGATATTTAAATTCTATTTTTATCACAAAACTTTTGAAGCTCACTCATGTTAGTAAGTATATGAGATGCATACTATGTGAACTCATTAAATCAGGGCTATTTTCTAAATGAATTTTTGAAATGACCCAAGTGTTTTTTGTCTGCCAGCAGCCAACACTGTATAGTCAATTGGCTTTCCACACGAGTGCTAGATCCATTTGATGGGGAAGAAAGGGCTCTTGGAATAAATGCTCCCGGGCATCTAGGTCTCTGTGTCTGTAAGTCTATACCCTTACATCTATAACTGCATATTGACCCATCTTTGGTATCATCTCTATCTACATGGACTTCTACACCCGCACCTACACACACACACACACACACACACACATACATACAAGGGGTTATCCCCTCAAAAGAAACAGATTACCCCCCTCACCCGAAGCTATGTATTTATTCTTAAAAAACAACCTTTATTACCTTCAATGCACACTCCATTACACTTAACACATTGGTCAAAGCTATGCTTCCGTTCTTGCAAATTCATCATTCTGGATGGCTGAAAACACCTTGCCCCCCCTTTTTTCCTCTTCACCTCTTCTATGTCCTTTCTTGTCCCCCTGTATTCTCAGAAGCAAACAAAAATAAAGTCACACGCAGAGGGGCCAGGTGAGTCAGGTGTGTGGGACAAGAGAGGCATTCTGTATGTTGCCCCAAATCTGGTACACAGAGATGCACTGACATGGTGGCAAAACCAGTCCCCTGTCTGCCACAAATCAGGCCTTTTTGTTACACACAGCCTACATAATCTTTTCAGAACCTCTAAAGAAAAAGCTTGGTTAACAGTCTGACCTGGTGGAACCAACTCCAAATGCACCCCCAGTCAACATATTCTTCCATCGAGAAGTTCACAGATGTCCGGAATGAGCTGTATCATCAATCGACACATCGCCTTTTTAGAAAATAGAACCACTGGTACACTTGCGTTGTTCCCATCGTGCTGTCCTTGTAAGCTGTGTTCAACATCACAACAGTTTGGGGGCATTTTCCGAGCAGGAAACAGAATGTCACAGCTGCATGCCGTTCTCATAAATCAGCCATCCCAAAAACTGAGGTTTGAGTGGAAGTGCTTTCACAAGACCATTCACTGTGACCAGAGAAACCTTCCCAGCAAGGCCACTGACCGTACTCACTCAGAGAGAGCACTGGATGCTCGCCTAGGGGGGAATGTGAACGACGACAGCTCTCCCCGGGGAAGCTGTCTCCATTTTGTGAGGGGTACCACCTCATATACACACAGAGAGATAGAGATGAATAGAGAAAGAGACATCAATTAAAACAAAGACAATCTTGAGCGGCTTTTCTAGCATCAGCCACATTATACTTTACAGTACAACCAAATCAATGGGATGAAGAGAAATAAAGCATTATGATTTTAATCAGCCACCTCATCAAAAAGGCACAGCCGTCACGCGCGTGTGTGCAGCTTACAACAGGGCTAAGAAACAGCTGTGCGAACTCACACACACACACGCACACACACACAGAATTGGGGGCATCCCTGCTTGCTCCACTGCTGGGCTGACTGATAAACACATAGTCAGGGAGCATGTGGAAAATATAACAATGCCATCAGCCAACAGCGATTGATGGACACCTAGAGAAAATGTGGCCCAATCACAGCCAATGCACATTATCTTCAAATTCACATGCATAACATAGATCTTTATCTTGGGTCATAAAACAAAAGTTACATTAAAAATAATTGAAATCCCTCACAATACGATCCATAATAGATTTAGACTGAAACAAAGAAGAGAAAAACAACGGGGCACTCCCCAAATGCTTGAAAACTACCGCAGATGGCCAAGTCACCCATTGGCCACAGGGAGAACCGCAACGGAAAGGGAGAGGATTTGGAAGGGAATAAAAATGGCAATAAATATGTCAAGACGTGCAGGACGCAGATAAAGCAGCGTCAGAAGAAACACACGTTGTTCAATGAGTGCGTTACGGAAAGAGAAAGGCTTCCTATCAGTAGAATGAGTGTTTGCTTCAGTTCACTGGACAGAGAAACCAATCATTAACGCAACATGACTAGAAGGAACAGACACTATTAAACTAGGGAACACAAAAGCTGTAGACAAAACCAAAGAAATCCAAATACGGCTGAAAGCAAAACAATGATGATAAACAGGGAGCAAGATGAGAAAGAACTCCCCGCAGGGAACTGAGACACTTTTTGCATCCCGGAATAAGCCCAGAATATAGGTGCACAGCCCACAAACATGAAAGGCTGGTAAAAGACACCACAAATCACTCCATGCACACAAACCCAACAACTAGCGTATAACGTGCCTCATCTCTGAAAACCAGAAACTGCCCAAACACCAAAAACAAGCAGACAAACTCTGTCATCGAGTTGATCTATCTCATAGTGACCCTGCAGGACAGGGTAGCACTGCCCTAGGGGTTTTCAAGGGTTAATTCTTTATGGGAGTAGAAAGCCTCATCTTTGTCCCATGGAGTGGCTGGTGATTTCAGACTACCAGCTCTGTCGGTAGCAGGCCAATGGAAACCACTACGTAGCCAAGGCGCCTTACAAAGACCTCCCGAAGCATCCTGTAACTGTGGAAGTGATGGCATTCCCAATTAAATTAAACGAGCAAATAAATCTCCTCTAGGAAATAAATCTCTGTGTGAAATTTTTCAGTGGTGACATGTTCCAAACAATGAAAGAAGCAGCACACCCATTTTACACCAGCAGTTCTTGAAGACAAAGAACCTGGTGAGGCACTGGGTCAGGTGAGAGACTGCTCCCCGAAGGGTCACTGGCTCCAACCCACCAGGGTCTTGCCAAAAGTATCGTTGGAGTGTGCCTTATGGGCCAGGTTGGCAAGCCTTCATTTGACAGACGTTGGACATGGTGTCAGGAGAGACCTGTGTCTGGAGAAGGGCATCATGCTTGGTCAAGTTCAGGGGCAACAGAAGTGAGGATGGCCCTCAAGGAGCTGGCTGGACACATGGCTGGAGCCACGGACTCAAACATAAGAACAATGGTGAGAAGGGCCAGGATGGTCACGTGCTGGGCATGAGGTCACTCTGGGTCAGAGTAGACTCAATGACGCCTAACAACAGCCTGCCTGTCATTTGGTCATCCTTTGGCAGCTTGTGTGTGGTGCTGATACTGGATGCTGTGCCCCCTGACTTCAAATACCAGGAGGGTCACTCCTGGCTGTCAGCTTTCAGCCAGTCTTCTGGACTACTGCAGACTAGGAGGAAGGACCTAGACATCTGCACATCTGCTCCCTCTCTCACACATCTGCTCTCTCTCTCTCTCCATACACACACACACACACACACACACACACATATATGTATACACACACGCATACATATATTAGTGAGAACCTTAGAAAGAGCAGTGGCACATTGTATGACATTGTGCCAGAAGATAAAGTACCTTAGGTTTAAAGGAACTAAAAATATGCAAACATGAATGGAGTTATCTGTCTCTCTAAGGCTGAATTGGCCTCAATGAATGTACTAGTCTTTAATGATGTGAGTGAAGAATAACTTTCAGTGGCATGGCTCAAAAATGAAGAAAAACTGCAAACGTTCTTTAATAATCAAATAAGGAGTGAACAAAGTCTTAAATCAGGGCAATTGGCAGCTGTAAATAAAACAAAATAGAATTCATAAAGGTTTCCATTCTAGACATTTGTGAACTGAACTGGTTAGGTGGGGCTAATTTTTAATTGGATCATCCTCTGGTCTACTCTCTCAGAAAGGAAAATTGAAGAATTGGGTCATTGTCATCATAAAAAAAGAATGTTTTAAGATCTTTTCTGATGTGCCATGCTGTCGATGATAAGATGCTATCTACATGCCTACAAGGAAGACCATGAAGCCAGCAATTATTCAAATTTACTCACCAGCCACTAATGCATAACATACAGAAATTGAAGCCTTTTATCAACTTCTCTAATCCGAAATTGGAATTGATAAACATGCAATCAAAATGCATTGGTAATTACTGGTGATTGGAATGTGAGCATGGGAAACAAGAAGGATTGGCGTTGGAAAATATGGCTTTGGTGGTAGAAACTGCTGAAAATCATGTGATAGAACTTGGTTCCGAACAAGGACTAATTCATCGCAAGCAGCTTTTTTTAGATAACTTAAACAGTAACCACAACATGGACTACACTGGGTGGAATATACAGGAATCAAGTACAGTCTATCTAATCCAATCTGTGGGAAAAGACAATGGAGAAGTTCAAGGTTAGCAGGCAGGACAAGGTCAGGGACCCACTGCAGAAGACACCGTCCGATGTTTCTGTGCTATTCTAAGTTACACCCGAAGCAAATTAGTGCATGACCATGAGAACTACCGTCTAACAGTAAACACACTGCACCAGAACTTAGAGCCTATCTCAAAAATAGAATTGGTACATGGCAAACTAATGATCAGACATGAGATTGTTTGGGAGATGATTCGAGGACATCAACCATGAAGACAGCAGAAGGTCATTAAAAATGCAATAAAGAAGGAAAAGATCAAACTGGCCATCATAAGTGACTGTGGATCTTGATCTTGAGCACAGAGTCACTCAAGCAAACGATGGAGTAAAAAGGCTTAACTGGAGATTTCCAGCCGTTTCTCAAGAAGATGACGTGTTAGAATGAAATGTTCAAGGCATGGGGTTAAGAAACCGGAAGGAAACAAGATGCTCAGCATCTCTTGAGCCAAAAGAAATGAAGGAGAATAAACCCTGATGCCTTGATTTAGAATCATGGAGGAGTCTGTGTGCCAAGTATCTATCACACAATGCAGGAAGCACCGGATGGCAGCCGTGCAGAGTCATGGCACCGAAAAAGACCTGGTTGATGTGCAGCCAGTCCCTTCAGGAAGGAGCGGGCGAGCAAGAACGGATGATACTGAGGGGGAAAGTCTACGCTTCACTTAAGGCATTGGTGAAAACTAGCTCCCAGAAATCAATGGAATACCAAGTGAGATGTTTCAATAAACAGATTCACGACTGGAAGTAATCATTCATCTGTGACGAGACATTTGGAAGATTCCTACCCGGCCAGTTGACTGCAAGAGATCCCATTCCAAAGAAAAGCAGCCCAAGAGAAGGATGCAATCACTAAACAGTGGAATTGATCTTTCACGCATGAACGGCAGTGTCCTCAGGCATGTGAGTGGGTGTGAGGTGGTACATGATCGGGCGATGTTCCCTTCGGCTGTCTGTGGGCAGCTGTGAACCCGAGCATCGTGAAGGCACCTCCTAGCGATCACCCCGTAAGCATCGGTGCGCACCTCTCACCAGCACCTCCGGTGGCACAGGGCTGAGTGGCCAGCTGCTGAAAAGGGTCCGTGGCTAGAACTAAGCAGTTGCTCCCTTGGGGAAAGATGTATCTGTCAGTTATCCTAAACCTGACAGTCTAGGAAACCCTAAGGGGTCTGAGTCAAATCTACAGCAATGAGCTGCAGATAAACAAATTTGTCTCCGAGGATGTAAAGCCAGAATGCTCCTTAGAAACAAGGATGGGGAGATTTCATCTCGCACACTTTGCACACATCTCATCAGGAGAGACCAGTGCCTGGGAGAAGCGCATCATGCCTGGTTAAAAATAAATAAATAAAGGAAGGGGCATCAAACATCAATAAAAGAAGTAGACTATTGAGCCAGGGGCTGCAATGGTGGGCTCAAGCTTAAGAACAATAGTTGGCTGCAGGCCTGAGCACTGTGTCACTTTTCGGTAGATGGGCCCCCTGTGAGTTTGAGCTGACTCAATAGCATCTAACAGAACGAAACACGTTTTATGTCAATACAAAGAAGAACCAAACAGACCTGTGGGCACGGGCAATGCTCATGGCAATGCCTTCACCCACTGCTTCTGCCAGACCCTGGTGCCCCATGGTGCCCCATGTTCCAGGCTCTGGAGCAGCGCTTCTCAACCTGTGGGCCACAACCCCTTTGGGGGTCGAATGACCCTTTCACAGGGGTTAGCTAAGACCATTGGAAAACACATATTTCTGACTGTTTTAGGAACCGAGACTCCGCTCCTCTATGCGTCACCACAACATGAGGAACTCTATTAAAGGGTCACCGCATTAGGAAGGTAGAGAACCACTGATCTACAAGGTAGGGTAGCCTTTGTAAAGGATGCACTAACTGCTGGGTAATTTTTTTAACCATGTGTGCTCTGGTTGCTATTTCTCTATCTCTAAGATATAGCACATGACTTGGCACACGATTGAAAGTCAACCATTGAAACTTCTTTTAATTAAGTAGAATCCTGTAAGAGTGAACCGAATAGCGAAGCCCGTCAATCATTTACAACGAAGGCTAGTCACGTGAAGGTGGTCTCTTGTAGTTCTTTTTCATGCCTGGTGTCCAAAGCATCCAACTATCTGACAATACTGCTTAGGATTGGGAGCTGGGGAGGTAGTCTTCATCAGTCTACCTTGTACACCTAGGCCTCCTTTAAGGGACAGGAACATCTAATATCAATGTGCGGAGACTTCAGATGCTGGGTGGGCTGAGGGGCAGAGCAAACGTGGAAGCTGGGGAGTGGCTAGCAGAAGGGCTGACCAAGTGGAGACATATTCCAGTGGCAGTGCCCAAGGGCTCTTTGAACTGGCATGGGGAGTGCACCTGCAGTCACCCAGACAGCCCTGACAAACAGAGAGGTACCTGCAGACAGCGTGCAGAAAGAGACTGAGACCGCACGACCCCAACGTACAGAGCAGGGCTTCCAGCCCAGACATTTCAGACTCCCAACGTCCATCTCTACCTCTCTATAGAAAGCCACCACAACTGAGCTAACTGCCCTCGAGTTGACGTCCACTCACGGAGGCCCTTGTCAGAGAGGGTAGACTGCCTCTGTGGGTTCCGAGTCTATAACTCTTCATGGGAGCAGAAGGCCCATCCTTCTCCCATCCATAAAGGTAACAGGTGAAAGGTCAACCTGCTGACCTTGCAGTCAGCCGACCAATGGCACCACCCTGCCAGGGGTTCTTTTAGAGAGCTCTGGGGGCTATTTTTGTAATGCTCTTGGTAAAATGGCTCTGTCCAACACATGGGGTACAGGTAGCCATTGGCTCAGCCGAGATGGGGCACGGGTGCATCGCGGGTTTTCAAGGGGGTTGGCTCAGGGATCCTCATATATCAGATTCATTTGTGGTGCTTTTGTGAACCCTACCCGCTGCACAGAAGGTTCTGGTGAGGGTGCAGAGAATGAGGATTTTAGCAAGCATTCCATGCAGCTACTAGCTCAAGAACTACCATCATGTCACATTCCAGAGAGAAGGGCGTGGGGGCATCACCAGGTGCAGGAAGTACTGTGTAGGATAATGGGTGTCAAGTGCTGGCCTTCAGTAACAGAGACAGCCCCAGGCTCGGTGCCCAGGTGGACAGTGGAAATACCCTAAGCTTCTGCCCATGGACGACAGAAGGAGAACTTGGACTTCTGAGGCTTCTTCTCTTGAGAAGAGACGTTGATCTGTTCAAATAGGCGTCGCCTGCTGGCTGCACTTTGATAGGGCAGCCACGATTGCTAGATTTTAAATCAAGCCCATAATTAGGGATGCTGCACGACATCTCCAGAATAATTAGGGAACAGTCAGGAATTCACTGGTTATGAGATGTAACCAAAGTTCCATGAGGCTTTTAATTTGTGGAGTTATAAATAATGTTAAATGCCCAGGAGTTTCAATTAAGACATGTTTACTTGTGTAAAATGGGAAACGTGATGGGGGAGCCCGGGTCTTTGTTAGCGGGCCTTGAGAGGAAAGTGAATTTGTTGGGTCTGCAGCTGAGGAACACGACACGCTGTAGGTGTGGACCTATTCAGGTTGTCAGAAATCTTCAAAGTCAGGGAGGAGGTTTCAAACATTTGTTCCTGAGCCGAAAACTGGGACAAACATCCCAGAAGCTAAAATCGACCTTCAATCGCCTCCCCACCTTCTTCTGGAAACTTTGAAGCCTGGTTTTCCAGATCCTCTCCACTCCCAAGCCCAAGGTCACCGGCACCGCCCATGGTGAATCAGGCAGGCTCACGCGCTGCGCGGCCGTTCCTCTGCCTGGAAGGTCCGTTTGTGCTTCCTTTCTGTGGACAACGTGGACCATCCTTTCATGAGCGGTGTATCTCTCTATCCCCTCCAAATGGATCAGGTGCCCAGCTGGGACTGAATGTTGCCAACGCAGCATCGTGCCCCCCCTCGACTGTCTGCTCTCCATGCAAAGGCGAGGACGCAGCTACGTTTCCTGATGATGCAAGAAACACCAAAGAATGTTCTAACACAGACTCAGCGCCATCAAGTCGAAGTGGACCCACAGCAGTCCTATAAGACAGGGTAGAGCTGCCTCTGCGGGTTGTCTGAGTCTAGCTCTTTATGGGACCAAAAAACCCCGTCTTGGCCTCACAGGGGGGCGGGGGGGGGCTGGTGATTTATATTTACTGACCTTGCATAACTACAATGCCACCAGGGCTTTGAAGGATTCCGTAGGTGCCCCCAAGTACCCCTTTGGTGGAGATGGGCTGGCATGTTGCCTCCGCTTGAATCCCTGAGAAAGGTATCCCAGGTGTGGCTTGGGACTTTAGCAGCCCGACTTGCAGCCAAGCTCACAGGACGCGTGGCTTTTCCACAGGAGCTTGCTTCTGTGTCCCATGTGCACTGAATATTCACCGGCCAACGTGATTAGGGTTGGGACGCACTTTACAGGGCCATGACCCCAGTGGTAGAACAACAATAAGATCTCCAAAGGAGGTTGCATCCACAGGAAGAGGGGTTCGGAGCCCAACACATACTTGGGGAACAATTTCATCTAGCTGATTTATGGTGTTGCCCAAGAGCTTGTCCCCGCCCCTCCCCCCCGGCAAATTGGAGGGGTCTTGTGCTTGAGATGGGAATGGGGACAGAGAGGAAAAAGGGCCTTACAGAGGGAAAAAGGTTCGACCTGAGACTGAAGTTTCCTTTGAGCAGGGGAAGGATGTCCAGGGGAAGATGGTGGGGCCACGTCCAAGGTCGTCTCTGACTCAGTGGGATAGGTGCTCCTATAGGCACTGAGTGTGACAGCTCACATTCTCAAAAGGGGACAGCCTGGGAGAAGACCTGAAGGTGGAAGCTAGGGTGGGAGATGGCTTGGAACATGGATCCCTGGAGCTTGGGGCCTCACAGGGAAGGGAGAGAGATGGGGAGGTGCCTCCCTCATGGTTGAGGGTTAGGGGTTCAGATTTTTGGGTGGTGCTGAGTGTCCCCCTGAGGTAGGTGAAGGAAGACTGTGATCAGGTTTATATTCCAAAGATTGCTGTTGCTGTGCATGCCGTTGGATCTGTCTGCACCCCCACCATCTCATGTGCCACAGAGTAGAAATGCCCTATGTGGTTTCTGGGTCCTAGAGGGGCACCGGTGATGTGCTTGGCTGATAACCGGAAGGTGGGACGCTCCCTGAAAGGAAAGCCCTGGAGACCAGTGGCTGTCAGAAGCACAATCCAAGAGACCCCTTAGGGGAGGTATCCCCAGTGTGGAAGCTGTGGGGGAGATTACAAGGAGCCTGGGGTTCTGGAGGACAGGTGGGCTATGGGGAGATGTGACTTATCCCAGTGGCTGAGGGTCAGTGGTTCCAGATTGGGTGGGAGGGTGCCCAGGCTCTCCCTTCAGAGGGGAGGGAAGAAACCCTGCCAAGTCGGGTTATGAGGAGGGGAATTGACTCACGAACCCACAACCGCAAGCATGGTGGTGGTGGTGGAGGTGGTGGTGGTGGTGATGGTGGTGGTGGTGGAGGTGGTTGTGGTGGTGGTGGTGGTGGTGATGGTGGTGGTAGTGGTGGTGGAGGTGGTGATGGTGGTGGTGGTGGTGGTAGTGGTGGTGGAGGTGGTGGTGGTGGAGGTGGTGATGGAGGAGGTGGTGATGGTGGTGGTGGTTTAGGTGATGGTGATGGTGGTGGTGGTGGAGGTGATGGTGATGGTGGTGGTGGTGGTGGTGGTGGTGGTGGTGGAGGTGGTGGTGGTGGAGGTGGTGGTGGTGGTGGTGGTGGTGGTGGTGGTGGTGGTGGTGGTGGTGATGGAGGAGGTGGTGATGGTGGTGGTGGTTTAGGTGATGGTGATGGTGGTGGTGGTGGAGGTGATGGTGATGGTGGTGGTGGTGGTGGTGGTGGTGGTGGTGGTGGAGGAGGTGGTGGAGGATGTGGTAGTGGTGGTGGAGGTGGTGGTGGTGGAGGTGGTGGTGGTGTTGGTGTTGGTGGTCGTGGTGGAGGTGGTGGTGGTGGAGGTGGTAGAGGTGGTGGTGGTTGTGGTTTTAGCGGTGGTCGTGGAGGCAGTGGCTCCTCTTTGTGGGGACACTAGAGCGGTTTGAAAGTCCCACCTTCTGGGGACAACTCAGTGTTTGGAGACCAGTCCTCAGAGAAGAACAGGATGCTTGGTACAGTGGAGGGGAAGTGACAAAGCGGAAGGACCGTGAGAAGGTGGACTGATGCCGTGGCTGCAACCAGGGGCTCCACCTTGGGGACCGCGGTGAAGACGCGCGGGGCCGGCGGTATTTTCTTCCGTTGTACACATGTCACTGTGGGTCCGAACCGGCTCTAGGGTACCTAACAAGTGCCTCGGGGCTCACCAGGACTCCCATCCAGAAGGACCCTCAGCACTCCGGGGTGGGGAAGTAGGCTAGGGCCCCACGGTGGGTGCCTGGTGTCCTTGGGGCGCTGAGTTCAGCTTTGATCTCTCGCATCTTTGGAGCGAGCTCTCTTCTGTTCTTTAAAGCATCTCGCCTCACCGAGGAGGGAGATGATGATGGATAATAGACTGGGGAGTCGCTGTGGACGGGAGGGATGTCACCTTCAGCGCTACACTGGCAATTCAGACAGAAAATGCACCTGAAGAGATTGACAGCTGGAGATCTTCCGGGCTGATGTCATCTATCACTCCATCCCTGCATGAGCTTGCCCAGTGTCAGCGCTTGGCACGCAGGTCGGCCGGCCGGCCACGCGGGTGGATGTGGATGACCAGCTGTGCTCATCACTGGCCCGTAGGTGACCCGCCCGCGCTGGCAATTTTCTCCACCAGCTGACAAATGATCCTCAGAGAGGTGTGTGCTGGGAATGGGTAGCTCCTGGGGCTCTGAGCATCTCAGGACCATGGGGTTTTAAATCTGTGAGTGGCTAGGTCATAAAGAGGCAATGTGAAAGTGAAATCCTCTAAGCTGTGTCTTGACAGAGGGAAACTGAGGCTCAGAGGAGGGAGTGACTAGCCCCAGAGCTCACATCTTGTTTTCGTGGCTCCTGGCCCAGTGACTCACACACTGGATGGCTTTTTAGTATCACAGAGGGGTTTTTAAAATTTTATGATGTGAAACCAGACAGAAGCCAGACCCATAGAGACCCTGTAAGACAGTGGTTCTCAACCTTCCTAATGCTTTGACCCTTTAATACAGTTCTTCATGTTGTGGTGACCCCCAACCTTAAAATTATTTTCATTACTACTTCATAACTGTAATTTTGCTATTGTTATGAATTGTAATGTAAATATCTGATATGCAGGATGTATTTTCATTGTTACAAATTGAACATAATTAAAGCCTAGTGATTCATCACAAAAACAATATATTGTGAAGTATATATTTCTAATGACAAATGAAATTTTGTCTTGAAGCATGGTGTAGCATGGGTCACAGTCATAATATACCAACAGTAAACTACATCGCAATATTTTTGTGATAGAGGAGCAGTGTCTAGGTTCCTGAGACCATCAGAAATATGTATTTTCCAATGGTCTTACGTGACTCCTGTGAAAGGGTCACTTGATCCCCAAGAGGTCATGACCCATAGGTTGAGAACCGCTGCTCTAAGAGGCTGGACGGGAACTGTTCCACTGGGTTCCGGGGGCTAGAAATCTTCCAGGAAGCAGACTACCTCATCCTTCTCCCTGGGGGCCATCGGGCGGTCCAAAAATCCACCTTTGGGTTCACACTGGAGTGCTTTAACTGCAGCACCACTAGGGCTTCTCCAACGTGGGGGACAAGTCTCAGATCGCGCAGTGGCGGGTGCCCTGACTGTGGGGTTTGTGAAAGCTTCCCCAATGATGCAAGGGCTGAGATGGAACCCCAATCCATTGGAGTGTCAGCCTGCTCCTACACCTGGGGTCCTGGGGTGACCCGGTCATCTGGCTTCAGGATGAGGCCCTGGCTGGCTCCCTGTTGGGGCCACGTGGGGAGGCCTTGGTCCTGCTGCTCACATGGTGAGCTCTGCTCCGGGAGGATGCGTTCTCTACCCTGAGTCTGCCAAACTTTCCCCAAATGGCTTTGTTTGGAACCCCCTGCCTCTGGGTGCTGGGGAGTTATAAATAGCCACGGATTCGGGTGGTTATGGCTTCCTGAGGCTGTCAGCATCATCCCTGTCAGATGCCCTCCTCCTGACAGGCGGAAGCCAGCTCCCCGTGCGATGTTCAGAGCATCCTGGGTGTCCATCCTGGGTATCCATGGGACCAGACCGATTGACCCTGGTCCCTTATTTCCATTGGACCCGGGCTGCTGCCTCCAACCTTCTCTCCTTGTCAGAACCCCCAGCCTTTCTCCAAGAACAGTTGAGCTGCAATGATGACAAGCGGTCCCTGTGTGAGAATGAAGGTCACCTCCCTCAGGTTCTGTCCAATGTGCGCTGTCCATGTGGGCAGTGCTGAAATGTTAACAAAATGTCACGGCTGGGACTCCAAGCCCAGGGTCTGCTGGCTCAGGAAGGAGAGTTCAAGGACACGGAAGTGCTCTCAGGGTGGTACAACCTGTCCAACTCCGGGCTGTTAGCCAGAGATTTGGTGATGTGTACCCACCCAGAGAGGACTCAGAAGAAAGTCCAGGCAGGACAATCTGTTTCCCAAAGAGTGCAGCTCGACTCTTGGCCTTTCCATGAATTGGAAGTCATTCACTGACAACTTCACCGAGCTCACCCATCAGTTTAATCTTGCCATCCATGCGTTCTAGGACTCCATAATTGCCATCAGTCTATGTGTGAAGATGAGTGGCCTCTGGCTCCTCATTTCACTTGTTCGCTGTGCGACCCTCCACAACTCGCTAGAGCCCTCGGTCCCTAATTTCCTCCTTTGAGAATACCTTCTGCCCTTTGACCAGGGCTGTAAATAGCCGTCCTCTCAGACAGAGTGCGTTGGAAAGCGGATTCAGGCAGATGGAGTTGGGTTAAATAGCAACCTCCCGCTGACCATCTGTTCTCAACTTAAGCCTGTTCTAATTGTCAATGATTTTCAGCTGTCTTTTTCATTGAGCTATTTCTGTGTTTTCTTTTTCAATTCTCTTTGTGGGGCAGGAGGGTGGGGTGGGTAGTACATATGTTTTTCTTTATGTGAAATCCAGGGGAGGTAAATGTATAGTGACAGTAACCAGATTAAGAGTTTCTCAGAGTGATGGCAGGGAAGGTTGGGGGAAATGGAGAGCTGTACTAATGTGCACAAGAAAGAACAACATGTTCTAAAATTGTGATGAGGCGTGCACAAATCGTTTTAATATGTTTAAACCCTGGGAGTGTTTGGTATGGCAATATATGTCCGTACAGTGGGAAAATATATTCCTCCCTCTGCAGGGGAGGGTCCCTGAAAGTCCACGGGTCAATTCTGTAAAGCATTTAGAGTAATGATTGGGACATTGTTAGCAGTGTGTATGTGTGTGTGCAAAGTAAAAAACAAAAGAAACCCAATCCACCCATGACTCATTGCCAAGCAATCTTCCAACCATGCTGCGGCTTTCTGTGGGTGATGCTGTATGGGGGCTCTGCCAGCCTCCTAACCTTCAACACCACAGAGGGAAGGGCGATTCAGTTCCATCCACATAGAGTTGGTAGGGAGATGGCGCTCAGATTATTACTCAGTCCATTGTTCGATTGATCAAGTGACCTTAGTTTTCAACATATTAGGAGTGCATAGTTGGCTGGGATTAGTTTGAACTAGATGCTGGGAACCTCTGTAGGTTAGGTTTCTTTTCCCATCTTTGCTTGCAGTTGAAAATTGCATTCTGACACCTCTGGATGGGTTTCATCCTATCCGCAATGGAGGAGGACAATGACATTGGTTCTGCAGATTGACGTCGCCTCGTGAGCTCAGGGGAGCAGTTCCTGTCGCCCATACCTCGGGAATCTATGTAGAATTCCAAAGCAATGCACTTCTTGCACAGCCGCCCTCCAGAAGCCAGTGGAAGGCTGGGTGTTGCCATGCTGCAGAACAAGTTTCTACAGTTTCCAGACTAAGATGGCCTGGGAAGGAAGAACTAGCTCTCAGACCTCCACTATCCTCCCCGCAAGTGATGATGGGGACGGTGCAGAGCAGGTGATGTTTTGTTCCATTGTCCATGATGGCATTAGGGGCTCACTGGAAGTCAGTCAATGAAATGACAAGTATGTCCCGTCTGTCGTCCTTCCGGGGTGCAGATAGGTTGGTTCTGACTCATGACATGTTTTGCTTCAAACTCACAATTGCTGTAATGTTTGAGCTCATTATTGCTAACCCACTAATTGAGGACCTTCTTCTTGGTCACTGCCTCTACTTTCCCTAGCATCGTGCCCTTCGGAAGGGACTGGTCTCTCATGACAACAGGTCCAAAGTAAGTGAATAAAGTCTCCCCAGCCTTGCTTCTAAGGTGCAGTCTGTCTGTACTTCTTCCAAGACAAATTTTTTTTGTTTGTTTTTTTCTTTTGACAGTCTATGACACTTTCAATATTCTTCACCAGAACCATAATGCAGATGCATCAATCAACCTTTGAGTTTCTTAAAGACAGGCTAGCACATTCTAGTCTGTATTAAACAGACACACACACACACACGTTTTTACGTTGAACTAATGATCAAAGACCAGACTAAAGACACCTGTAGGTGTATGATGTTCTCAAGGACGGGATACATGAAGAAAGCAAAAGATCATGAAAAAGATAAGAAAGAAAGAAAAGACCAAATGGAAGTTTGAAAACAAAACAACAACAACTAGGTGCAGTACTGTAAGCATTCAGTAGTCTAGGCCAAGAAATTGGGAAGGCAGCTACCCGGCCAACCAACTGCAAGAGATATATATTTGTGCTCATTCCAAATAAATGTGATCCAAAAGAATGCAGAATTTTTTGAATGATATCATTAATCTCATGTGTACGTAAAGTTGTGCTCAACATAATTCAGAATGAGCTCCAACCGTTCCTTGACAGGGAACCACGATAAATTAATACTGATTCCAAAGTGGTTGGTGAATGCAGGCTATCACTGCTGATGCCAGGTGGGTGTTGGCTCAAAGCAGAGGCAATCAGGTCAATTTGAAGTTTTGTTCCGCATTGTTTTGTCCCACTTGATCCAAGACCTTCTAATGCCATCTCTTTCTAAGTGGTTGGTAGATTAGCTGGCGCCCTCTAATTCTTCTGGTCTCAGGGTTGTGGGGACTGCTAGGTACATAGATAATTAGTCTATTGGGCTAAATGTTTCCATATCTCTTTTCCTTTTATCAATCCTCTTTCCTACAGATGGAGAGAGATCAATAGTTGAACATTAGATGGCCACTCTTAATACACATATCACACAATTATATTTTTTAATAAAATACTTTTATTGGGGGGGCTCTTATATTTCTTATCACAATCCATACACTCATCCATTGTGTCAAACACATTTGAATATATGTTGCCATTATCATTTTCAAAGCATGTTTTAATCTCCAAATTGTTTTCTTACTTATCTTATCTAGATAGACATGGAGAGATATTAATAAGCACAAAACCAGGCAAAGCCAAACAAAACAACAAAGGAAAACAAAACCAACAAGAACAAGAACAACAACAAAAAGAAAACCAATGACAAAAAAAGGAAAAACCCATACAGAGTTCCAGGTCTCTTTTTTTTTATCTTTAGGAGTGTTTTCCAGTTGAGTCTGATGGGGTGGCCCATTCTGTCCCCAAAGTCTATTTTTGGTTTTCCTTGGGGACTTCATCACTTTGCTGCTCTGTTGCACACCCCTACTGTTTCACCCCAGTGATACCACACAATTCAGTAGCAACACATATATTTTTTTGCTTTTCATTGAATATACCATGAGTATTCTTTATTTTATTTTATGGGGAGCTCTTACAGCTCTTATCAAAATCCATACATATATACATTGTGTCAAAACATCTGTACATATGTTGTCATCATCTTTTTCAAAACATTTTTTTCTACTTGGGCCCCTGGCCTCAGCACCTCATTTCCCCCCTCCTTCTCCCACCCTCCCTCCCACACGTCACCTTGATAATTTATAAATTATTCTTTTTTTCATGTCTTACACCAACTGCTGTCTCATTTCACCCACTTTTCTGCTGTCCGTCCCCCTGGGAGGGGGGCAATACATTGATCATTGTGATCGGTCCCCCCTTTTTCCACCCCCCTCCCTTATCCTGATAATATCACTGATCTCCTTAATGGTCCTGAAGACCTGGTTCCATAGGGTGTAGCCCACTGTCTTTATGAAGTATGTTAATGCCAACAGACCTTAGTGCCCCTCAGAGAATCTATGGTCTTCATTCCCAAGTCCCAGAGACTCATTGCATCCAAATGTTTGGTTTTGACTAAGATTTAATAACCACCCCCTCCATGGGTGCTCTGCCACATTCTTGGATATATTTGCAGCAAAGGTAGATGCACATACACAGATCTCCCCCGCCAAATCTATACATACTCAAATCTACTCCTACACTTCTCCCATACCTGCTCAGCCTGCCTGTCTATGCGACCATCTACTTGCACATCACCACGAAAGTAGGGTTGTGGGCAAAACAGCCTGTGTCACTGTTACCTTTACATCTCAGGACCTCCCAGTGTCTTGCCCTGCTTCCAGAATTTCTTTTTTTGCCGACCTCCCTCTCGTTGTCTGTTGCCTTCCCCCTCTTGATGAAATATTTTGTCTAATTTATAGGAGGCCCCAGGCATCTAGCTTGTCTTCAGTTGTTTGTATGTTTTCATTTATGTTTGATAGTCTATTTATGTCATGTATTAGGGTCCCGTTATGGTCTCTACTTTTCCATCCGTGGTCTTTATGAGTCTTCGGTTGTACATTTAAGCTGTTGATCCATTTTTAAAATATGGTGTGTGTTTAGTTTTTTTCCCTCAAAGTGGTATCTAGCTTTGCCAGTACCATTTCCTAAAGAGACTGTACATCTGCCCAGTTTAGTGAGTTCTGGGCCTTTGACAGGTGAGGTATTGACAGGTGAGAGGATCTACTTCTGGGTTAGCAGTGCTGTCCCATGCCTCCATGTGTCTGGCGGTCACAGTGACCGGTGGCGTGGACTCCTGAGCGTGAGGCAGATTGTGAGATTTGAAGTGGAAACCTTATGCTCCTACTTAGTTCTTTGGTTGTGCTTCCCTCTTCGGGGGTCTCTTTCCTTCCAGACCAAGTAGGAACTTGGTTTTTCCTTCAGGTTCCCGAGGGACATCATCCTAGTCTCTCCACTGAGACTAATAGTGGCCATTGTGGGAGTCCAGGTTGTCTAGAGAAACAAATCCAGAGATACTCATACATGTGTAAGAGAGAAATTTATATCAAGAAGTAATTACGTGTCAACAAAACATCGCAGCCCAGTTAAGATCAGGTGCATAAGTTTGGTATTAGCCCATAAGCCCGAAATTCATCCATGAGTTCCTCCTGAGACTCGTACAACACATGCAATGTTGCCAAATGTTGGGAGATCACATGCCGGTGGGCAGACAGTCCTGTGGGTCCAGTGGGGGTGGACACATCTTAAGGGCTCTGGCTGCCATCAGCGTGGCTCCCTGTGGCTTGTCAGTAGGAATGTGAATCAGAGAGAGAGAGTGTGTCCCGTCCCTAGGGGTGAAGACAGGGGTTCCCAGAATCCTCATGAGAAGGTCATGTCCTAAAGGAAGAATCACCAGATTGACAGGCTAGACCACACCCCTTCACTCCTAGATATCAAGTTGACATGAAATTATGTAACTACCACAGCCATTGTCTTTGTTCCTATACCCTTAATTACAGTGATGGAATTTCCTTCTGGGCCTATTTTGTTGAGCATTTTAAATCAGGCATGGTTCTTATATTTTCTGCTTTGATTGATAAGACCATATGGTTCTTGCTTTTTTGTCCGATTTATACTGTTGATGATGGTGACTTTTTAAAAATGTTCAACTCTCCTTCTATGGGTCTGGAGTGAAATTTACTTGGTCATGATGCAATTTGTTTTGATGTGTTGTTGGATTCTATTGACTAGTGTTTTGCGGACAATTGTGTTTCCATGTTCATGAGGACTGCAGTTCTTTTAGTGGAATCTTTACCTGCTTGGTTTATAAAACAGATCGATGACTACTGCATTCTTTTCTATACTTTGGGATGATTTGAGTAGAATTGGTGTCAGCTGGCTTTTCTGTGAATGGCAAAATTCACCGATGATACTGTCTGGGCCAAGCCTTTTTTAAAATTTTCCTCCTCTGTGTGAGGGGAAGAAGTAAGTTCTGTTCAATTTTCTCTTTTGTTATGAATCTGTTTCAATTTCCTATACAAGCTGGTCTTCCTTCAGGTACGTAGTATATTTCTAGAATGTTTCCATTTCTTCTTGATTTTCAAAATGGTATAAATTTTTATTTCTATGACAACGTATCATCAAATAGGACCCAGGAAGAGGGAGAACTCAATTCTGACAGTGTTCTGTTTTTGTGCTTTATATTTCAGTTGAATCTCTTATGACATCCCATGCCCCACTGCTTACTTGTGTTCTCTGTGTCTTCTCTCTTGTTTTTCCTTTTCGAGGCTTGCCAGATTCAGTATGTCAACTTCATTAACCTTCAAAGAACTACCTTCAATGCTTCCCCATTCTTTTTATTCGTCTGCTGTTTCATTTGTTCCTCCTCTAAGTTTTATTGTTTCACTTCTTCTGGTGACTGCAGGCTTTTCCCTTCTGCTTTCTGGTGACGTTGGGGTAGGGTGTTTATTCTACTTTCTTTGTCTTTATAGCTGTGTCTGTTAGTTTTAAAAATTCCCCTCTGAGCACTGCTTTTCAATGTCCTTCCATTTAATTTTACCCTTGAACTTCCTATTATGTATTTGTCATTTAAAAACACTGTGATCTACAAAGATGATTTGTAATATTGCAATTGTTTCAAATTTATTGAGTCTCATTTTGTGGCTTAAATAAGGTCTGAGCTGGAGAATAGTACAGATGTGTTGGAAAATAATGGATATTGTGCACTTTTGTGGAATGTTGTGTAGATGAGTAAGAGGTCATGTCAGTTGATGGCATTGTTAGATTCTGTGTTTTTGTTGAATTTTTTCTAGTTCTGTCAGACTTGCCCCACCCTTATTTTAAGAAAAACCTTGCTATCTTTAATTTACAAATGAGGAAAATAATTTTTCAGAAATATGGAGCCCATTTCCATGGAGAGTAAAGTACTCTCAGACACATAGCGTGTCAACCTGAGTCAGAATGAGCCCCATGGAGCTGACTGTATGGTAAAAATAAGATCAAACTAAGGTATCATTGGCTTCCTAGGCCTTTCAACCTACACAAGGGACTTTCATCGAAGAAGACATATTAACAATAGCCACCATATGGCTAATAGTAATAAAGACACTTATCTCAGATGGTGAAGTCCTCACTTGTGTTACTGTACCCTGCTGTGTTCAATTGGGGATAAAGATGGGACTTTCTAATCCCCTATAGAGTGACCAACATGGAGGCTCCCTGGGGCCATCCTGCCAAGTCCTATAGGGTCATAGTGAGTCAGCATCCCCTCGATGGCCATGAGCACAGTGGTCACTAATAGTGGGTTGCTCTGAGGCTGGGAGCTAGGCCACCAATATTTCAAGTATGTCCCGCGGGGTGGGCCGATTTCAATGACGCTTCCAGACTCAGGACGAGACAGAAAGGCCAGGGGACAAGTGACTTCTTCCTCAGTGCCTAGTCAGGGGGGAGCCTTCTCCATAGAAGAACTTAAAGAATTCACCATTTCCCTCCCACACTCAACACAAATGTTTCATTGAATGCGACCATTTCTCATTTCAGGAAAAATCTTGATTATCCCTAGCCCTAGCCCTCGCCCTCGCCCTAACTCTCACTCAAGATCTAGCTCAGTTCACCTTGTTTTCATTTGGGTAAATGCTTTCAAAGCAAATGAGCCTTCCAATCAATCATGGAAGCACGTTTTGGTTCATGACATTGGTTACAATACCCATAATGGGACAACCCCCTTCCCACTTCTCCTCTGTCCCCCTGTTTTCATTTGTCCCTCTTGCTGTCATTGCCCATTTCCTCGGCTGGGGTCCCTGGTAGTGGTTGGCCTCTTGGTCTCACGTGGTTGGGTGTACTTGGGAGTCCAGTCCTCCCCAGGCTTACTCACTTCTTTGGTTGAAAGTTGAGAAATGGGGTGGGTTCAGGTCCTGGCCTGATGAGTGTCCATGGGCCTGGTCTCAGCGGCTCCACTAGTCTCTATAAGATGAGTTCAGCTCACTATGAAATTTTATCCTGAAAAGAATAAGTACAGTCACCCAGAGTTGGTGAAAAATGAAAATATACTGGATTTCCCCTCAAACTTAAAAGAAAATAAAACTTATATTTAATCTTACACAACTATACGTGGAATGCACAGACATTTCTCCAGAAAATATTTCAGAAGAGATGGGAGCAGAGAATAAAATTCAAGTCAGTTAGAGAGCCGATATCGGCAAAGCATCCTGGACTGTCTGGCAATCACACAATAATACCAAGAGGTCAACTCCACTTCCAACAGGGGTGAGGCCGGTGTGGGAATTCAGAACGGACAGGCTTGAGAGAGAGAACGTCAGCGAAGTCAGCTCCTGTCTTCTAATGTGTCTGACGGGCTGTCACGGGGCTAGGAAGAGACTTATTACATGGCCGTGGGGATCCGAACAAGCCAGATGGAAGGAAATCACAAGGTAGCAGATGCAGATTCCAAAAGAAACAAGATGATCGGAGCGGTGCAACCATGGCATGGAATGACACCCACCATTAGTTGATCAAGCACCCTGCGCCAGGCACCAGGCTCAGGTGCATTATTTCACTTCGTTTTTGAGTCGTGTTCTAAGATTGTGTTTTATCGCTGGGGGCCTTCTAGTGAGCTTCTGCTCAGACAGGTCTTGCAACACAGAATGAAATGTTGCCAAGTCCCTCAGCTTCTTCCCAGTGTGTTTGAGCCCATCTTTGCAGCCACTGTGTCGGTCCGGTCCATCTCAGAGGGTCTTCCTCATTTTTGCTGCCCCTCTGCTTCAGGACGCATGATGTCCTTCTTCAGAGTGGGTCATCCTGATGACACGTGCAAAGTTTGGGAGCGATCGTCACTTCTCAGGACCCTTCTCACTGTAGTTCTTCAGAGATCAATGGGTTCACTCTTCTGGCATCTGTTGTATAGTCAACATTCTTTGCCAACACCATAATCCAAAAATATCGATTCTCCTTTGTGCTTTCTTGGTCATTGTCCGGATTTCCCATGCATAGAGGAGATGATCCAAAGGAAGCAAAACATAATTTGTGTCATCATAGAAATTGCAATTAGTCCACGTTTGAAGCTGAGGGTATTAAAGCACAGAGATCTCTTGTCACTTGTCTTAGGTCACTCAGTCCATGAACATAATAAAATTTAAGACACATAGAACAAGTTAGTCCCATGAACTACTAGGTCACATGAGCCTCCACCTCTATGACCTTGAGTTCAGATAGACTAGGTGGTGTTCTGCCACCTGTACCAAATGTTCCGAAATGGATCCCATTAGGAGGTCCTAGTACGTGGGGAAAATTGGGGACAGATTCAAAGCAGTGAAAAGGACCAGGCTTGTCAGTCTGATGGAGACTGTCGGTGGTTTTAAGACTATGGCCGTTAGTTGCCCTTCAGGTCTGGAAATGGATTAACTTGGTGGCTCAATTTGCCACCAAAGAACAGGCAGATGTTGGGCTGCTAACTGAAAGGCTAGAGGTTCCAATCCAGCAGGCACCAGCTGTCTTGTGGGAGAAAAAGGAAGCTCTCAGCTTCCATATGTAGGATCGCTGAGTTGACATCAACTCAATGCCAGTGGATCTGGTTTCATTTAGTTTGGAGAATATACATATATATATACACATACACATATATATACACACGGATGTATATATATATATATATATATATATATATATATATATATATATATATATATATATATATATATATATATATATATATATATAATTCTATTCATAACACCCAAATGTAACACAACTCTGGTGGTGTAGTACAATCCACTTGGAACAATCCACATGGACCACAGTTGAAAGCCACCAGCAGCTCTGCAGGAGACAGACTGGGTTTTCTGCTCCTGTAAAGTGTCCTAGTCTCAGAAACCCACAGAGAAGTCACTGTGAACCAGCCCTGACTCGATGGCAGTGAGTTTGGTTTGGTAATGGAGTTGTATTGGCCATGTAACCTGAGTCAGAATTGACTCAACATAGCATACGTATCTATGCATATACATATATGTATATCTATAACATACATATCTCTGTATATATAAAATCCTATTAGTTCTGATACACACATATATATATATATATATATATACCAAATGAAATCAACTTATGCATGTATGTGTGTGTATACCCACGTGTACTATATATGCACGTGCTTGTGTATGTGTGTATATAATGGGAGCATATACATACATATGAATTTTGAAGAGCCCTTATATATGTCACTGTCTTTTGGCTCTGGAGCCTTCTGTTCGTGGGACGCAGATGCCCATTATGTGGAGACTCTCCTGGAGCGATTGTGCATGAATGTAGCATTCAGGTGAATCCTTTGCAGCAACATGGAGACTAGTGTCTGACCCAACAACTCTCCACTGGAGCCCAGCCAGGTGAACACAGACGCTGGCCCTCCCAGATCCCGTCTCAGGTCCTCATTGGCTCCAGGCGCCTGCTTGGGAAACATTGCACTCACTGTCCAGAAATGCTGCTTCGGGTGCCCTTTGCCGTGATGTCATCCATTTCTGTGACACAATTCCCCACACTGATCTTTCTCACCCAGGTTTTCTCACCAGCCTCGGTGGTCCTTTGGTGGTTCTGTGGTCAGCTTCCGTGGTGCTCACTGGTGTGATAGTTAGCCTTCTGTGCTTGAACATGAGCATGCGTGCTTAAGACTTGACTTGGCTTCTTCCACCCCGGGGCCTGAGTTTAGAGTGTGGCCAACCTCAGAAACCCTCCTGTGGTCAGCCCTGCTCAGGAAACATCCCTGCTAATGCCAGGGGATAATTTCAGATGTTGAAAGACTGGGTCTGAGAGGTTTGTCACCTGGTGGAGGGAGGCTAAAGGAAATGCTGACACAGATCCAAAGTGACAACGCACACAAGTGCCTCAGAAGGTCCTTCCTGTGGCCTCTGTGTCCCCATTGGCTAATCCCCATGGGCCAGCAGGCCAGCAACAGGAACTCCATTTCCCCTGCCATGTTCCTCAGATCCCTGTTCCTCACGGTCCAGCTTTCAGGAGCTCCTTCCACGACGAGGCAGCATGTAGTTAGAGGCACAGAGAAGCTCAAATAGCCGAATTCTTTTTTTTTCTTAATGTGTCTTCCATTGCTGTTGTTCTCAGGAGCTGTGTCTGTTGGGGTTCAGGAGCCGCCACACCACACTGCAGAGAAGTCAGACAGCCTTCTTGTCCCAGAAGGCCATGGCCATGGAAGAATTCATCTCTCCCAGCATTCCAAGCATGTCTGCTGAAGAGCTGTTTCTGGACTGGGAGGAGCATTACTCTGTAGAATGGAGTTCTCTGGACCCATTGCTGCCACCTCTCTTGGGAGCTGGCAGCCCAGCCACTGCTGGGGAGATGCCACCTGCCCTGAGAGCCATGGGCCCTCACCCCAAGAAAGCAGGCATCTTGTGTGGGAAGATCACTTACCTTCCAGGTCTTCAGTGCCTCCATGAGGCCCCTACAGGGGGCCCAGGATAAGAAGCCCGCCTCTGGAGCGATCGGTGGGGTAGAATCCAGAGTGCCTTCTTGGGAGTCTTTGTTGCTGCTGGAGGCAGTTGTGTTTCCTGGTTCAGTGAGGGAGTGGAGGTTATAGGAAGAAGACTGGGATATGACCTGGGATTTACATCCTGTGTGTCCTGGAAGAGGGGGGCTAGCCCATTCTCTTAGGTTCCACCTTCTTTGCCGAAAGATAACCAGGGCACACACATTCCAGATACCAGATCTGGAATCTTTGCCTTTTATCTGTTGTTGTTAAATGCCATCGAATTGGCTCTGAACCATAGTCCCCCGATCCGCAACAGAAGGAAACACTGCACTGCCCTGGGCCGCCCTCTGACAAGAATGATGTCCTTCTTCAGGGACTGGTCTTTCCTGACAGTAAGTCCAAAGCGTGTAAGACAAAATCTAACCATCTTGCCTCTAAGGAGCACTCTGACCTTACTTCTGAGACAGATTGGTTTGTACTTTCAGCAGTCCATGGTACTTGAAATATTTTTCTCCAGCACCACAGTGCAAATGCATCAATTCTTCTAGAGACTTCCTTAGTCAAGTGATCCCATGGAGAATCCCTGACTTGGGTCATGTGCACCTCAGTCCTCAAAGTAACATCCTTGCTCTTCAATACTCTAAAGAGGTCTTGGGCAGGAGATTCACATAATACACTTTTGATCTCTTGACTGCTGCTTCCGTGAGCATTGATCATGGATCCAAACAAGGCAAAATATTTGACCGCTTGGGCCTTTGCTCCACGTATCATGGTGTTTTCCTGTTGGTCTGTGTGGGTTTTCCTTGCATCGACTTGTAATCCACACTGAAGGCCACAATCCTTGATCTTCATCAGCACGTGCTTTGATTGCTCCTCAGTTTCAGCGAGCAAGGTGGGTTTGTCTATCCCCCTCCAAAATGGACTTGCTGGCTGGGAAAGCAGTGAAGGTGCTTGACCACTGAGTGAAAGGTTGGGTGATTGAACTCTCCCTCAGGTGCCTCAGAAGGAAGACTGGGAAAAAACACAACTGAAAACATCAGAGGCACACTTCCCCACCGACTGGCATGAGCTGGGGCTGGCACAGTGGTAACTGGCTGGTTGGTTTGCTTACCCCCAAGATATCTTGACACCAGTTTCCCAAGCGTACACTCAGCAGCAAGCTTGTTCCCTCGGAGGCTCTGTCTTCCATTTGCCCCTGCACCCCACCAGTACTGGAACCCTGTTTCATCCCATACATTACTTGAGGGGGGACTGTGTCTCTTATAACACATTAGGAGCATCCCAAGGGGCTCCTGTTTTGATAGACTAAGCATCCCAAACCCAACTCCTTGTCGCAACTCCAGGCTTGATGTCCAGGTCCGCCCAGCACCAAGGGGACTTGCTTTTCCTGCTGCTATGTCTTAGTTGTCCATGGACACCGTAAACCACCCCCTGCCCCGGCAGACAGAGCGAAGTGCAAGATCAGTGGCTTTAAATGCCACCGTCTGTGCTTTGGAAATGAGAAGTCTGGATTCAGAGTGTGGCTATACACAGCTCCTTCTTAGTCTGTGTTGGCTTCGAGTGGATGGCAATCCTGATGTTGCCAGGCTGGTAGACCTGCTGTGTGTCTGTCTTCACATGGTGTCTCCCCTGTGCATCCCTCTGTCTGCTCTGCTCCTTATCCCAAGTCCAAAGCCCATCGCCATCAAGTGGAGTTGGACGCACAGTGACTCTAGAGAACAAAATAGAACAGCCCACGAGGTCTCCAAGGCTGTGTCTTGATGGAAGCAGACGGCCGCATCCTCCCCCCTGGGAGCACCTGGCGACCTCGAAGCACCGAGCGTTTGATTACTGACTGAGCTCTTCCCCACAGCGCCAGCAGGCTTCAGTGTAGAAAATCTCTGCCTCCTTGGAGCCTCACCAACAAGACGAAAGAACAGCCCTATTCCCAAGCATCAGGTCCCTCGTACAGAGGCTGACACACTGAGCTACTGACTCAGGTTGGTGATTCAAACCCACCTCCAAGAGCTCCTGGTGCCTCAGAAAGGTCACAGCTGTGACAACCTTACACGATCCCCCTCTCTTCCAAAGGGTCTTCTGTGGCCATTACTCATGGGCTTTGGGATTTCAGATCTTCCAAGTCACACCTGTGAGAAGTCAGATAATAACTGTGTCAGACTGCGGTACTTCTATAATTTTGTATCAATTTGAAGATCTGAAATGGTATGGGTGGAGTTTAGCTTGTCAACCAGGTCTCAGTTCGATGACCTCATTTGGTCATATCACTGAGATAAATAACTCTGGAGATGGCTCTCTCTCTCTCTCTCTGCCTTCACCTTCTGGTTGAGAAGCCACACTGAGGTTTGTGAGAGCCCTGTGATGCTTCCATCACCATTGGATCCACAAGACTTTGAACCCACCGGCCTGTGATCCTCCTCCTGCATTTTACATCATTGCATGTGGCTGTATGAGTCTGAAGAGGAACCTATGGGCAATTATTGAACTGATGGACTTGATTTGGATTATGCTAGGATGTTTTTTTCATGTACAATTACTTTTTGATATAATGATCTCCCTTACACATACATGAGTGTTATGAATTTGTTTCTCTAGCCAACCTGGCCTAACATATAGACCCACACTCTCATGGAGGAAAGGGTCTCCCTCAGGGCCAGCTCTGTGGTAACTAACAATTAAGACAGTACATTTCCAAATGGTCACGTCCAGAGGTTCAGGGATGAGCCTCAAACCTCTGTTTCAGAAAGACCCAATCCAATCTAAACTTGGTGCTACCAAGTCATGCTGGCCGATTGACTTTTTATGGAATGATGAATACCTAGACCTGTGACCATGCACCTCAAAGGTGGGCATTGGATCCGAAGAAGGATAGAAGCATTTGAACTGTGGTTGTGCTTCAAGCAAAGAATGTTGAAAGTACCATGGGCCGTCGAAAGAGTAGACAGCTCTCGCCGGGAGAAGTATCGCAGAATGCTCCTTGGAGGCGCAGATGGAGAAAGACTGCCTCGCCTACCTGAGACATGTGCTCAGGAGAGGCCAGTCTTGGGGGAAGGACATCGTGCTTGGGAAAGTAGACGGGCAGTGACAAAGAGGAAGGTCCTCAACAAGACGCATTGCCACAGAGGCTGCCACAATGAGGAAGAACAATTGTGAGCCTGCAGACTGGGGAAGCATTTGTCATGACGAGAGAGAGCCACGTTGATGGCGGCTCACCCCGATAACTCCACTAGCAGGTCACCTCTCCAGCCACCCTAATCCAAGCAGGAGGCCCGCCCAGACCCTCAGTGGCAGAGAGAGGGCTGATGTGCTGGGCGTGGAGTGCCAGAGCCTCCCTCCCATCCTGAGGCTGACGGCACCCTTATGTTGATCATGCTGGTTCTGGACTCAGCCATGTCACACCACCTCCCGGGCCGGGGCTGGGTCTGGAGAGATGACACCGCATCACCGCCCCAGCAGAAGACGTGGGAGGCCTGGTGTGCCCTATTTATTATTTATTCAACTTTGACACTACATTAAGCAACCTCCCGGGGGAAGTGCAATTGGATTCGCATGAATTAAAGCACACAGTGATGAAGCCACAACAGGAGCGATTTAATTTAAAATGATGGAGGAGCGTCACAGGAGAAGCGGAGGCTTGTCAGCCCTCTGCTGCAGGCCAGCTTCCAAAGGAAACAAAAAATAGACCGTGTACACAAAGCCAGAGCCGAGAGGGAACGCTGCTTGCCTCGCAGACTGACAGGCTCTCTGCTGGCTGGTGGCAAACGTGGGCGGTGAAGTGGGGACAATGGAGTGGAGCTAAAGTTGCACCTGAGAACACCCACAGCCCTGGCGGTGGAGGTGGGCACACCTGGGCGGGGCATCTGAGGTTCCTGCAGACCTAGGCACCAGTGCCATTTCCCTCAAAGCCTACTTCTTATGACCAGGACCCCGTCTGGCCCCTGGGGTGTGGATACACCTTCTGGTTGGTCCACTCTAGATCTTTCCAGGACACAGGTGGCCTCGGGAACACAGAACACATCCTGAGAAGCAAGCCAGTCATCTGCCACCGCTTGAAGCTCCTGTGTATTGTTTCATGTCTCTAATGCCAAATCCTTAGCTTGTTCGCCAGAAGAACCTCAGTGGCACCGTGATCTAGCACCCACTTGCTACCCCAAAGTATGTGGTTCAAATCTACCAGCTGCCACGAAGGAGAAAGGTGCCTTCTCCCACAAGGGTTATATAGCCTTGGACACTCTGGGGGCTCGTTCCCGCCCATGGTCCCAGGGTGGCCATGGCTCCGAAGCAACTCGAGGCATGGGTCTGGCTTTGTGGTAGTTTGGTTTTGATTGACTTTCTTTATTTTAGTTTTGCATTGATCTATAATTAACATGTCGTGTAACTCAATAATTCAGTCCTATCCACGAGGGCTACACAGTCGTCATCAATTTTGTAGCTTTTTAAATTTTTTGTTTCCTGCATTGAGGTTGATTCGCCCTCTTCTCACCACCTTCCCCTCCATATCCCGTCCCCAGGAAGTCATCACCCCCTTATTCTCTTTGTTTCCATCAACCCCCGTTTCCCTGCACAGGCTGGAATACACGGTCCTGTCAGAGATCTCCTTATGGAGCCAATGTAAATTTACTCTAAACTCTCAATATTCTCTATTTATTTTTAACCAAAGGAGGGAGATGTCTACATCCAGAAAAGGATTCTTGCAAGTGTTCCCAACCCAGGGTGGGGCTATCCTGAGGAACGCTTGGGCCCTTGTGCCCATCACCGCAGTACAGGGCCCAGGAAAGGCATGGCGGCCGCATTTCCCACAGTGCACTGGCTCAAACCATTCCATCCCGTGGCCTGATCCTGAGCGTTCCAAACTAGACCAAAGGTCACAGATTTATAACCCACCACACAGCTGTCAGGCTCCCTCCGGGGTACAGATGACTAATGATCTGGGCTGTTAACCAAAAGGTTGGAGGATTGAGGTCACCCAGAGGCACCTTGGAAGGAAGCAGTGTCTGTGAGGGATGTCCTTCTGAAATCCTGCTGGCTGTCACTCCATGGAGTCCTGAGCTACCCTGAAGCACCCGGGTGGGCCTGCTCAGAAACAGCTGCATGGTCATGCTTTGTCGTGGTTGGACTGAATACGGCCAGCAGGCAAGGAGCTGCCCTGATAAAAGATTGGCGGTTTGAGTGTACCCAGAGGTGCATACAATGGAAATCTACTTCTTAAAGAGCAGCCATTGAAAACCCTGCAAAGCACAGGCCTGCCCGGTCAGGGAGGGAGCTGCCAGGTGCCACAGGACTGACCTCAGCGGGAGCCCGTGTGGTTGGCTGCATCTGGGCGAGACCAGGTCTTTGATTTGGTTGCTTTTCAGGGGAATGATGGGGGCGCTTTGAGAGGGAAATCTGGAGAAGGTTAGGGGAGGCTCAGGGGTAGAGGTATGCCTGTCTGAAAGAGCACTCTGGTGGCATAGGTGCTGCTCACCACACTGCTCACTGCTAGCTCAGTGGTTCTAAACCATCAGCTTCTCCACGGGAGAAAGATGAGGCTTTCTGCTCCTGTTGAGATGTACAGCCTCAGAAACCCAGGGAGCCTGCTCCACTGTCCTGCAGGGAGGCCATGAGGGAGGATGCATGGCGCACAGGGAGCTGGTCTGGGCTTCGGTGACAAGGTCTCTGTGGTCCAGTGGATTCAGAGTCAGGGTGCTGACTGCAAGGTCGGCGGTGTGAGCTGGCTCGTGGCTCCCGTGGGAAGAAGGTGAGGCTGTCTGCTCTCATAAAGATTGTAAGTCTCCCCAACTCAAGAAAGAGGTTCTGGTCGGTCCGGTAGGATTGCTGAGTCAGAAGGCACTCCGCTGCAGTGGGACTGATTTGGGTTTGGGTTCCTATCCGGGATGGCCTTCGGAGACTTCACAGCTATTGACCCACGGCTGCCTCACGGCGATCCTAGGGCACAGAGCAGGACTGCTCCACAGGCTTTCAGAGACGGGACAAACAGTCTTGTCTTCCTGCCACAGAGGGTCCAGCAGGCTCAAACCATCAACCCTGCAGTTAGCAACCCAACGCGTACCCACTGCACCCCTGGGAATCCTGGCAAAACGAAAGTAGAAAGGTGCGTGCTCCCTGATGCCCCAGTTGCCCGTGTCAAAGCTACCACGAGGACCTGCTTGCATTCTGGCGGAAGATGGAGACCAGGGAAGGGTTTCTCTAGGTGCAGACGAAGACTACAGAGCTCCAGCCACTAGTAAAAAATGAAATGGTGGCTGTGGCAGAAAGCTGACCTGTGCTGTTGAGGCTCCAGGTCAAGGAGGAAGAGCGCAAAGCAGGCCAATGAAGACGCTAAGTCCCCGCGCATTCCCAGAGCCATTGCTAGGGATCTCAGCCGTGAGAGGTGTGGAGTGAAAGTGATGGTATCACACGTGACCTCAGGGAGATTGATATTTGGTTAAGAACCATCAAAGAAAGTTACTACTGAAGTTTAGGAAGCAAATGAGGGTGAGTTCCTCTGGGTTACCACCAGGATTGGCTTTCAATGATCTTTGAAGCCCAGAAAGATTAAATAATTGACTCAATCTTTGAGGATTGATTTGAGTTGAAGTAATTAGAACGGGTGAAATTAATCGAAATTAATTAGGGACACAGCTTCTCAGAAGCAGAGAGGAAAACACAGCTTCTTGATGCGGAGGTGAGCGGAGAGTTAGGAAACTCTGGTCCAGCAGATGGGAGGCAGGGCAGAGCCAAGACCTGGCAGATGGAAATGCAAGGCACTGCCTGCTTTCGGGTCCAGTGTGTGACGATGACGAGGACAGAGGCGCCGGCGCCATCAGGTGCCTTGGCCCTATTCCCTGCCCTTCAGAGGACAACAGAGAAGTGCCCTGGGAGCGAGGCACAGCCCGCTGTACTAAGTTACATTTGCACCTCGGCTATGTGATTGGGCTACCTGAGGGGCAAGGCGGGAAGCTCGAAACCTCAGGAGAACAGTACCGATGTGTGTACAGAGGGCCAGGCAGAGGCAGGCGCTGAAGGAAAGACTTGCCTCTTGGGATGAAGGCAGTTCTGGTAAGGTTCCTATGGACTCCCTGGACAGACAGTGAGATCTCATCTGGGGCCTGGGAACAACTCTGGGCAGCTGGAGGCATCTTCATTAACCACCCGAGTAAGTTCTGCCCAGGGACATCCTGCAAACCCACTCTTAGACCCACCCACCCCCACTCTCATCTGGCTCGTGTGTGGCCTGGGGAACAGCCATGGAGGAGCCCAGAGTCCTGGGCATAGTCCAACTGCCTCGGAGGTTCTGGTCTTGAGACTCCTATGCTGGCTCATCTGAATAACTCAGACGAGTTACATAGCCTTCTTTCCAGAACATCCCATCCAGCATCTATGGCGACAGGGACATAGATGAATGCCCTATGGGAGACATAGTGGTGAAGGAAGTGATGGAGAGGAGGAAGGAGGGGTCAATAGATGACTTGGTCAGTGAAGAGTTGGATGAATGAATGGATAGATGGGTGGGTGGGTGGATAAAAAGGAGGAGAAGAGGTGAATGGATTATTGAAGGGAGGATGGATAAATGGATGGATTGAGTGAATGAGGGAGAAAGGATGAGTGATTATTAGAGGAATTGATAGATGAGCAGGTCACTGGATGAGTGATAGATAAGTGGATGGATGGATGGATGGATGGATGAATAGGATGAGGGAGGAGGGCAGGAAGAATGGATCAATGAATGGACAAATGGACAGGTAGACAGATGAATGGAAGGATGTACAAATGAATGCCTGACAAATGGACAGTCAGGTGGATGGATGGATGAATGGAGAAATTAACTAGGTAGCCAAAGCCTCCAGAAGGCAGCCGACATTGGAGGTGGGACAGAAACAATGACCTCAATTACTGGTGACAAACCTGTGGAGCCATCCGACTTTGCAGGTGGGTGTGACCTTTAATGCCCGCAGGTTCACACTATGCACCTGGAAAAGGAGCACATGCACGTGCTTCCTCAGAGGCACCTTGGTGTGGTCGCTGGGGGGGGGGGGGTAGAGCAGCAGTGACCACAGACCACCGCAGCGGGCTCCCCACAGCCTGCAGGAAGGTGCTGCTTCTGGGTGGGAACCTCCCTAGATAATCCCGGACTCCTGAACTTCAGGAATAGTTCTGCTTCTTGGTGGGGACTTGTCCTAGACAATTCTAGAAGCTTGAACTGGAGGAATGGTTCTGCTCCTGGGTGGGGATCTCCCCAGACAGTCCTAGAAGCCTGAAATGGGGGCTGCTTCACCTGTGGGTGAACTCTAACAGGAGCATGTCACATCTTGGTAAACAGTAGATGCCTAATGAATGTTCGTTGAGTGGCTGAGTGAGTAGCTAGTTGATGCCCTTCGTACTTCAACCTGTCTCCCTTTCTAACCAGCCCTCTGCCCCCGGGCACACTTCACTGGGTTCACCAGCCCCTCTCAACAAGAGCCAGGCTTCTTAACAATGGAAGGCACTTGAGGAGTCACATACTGAGGCTGAGGAGGCAGCTGGATCCCCCAGGAATTTGTCCTCCAGCTGAAATGGTGCCTGGTCCCTGAGAAGCCTTACAATGCCTATGCATGGGAAAGGAGTACAGCCTCAGGGACCCAGGAAGGGCCATTGCCCCCAGGATAGGGAGTCACAGCACCGAGAGAGCCACATTTCCAAACAGCTCAGGGAGACTGCCTGCCTGCCTCCTGCAGCCCCGCCTGCCTCCCTCCACCCACCCCTCCTTATTCCTCTCTCTCTCTCTGTCTGTCTTCCCTAGAGTAAGCTTGTTTCTTCCGCAACCCCAGGGACTGATGCTGCAGTAAAGCAAACAAACCTGAGGCACAAATCCTGCAGAATGTAAACACAACAGTAAACAACACAAATCACTTGACCCGAGCGAGCGTGCTTTGGCTGTGGATGCCCACAGGGTGTGTGTGCCTGTGAATTGCGATGTGAGACTGCAAGCACGCAGACACATAAACACAGCCAGAGTGCTAGGACCCACCCTCACATATCCACTGCCTTCAGCCTTCAGGACAATTGGGACGAAACGTGCTCTCTGACTGGCACCTGCATAGCATATGCCCATGCCACTGGCCCACAGCGAGGCTCCGGGCGAGAGTCGTGTTGGCTGTGATGAGTCGAGTTATGTGGCAGCTTGGTTGGGCACGATTCTCAGAGGCGTAGCAGTCATTCAGTGATGGTTTGGGTAGCTATGTGATGACCTTCTCAACCGCCACTTTGTGATACAATGTGGTCATCTTCCATTTTCACACACACCAGTTTGTCTGGAACATCCTGGTCTTTGGAAGCTACCGGTGCGAATAAGTGGGGAGCAGGTGTATTCTAGCTGCAAAATATCCTGGACTGTCTTTTCCATTCCTGGCAGGTCAAGCACATGCCTGCCAGCAATCATTTGTCTTCTTGCCTTTCTGCCCTTCCCGGAAGGCTGCTCCTCTCAGTATTGCTCCAGAAGGACCAACAGCCACGGGACAACAAATAAGACAGCTTCATGCTGGGACGAGTAGCTCACCCTGAGTCCCGGTCATCTCAAAGGTCTCTGCTTGTGTCTCTTTGAGGCCAGAGAGCTGCTGTCAGCCTCTTGAGATGCACACGCCATGGACATTTCACCTGCTGGTTTCTCAGAGACATGGTTGTTGTCGTTGGAATGAGTGAAGTGTCTCCCTCTGATGTTGGAGGTGATGCAGCATGGAGTTGAAGATGATGTGCCTGTTGAAGGAGGAAGCATTTTCCCACTGACAAGCCAACACACAACTTCTCAGTCACAGGGAGATAATTCGAGCGAACTAGTGGGAGAACAACTGCACCTGCCCACATGTCCCTGCTTGTTGACAATCACTCCCCGAATTTCACTGGTATCACAGTGGCTTGGGGTGGCTTCTTCTGGGCTGGGTCCCCTGCTCTTGACAGCCTCTGATGAAGCTGGAATCCCCCCATTCCGGCCTCCTCTCACTCCCTTTCCCTCCCAGGTTGCTGCTTATGTGTGCTGATGAGTCTGTTCAGGCTCAGAGTGACCCCATTTCCAGGTAGAAGTGCACCATGGGGATTTCGGGCTGTGCTCCTTACTGGGACACATTACTAGGCCTTTTGCTCTATGAGATCTGAGTGGGGTTGAACCTCTAACCTTGCAGTTTGCTGACTTGTTGTTTGGTGCATGGTTCTGACTCATAGGGACCCAATGCTCAATGGAGCAAAACAATGCGCACATGCCAACATGTCCAAAGTACGTGAGACGAAGTCTCCTCGTTCTTGCTTCTGGCAAGCACCCTGACCGTACTTCTTCCCAGACAGAGTTGCTTGTTTTTCTGGCAGTCCATATGCTTTCAGGATTCTTCACCAGCCTAGCAATTCGATCACATCAAGTTTTCTTCAGTCTTCCTTACCGAATGTCCACCTTTCACATGGATGTGAAGTGATTGAAAATACCAAGAGTTTGGGTCATACAGGGGCACCTTAATCCTCAAGCTAATTAGTATGTGGGTGCTTAACCTTGGCACCACCAGACCTCTCCTTTATTCCCACACACGTCCTCATCCCCCAGAAATGAGACTCACCTTTCCCCTGTCTGAAATATGGTCATGTATGTTTAAACTCAGAGGGCTAACATGATAAGAAACGCAATGGAAAAATGTGTGAAGTGGGTCCATAATCACCCCAATTTTCCTGGTGCCCAGAAGCATGTTCCCCAGTCTTCCTTCCCAAGGACGCCTCAAGTAGTAGGAGAGCACTTACATCCCAGCTCTGATGCTGATGAGCAGTCCCTGAAGTGGCCACCTGTTCCCTTCTACTTGGGTCAGCGATCAACTCCACGGAGACAGCAGTCAGGAAATTAAAAGGCTCAGCATCACATAAGGAGACTCTGCTGTGCACCACCACTTCAATGTTTTGGAAAGCGAAGGTGTAATTTTGAGGCTTAGGGCGAACCTAAAACCAACACCATGGACTGGAAAAACAACCAACAAATCGGTCCTAGAACAAGTTGGATACAGTAGAGAGGCAGTGAGAAGAAGAAGACCCTGGACGAGATGGATGGACACGGTAGCGGCAGCGGTCAGCTCAAACAGGAGAACAATCGCGAGGATAGTGTGGGACGGGGTGGCATCTACACAGGTTCAGAACCAACTGGAAGGCCCCTGACGTCAGCCATGGCATTTCCCATCAGCTCATCAGTGTATGGAAGATGGACACAGAGAAAAGACAAGGACAGGGAAGGAGGACAGAGTGGACACTAATAAGCTATGACATCGGCAAAGGATATTGAATGTACCCACAATGGCCAGGAAAGTAAACAAATCAGCCTAGGAAGAAACACAACCAGAGTACTCTTTAGCTGCAAGGTCGACAAGACCCTGATGCATTGCCCTTGGACAATTCATCAGGAATGTCCACTTGCTAGAAAAGGACACACACCAGGTAAAGGGGAGGGTCAGCAAAGGAGATGGAGACCCTCAATGAGATGGGCTGACACAGTAGCCACCACCAGGGACTCGAACATGACGAGGGTCCTGATGATGGAGCAGGACAGGCCAACACTCGGTCCCATGGTTTATGCAGATGGTCACCATGGGTTGGAGCTAGCTGGACAGAAACCAGTGATGACAGCGATCATGCTTGTCCCCAAGAAATATTAATGCCTGCTAGCCATTCAGCTCACTTACTGTTGCGGAACCAATGGCCATCCGAGTTTTTGCACATGCGTGCTGAGTTCCGGTGACTCCCATCTCAGCACACCTACAGATCTGCACAGTCTAGTGGGTCCTGCAAATGCCCGCGCAAATGTAAGTCATGCACAGGAGGAGAGGAAGCAGGCATTTCACCAACAGTACAGCAGGAGAAAGACGAACACTTTGCCTGCTGGGTGCAAAATACCCAGCCTGGAGGTTCACCACCCCGACCAAGAAAACAGAGAGAACCTGTTCAATATCACTCAGTAAATTCAGGTTGGGCCAGCTCCTGCCATTTCATCTGTAAGTGTTGCGTTCCCAGGAAGGAGCTGATGGAAGCTGTTCTTGGAATGACGCGCTTGGACACTGCTGGGTTTCTCATGGTCTAGGGGGTTATTTGATGGGTCTCTAACTACAAGGTCAGTAGTTTGAAATCGCCAGCTGCTTCTAGGGAAAAGGATGGGGCTTTCTACTCCTGTCAAGAAGTTCAGTCTTGGGAACGCACAGGGCAGTCCTGTCACCTCGATGGCTGTGACTTTGGCGTTTCCAGGGAGCTGGAACACCACACCGGGGGAAGTGCCACGGAGCCCGCCTCGTAGCCTCCCGTGTTTGTTTGTTTCCCCCTCTCCGAAACGTGATCCGAGGCTGAGTCCCTGTACTTCCATACAGGAAGAATAAACCTCGGCACCCCTCAGGGGGATGGCATTTCAGGCACTTTCAGAAACGTGTGAAGGATCTTTAAATATTGAGGACGCGAAGCCCGGCTGGGTACCATGCGAATCCTTCATCAAGGCCTCCTCATAATGGATGCCAGAATCCAGACGACAGTGCCCCCCTCGAAGATCACCCCCTTCACCCTTCCCGCTGACTTCTTGTCACAGACGGCATGATTCCTTATCAAACTGTGACAGAGGGTGCCTGCGTGAGTGTGCGTCAGTGTGCGTGCGTGCCTGTGTGCCCTGTTTGCGGCTCCATTTCTGCCTCCTTCTTTTCTGACTTGTGTTGGGAGAAAAGCTATAAGGTTGAACATGTGGATTTGGGAGGCTGAGAACAACAAATGATGAATACTGATGTGTTGGAGTTTATTATTTTGGCAGTTTTGAATTCCCACAGTGGTCTTAAATCCAAATCTTGGGAAAGTGTTCATTCTGTTCAGCTGACCAGCATAAAAAGCAGACCCGAGAAAGATCTGTGTGCTGTACTTTGTAGGCAGGGCCCCGGGCTAGCAAAGCCCTCCTGAGTCACGGAGCCGGAAATCCAGTGCAGAGATAGACTTTACTTGGGGAAGAGAGAGCGACAATTCTTGACATCAAAGAGGGTCTTGACTGATAACGATTATTCCAGTACATTTAGAATCGGAGAGGTTTTCTCAAACTTTGAGTAGGCAGAGAAATGGCATTTCCATCTAAATGCTTTCAGTTGTTGTTGTTAGGTTCAAATTACATGATGGGTTACAAGAAAATTGTTGCTGCTGCTGCTGTTGTTGTTGTTGTTGTCAGGTGCCATGGCCTTGGTTCTGACTTACAGCCGCCGGCCCTGTGCACGACAGAAAGAAAACTGCCTGGTGCTCCACCATCCTCACAGTCGTGTTTCTGTGGGAGCCCAATGTTGGAGCCACAGTGCGGAGGGTCTTCCTCTGTCTCACTGTCCCTCTGCTTCACCACCAGCAACAAAGAAGAACAACAGGCTTACTGCTCTGATGGAAACTCCAAAAACCCCAAGATTATGGTCCTTGGTCAGCCTTCAGATGTGGAAAAGAAACACACACACACACACACACACACACACACACACCAGGGAGAGGAGGGACTCAGTGTCCAGTCAAACAGCTGCCCACCTAAGAGGAGAACAGAAAGACCAGAGAGGCCGGCACACCTTAGAATCATCAGCCGTTTGAGATCAAAGGGCAGCAGTCACCCAGGGGCAGCGTTCAGAGGGTTGGGAAGAAGGACGGATGGAAACTGGAATGGCAGAGGGATGAGGAAAAGAGAGGCTGCGTGGTAGGGAGGGCAAACAATGAGGGGACACGGAATGGATCTGGAGTTTGGTCATTCTTATCTGTCCTGAGGGCATAGTGTCAATCATCCAGGGTATTTGGCAAGTTATCTTCATAGACATGTTGTGCGTGTGCGTGTGCACTGCCATTGCTGCTGGGTGCCATTGAAGCTGTTCTGACAACGACCCCACGGGACAGAGTAGAAATGTGGCCACGGATCTTTTGGTTCTCGTCTGGATGGAAGCAGATCCCCATGCCTCTCTCTGTGGAGCCACGTGAACACGTACCCTGCGCCTCCCTGGGGGCGTCGCTCTGAATATCTCCACAAACCCAATCACTGCCGCAGAGTCGATTCCCACTGGGAGCAAGCTATAGGCAGGGAAGCACGGTCTCTGTGGGTTTTGTAGACTGTGCATCTTTGCCCGAGTAAAGATCCCCTTACACCTTTCTTCTGTCTCCCAGGGAGCAGCGGTGGGTTTGAACCACTGAGCTTGTTCACAGCTCAATGAATAACCTGCTGCTATGCCAACAGAGCTCCTGAGCATCGACTTGGCAGAGAGCAGTCAGGGCCCTGTCAGAGGTCAGTGACGGACAGCAGAGGGACAGGGAGTGGGAGAAGGGGAGGCGGTGTGTGCGAAGTTGAGACTAGGAAGGAAACATGTGATAAAGCGTGGCTTGACACAAGAAAATCTTAAGTCACCCCAGTAGACCAGATCTGGAAGTCACCAGAGAACATGTCAGAAGCTGAGACTGAAATAATGATTCCGAGTCACTCCCTGATCCAGAGGCAGAATCAGGATTCATGACATGAAACCCACTCTGCCTTAGCAGTCCCTGACCCTCCCCCTCCGGATCCTCAGAGAGCAAGTAAAGTCTGAGAACTCTCCACTCCTCAGTTAAATCTGGCCGCCCTGCTACTCCTGCAGTCTCGAGCGCTCAGGCAGGCAAGGGCTGGCTCAGGGATACAGGTGTCACCCAGAAACCCCCTTAAGAGCCAAGACCACCACCTACACAAGCAGAGGCATGAAAGCCAACCTTGTTCAGAGTACAAGGGACCCTGTGCGTCAGCCCCCCTCACCCCTGGTGTTGACGTTCATCATCGCCATGATCCCTGTGGTCTGGATCATCACGATGCATAGGGTAGTGGCGCTGACCCTTCCAAAGTCCACCTTAGTCGAGATGCTCCTGTGAAGTCCACGGAGCCTCGTAGCAACCTGCAAGTGTCTGCCGACAGCCAGGTCAGGGCAGCATATGACATGCCAGGGTCCGTAGCTGTGTCTGCCCCGACCCCTGACTCACCATTGCATGGACTGCAAGGGGCTCAGCCAGCTCACTCCGCGGGTTTCCAGTCGAGCACACAAGCCCATCCGTTCCTGTCACTGAATCTCAGTTTCCGCATTTGTAAGACGGGAGTAATATTATGTCTCTCCCTTGCCTCGGAAGGTTGATGCAAATCTCAATTGAAATCATAGAAAGAACGAGCCACCGACTTGTAAATTATCTCATCATAATTCATTCATTAAATTATTTATGAAACACTTGCTCTGTTCCAGGCATCAGCCTCGGCGTTGGAAATTCATAAGCGAGCCAGACTGCTAATGTCGCCCATGTTATGGAGTTGACGCTCAGCAGAGTAGATGGCCTGCCAGATGGTGGGTGAAGCTACCGATAAAAATAAAGCCTGGCGAAGTGGGGTGGGCGTGCCCAGGTGGAGGTTGGGTTGCAATAGTCAGGAGGACTAGCTGATCAGCTGAAATGGAGCAGAGACCAGGAGGAAGCGAGCTAGCAGTAGGGCCAGTCCTCGGGTCAGAGTCACTGATGGATCCCCCCACATGACTCATCCAATGGAAGTCCTCAAGGCTGCCAAGGACTTCCTCTTGGAAGGGAAAAGGCAGGCATGGCTCGGATCCAGAAGTACCGAGGACTAAGACACTGCCCCTCCTGCCGGAAACCTACTCCACCAGGGGCCAAAGGAACAGGGCGCATTTCATGGGCATATGGAGTCCTGTGGGTGCAGTTGCTAAGTGCTCAGCTGCCAACAGTCAGGTCTGTGGTTTGAACCCACCAGCGGCTTCCCGGGAGGAACACTAGGCAATATCATCATCTGTAAGATTGTAGCCGGAATGCTCTATGGGACCATTCTACCCTGTCCGTGGGTCAACAATGGCTAGAATTAATGGGCTGGTGCCCCACAACAACTGTGATGCACAGGTCTGGCACTCCCGGGTGGAGCATGCAGCATGCTCTAAGGCCATCACAGATGCACTGTGTATGTCAGCAGGCCACTTCTGACCCCACCCGAGGGCAAAGACAAGTACCTTCCAATCTCTGGAGGCTGCATTCGCAGTGTGGTAAAGCGCAATAGCCACAGGCCAGGCCTGGTGCGTACAGGACCCGGTGCAAAGGGAAAGCAAGTTGGATAAGAGAAAGGAAGCCCAAAGAAGAATCAATGCGTGGGAATGATGGTACCGTCGCAGAATATTGAAAGTGGCATGGACTGTCAAAAAACCATCAAATGTGTCTTGGAAGAAGTGCAGCTACAATGCTCCTTAGAGGCAAGGAGGGCGAAACTTCACCTTGTGCACTTCGGGCGTGTTGTCAGGAGAGACCAGTCCCTGAAGAAGGGCATCCTGCTTGGCGAAATGCAGGGTGGCCACACAAGAGCAAGGTCCTGGACAGGGTGGACTGCCACAGGGGCGGCGTGGACATGCTCAAATCTGACGATGGCGAAGATGGCACAGGACCCAGGAGCGTTTCATTCTGTTGACCACAGAGGCTCGCTGAGTGAGAACCTGCTTGTTGGCACCTAACAACAAGAACATGATCGCATTATGAAGTCAGTCCCCAGACAGCTACCTAGGCTGAGGGCAGAGGATGAATTAAGAAATGATCTCTGAGCCTTGGGACTCGCAGCAGAAAGGATATGCACACAGGAAAGGAATCTAGGCAGAGACAGCGCTGAGATACAGAGCAGGCCTGCCATTATCGGCAGAGGGTGGGCTGGTTATCCTTGCAAAACCCCCACCGTATAAAGCTAAGCACGCAGTTTAGTCAAGCTTGTGCAAAGGCGCGGAATCCTCTTAGCACAGATCCAGTAAGCACCTGCTGATGGCGGTGTGCCTCAAACATATTTTGTATCCCACAGACCCTGTGGCCAAGTTGAGGCAGTGGCAGGGGGACGAGGAGGTGGAACTGACTCGGATAAAGTAGAACCACCCCCCTCAAGGAGCAGGTAGGCCAGGAAGAAACCTATTCTCTATAAAAGAACACCGGGATGGAGTTTACCTTACACCGAGGATGACGCGGGCATTTCCACTGGAAACAGGAACACAAGTCACAAGTCCACATGCTCATTAGCATTGGTCCTTGCTGAGACAAGGGCCCGGGTGGCATCCCTTGTGGCTCTTGGGCTTGTCATCCTTAGGGCCAGCAGTCTGGCACCCTCAGCACCTCTGTGGGAGAAGG
Source organism: Tenrec ecaudatus (assembly GCF_050624435.1). NCBI lineage: Eukaryota > Metazoa > Chordata > Mammalia > Afrosoricida > Tenrecidae > Tenrec > Tenrec ecaudatus. Next base: position 2,735,613 of record NC_134535.1, read on the forward strand.
AGGGTACTTTCCACTCCGGTAAAAAGTCGCAGTCTTGCAAACCCACGGGAGCAGTTCTAACGTGTCTGATAGGGTCTTTATGCATCACGATCAACTCAGCAGCGATGTGTTTGGTTTTGGTGGCTGATGGTACCACTCCCAGGTATGTTGCTAAGGCACTCACACCTCCTTTCTGTGCCTTTGGTGACTTACAGGGCTTCAAAGAATACCAGCTCTTAACTTATGAAAAGAAGAAACACAACAAAAACTAAAACCTATGAAGTCAAAAAATTGGTGAAAGGTATTAGGAAGAAAAAGAAAACATGGAAACATTATACACCCAGGTCCATCCATGACATGAGCTATTTTGTGGTTCCCTCGTAGTTTCTAAGCGAGGCTCGGTGCGGCAAGGTGTTGCACTGCATGTCTGTTGACTTGGGTGACATTGATGATGATGGCCCATAAGGGGGAGATGGAAATCATGGAGCATAAGGGTAAACTATTGACGGAGGTTGACTAGTAGTTTACACTTTTGAATACAAGGTTATGGTCTGAAATGAAAATGCCACCTTATTTTACGATATTTTAAAAAATTATTAAAAAATAAAATTGTATAAACTATACATCCAAACCCTTCATATTTTGAAAATGCATAAAGTAAGTGCACTTGACATGTTTAAAAAAGTAAAGTTTGACTAAACACATCAAAAGGACAAGATAATATCAAAAAGGTCAGGCATACTTGAAAGGCAAAGAGAGCTTTCAGAACGAAACATCTTATAAATAAAATTCAATTTTCAATGAATGAATTAAATGGCAGGCTTGAAGTCTCTACCCAAATGACAGGGGGGGAGATAAATATTGATGAATGTACCAACGCACAGAGACTCCAATGTGGAAACTGTGCAGGAGGGTTAGGAAGGATACAGGCTGATGTACGGGAGCTACTCAGCCTCAAGAAGAGGATGAAGAAGATGGAAGAGAAGGTGAAAGGGGAGAGGTAACAGGAAGGAAGAGGAGCCCAGAAGAAGAGAGAGAGAGAAGGAAAGAGGACAAAGGAGAGAAAAGGCAATAGTGATATAGCATGGCAATGGACTGCCCCTAGAGATTACAAAGGGTCAGTCATCCGTGGTTCAGTGGTAGAATGCTTGCCTTTCAGGCTGGAGACTCAGGTTCGATTCCTGACCATGCCGTCTCACACAGCCACCACTTGCTTGTCTACGGAGACTAGCATGTTGCCACTAGTAGATTTCAGCAGAGCTTCCAGATGGGATGGTCTAGTAAGAAAGGCCTGGCTCTCTACATCTTAAAATCAGCCAGTGAGGACCCCATGGCTCACAATAGTATGATCAGCAACATATCAGGGTGGTGGTGCAGGACTGAGTTGCTCTTCCATTTTTCATGGGGTTGCCATTCTGTTCAATAATAGGTCTATATGGTAAGCAATAGCACCAATGAAGTAGGAACTCTTTAGAAGCACTGCTGAAGGGATATCAAAGGATATTTGTCCAGGGAGAAAGCTCCAAAGAGGGGAAAGGTTAGGGTAAAAAGGGATGATGGGGTGTGGGACATGCAGGGAAGTGGGAAGAGAGCTGTTGGCACTGTGGGGAGCACCGACAATATTAAGGAACAACAAGGATGTAAGTTGTTGAATGGAAAGCCAATCTGTTCTCTAAAGGTTCACTCGAACTACAATCATGGGTGAATGGATGGATGATGGATGGATGAAAGAATGAATCAATGGATGGATAGATGTATGGATAGATGAATAAAGACTTCTGGATTGCTTATGAAGATCAGACTTAGGACAGCAGGAGCCACAGAGCTATGAGGGTACATGGCTACCAAACCCCACAGTTCCATAGCTGCAGAGAAAAGCAGACTGAATTGGAATTACATCGTCAAAGAGCCGTTACAACTGTGATACAGCCATTCAACGATGAATGTCAAAGACATTGAGGGATAAATAAAAGCTGAGTTTATTTCACTAAATGAAGTGTCTCATGTGTTTACATCAGAGAGTTGAAGCATACTGCCAAGAGGAATAGGGAACCAGGAAGACAGCATCCTTAGAGGAGAGACACATTTACCTTCACCGAGAGCATCTCTTCTCTGGTCTTGGCATTTCCACAGTCAGGGAGCGGTCCTCTTGGAGGTCTCCAGCCACACACCTGGGGGGTTATGCTAATGACGATTCAGCTGGGCACTGGCCAGGTCAGGAGGAGTGTGTCCCCCACCCCCACCTATCCCAACCCCCTTCCCTGGAGATACCAATCTGTCTTCAGGGCAGGGAGCTGACTCAATCCATTGTGCCTAAGTAAGGAGGAGACCCATCAACTCCATGAGCTGCCTGTTGGTGACAGACAGAGATAGAGATGGGAGTATCCCCTTTGGGGGTACATGGGCTTTCCGTGCTGTGGCACCTCCTAGACCTCAAATGAAGCGTCTCCTCATTTGCATGTGTCCCACTGCAGGAAGACGAAGACCTCAGAGACCACACTCACAGAGTTCTGTGAGTCATCCTCAGGAATCCCTGCACCCTAGGGGCAAGTGGCACACCCCTGGATTTGTGCCCAACAGGCCTGAGAGGCCTCCTGGAAGCCCTGCTCTTTTGTCCTTGGGAGATGTGCCCTGGTTTGGACGGTCAGAGTCGGAGGGAGAGCTGCTGATTGACTTGGAGGTGTCAGAATTAAGTGGGGCGATAGATCGGTTTGATTGACACATTACAGTACATGTTGGTAAACCCAGGCAAATTATAGGCTGCATAAAATAATAATGAATGACTAATTTCTGCAGCTAAAAGGTCTAGGGTGCTGTCAATTACCATCAAAATAGATTGCAAGACGTCGCCAGGTGATGAAAGGTGCAATTCACCAGGAAGATGAGCCTATTCTGAACCTGTGCAGCGAGGCGATTTCCAAGGTAAGGAAGCATCTGAGGTGCCTCTCAATGACCCCAAGGGCCAGAGACACACACTCGGGGACCGACAGGGACAGGGGTTTGTGGTAGCCACTCACTTGGTATCACACAGTCTTCAGGTGGAGTATCTACTGTTTGTCACACAGGCCTGGGGTGGTTGGGTGGGAGGGGTGCCCCGTGGGGCCTGTCAGGGACTGAACATGGTGAGAATCATCCCCTGTCACACCCTTCATCACGGGACACACTCTTGAGACTCTTCCTTGACTGCAAATCCCCCTGAATCTTTTCATTCCCCCAAATCGCCTTAGTGAGACTCCACTACCCGTGAAGCCGCCTCCTTGTTCTTGTGTCTCTTGTTGGTGCCTCTGTGGTGCCGGCTGCTGGGGACAATACCAACCTCAACTCCCATCTGTGCAACTTTTTTTGAAGCACACAGGCACACACGCACTCACCTGATTATGTGTGTGTACTATCATGCAGGTGTGTACAGACCTGCACACGTGCTTTTATGCACACACCATCAGGGTTGTACATAGGGGTGCATTCACACACTCAGGCATATGCGCACATGCTTATCTGTACCCATAATTGTGCCTGTATGTACAAGCTATTCATTCACATATATGATTCACTTACATGCCCATGCTCACATGCATGCACAACCATATTGTGAGCACGCATTGACATGCACCTATAGCATGTCATCACACACATGGGTATGGCATACCCTCAGACATAAAATGCACACCCATGCACACCCATGTACCTATTTACATGTCTGCACATTCATGTTCACAGACACGTGTCAACACACATATGCACTCACACATGAATGTTCATGCTTATATGAACACAAAATTGTGCACATGTATGCACAGATAGGTGATCACCTGGTCTCTCATGCTGTCCTTGTCTCGTGGCTTGGTTGTCCTCTCTCTCCATCACCTCAGTCCTTGTGCACCTGGCATCTGTCAACTTTTGCAAAATCCCTCAGCCACCCTTGTCCCTCCTGGCTTGAGGCTCTCGCCTAGATATTCCTAGAAACTCTGGGCTTATGACTGTCTGCACAGGAACTTCCCCAAGTGTCCGGGGTCTAGATTCTGGTCCGGCTCTGCTCTGGGCTTAGCCAAACTTGACCTGAGGTCAAGAATTGCATTCCCTTGATGCACCATGGCCAGCACTGAGGACAAAGTCGCTCTGGCCAAGAGAAAGCATGGGATGAGCATGGAAAAGGCCCGTCATGATGCTGGCTGTCCGGTCAAAGGACACCCAGGTCACAGTTCCCTGCTCAGAGCTGTAACTACACACAAGCCACTGATGGAGTGACAAAGCCTCTCACTTCTTATTGGTATGCTCCCTGCTTCTTGCCTCCTTTGTCACCCAAGATTAATATTTATCTGAATAATTATTTTCAAATAAGATAAAAACCAATATTTCAAACAGAAGCCTTCTGCCTCCTATGGAGAAAGCTGCATATTTTCAAAGCCATTCATCAAATCCACTCTGGCTTGAGACAAACAGAGGTAGACTCTGGAGCTGGGATCCGCTCTTTGCTCGTTCATTAGTTTATTCACACGGTGCCTGTGGGTGGAATGGTGGACACGGCCTTCCTTGGCCTCCCGGAGGACCTGGCGAGCATGGGGCAGGCAGCGAAGAAAAGGCGCTGAGTGGACTTGGAGCACATGGGGCCTGTTGGAGCTTTGAATGTGTCACCAGGGAACGCCAAGTGGACATGTGTCCCACCAAGCAAGTTCCTCGTTAGGCGGTCATGGTTAGGAGCCAATGAGTAGGCTCTCTGCAGCCCTCGGCATCACAGCACAGAAGACTGCCCGGGCCTGCGCCGCTGCCACGGCGCCCACCCTTGCACCCCTTGTTGCAGTCCCTGTGCCAGTCCGTCGTGTCCATCCGTCCCTCCATTCACCCAGCACGGCGTCCTTCTCCAGGGAGACTGGTCTCTCCTGGTAGCAGGTCAAAGCGTGTAAGACAGTCTCACCATGCTTGAATGGAAGAGCTTTCTGGGTGAGCTTTTTCCAAGACGGATTTGGACAAATAAGGGACCACAAGGGTTCCCTAACAGACGAAGCTGCCGTCCTCACGTCTGAAGATCCGTCTGTCCTTCCGTTCCGGTGGGAGTGTGTTCTCAGTGGCCACCCTTTGCTTCGCTTCCAAGGAGTCTAGAAGGCTTCCTGTGCTCGGGAAGGGCCGGGAACCTTTCCCTGGGGTGCTCGGCTGCGCTGGTGGCTGTGCTTTCAGCCCGGCTGGCGCATGGCGTGCATGAGGCTTCCTCTGCAGGGTCCCTCCATGCTCTGACGGTGTGGACTTCGCCGCAGATTGGGCACAACTGCACAATGAACTGCATGTTTTCCACGTTGTGGACGAGCGAAAGAACGAGCATTCTAAGGCTTCTTGGATTTTAAAACACACACACACACACACACACACATATAATGTGTCTATATCTATCTATATACATCTTTGGTGGTGTCCCTTAATAGGGAAACTGCATAGGAAAACCACTTCCCGGGGGGAGGCATTTGAGACCCAAGTCCTGTAATGATTTAAGGGTTCGAAGTTGAGCTGCTGTCTTCTTGCTAATGAAGCACAGCCCCCCGGGCTCTGCAGGGGGCCGCTGTGGCCCCATTAAAGCGGAAGCACCTGTCTCCTTATTAGAGTGGCGTGCGCCAGGCCCCTCTCCACTTGGGGTGAGTCACTTAGTGAAAGTGGTGTGGGTGGGCAACCAATGACTACGGTCAGCAGTGACCCTGCTCCAAAGCGGGGTTGCCCACCAGGGCCGGGGAGGGCAATGGGACCCCTCGTTCCACAAAAAAACCACTGCCCCCAGAGGCCCCCACACCAAGGGAGCTCGCTGTCCGTACGGCCAGGGCCATCCTCCCAGGGGAGCGGGCACAGCGGCATCATTATCATCATTCGTCTCTGTTCAAAGAGGCCCGTCTGGGATGGAAACGTCTCTGAGGCCGAAGGATTCCTCCTCGGGTCGTGGGCTGGGCTGCTGCCGCTGGAGAACGCAGATTTGGGCCCAGAAATTATTTCCTCCTTCCATCCTAAGCCCTTCCCAGATGAGAGACTGCTTCCAGAGGGAGGGCCAGAGGAGCGGTGCTTTCCCTCCTAGCTGGGTGGGCATCGCACCCTCGCCGCAGTCAGCTCTCCGTCCAGTGCTTTGCCCGGCTCTCATCTTCCACCCCCACCTCTGGAGCAGAGCTCTGCAGCCAGTGACAGCGGCCAGCTTCCCGATGGAATGACAGTCAGTGTGTTCGGCCGTGAACTGGAAGGTTAGGGTATGGAAACCGCCCAGACAAGCCGCCGAAGAAAGGGCTTGGAAGTCCTTTGCAAATAAATTAGATTCTGGATCCCCTGCCTGGAGTTCAGGGGCTCCCTGTCACCCAAGAAGGCCTTGCAAGGCAGAGTTCACTTTATGACAGCGGTAGAGCCCTGCTCGTGGTTTCAGACGACAGCAACACCGGGTACACCCGGAGCAAGCCCACTGCGCACAGGAGAGCCCAGGCTCGGTTGAGGCATCTCGGAGACTGCCTGGGCTGTCCCCGCCTTAGCAAATGACCACAAAGGGTCACAGTCTGCCGATGGCATTGGAGGCCCCTCTAGACCTTGATAGTGTACACGCCCTTCGAGAAGGAGAAGGCACTGCCCTCCTCCTCACTCCCATGTCTTAGACTCTCTCAAACGGAATTTCTTTACCTGGACATCTGCTAGCCACTCCCAAGACTGACCTCCGGAATGGGCTTATGCCTCGGGAGAAGCCCGCCAGCTCTTCCTTCCGTGAACGGATGGTGGAAACTCCAGGGTCAAGGGTACCCCATCGCTGTGCGCTGCCCTTGTTGGTGGTCAGGAGGTGGCCTCTGACCACAGTGACCTCGCATACAAGAGAGCAAACATACCCTGGCCCTGGGCCACCCTCACTGCCCCTGCTGTGCTTGAGTGCCTTACTGTCCCAACCATGCCACCCTCCCACGGAGGGTCCCTGTCATCCTCGCTGAGTCTCCACTTTACCAAGCGGGACCTCCTCATCTCGTGCTTGCTCTTTCCTGAGGACATGCCCAACGTCAGCAGGGTGACGTCCCACGTGTCTCACTCTAATGAGCACTGGGGTGGCATCCCTTGTAAGACGGACCCCTTTGCTCGCCGGGAAGTCCATGGGGGAATTTCACACTGCAGTTGCCACACATCACTCGTCTGCCTTTGACAGGGGCCTGCTCTGGATGCACATGAGGCCATTGAAAAGACCCCGGCTTGGGTCAGGCATGGCTTACTCCAGCAAGTGACCGCTGTGTTGCATAACCAATAGTTTCAAGAGGATTTTGTCACAGGTAGGAAAATGATGAGCCTTCTCATTTCCTTTAAGGAGGTAGAGCCGTGGAAACTCTCAGGGCCACTTCTATCCTACCCTCCAGGGCTGGCATGAGTCAGTATCCGCTCAAAGGCGGCGAGGCTGCGCGTGGGGGTGTGTCTCTCTTTCATCACAGATCTGTTCAGTGCAAGGCATCCTGTGACTCAGGAATGTTGCCCGCATGGGCATTGCTTTTTGATTCAGGAAGCACTGCGCCCACGCTGGCTTCCAGGAAGAAGCTGCTAGCCTTGCGCTGAGTCACTCAAACTTTGCACCCTGCGGGAGCCCCTCTGGCTGCAATTCTGCGCCCAGAGGGCTTATTTGTCATGGACAGGCCCTCGCATGCATCCATTCTTCCAGATGTCCATTCGGATCTCTTGGGCTCATCAGCGCCTTTCTTCTCTGACCCTGATGCCCCACTTTGATCAGCACCGAGTATTCAGGTGTTGGAAGGTAACTACTCACTATAAGGGGTTTGTTTCCACCGCAGCTCACGCCCTCCGCTATGAGGGGGAAGAGAACTGGGTTGACCCTCTTTACAAAGAGCCCAGATGAGAAGCCCAGGCTGGGGATCAGACAGCCTTAGCGGGCCCCCTGTTGGGAGCACACAAAGCCCTGTGTCTTGGGCATTGCCCTTGATGAGACTGTGAGAAAGATATATGTGCAAAACCAGATATATGTCCACCTGCTTGGTCATGCTCACCGTTCACGTTGCCTTTGATGTCCTTGGCCCAGCCAGTGCCAGCATTGTCAGAAGGAGGCAACAATGGGCTCAAACCGAAGAACAGTTGAGAGGATGACACAGGACCGGGCAGTGTGTTTCTCTGTTGTACATGAGGTTGCTGTGGGTCATGGCAACAGCAACTCACGATGTGAGGCTCAGGAAGTGGGCACCCAGCAAGTCAACTCTTCCATGTCCCTTGCCGATGTCCCCATGTGGGCCACCGCAGAAAGGTCATGAGAAGCCTCTGAGATCTCCACATTATAAACAGAGAAATTATGTTTTGGAGGGATGGCAGGCAGCAAGCAGGGGTGGAGTAGGGGTCTATGGAGGACGGTTTGGGAGGCAGCTGTGATTACAAAGTGCCTCTGACTGGGTGAGTGTCCCTAACAATGGCTGCTCCCTCCCTCGCTCGCAGGTCTGCAGCGGCGATGTGGTGGTTGGTTCTGACTCACAGCGGGGTGAACCACTGTGCCGCCTGGTGCCTTCTCCACCGCTGCTGCCCTGTTTGAGCCCCGTTGCTGTCATCACGCTGCCACGCTGTCTTGGTGAGGGCTTTCCTCTTTCTCACTGGCCTGCTGCCCTGTCAAGTATCATGTCCTCCCTCCTAATAACATGCCCAAAGTACGTGCGAGGAAGTCTCTGATCCCATCTTCCCAGGCGAAGTCTGACGGTCCTTCTCAAGGTCGTTTGTGCTCTTGGTGGCCTGTGGCGTAGTCAACCGTCGTAACCCAATGCATCAGTTTTAGAGAGCAGGAGGCTGAACTCCGAGGGCTCGGTGCCCATGCTCCCTCATCTGCCACCTGCAACTTCTGGTGGATGCCAGCGATGCGCGATAAGCCTGGATGACTCCCCATCTCTGCCTCTGCAGTTGAGGGGCTCTCTTCCCCATGTGTATCCACCTTGTTCTCTTCTCTCCTTACAAGACACAGTCATCGGATTGAGGCCTCATGCATCCTGTGTGACAGCATCATAACTGATTTCACTGATAAAGCCTCAGTCCCCAGTCGAGACGCAGCCTGAGGTCTGGGGTCAGTGTGCTTCGGGAGAACACTACTCGCCTCCCTACAATGCGCCCATCCCAATGGGCACCATCTCGCTGTGCTCTCAGCAGGGTCTCTGTGGGCATCCTGCATGACAAGCTGGGCTGCTAACCTCAAGGTCAGCAGTTTGAAACCAGCAGCATCTCCACCGGAGAAAGGAGAGGCTTTCTTCCCTTGTCAAGCCGCAGGCTCAGAGGAGACTCACCCTGGTCTCCAGTTTCGCCCTGGCCTGTAGGGTTACAACCAACCAGATGGTAGCCGTTAGGCTTTAGTAGTTGGCGGGACCGCATCGTCAGAAGTCCCGTGTGGAAATGGCCTCCATTCAGCCCCGGCCCCCACTCTCCTCACCCAAATGCCCACACACCTCTCCCCCAGCCAGGTCATCGCTGTGCCCCCATGCCCCCAGGGCTGCATCTCTGCCTTGGACTGTATGAAGACAGATCTCAGCTCATTTAAATTTAGGAAGTCTGGGAAGAGAGGCAGGGCTGACCTTTTGAAGCGCCCAGCTGTGTGCGGGACTTTACATCAAGGGGACTATTCTCTGGAGCAGACGTCCCACTTGCACAGCTACCGCCCAGCCCCAGGCCTCTCAGCCAGGGCTGTGGTCTGCACCCTCCACTCGCAGCCAAGACTGCCCTTTCTTCCTCTGTGTTTCCGGGTGGCCGGTTTAGGCCCTCTTCTCTGCTCCTCCGGTGCTGGGAGCCACCAGTGGGGAGGGGATGGCCCTGAGAACCTGCCCCTTTGGGGGCTAGCGCGTCTTTAACTGGACTCATGGAAGCAGCTCTCCCAGGCCTGCTCATGAGTTGCCTCTGGGTGAAGTTGAGCCACTGAGCTCCCCACTGGCAGATAAGTGCTCTAACTGTCGCTTGCCCAGGGGCTCCTCGTTGAAGGAGGAATTGCCCCTAATAGTGCTGCTGCGCCTTAAAATTATTCATGGAAGAAAGGCCTGGTAATCTACTGCTGAACGTCAGCCAGCAAAATCCCTCTCTGCTGTAAAAAGAACCCCGATCCATGTGGACAAAATTCCACCAGCAAACAGAACGCTCGTGTAAGGTGAATTTCGACTCCAGCACCTTGGGGAGTTTCATACAGAGTGAGCAAGTGCGGCAGGACAGAGGCCGTGGCTGGACAACAGGCACTGCGAGCAGGGCTGGCAGAGCAGTCAGTGAGAAGCCCCAGGTGCCTAGGCTGGAGAAGCTGAGCTTAGAAGTCTCCCAAGTCAACGGAGAAAGGCCTCCTCTTGTGCTCCAGCGGCGGCATGTGGCTTCCAGCCCACTGAACGGTGGGAACACACACCCTGTGCCGTGAGGATTTTCGGTTTCAGCAGCACGAGGGAAGTGTGCGAGACAGTCCCATCTTTAGCTCCCCTTGTGCTAGTGACTCAGCAAAATTGGGGTGACAGGGGCAGCTCACCCCTGTGGCTTCACCCCTGCCCATCTGGGGTCTCAGACAGAGCAGACAAGGCTATGGATACAGCGTGGTGCTCTGGTTGACCAGAGGATCTCTTCCCATGTGACCTTTCCAGGGGTCTCCCTTCCACCTCCGACTCCCGTCATGTTTGAAGAGGGGCTGCCCCATGTCACAGGTACACGCTGGATTCACAAGGACGATGGCCCTCTCTTCAGTCAACAAGATCTCCAGGATGGAGCGCCCATCCCTCTCCTGCCCCAGCCTCGTCTTCCTCCTGCAGATCAGCTGGTGGCATAGAACTCCTCACCTTGCTCTGAGTAACCCAACGCTTACCCTACTGCACCTCCACAGCTCTGCAGACAGGTCCAGGTCTTATCAACACAGCCATAGTAGCTGTCCTGTGACCGTCCCCTGCAGGTGAGGGGAGCCTTTCCCTGAAGGCCCAGTCAGAAGACGCCCCTCTTTCTGTCCTTTCAGCCAACAACACCCCATTGTGCTGGAAGGAGAGCGCTTCCTCTTCTCTTCTTTATTTTATTTTATTTTATTTCTCAGTTTGAAGGTGTGAGAGCTTGATATATTCTTTTTGTGCTTATTCTGTATTTAATTTTTCTTTCAGAATCACAAAGTGCAAGTATTTAAATTCATATTTTGAGGAGATAAAAGAGGCCTCCCATCTTTCATCCACTTTATGCATCTTTGACTAATTTTTTCCCCCCAAACATTTTGTACCGGCATCCTGAAGGGTGCAATTTCATGAGTCAGGAGAATAAATAACAGATAAAAATAAATGTAGCTCTCAGCATAGGTAAGGGTGAGCTTTCCATAAGGGAAAGAAAATGAATGCACAGTTAAGAGGCAACACAGCCTGGAGGCAGAACCCAGAAAGGAAGGGGGTAGTAGCCCAGGACCTCTGGTGCCAGGGCAGTGCATGGGACCCTCTGGCTTGCTGTGGTCCCAGCCCGTCTCCAAACCTTCCTCCCACCCAGGGCATGTTCCAGGTCAGGCGAAGCAGCACACAGTGCTTCTGAGAGGCAGATGGTGCTGTGTTCTGTGAGTCTTGCTTGTGAAATCTGGTCAGACATTGCTGAGCTACGGGAAGCTGGGTCTGGAGGTTTGCTTCCAAAAGCTAGCCCATGGAAGACATATGGATCCCAAAAGAACAGGGTGGGATAGTGGTGGAGGACAAGTCCCCCAGGCTCCAAGACACTCAGGACTCACGGTGGTCACACAGTGCACTCAAGAAGACCAAAGCTCGTGAAGATGATGCAGGGCCAGGCAGGAGTTCCCTCTCTTGTCCCTTTCGACTGCAGGGAAAGGGGTCTGTGGGAGGAGCATCCCAAGCTTCACCTCTGCATGTCAGGCCTCCTGACAACACAAGGAAGCAGCCCTCTCTCACTGCATCTGCTCAGAGCAGATTGTTCTCCATCCGAGGCTGACTTTCTCTCCTCGCTGTAGTTCCTAAGGCTGGGGGGCAGCCTGGCCACCCCATGAGAGGGGACAGAGTCAGAATGAGATGGTGGACAGGCAGGTCAGGCCAGTCCCACAGCCTGGTCACGCATCTCAAACCATCTCACCTGCTAGTGGTCACTACAGAGAGAGGGAATGGGGGAGAGGATTTTCAAAATGCAGATTCCCAGGGCTCTGATGGGGCTTTCTGATTCAATCGCTCTATCGTCTCCGAAACCCACCGGGGCATTCTGCTCTGTCCTATAAGGTGGCTACAATTCAAAACACTTCCACGGCGGTGTCCGAGGGACATCTGCGCTGACAGACCTCTGGGTCCTGTGGACGACCTGGACGTCCAGTGCTGAGCTGCGGTGTGCGGTTGCTGTTGGAGCCTCCACCCACTGGGTTCTGACCCCTAGCAACTCTCTCTAGGAAACCACGCCCTGGCCTGGGTCGTGGTCAGGTTGATCTAGTTTGAGCCTATTGCTACAGCTACTGTGCCGCTCCACCTGGCCTTTCCCTTTCTCCCGGCCTCTCTCCTTCTTCTCCACAGACTGGTCTCTGGACAACATGGACAACCCACGTGAGATAAAGTGACGACATGTGCGAGGCGTGGAACACGTGGCTGCTTCAAGTGGACTCTGGCCCACAAGGACCACTGCACAACAGAACGAAAACCTGCCCGGTCCTGTGCCATCCTCACATATGTTCCACTTGTTCATTCCCAGGGCCCACTGTAAGCATGACCAATGCCCTGCCTCTGGGTGGCACAGAAGGTCCTCTGGGAGCCCTGTAGGGTGTGTCATCCTGACCCAGAGGCAGGAAGGCCAGGCTCCAGCCGGGGGACACTGTGCATGAAGGACCCACCGGTGGCCTTGGCTGGAAGCACCCACTCCCCTGGCTGACTCAGTTCCAGGCCTGAGTCATCCCGCGGAGCCTCCTGCAATGGGCAGAGGAGAAGCTACCACCCGTAGGTGGCTCCTGTAACTTGGTAGGTGCCTCGTGCCCCTGTGGCCTGAGTTGTTCCATCCATTTAATGTAATTAACTTGGACTGAAGCAGCTGCCCATACCTGGTGACATCTGAGGCAGAGCCTATGGGTAGAGACCGTGGGTAGAGACCTCTGAGCACCTGGTTCCCGGTACACACTGGGGTTGGGGGGGGCATCTCTGAGCTGGGAGCTCCAGGCAGGCAGAACTTCCAGGGCTCCAAAGCTGAGAAGGGTCTCTCTGGGTGACAACGGAGTGGGTGGGTGGGGGTGCTGCTTATCGGAGGTGTCTGCAGGGGCGTCAGGGGTTCACGGCAGGGTTCAGGGTCCCCAAGCTCCATGTCAGGGACAGCCCACGCCTGACAGTACCACGCTGGTTTCCTGGGAACACGCCGGAAATAGAAGCACCCTAATAAGGTAAAAAGCGACAGTCTCGCCTGACAATTACCGGGAGATCAGTATCATTCCTGGCAAAGCTGTGTGGGGAAGGGTCTGCCCCATCAGGGAGAATGGCACCCGCAGGCTGCCCCAGTGCCTGCTTGTCAGAGAGCTGTGACCCTCCTCATTGCAGGACTGAACGCAGGTGGTTCTGGGGGTCCCGCCAGCGGTAGGGAAGGGCCACAAAACTGTTTAGACAGCAGCCCCTGGGTGCCCTGGGTGAGTAACACCCTAGCCAGTACTTGAAGGGGGGCTAACAAACAGGGTGCTGGGCCCAAGTAGGACCCAGTGTCCAAGGCAGGAGCACGCACCGGCCTTGCCAGCTCCTCCCCAGTTCTTCTTCCTGGTACCACATGTCCACCCACCCATCCCAGACCTGCAGTGAACCAGCTGGCCCACTCTCATTGGCCAGTCCTTCCAGGGACGGCAGCACTCTCTGCCTTGTCTTGTCTGCTCTCCTTCCTCCCAGGTTCACTCGGGACCACACGACCGGGAGGGTCTGGATGAGCAGGGATCCAGAGCCAGGCTGGCCCTCTGGATCTGATGGCTCCCCAGTGTGGGCTGGGCATTGGGCTGAGGGGCGTGTGGTGGCCCGACCCTGGGCAGATGTTCCGTTAGGCCTGGTGCAATCAGGGGGAGGACAGCTGGCACAAGAACCTGTGCACCCTGGAAGCCCATTGGAGAAGACCTAAAGGCAGAGTGGCCCCTCCATGAGGACACCCCCTCCCCTCTCCTATGTCAGGGCAGCTCCGGCCCACCCTGCTGCCCCAGCCGATGCTCAGGCCAGAATGTGAGCGCTGGTGCCACCAGGGGCCATCTCGCTTCCCGTGTCCCTGGACAGCACAGCATCCCCACAGAGGGCAGCTTGCCTCCTCTATCCTGGACAGCAGGGTGCCCCAGCACAGGGCACCTGCCAACACAGGGCACCCCGCCATAGCAAGCTTGCACGGCTTCTGCGTGCTCCCAGCCTGACACAGGGCTGTACTCCGCTCATGACAGCCTGGCCCAGCCGGGCCGACTCCCCTGCGCCATTTGCTGTGGGCTCTGCTAGGAAGGTGGACCGGCCTTCTAGTGGTGACCTTTCCCGTGTGGGGTGAACACGCTCGTCACAAGATGGGCAGCTCTGAGCTCTGATGGGGACACTTTCTGACGGGCCGCTCGGAAGGTTCTTTCACTCTTGATTTAAAGTGTCAGCAACTGCACAGAGCCACGGGGGCCTCGACATGCTCACGAGACAGAGAAAGGGTCTAGCAGGTGCTGCCCTGTGTGGGCATCTGCAGGTGGTGGTGGAGTGGATGGGTTGGCTTCCAGTCTCGGGCAGGCAGGGGTGTGGGCAGGCCAATCCTCCAGGATGTCGGGACATGGGAGCGGCCCCTACCTGGGTCACGTTGGGAGGGAGCCACGCAGCCCCTTGGGGACAGCCTGGGGCTCAGGTGGTGCAGGTGGCAGCCCCGCCCATCCATCTCCTGGTTGGAAGCGGCTAGGAGGATGCACAGCTGGTGCGAGGCAGGAGCCCTGGCAGGGCCCAGCTCGTCTCTACAGTTCTTGAACTCGGTCCAGCCGCAGAGGCCTACCCTGAAGCCAAGGTGGACACACTGCTGCTGTAGCCCTGGCTCCTGGCATGTGGAGGGCCATGGGGACCTTCCAGGCAGGACACAGCCATGTGTGGAAAGAGCTCCGGTCACCCAGAAGGGGAAATCAAAGGCCATCCGGAGGGTTTCACATGGAGGCAGCAGGCACCAGCTCGCAAGCCCCAGCCCTTTCGCTGGGGTCCTGGGGCTCAGCTCCGTAGCCAGAGAGGACACGTGGAGACCAGGCTGAGGGACTCACTCCAGGCCAGCCCTTGGCAGTCTGTGCGGTGTCCTGGGTGGATACGTGTCCAATCTACAAACAAATCGACGTGGACGTGCCAGGGCCCGGTCAGATGGAAATTCGCTTTGTCGCAAGGCCAAACTGGCCGCAGGATGGGAAGAGCTGCTGTCCTAGCAGGAGGTGGCTTGTTCTGGCCAAGGGGCAGTGGGAACAGGGGCAAGCCCTGGGCTGAACCAGCCTGCTGCCTGCCCTAGAAGACCGGAGGTGGCGGTACAGGGGTGAAGTTCTCCTGCAGGATTTTAAAATATCCATGACAGATGAGCAGGCCTGCAGGAGCTGCCTGCAACCAAGCAGTTCCACTGCTGAGCAGAGATTGAGTCTGGAACCCACCACTGCGAAGCTCCCAGCTCCTGCTGGTGCTGCACTGGACACCACTCTGTGCTCCCAGAACACCATTGCTTCAGCCCAGGCATGCAGCTTCCTGTCAGACTACAGAGAAACAGCCAGGGCTGGGAATGGATGAGTGCAGGGGGAGGGGCTGCCAGTACCCACGTGCCCTGCAGGGACACCTCTGCTACTCTGCTGCTGCTGCTAGATGTCCAGGCCGGCGACGTCTTGAGCCACACCACCCACAGGACCTGGCTGGAGATACCAATGTGGAAGGGGCCTCTGCGGGTGTGGCCTGGGAGGAGGGCGCCACAGAGAGGAGAGCATGGTGGGAACAGGGGGCCCGCCCGCAGCAGTGGGTGAGCTCCCTGCAGGAGCACCTGAAGCTCAGGGTGAAATGTTCAGGCAGGACACACAAACAGGCGTGCCCCACACTCATCCTTCCACTGCTGCTGTGTCGCCACTGGGATGGAGACATTGTGCTCTCTCCCTCCCGTTGCGTAGCCCCCAACCCCAGCACAGCCACCCAGCCCAGCCCATGCACCCTCCTGAAGATTTGCTATGCAGGCACGCATAGGCAAACCCAACCCATCCCCATCAACATCAATTGCAAGGCATGGCCACCCAGTGTGTGTGTGTGTGTGTGTGTGTGTGTGTGTGTGTGTGTGTGTATGGAGAGTCAACTTGGTGTTGGCAGGGGGTGAGTTTGGGAAGCAGATCGCCCATCCGGTTTCCCTTCCCAGGTGCAGTTGAGTGGATGGGAACCACCCAGTGGTCTGCTGGGAGCTGACCGCGTGACCTGGGAGACTCCACCTTGCATGCCAAACACAAACACTGTGTGAGGCACACCTGGGTCTGCGCCCTCTCTCTGTTAAAACACCTTGGATATTCTGACTTTTCAGTTAGCATGGCTCTGGTCCTTTGGGTGTGCCTATGAATGGCGACACGGGATTGTATTTAAAGAGCTGGAAAGCAAGGATGTGACTTTGAGGAAGGTGTCCGTGACCCAAGCCGTGGTCTTTTCAATCACCTCGTGGGCATGTGAAAGTTGGCCACTGAATTTGGAAGTCCAAGGGAGAACTGGTGCATTGGAATTGTGCTGGTGAAGGGTATTGAAAGAGGCCAGGGCGTCAGGGGAGAGCAGTCCCTGGAGGAGGACATCCTGCTGGGTAAAGTAAGGGCCAGCAGGAAAGCGGAAGGCCCTCGACGTGAAGGACGGACTCCGTGGGGCAGCAATGGGCTCAAGCATGGGAACGAGGGTGAGGCTGGTGCAGCAGTGGGTGGTGTCCGTTCTGCTGTCGAGCGGGTCCCTGTGCATCAGGACCGACCCCGGGGCACAGAACACCTCAGCAACAGGACTCTTCCCTGATGACACTGTAGTCCACTTAGCCAGTCTTCTGTCTATAAGGATCATCTACCCTCCCCACCCCTTTCTCTGCTATTATAAATTATGTTGCAATGGACACCACTGTACGCACAGTACTCTGCACATGGGTGAGAAGTCTCTGACAGCTCCTCATGGATGCACTGAGAGCACCGTCGTTGACTGATCTTCAGTGACATTCCACCTGCTCCTTGCAGGTGATATTAACGACGTGGTTCAATATTTTCTGCACTCTGTGGGAGCACCTTTCTTTGGCATGGGTAAAAATGTGGATCTCTTCCAATCAATTGGCCAGGTGGCTGTCTTCCAAATTTCTTGACATAGCCGAGTAGGTGCTTCCAGTGCTTCATCGGCTTGTGGAAACATTTCGCTTGCTTTTCCATTCCTTCCCAGAGCCTTGGCCTTCCTGAATCACCATGGCTTCTTACTCATTTGTTATCTCTCGAAAGGGGTGAATGTCAATGAATTCTTTATTTTTTAAAAGAGTCAATTATGTTTATATATAAATCATTTTACTGGGGACTCTTGCAGTTCTTATAACACTCCGTACATCAATTGTATCAAGCACATGTGCCCATGTGTTGTCTAACTGAACTGCTTCTGGATGCACTGCGATTCTAGGTATTGTCTCCCTCATCTCTTCATGCGTCCTGCATTGCTCAATATTGTGCGTTGTTCATATGCTCTATAAACAATATTCACATTTTTCAAGAGTAGACCATATGATTACCCAATTCAAGAGAGCCAAGGCCAAAGGATTTCAGCTTGGTGATGCCTGGAATATTGATCTTTAAGAGTTCTGTTTCATTTTTGAACACTTCCAATATTCCCTCATTCCTATTTCACGCATTCCACGTTCTGATCGCTCAGGGTGCTTGCAGCTGTGACTCCCCGTGGTGAGTTATGCATGTCTGCCAGTGAAGGTCCTGAGAGCTAAACGCCACCCAGGTCATTGCGGTCACCTCCACTGTGAGGAGGCAGCTCCATCCCATCCCGTGAACGTGGATGGCGGCACGCCTGTGTGTGTCACAGAGGCTTTACCACAAAGCAGTGGACGTCTTCTGCGACTGGTGCCGGGGCGGTTCCCACGTGGTCTGTTGTCACAGAGGATGCTGTTGTGAACGTTAGGAGCAAGTTTCCTGACGCCTTTATAAATAAATATATATTATAGGCATACTGTATATGTATATGACATCCTGAAAAATAAACACGCCTACTTCATTCCTGTTTGGCTTTCATGTACTGATACATAATTAGGAGTAGAACTCCTGAGTCAGGGGCTATGAATTTGTTTGTTTTTGCCCAACATGATTCTTAAGGTGGTTTGCTTTTACCCTGCGAGTGATCCTATGACCATACGATGTCTATAATGAAGTGTGAGGCTGGGCCGGGACCGGGCTGTGCTTTGTTCAGTGCCACACAGGGTCGCTGTGAGTCAGAAATGACTGGGGAGCACCTGACGAGGACAAGAGGAACATAAACCCTCTGCGTGTTGAACAGGTTTGTCTTCTGTCTACTCTCTAAATATGTCCCTCTTCTTGCTTTGAAATGCACGTATGCTTTCAAATGCCGTGTTCCCAGTTATTAATGGGATGCCATACAGATCAAATTTGGTTGTCGCCTTGTTTTCGTGTACATGCCCCCTCCCCAGTGACTTGCTCCTGTTTCTCGCTTGGATGGTGCTCAATGATTGGTTACTGAAAATGTTGGTTTGATTATTTGTTTCATATTTTGAATTTCAAATTGGAAACCTATCTGGTGAAATAGAATGACCTTAATGACCAGCAATTTAGTTTTAATACAAGTGATCAAAACTTTATTTCATGGTTTTCTCTCTATATTTTAAAGTAATACTTGCCAGGCGTTCTTTGATCTTCCCTTCTAAGTGCGGCAAGTTCTGTCTTTGCATTGGTGTACCTGGGTAAAGGTAGGGCTCTCTCATTCCGCTCGCTTCCTGTCATTCCCAGCAGAAGCTACAGTGATTTCTGGAGCATCCTGTCCTTTACCCACCAGTCTTTGGGCCTACTCTGCTCCACTCCCAGTAACCTAGGTTTCTCAGTGTGTGAAAAGCACGCTTCTTCCAGGGATATGGATGAAGACAGAAAATGATTGGTCTCCCTTTTGTTCTTGGAGAAAGTTATCTTTGTTGTGTTTCATTTTATTTTATCATCTTCCCTCTTTAGATGACTTTTAGAATGCAAACATTTTCAAAAGTTGTTTTGTTTTTAGGTTCTATGAGATTTTCTATGACATATTTCAATGCTGAATTGCATTATATCAGTTCTTCGTGAATTACAAGGTGCCTTTTTAATATGTGGATTAAATAAATATTCCTTTAGGTGCCAATTTTTAATTATTTATTTATTTATATGTTTTCCAAACATTTTACATTTACATGATCCTCTTCAATTACATCATTTATCCATATGTTGTAATATATCTCTTATTTTCCTTTCTGAATTCTTTGCTTTCATTTGTTTACATATTTAGTTTTGCTTTCTCTGTCTCAATGGCAATTAATTCGTGGTTTGTTTGTTTGCTTGGCCCCTAACTAGTTTTTATAATTTTCATTAGCTATTCAATTTTACTCTTTGCCAGATACAATTCTAACACTAAGGACAAAGTAGTAAATGAACTTGGTAATATCCCTAATTTTATGATAATTTATTTCAGCCAAGGGGGCACAAGGTATACACAAAATTAAAATATTTAAATTCAAGTTGATGAATCCCACAAAGGAAAATAAACTAAGATACAGGTGTAGAGAGTGAGAGAAAATTTTGGTAGAAAGGATGACCAGATGTTGTATCTCGTAGTGTGGTCAGCTGAATGGTCCTCTCTGTATGATGGGCCCTTCTAGCTGGTCTATCGACTTTAAGACAGCCGTGTGTGTAAGCAAATGTGGTGAAGAAAGCTGATGGTGCCCGGCTATAAAAATATATATATATAGCGTCTGGGGTCTTAAAGGCTTGAAGGCAAATAAGCGGCCATCTAGCTCAGAAGCAACAAAGCCCACAGAGAAGAAGCACACGGCCTAAGCAAATACAAGGTGTTGCATGGACCATGTAGCAGATACAAAGGAACAAAAACAATCATTGTGTGAGCACCTTCCTCACATAATTGCTGAAGACGAAAGTGTGCATAAGCAAGTGTGGTGAAGAAGGCGGATGGTGCCCGGCTACTGAGAGATATAGCGTCTGAGGACTTAAAGGCTTGAAAGCAAACAAGCGGCCATCTAGCCCAGAAGCAACCGAGCCCACACGGAAGCAGCACACCAACATAGGTGACCATGAAGGACAGAGGAGACCAGGTTTCCAACATCAAAGGTGGGGTGGTGGTGAGAATCACATCACCGTGAAAGAGGGGGAGTGCATGATGGGGACCCAATGCCCACCTGTAGACAGCTGGACACCCCTTCCAGAGGGGTAGTGAGGAGAAGATGGGCCACTCAGGGTTCAGTGTAGCAACAATGAAACTCAAAACCTTCCTCTAGTTCCTGAACGCTTCCTCCCCTCCCAATCATCATGACCCCAATTCTACCTTGCCTTGCGGACCTGGTTATACCATAGGATGTACAGCGGTGCAGTGGGGATCTGGAGGCACAGGGAATCTAGGACAGACGAACCCCTCAACACCAGCGGTGGGAGTGGCGACACCAGGAGGGAAGGGCATGTAGAAAGGGAGAACCGATCTCGGAGATCTATGTGTAACCTCCTCTCTGGGAGATTGGCAAGGGGGAGGCGGGTGGGGGGAGACGCCGGGGAGTGTAAGATAAGATATAATAATTATTTATAAACTATCAAGGGACCAGGGTGGGATCGGGGAGGGAGGGGGATGGGGGGAAAAAAAGGGAAACCGAGCTGATTCCAGGAACCCAAGTGGAAGGTGAATTATGAGAGTGACGAGTGCAACGAGTGTATAAGGGTGCTTTGCTCAATTGATGTATGTACAGATTGTGATAAGAGCCTTATGAGCCCCAATAAAAAGATTTTAAAAAAAAGAAAGGATGACCAGATAAAGAATTTGTAAGATAATAAGAAGCAGCAATAACATAAAGAACGAAGCCAGAGATTGAGTATCTGTAACACTGTGGTCCAGGTGCAGAGAGAGAGCAAGTTCGAGAGCCCAGGACCGGAATGCGCAGGCGCATAGAGGCTGGGACAGAAGGCCGGTGTGACTGTGTTGCTAACAGTTGTGATCCAAAAGTTACGGAGAAATAATGACACTGACATTTTAAAACGTAACGTACGTAAGAGCCACAGCGGTGTGGGAGAAAGCCCTGTCTGTCTGCTCTCGTAAGATCACAGTCTACGAATGCTCCATCCTTTCGAGGCACTACGAGTTGGAATCGACTTGATAACACAAAACAACAAAAACAATGCCAAAATATTCCTGCTCTCCTCTGTGGGTTCCAAACTCAAGGAGCGATATCAAAAGATACATGTATTTAGAACAACAGTCGAAAGATTCCTAAATTTTAAAAATTAAGCACACGTAACAGTTGCATAAATTATTGGTAGAAAAATGAAAATGAGTAATGTATTTTAATATAACAAAATCAACAATACACACGATAAGATTTAATGAATCACCAAAACAAAATATCTATTTCATTTTCCTTAAGATGTAATCCTAAAAACAATAAAACATTTGTCATTGGTGCCACGGTTGAATCTTGAGCTCTTTTGTGTGTGTGCGTGTGGGGGGATGCGGGTGTGCAGCGCGGCAGTGCACATACGCACAAATACTTCCGACTGTTGAAAGCATTTTGACTCAGGCTAATATTGAAGAGATAGCTGTAACCTGACTCCCTTATTTTTTCGGGGATGCCTTCATCTTCATATGTCCCCGTCCCCCATTAATAATTTTGAGATTGGTTTTTCCCTAGGAGTTGGCATCTTTTTATTGATGGCATGAGATTCCAGTTTGTCTTTATCTGCTCCGTCTCTGTCATGTAGAGATGGAGGTTCTGTGCAGAATTACCCATATCTATTTCAATTCTGTCATGTTTATATCCCATTCCTCCGGAGGCCATTGAGCTACATGGTAAGGAGCTTTATTCTAATGGAGGCTTTGCCATGACCCTCGGGAAGCACAGAGATGCGCTGTCTGCACTGTCCTGCCCGTGTCTGACCTTTCCAAGGAAGCTGAATGACAAAATCATTGATCTTGATGGTTCAATGTCCACATGATTTTGTTTTCATGCCTGAGACCAAAACAATGGTTCCCCAACCCATTGAAGAAGTAGAAGAAGCACCCCCACAACGTTGGGAATTACCCACTGCAACACTGGGTGCACTGAGAGATGATTCAGGGTGAGATCATGTAGGATCATAGGTCAAGAAAGGATAGAAGACTTTGGTCCAAATAGGGAAGTGCCCTTCCTCGGTTTCTGGTAGGGCAGCAGCACAATACGTCTATGCTCTAAAAGAATCATTGCATGGATCGTACAGGTAGCACACTGTGATGAGAGGGACGCTGGAGGAAGTCATCAGCGAGTATCACAGTGATGAGAGGGACGCTGGAGGAAGTCATCAGCGAGTATCACAGTGATGAGAGGGACGCTGGAGGAAGTCATCAGCGAGTATCACAGTGATGAGAGGGACGCTGGAGGAAGTCATCAGCGAGTATCACAGTGATGAGAGGGACGCTGGAGGAAGTCATCAATGGGAATAAGTGTGAAGGATCAAGAGCTATGCTGGAGTAAAAGCGATAGGCCTGGGGGGTGGCCTGAAAGTGGAGTGAGAGAGGAGGAGACGAGGAAGGAGTGACGAAAGGCTTGTGGGTTTGGAAGGGAGTCTAAAGTGAACGACTTGGATAGGCGTGCTATGAAGGGTTTCAGGTATCTGAGTTTGGAAGCACTTATGGTAGGTGAAGGAGCCAATTCGACAAACTGCGATGCAAAGATTTCACTTCAATAACGACCATAAACCTGCCCCAAGCGATGGTCTCTCAATCCCCCAATGTGCATAGAAGATTAGACAGTGAACAGGGCAAACAGAAGAAGAAGTAATGCCTTTGATTGTGGCGTTGATGAGGTGTCCTGACCAAGCCGTGGAATGCCAGAAGAACAGGTAAATGTCTCAGCCGAAATGCAGCCAGACTTCTCCTTAGATGGGTGATGAGCAAGCTCCGCCTTTCAGACTTGGTCAGAAAAGACTAACCGCTGGAAAAGAACAATGCGTGTGGTAAACTGGGAGGTTAGCAGAAAAGACATGGCACACGGGAAAAGACAATCAGGAGAGGTGGGTGGCAGAGTGGGGACAAGGGGGGTGGGGTAAAGTAGAAAGAAATTGCTTTGGCAATGATGAAGACAACATATGTACAAGTGTGCCTAATACTATTGAATGATGGATTGTTATGTGATGTTTAAGATTCCCACAAATAAAATGATTAATAATAAAGTGTACCCCCTTTGGTATAAAAATCCCACCCTCTTTTTTTTCCTTTCTACGAGTGGTCTCATACAATATTTGCCCTTTTGCAGTTGGCTAATTTCACCCAGCATAATGTTCTCCAGGTCCATCGGCGCGATGAGATACTTCTCGGTTTTGCCGTTGTTATTTTGTGATGCACAGTAGTCTATTGTGTGTGTGTCCCAGAGTCTCTCAACTTCTTGTTGTTGTGAACATGAGTCTGCGTACATTATGGCTCTTAGTTGGTTGGGCGCGTGCCTAGCAGAAGTATGGCTGGGTCCCAGGGAATCGCTGCTCTCAGTTGACTGAGAGCACCATTGCCAGTTTCTATAGCGGCCGTGCGCATTTACAACCCTCCTAGCAGTGTACGAGGGTCCCGATCACCCCTTATTATTGTTATTTTGTTTCTTTGAACTTGGCGGTTACTGTCAGTGTTAGGAGGTTTGGGGACAAGAGGGCAAGGGATGGAGGTTAAAACCATCGACCAGACAGTAGATGGCTGTTAAGTTGGGAGACGTGGCAGATGGTGGTGCATGAGAGGCCAAGGTCAATGAAGGAGCGGGGCAAGTAAATGACTGGGGAGTTTGGTCACTGGTTTAGATTACGGAACACAACGTTGAGCATTTGAAATGTAAACCCCACCTAATTTACAAATATAGATAGAGGGATGATAGATAGATAGATAGATAGATGATAGATAGATAGATGATAGATACATGCACTGGCTGAAATGATTGTCACGAGTCACCAGCTCTAGAGCAATTAACAACAACATGAGACAAGCAAGTGTCAATGCTGATGAACATATGTGCAAACATATCCCTGCCCCTAAAAGACGGGTGAAGCATACTGGTACAGACTCAGGCCCTCAAGGACCGCACCAGAGACCCTAGGAAGATGGTGCAAACAGAGAAGAGCCCAGTGCTGGCGACCTGGAGAAACCGAAGGTCAGACGCTGTGATGAGGAAGAGGATGATTCCGGAGACTGGGAGACATACCCAGTGATTCAGAGTGGAGACCAGAGGATGAAACCTGAGAACCATGCACAGGAGACAGCTCATGGAGGTGGGCTCAGCCCTGCCATGTACGGACAAGTCCAGCAATGTCAGGTTCCCAAATTGACCTCCCGTGACTGGTAACACAGATGCCATGTGTTTTTTTTTCATGTATGATCATATGCAGGCTTCCAAGGGAAGAAATGAATATGGGAGAAATTGAATACGTTCTGTTGTAAAGGTGTGCAGGGAAGTGGGCCCATCACAGGCTGAGGGTAGGATAGTACCTTTTTTTTTAAGATATCTGACTTTGGGAATGATATGAGGATAACAGAAAACAAAGGATGGTGTCCGGAAGAGGCATCCATAGGGGACGTGTCCTTGGAGGGTGATGAGGGCCAGGGACCCAGACCCAGGTAGAAGGAGGAGTTGAGCATGGATGTGGACATGAAGCTTTGCATTCAGTGATAGGAAGACCCTCAGGTATTTGACCACGGAAGGCAAGATTCTTGACTTTGTAGTAGTAAGTGTACGCTTTTGTAGGGTTGCTTTTAGTTTCTTCATGGCCTAAGAAATGAAATAGGGTGTTTTGATGATACAGGATGTTTAAAAAAAAGAACTGATGCTTTCTTTGAATTATGGTGCTGGAGGAGAATATTGGAAGGACAATGTATTGCTAAACAGACAAACTGATCTGTCTTAGAAAAAATATAACCAGCGTGCTCCGTAGAGGCAACAGTGGTGAGATTGGGCTTATGGATTTTGGACGTGTTATCAGGAGAGACCAGTCCCTGGAGAAGGTCATCATGCTTGGTAAAGTGGAGGGGCAGCAAAGGAGGGGGCCCTCAAGGAGATGGACTGACACAGAGGCTCCATTGAGGACCTCACGCCTAGGAACAATGGTGAGCATGGCGCAGGACCAGGCAGGGTTTCCTCCTGCTGTGCACAGGGTCACTGTGGGCTGGAGCCGACCCACGGGCACCTAACAACAACAACAGCATCAGTGTCACTGCACCGTGCTTGCAGACATGATTGACGTGGCGTACATTTTGCTGTGTGTGTTTTCAACATATTTTACATAGAAAGAAAACTGGGAACAGCCCTCACAACTATTCTCGGGGCACCTTCCAACGTGCCCCCCATTTGCACTAAGTCGTCTTTCCCTTGAGCGCCTCTCAGCATGCAGCCCCCCTCCACCGTCTCCTGTCAGACCCTCCCCGCCCGGAACAGCTCGTTCCGCCAGAGCAGCTTTCCAAGGGAAATCATTTTAATTAGCTGTAGTCATTTGTTTTTTAATTTGTAGTCATGCGGCTGATATAGTTTCCTCCTCCTCATAGAAATATTTCTCGGGTAAGATATTTCACATGGCCACTTCTGTTCCTGGGTCTTCTTGATCTTTGAATCTTTGTGCATCTTTGATCCGCTGTGGTCTCTCTTTTGTGATTTCTCATTTTTCATGAACACGAGTTCTTGGAAAACGCAGGAGGGCTCGGCAGGTAGCGGAATCCCTCCGGGCTGGGGTGGCCCACTGGGGAAGCAGGGCCTGGAGTCTGAGCAGTGGGCTGTGCCTGCCCCCATGTCCTCCTCTGCTGGCTTTGGCTTTGATGGAGATCCGGGGGACTTTCTCACCAGGAGGGTCTTCTCCATGACAGGTTTGTGTGGGGACGATCAGAGAACTAAAACGTCATTCTTGTCACGGCGAGTCAAAGGCACACCACTCAACATGGCTTGCTCGTCACTGAGGATGCTGGCCTTGAGCCCCTGGCAGTGGGGGTCTTTGTTCATTCTTGTCACGGCGAGTCAAAGGCACACCACTCAACATGGCTTGCTCGTCACTGAAGATGCTGGCCTTGAGCCCCTGGCAGTGGGGGTCTTTGTTCCCTTTCGCCTCACCCCTGTCTGCACCGTGCTCTTTGCACAAAGCCTGCTGTGTGCAGCTGCTCTCTCTTTCCTTTTACATTCTTAGTAACTCTCTTAATTTCCACCCTCACATTGCTTGATGTCAAGATGCTCAGTGTATTCTGACTTATTGTAAATAAGCAATTTTATTTACCCCTGTTTTCATCATTTGTTCCTACTGGAGATCTATCTGTGTATATATGTATCTATCTATGTACAATTACATCCATGTGGGACAGAATCGACACACCAACTGGAAATGTATTGATGGGAATTATAGTATAGTATATATGATTATAACATAGCATATATATAACACTATTTTATTTTGAGTGATGAATATCAGTACTATAATTAATATTGATATTATTAGCATATGCTATGTGGTAATATATGTGCTATATCATGCATTACATATACTATTATTGTATATACTACTATATCTAGTATATATAATATATACTATTATATTGTAATATGTATTCACATATTATACATATAAATTTATACACATACACATATAGATATATAAAACCAAACCAAACTCATGACCGTCAAGTCAATGCCAACTCACAGAAACCCTCCAGGGCCGGGAGGAACTGCCGCTGTGGGTTTCTGAGGCCGCTTCCAGGCGTAGAAAGCCTGGTCTTTCTCCCAAGGGGCAGCTAGTGCCTTCAAACTGCTGATGTTGTGATGTTGTGGTGAAGAGCCCAATGCACAACCATTGCAGCACCAAGGCACACACACACACACACACGTGTGTGTGACATATGTGACATATGTGTGTAACATACATGCATTTATTTATGGTCACACATGTACTAATATATATACGTGGCATTGACAACCTCCTTCAAACTGGGCTGCCTTCCCCAGGCTCCTTTTCAGAAGCCTCTCCACAATGAACTCCCTGCCCTTCCCCCAAGCTTCCTCTATGACTGCTCCACTCTTTTCTCTCAAATGTGCCTCTATAGACAGGCCTTCACAGGAGCGTGCTGCTGCAGGCTCTTTGCCTTTGCGTGGATGTATGTGTGCGTGTTCCCACAGACAGAGACAGAGCGAGAGAGAGAAGCAGACGAGGGCGCTTCAGCTCACGACACTGAAGGATAACGGGATTCGTGTGTGAGTCTTTTGGAGTTCCTTGGTGCAATGCATGGCTGTAGACTCATGCCACCTAACCGCAATGTCAGCAGGCCAGAGCCATTCGAGGAAGACAGATGAGACAGCATGCTCCCTTAAAGGTACACAGCCTCAAAAGGCCTACTCTGCCCTGTCGGGTAGCTGTGGCAGGGACATCACCTCCTGTCAGCTTGAACGAAGGGCTGGAGTCTAGCCTAGCAATCAGGTCATAGCCAATGATGACTCTGTATGCGCCTGGACTGCTCCTGAGGATTCTGGGAACTCCTGTCTTCCTCCCTGGAGGCGGGACACTCTCTTTCTCTGTTTGAAATTTTCCTGTTGACAAGCCGCATGGAGCCACGCTAATGGTACCCATAGCCCTGGATCTGGAAAAGCCATGTAGAGACCGGCACCAGGGATGAGATGCTTCCACCACCACTGATCCACCACTGGCCTGTGATCTCCCTGCATCCGGCATCATTGCATGGGCTGCGTGAGTCTAAAGAGGAATGTATGGACTAGTGCAGGACATATGGGCTCATATCAGACTTAGTGACTTGATCTGGACTGGACTGGGATTTTTCTCAATGTACAATTATTGTTTTATATAAAGCTCTTCCTTATAAATGTATGTGTGTCCCAGACTTGTTTCTCTAGTCAGCCCAGCCTAGCACAGTCTTTAAGAGCCAGGATCTACTCCTGGCAATCTTCTCGGCTCTCTTTTTCCTTTGGTAATTCGGGTGCTAATAGTTTCAGCACAACGTTGACTAGCAAGGGCCTGGTGGGGGTCTCTGGAGAGAGAATTCCCCCCATCTTTCTGGTTTGCTTGACTTGTATATCCTTTTTCAGGCACGTCAATGGAGTTACATCGTCGTCAATTCTGTTTTTCTCATCAATGAAGATGAATATCTCTAAGTAAACATCTCGAAGCAGCCAGACATGGAAGCAGAGAGGGGCACAAGGCACGGAGATGCCTCTTAGCGAACTCTTACAAGACACACAATCATGATTCCAGGAGAGAGAGAAAAGAAAAGGACGGTGTTATCCCACAGCCCCCTCCCCACCCAGCTCACCCACCCCTGTCAGTCACTCCGCCTCCCCAAGGGACACCCCTGTCCTGACCGGTGATCTCGCCAGCAATTGTCACCTTTTGCCCTTTATGTAGATGCGCTTATTCTGCGAGTACTCTTTCTTTCCCCCCCCTGGCTGCTTTTGCTCGATATGAGATCATCCATATTTCTGCATGTCGTTATAGATGATTGAGCCTCTTGCTGTGAGTATTTCATTGTGTGACTATAGTAAGATTGATCGACTCCTTCCACCGCTGATGAACATTTGGGGATTTCTAGTTGCACACCATAATGAATAGTGCCGTTATAAACTTTTTATGTGTCTTTTGGAGGAACTAGGTGTATACATTTCTATTAGGTATGAATCTGTTATTGTTAGGTGCCGTCAAGTAGATTCAGATGCTGAACAGCCTTACAGATGGCAGAAAGAACCACTGCCCGTTCCTGCCCCGCCCTTACACTTATTGCAGTGTGTGCACCCAGTGTCCCAGCCTATGGGCCAGCCCACCTCATGGAGAGCCTTTCTGTGGTCACTGGTCTTCGCCTTTACCACGCACGGTGCTCTTCCCGGGGCCTGGTCCCTTCTGATACCACGCCTGCAGGACATGAGACAGAGTCCTCACTTCTAAGGAGCCTTCTGGATGGACTTCCAAGGAGGCAGGCTGTTGGTTCTTCTGGCAGCTATCAACGCTCTTAGGGAGCACCTGCATGCACATGCACCCATTCTTCTCTGGTTCAGCTTTCATATGCACAGGAGGAGATTGAAAGCACCATGTTTGGGTCAGATGCACCTGATTCTTCAAAGGACAACGTTGCTCTGCAATACAGTAAAGAGTCCACGTGCAGCAGGTTTGCCCAGTGAGATACACCATTTGAGTTCTTGGCTGGGTTCATGTGCATTGATTACAGATTTAAAAATATGAAGTCCTTGACAATTTCAATGCTCTCTCTGTTCATCATGATGTGCTTTTTGACCAAATTGTAGAGACGTGGGTATTCTTTCTGGTTAAGATGTTATCCATTCCGAAGAAGAGAGTCTTGGATTTTGACCAGTAAATCCTCTTGGCTTCCCGCAAGCTAGGCTGTGTCACCTGCATGTCCCAGGTTGTTAGCAAACCTTCCTGGGACCCTGATGCCACCTCCTTCTTCATATAACCCTGCATCTCAGATGATTTGTCAGTAGATGGGAAGAATGATTGGGCCCAACCTCGAAGCCCACCTTTCCTGATTTTAAACCACCCAGCTTCCCCTTGTACTGTTCACACAACAGCTTGTTGATCTCTCCGTAGGTTTAGAATGAGCCAATTAAAGTGCCTGATTCAAGCCAGATTCAGAAGACCTGAAATGAGGGATAGCATTGTTGAGGTTGAAGGGATCTTGGCTGAAAACTGAGAGTACTAGAAATACGTTTATCTCAGTTTCTATTTGAATACAAGAAGGCATTTGACCCTGTGGTCACAGAAGACGTGAATAAAATGTAGGAGAATGGGAATTCCGCAGCCTTTCATGATGTGCCAGCTCTTGGGAGGACCAAATGGCTGTTCAGGATTGTCACATTGGTTCAAATTCATAGTGACCCCGTTACAGGAGAACAATAGTGTGCCCCTCCCCCTTCCTTGCAAGTGTTTTGTTTGAGCCCATTGCTGCAGCTGTTGTGTCCACCCATCCCTAGAGGGAGCTGCTGCTTTTTCTTCTCCTTCCACCACCCTCCTCCTCCTCCTCTCCCTTCTCCTCCTCCTCCTCCTCCTTCTGTTGACCGAGCCTCAACAAAGCACAATGTCCTTCTCCAGGAATGCTCCTCTCCTGATAGCATGTCCGGAGTTCAGAGTCAAAGCCTTTCTCTCCTTGCTTCTGAAGAGCCTGCTGGATGGTCTTCCAAAATTAATAATAGATGGATTTGTTAGACTTCCTAGGAGTTCATAAAATATGGATTTTTTGGATTTCAGATAATCCTTCCAAATGGTTTCTCAAAGAGGTTGTACCAACTCTACTCTCACCAACTGTGCCTGAGAGCTTTCTTGACTCCACATATTTGCCAAGACCCGCTATTGTCTGCCTTTTGTGTGTGGAGCATCCTGGCACCCACGGATGAGAAGTAAATCATAGCTTTAATGTGCGTTTCCCCGAAGCCTACCGAGGACAGATGATGTCTGTATGCCGTACTGACTGCTTGAATATTTATGTCTTGGAAGTGCCCCTTCAAGTCATTGGCCCGTGTCGCTACTGTGTTGGCTGGTGTTATATTATTGTTTCATAAATATTTTAATAAGTTATAGAAACAAATCCTTTGTGTGTACGTATGGCAGGTAGTATACCATTTTTCTCTCACATTGTTTCTTGACTTTTATCTTTATGAATGGTTTCTGTTGAGCTACAGTCACCACCACTGCCTGGGCGAATGGCTGCGTAGGGTTCCTGCAAATAGCATTTACATCAAGTGGCCAGTGGGCCCGAACAAGGGACCTTTGGGTTAGCACTCCAGTGCTCAGTCCACAGGGCCACCAGGGGCCCTATTCCTAATGAAGAGGTGCTCCTGCTTTTAATACGGTTGACCCATCCATTGCTTGTTTCTCTGCGCTTAGTAACTTTTATGCCGAGTTTCAGATCTCTGCAAACTTTATGGCCTCACATGGAAGAAGCACACCAGCCTGTGCGATCACAGGTGTCAAAGGGATCAGGTATAAGGCATCATCAGAAAAAAAAAAGTCTTACCATAGTGAATGAAGGGGGAAGTGCAGAGTGGAGACCCAAAGCCCATTTGTCGGCCACTGGAGACCCCCCTCACAGAGGGGTCTAGGGGAGGAGATGAGTCAGTCAGGGTGCGATGTAGCACCGATGAAGAATACAGCTTTCCTCCAGTTCCTAAATGCTTCCTCCCCACCAACTACCATGATCCTAATTCTACCTTGCAAGTCTGGATAGAGCAGAGGTTGTACACTGGTGCAGATAGGAGCTGGAGGCACAGGGAATCCAGGTGGATGATACCTTCAGGACCAGGGGTGTGAGGGGCGATACTGGGAGAGTAGAGGGTGAGTGGGCTGGAAAGGGGGAACCGATTACAAGGATCTATATGTGACCTCCTCCCTGGGGGATGGACAACAGAGAAGGGGGTGAAGGGAGATGTCAGACAGGGCAAGATATGACAAAATAATAATCTATAGATTATCAAGGGCTCATGAGGGAGTGGGGAGCAGGGAGGGAGGGGAAAAAAGAGGACCTGATGCAAAGGGCTTAAGAGGAGAGCAAATGCTTTGAAAATGATTAGGGCAAAGAATGTACAGATGTGCTTTATACAATTGATGTGTGTATATGTATGGATTGTGATAAGAGTTGTATGAGCCCCTAATAAAATGTTTAAAAAAATGTGTGGCCTCATAGAAAGCCTTTATATTATTTTCTCAAAAACAAATAAGCTGGTTTTCCTTTGAAAATGGTGTGGCAATGATGTGAAGAGGTGGCGTGCATCTCTAAGTGATGTCTGCAGATGGTGTGAGGGAGCGTGGTGATCCTCTCCTCATAGACAACCAGTGAGCACTGCACCACTGATTGAAAAGATTACCCTTTTCCTAACTATGAGGGGACCGCGTTTGTGAAAAATCAGGCGACTATAAATATGTGGATCTGGTCCCACACCCTCTTTGGTCCTGCTGGTCGACCTGCCTGCCATCATGGCCGCACCACAGTCCTGGTCACGACAGCCTTCCTGAGAAGTCCTGTGCGGTGCTGCTGGGAACACACCTTTGTAATTGCTGTCCAAGTACCATCGCTGTTCTTGGCCTCCTATATCCCCCTAGAAGCCTTAGATTCCTCTTATTGATGAAGCCTGCACAGGAGAGCTTTTCCTGGAAGTTGCTTTGGCGTCACACTCAATCTACCCATTGACTTAGGAAGTGCCGCCATTTTGAAATATCGAGTCTCCCAAAAAACAAGCAGAGATGTAAGTCCCATCGCCCAGCCGTGCTGCTGGACTTCTCAGTAGAAAAGGACCATTTTTATGTCATCTTATGACTTTCAATGTAATGTGTCTGCCGAATAAAATTAAAATGTTGTGATAATCTCAACATTGCCACGAAAGCATCGATACTTAACATTTTCTTATCATTGACTGGTACAAACATTTCACAGCCCACGACTGATGTACGGCTGACTGGAAAATCTCGCCTGTCGAAGGTGATAGTCTGTAATACATACTTAGATATACAAACTATTGTAAGACACATTGACATGCTTGTTTCACATCTCTTTGTCCATAACATGAAGACACATGTTGGCATTGATACAATTATTTGCATTCAACATCTTGCAAACTTATTCATTCTAATAGTGTTGATTCTTTGGGATTTCCAAGGTATCTGCATTTTGCTTTCTGGACCAATGCAGTTTATTTCTTCCTCTTCCAGAAAGGAAATGTGGATCCTTTTTTTTTTTTTCTTGCTACAGTTCTCTGACACCTGGCACTCTCCGGGAGCGCTGGTGAGGCAAGGGGCTAAGAGTGGACTGGCTCAGTGCAAGGTCAGCAGGTGGAGGACTGCAGCATCTCCGCCTGAGGCAGTTCCTCGCTGCTCTGCCGAGTCTCGATGAGTTGGAGTCAACTCAATGGCCCTGAGCATGGTCACTACTGCAGTGTTGAACGGAGGCTGTGGTAGGGAGATTATTATGCTTCTCAATCTCTTAGCCAGGGGAAAAGCTTAAACATGGCACTGAGCTAGTTTTAATTTGCCGTATCCTTTGGGAAGTCCTTTTCCATACCTAGTTTGACTGAAACATTTTCCTTTAGATGCATTTGTTTAAAATTTTCCCCTTCTCTGAATGGGTAGGGATCCTTTTTCTTGGATCTCTGAAGATAATAAACTGAGTCTTCTTGGTGAATTGAACCTCCTCAAATCATGTAGTGAATATATTCCTCAGAACACACTTTTTATTCAAGTCTGATTTGCCGTATATTAGCAATGCCCTCCCAGCTTTATCTAGTTACTCGCTGGCAGGACTGCCCCGCTTTGTTGTCACATCTTCCATCTACTCAGGTTCATGACCGTCACTATAAATAGCACACATATGGCTTCTTGCTTACTAGCCAGTTTATCAGCCTCAGTTCTGCAACTGGCAAGATTAATTTTCTTACACTTATTATAATTATTGATGTATTCGACCCTAGTTCCAGGATCATAATTAATGTATTGAAGCCTGTCCATTAGGTACTTTGGTTTCTTTTTAAAATCAGCATATTTATTATCTTCTTAGAAGGCACACCAAGAGTCCTGGTGGCACAATTTTTAAGGTCTTTGCTGTTGACCAGAAGGCTTGTCGTTCAAATCCATGCACTGTCCCCGTGGAAGGAAGGCCTGACCATCGGCTCCCATAAAATTACAGCCAAACAAACCCACTGGGAGGAATGGGTTCTGTCAGATGGTGGCTCCAGGAGTCAGGATCAACTCTACCTTACCAGATAACAGCAATGATGCCCACATCTTGTTGAGACCTTACCAAGCCCCATAGCATGCTGATATTATCTAACATGCTGACTTTGGATTACTATGGATATGTGTACTCTAGACATGTCATTGAGAGAGACCAATCCTTTAAGAAAGACATCATGCTTGGTAAAGTCGAGGGTCATCAATACAGTGGAAGGTCCTCAAGAAGATGGAGTGACACAGTTGCTGTAGCAACAGGCTCAAACATTGCCATGAAGATGAGGACGGTGCAGGACCAGGCAATGTTGGGTTCCCTCGTACGTGGGGTCATTGTGAACTGGAACCCACTGGATGTCACCGAACAACAACAATATGGATCCATTTGATCTTCTAATGCAGCCCTCGTTTTCGCTCTGCGTGTCCCTCTGTTTAAGTACAGCAACGTACCTCTGGGCATTTGATCACTTTTATTTCAGATACTTCTTACAACATCTCCTTTACTTCTTTAAGTACTTTGTACAAAGTGATTTTCACTGTGGTCCACGGGACAACCACGCTCCTGAGGCCTTGGATGCTGGAGAGCACTTGATCGCACTCTCTCATGGGAAGAGCCATCTGTTGGGACAAAAATTCTAATTTTGAAATGGGAAGGTCTTCCTGTTCAGGGTATGAGAAGATTGCCGCATTGTCTTCTTGTATATATATATATATATATATATATATTTGCATTATATATATACAATATATACATATATACAATATATGTATTACAAATATTATATATTTGTATAATATATATGTATTGTATTTATTCTAATATATATATATATATATATAACAAATGTATAGTACCAGAGGCATACTGAGAAAATGAATGCTTATAAAAATAAAGAACATATTATACACAAAGAAGGGAATGTGAGATTGATGGGCTTTTCCACTGCAGTGCGAGACACAAGGGTTAGATTCATTAGGCAGATCTTAATTTCTCCATCAGTTCTTGCACTTTTTAATTCTACTTTCGTATGTAATCTGCTCTGTGATTGCTTCTCTTTTTACTTGGCTTCTTTCATGAGAAATCGCTGTACTTCTCAACTGCCTGCCATTGTCGTAAGGAGCTCATTTTCCTCTGGGCCTAAGGTCAGGTCCCAGCCTCGTCAGGCTGGAGGCAAGTGCAGAGGATAGCTGTGAGGGGTCGTCTTAGGGTCTCTAGAGAAATAGAAGCAGTACTAGAGACAGGTAAAGCAGAGGGCCACTGGACAAGAGGGAGCCCCTCCAGGAGGTGGCCTGGCAGAGGGGTTGCAGGGCTCCAGCAGAAGCACAGTCGTGGGGGTGGCACAGCGCCAGGCTGTGTTTCACTCAGTCGTTCAGAGGTCGTCATGAGTCATAACCGACTTGCTGGTACCTAACGACAACAGAGTACACGTGCACACACACACACGTTACATTATCTTTTCATTTCATGTTCCCTGAACATGTGGAAGCCCCTCTGGGTGTGGACAAGGAGGCTTCAACACTCTGATGTGAAAATGAAATGCAATGATGATGGAACTTTCTAAAACTTTCTGAAGCCTAGACAGACAGATAGATGGATCGAAGGTAGACAGATAGCTATTTAGCGTATGTACACACAAACACATATATATATGTATATCTTATTATATACAACGAAAAATATATTTTAAAAATTGCACCACCCAATCAGGGAGGCAGAGAGGTCCAATCCTGGCTGCCTATGATGAACTGGAGAGTCTACCAGGTGTGCATCCCAGTCGCCTGAGACAGGTGATGTGCAGCACGAGGTGAAGGTTCTCTGTAGACACCCGTTTCTGTTCAGGAGGCAGATCACAGGACAGGGAAGGTCTTTTCTGCTGTAAAGCCTTCAACTGGTGGGCTAAGGTAAGCCACCTTTTGAAGGATGTCTTCTTGACACAGAGAGGCTGACTGGCTGACTCATCGGAGCTACAGGATGTCTCACCTGTAGCATCTAGACTGTTATTTGGCCCAGCCCTGCACACCATAGCCTGGCGGGCTGGAGCTGTTGAATTGACCATCATGTTGGGACATCCCAAGGTGGGGACACCTGTGATGTGAAGGCTGCTCTGCATGGCTGTCAGGGGGGCCAGGAAGGAGAAGCCATGGGATGTTCTAGATCAACGTGCCAAACTTGCCTGATGCTCTCCCCTGGGAGGTGCTGAAGCAATCCTTTGCTTTTGCAGGGGATCTGCAAACACAGGTATCTATATTCCATCCTGGATTTTGGCAAAGGTTTGTTTTTCTTTTTTTAATTTCCGGGGGGTGGGGGGGCACTGAGCAATTTATTGTTCTGAAAAGGGAACTTTCAGCCAAGGAAATTTTAGAACCTGTGTTCTAGATGATC
The DNA here is from genome assembly GCF_050624435.1 of Tenrec ecaudatus. Lineage (NCBI taxonomy): Eukaryota > Metazoa > Chordata > Mammalia > Afrosoricida > Tenrecidae > Tenrec > Tenrec ecaudatus. The sequence goes on from NC_134535.1 coordinate 2,771,795, forward strand.
CACGTCCAAGCCCACTGGAAGCTGACCCTGTGTGACCCACCTCTTCCACCTAATTATAGAGATCAGGATGCACGTGTCCTTGTCCCAGAGCCTGGGCCCCCAGTGAATATGGATCCAGGGCTGTTTGTCCCATGAAAATGAACAGGCGATGGTATCCATTTGCATGTGAGCTCACTATTCCAAGTCCCCAGACTCCACAGCGTCTCCCCTGATCCCGGGGACCTCTCTGTCATCACTCTGTGGGTGATCACAGCTGCACCTGTCCAGAGGTGGTCCCTCCCACCACTGGTCCATACTTTGTCAACAGCAGGCATGCAGGTCATCGGTTTGAATTTCACAGTCCCCTTTCGATGTCCCTTCTCCTTGATCTGACCTTCACTCTGTCCGCCCAGGTGGCCTCATCTCTTGAATTTGAATTCTATGTTCTCTTGTTGGAATGTTTCTCTTTATCATTCTAAAGATGGCGATAAAGCCTGATCATCTAACAGCAGAAAACCCCATTCCTTTTCACTGTAAAGGGTGCCATATTCGAAATCAAGGATGATGCTGGGGCTGCAGATGCACATGGAGGCCAATGTGTGCATTGGGTCACATGCGGTGGCTTGCATGCTCTATGATGCTAGAAGCTAGGTCACTGGTCTTTCAAAGGCCACCAGGGTCATCTAGGGTGAACAGGTGTCAGCAGAGCTTCCAGACAAAGAACAGCCAATGCATCAGAGGACTGTACGCATGGACTTCCCTAGATGGAATACGCAGAAACCAATCCGGCTACATGCGTGGGAAGACACATGGAGAAGCTCAAACTCAGCAGCTAAAATCAGACCAGGGAATTGCCATGGAACAGATCATCAATTCCTCATGTGTCAGTTCTGAATAAAATTTGCAGAATATGAAAGCAAGTCTATGGGAGCCAAAATACAACCTTGGATCTCTCCCACCTGCACTTCCAACACATCTAAAGAACCAACATGGTGCCCTGAACCATCATGACAGAAGACCTGATGAGACGTGGGAGACATCAAGACCATCCTTTATGAAGAAGGAGGAAGGTTACTGGAAAGGAAGAAGAGATCAAATCTGATGTCAGATGAGACTCCGAAACTTGCTATGCACCGTAGAGTAAGTAGAACAATTGGAAGAAGGATCAAGTCAGGGCGCCGAGTAGAAAATGTCACAGGGCAGTGCCAGGTGACAAAGCTCAGTATCATAACGGAATGTGCCAGGGCCCAGGATGAGAAATCCTAAAGAATGAGACCTGACACTGAAGAAGCTCAAGAAAAAATTCCAGCCCCAAATTGCAATTTTGAACGATTTATATAGGCAAAATATTGAATGATGTAGGAAGCATGAAAATAAGATGGAAAGAATCCACAGAGTCAGTATACCAGAGAGAACTGGTCTACATTCCACCATTTCAGGAGGTGGAATACGAGCAAGAATTAATGGTGCTGAAGGAAGGAGTTCAACCCTCACTGAATGCATTAGCCAAAAACAATGCTCCAGGGATTGATGCACTACCCACTGAAACGTTTCAGACAGCGGAAGAAGCACGGGAAACACTCCCTCCTCTATGCCAGAAAATTCGGAAGCCAGCTACCTCTCCAACTGACTGAAAGAAATCCAGACTTGTGCCCATTCCAAAGATGACCCAACCGAATGCTCCAACTATAGAATGGTATAATGGACATTGCGTGCAAGTAAATTTTCACATAAGATCATACAACAGTAATTCCAGCAGCACCTCGACAGAGAATTGCCAGAAGTTCAGGCCAGATTTAGAAGAGCACTTGGAACAAGCAATATCGTTGCTGATGTCAGATGGATCTTGGCTCACCGCAGGGAAACGCAGAAAGACATTTGCTGTGTCTCCTTGACTATGGAAAGGCATGCGACTGTGTGGATCATAACACACTGGGTGACCTTGAGGAGAATGGGGATACCGGAACACTTCATTGAGCTCTTTCAGAACTTGGACTTGGATCAAGGCATAGTTGTGCGAACAGAGTAAAAGGATAGCGCCTGGTTTAAAATCGGGAAAGGGGTGCATCAGGGTCGCCTCCTCTCGCCATACTTGGTCCATCTGTGTGCTGAGCACATCATCAGAGAAGCTGGATTCTGTGAGGAAGAGTGGGACATCAGGAAGGGAGGAAGGCTTATTAGCCTGAAGTATGCAGATGACACAACCTTGCTTGCTGAAAGTGTGGAGGACTTGAAGCCCTTGTTGATGGAGATCAGTGATTGTAGCATGCAGTACCGACCACAACTCAATGCAAGGAAGATCCAAATCTTCACAACGGACCAATAGTTGATATCATGACAAATGGAGAAGAGGTTGAAGTTGTCAAGGACCTTGTCTTGTTTGCATCCACAATCAATGCCCATGGGAGCAGCAGCCAAGAGAGCCAAAGATGTATTGCATTAGGTCAGGCCCCTGCATGAGGCCTCTTTGGAGCACCGAAGGGCAAGGATGTTTCTTTGGGGACCGAGGTGCGCCTGACCCAAGCCATGGTATTCTCCGTGACAATTGTGAGCCCGGCACAGGGCTGGGTAGTGCTTCTTTCCATTGTGCATGGGGTCACTGAGTAGGAACCATCTAGATGTCCCCTAGCAACAACAACAACAACAACACCAGAAATAAAAATCAACCTGTGAGTTGAGAACTGAAGGCAGGTGAAAGTGTCAGAAACGTACCAAGGAGGTCGGGGGGCTGGCCTGGGGAGTTCAAGAGGTGTAGGATTCAGCCAGGACACGGTGGGAACCTGGAGATGGAACCAGATGGCTGGTGACTGGGAGCTTGCTTGAGCCCCTCTACTACACAGGTTCGTGATGGCGGCTACATTCTTAGAGTCTCAAGGCGTCCATTTATATATAAGTGAAGTTTGGGGATGAAATCTTTACAATGGTTATTGAAGATACGAACTCGTGCGACCAATCACCATCCACAGAACCACCCAGGGGGCTTGGGGGGAAAGGCTGTCATCCAGAACAGATTTTCCTAAGGCGTCTTAGAAGCCCAGAGCCCTGCAGGGCAGTGAGGGTCTCAGTGTGGTTCTCTGATCCATAAACTGTGTTACTCTCAACAAGCAACGTATCGATTCAGGATGGGACTGAAGAGGATGGCGGGGGAGATTCGGATGGGATGATTTGATGCTCTGTCAGGAGAGTTGATTGTGATGGCCATCCTGCTGAGTATAACGTGAGCCCTCTCAGAAGCAGGTAGGGGGATGCTCACAACTGACAAGAGAAGAGCCAGGATTGGAGAAGGATCTATGAATCCCAAGATCCCTGTGCAGTGAACCTGCTTCATCTGGGAGACAGAGGGACAGAGGAACAGCAGCAATATCACCAGGAACCAGAGCACTAGACAGAGCAGGACACTCTCCAGCCCATAGGACATGTGAAGCTGAGTGCTTTCAGGGAAGAGACTGCCTTGTGCAGTGGGGTGCCTCCAGGTACTGAATTGGGGGACCTGGATTTGCTGCTCCATGGAGCTGGTGCTGGGGGTTCTAGCAGAGTGGCATTCCCTTTGGGCATTTATTGGAAGCCCTAAAAGAGCGTTGTAACATCTCTGAGCAGAAGAGATGCCAGGCCAAAAGGCTGAGGGCCTGGGAGAGGCCTGCCTCTGGGGACTGCAGAGAAGAGTGTCCTCCCTGAAGAGCTGGTCATTGGCATTTCTCACCTCTGTGGAAACCTGCTCCCTTCCCTAAAAGTTCCCGTCGCCATGAGTAGTGGCTGTGAGTTCTGTGTGGCCATTGCAAGGTGTCACAGCACCCAGCTGGGAAGCACAGGGTGCCTTGGGAGGGAGCAATGGATGGTGAAGACATGTTGGTCCTCAGCCTCCTAGAGCTCCACCTTGGGTGATGCTGGTGTGGAACTTGATCTTCCTTCCCATCTGTGAAGCGGGGGAGGTCAGCCTCCACCCTGACATCATTTCCTTTGATGACCAGGCCTGCATCTGTGCACGTGCATCTGTGGAAGGTCCTGGAGTGTAAAGTACTCATGTGACTACGAGGGAGACCCAGAGTCATACTGTCCACACCCTGATGGTTGGGCCGTTGTGTGGAAGCAGGGGCATTTCCTGACTCTTCTGCTGCCTCGCCGCCCTCTCTATAAAGTGGGAGAATGGCTGTCTGGGTGGTGCCAATGGTGACGTGCTCAACCACCAGCCAAAAGTTTGCCAGTTCGAAGCCATCCAGCGGAACCTTGGGAGTCAGATCTGCGTCCATGTTCTCTGAGCCTGAAAACTCCCAAGGAATACTCCTTTCCACTCCGCTTCACGGTACACAGGACAATGCCAAGGGTAGTAACTGGTTTGACGGGAACTCTAGGGAAGCCCCTCAGAGAGCAGGGCCATGTTCCCAGGCTGTCAGGGTGCAGTTGAGATGATGCATCGAACACCTGCCGTGTCCTAAGCACGCCGCAATGCCCACCTCTTGCTTCCAATCGCCATCTAACTCTTACTGTGCGGTTTTATGTCCCTTTGGGGGCCAGTTAAGTAAACGTGTCACTTCACAACTGTAAAATTTTACAGTGTACCCACTGTACAAATATTGATTCTCTGTAATAAAGGACCAGTCCTTCCCACATGGCTTATAACAGGGGCGTCCGCCAGGCCCACCCTTCGCCACTGCTGCTTGCAGACAAGCTTCGGAAGGGTCTGATCGCAGGTAGAAATGGGTGGCCGGTACATCACAGGGCCCAGGACCAGAGGGTTTGGTATGGAGGATGTCTGACTCAGCAGATCTGTCCATTCTGAGAGCACTGAGGTCCCGGCAATGAGGCCTGTCGACTTGTTTGCTGTGGTTATTAGATGCCATCGAGTCAGGTCTGACCATAGTGACCCGTGAACAACAGACCGAAGCACTGCCCGGTCCTGCGCCTTCCTCACAATGGTTCCTGTGTTCGAGCCATCAGGGCACCCACTGCTAGCGTCCACCTCGCTGAGAGCCTTCCTCTCTGTCGCCGCCCCTCCTGCTTTACCAAGTGTGCCATCCTTCTCTAGGGACGGGGCTCTCCTGACAACAAGGCCAACGTGTGTAAGACGAAGCCTTGCCAGCCTTTTCTTTACTGAGCACTCTGGCTGTTCTACTTCCAAGACACACCTGTCTGTCCTTTAAACAATCCATGCTATTTTCTAGGAAGGCCCAGAACCATCTTAGACCTGGTCTCAGTTCAAGGATAAATGTCAGGCAAGACAGTCCATGTGTATGCTACATGGAAGAGATCACCCACACAAATGTACATATGTACATTGAGCAGTCTAGAAATGTTTATGAGAGTGCTTCCAAAGGTGCATGGGAAAATGGAGTCAACAGAGGATGGCAAATTTCACCAACTTTCTGAATTCCCCTGCAAGGCTCTCCATGCACCTCCCGTGGGCCCGCCGGCCAGCATGTGGTCTCCTGCGGCCACTGCATGCTGCGGGGTGCTGGAAGCCAGGCCACCAGCAGGCATTTCCAACCCCAGCAGGGTAACCCACAGTGGCCAGGTGCCAGAGGAGCTCTAAGCAAGGCAGACTCGGCTGGGTGGGTGGAAGGCTGCACAGATATCCCTCTGGGTGGTGGCATCTCAATCCCATTGTGCTGGCTCTGCCATGATTGTTTGCTCCCATGGTACATGATTAGTATGTATTATTGATAAGAACACAGCCATGTTCTTATCATGATTTAGAGTCACTGGAGGCAACCAATACCTTAGAGACATCCCTCTCACTCCTCACTGTGTTCTTCCCACAAACACCATACACCTGTACGCAACTGGAGACTCCCTACCCGGTTCCTTCCTGCCGTCTTTGCCTCTCCCTCACCCCTCCTCCTCCTTCTCCCCTCTTCTTCCCATAAACAAACATGCATCTAGCAGGCAGCTTGCCATTCCCTGCCATCCTTCCTCCATATCTTCTCTTTCCTTCCTCCTTCCATCTTTCCTCCCCTTCCTGCTCTTCTCCCCCTCTCTTCTCTCCTTCCTTTATAACATCCCTCCTTCCCTCTCTCCATCCTCCTCCTGCTCTTCCCATAAGCAGGTATCCATCAAGCAGTGGAGCGTTCCAGGCGCTATCCAAAGTAGCAGCAATGCTGGCATGGATCCTGGAGGCGCCCCTCCCAAGCAGACCCTTGCCTGCTCAGTGGGTGGGTGGAGGCAGTGATCAGCTCCACACATTTCACTGTTGATTTGTGAGCCAGAGAATTACATTGGCATCACATCTACGGTGTCATGAATTATGCAACAAAGTCAATGAGGCATGGAGTGTCCAGGGCGTGAGTGAGAGAAGGTGGGACCCAGGCCAGGTCGAGAAGGTTTTAAAGACGCACAGGAGGTGGGGGAGATGTCTCCATGAAGAGAGGGGGATCAGGCAACAAGGATTTTCATGCAATGAGTAAGAAAGATGAGTTACTTAAGAAAGAAAGATGGTCGACCTACACGTCCTCCAAGTTCTCCTTCATCTACCTGGAAATGGATTGGAGCCATGCACTTGACCCTCCCAGGGAAGCTTCTATGAAACATGAAAGTCTTGAGATTAGTGTTTGTCACCACAAAGAAAGCAGCACTGGTCTTTGGAAGCTCATCTGCAAGGTCCTCGGGGCTCCACCGTCCCAAGGAGAGGTCAATGCCCCCGCCCAAAGAGAGAGAGATGCCGGAGTAAAAATTAACTCACAACTTCACTGCAGAAGGAGGTTCTGCTGCAACGTGCGCACCCAGGGGCCTCGGGGAGGGACACAAGGACATTGACTCTCAAAGAGGTCAGGGCCTCCACAGCCCTGTGCCCAGTGCTTCCGGGAGATGAAAGGGCTTGGTAGAAAAGCCTCTCTAATCTGTACAAGCAGCCTTCCCTCGTTGCCAATCGGCGTTTCATGGTTCACCAGCTTAGTGCTAAGTAGGCCGACCTTTGGTTTTATGTCCCCCCTGGTTGAGAATCGGGTCAAGAGAGGAGCTCCAACGTGAACTCGGGACTGTTTGAGTTATTAGTCGGAAACTCTCATGGGCGATTATCTTCATCTCTGGGGGTAAATGACAGAATCCTTTGATCCAGTGCCATTTATTAAGCACCTATGCAGTTCCCAGGATGGCACTAAGGGCTCAGAGCTGGGGTACTGGGACAGAGTCGGGCTGGAACCTCTGTGCAAGTGACAGACACCAGTGGACAAAGAGAGCCATCAGCACCACAGAGATTCAGAGAGAGGCCCTGGTGTGGACCCTACTAGCCACTGCCCCCCACACCCCCTTAAGCATACAGGCTGTGATGGCATTTGGAGAATTACAGTTTCTAGTTTGGATGCCTTTGAATGATGGTGGGGAGGAAGAATGCCAACTTTACTGTGGACGATGGAGGAGGGAACACATCTCTCTTGGAAGAGCGGAGTCAGGATGCTTCAGAGAAGCAAGGGTTGTGTATGACCTCGAGTTCTCCAGAGACGCAAAACGAGGGTCACCGGGGTCAACGCCACCTGATGCCATCTAACAACAGCGGTAAGTCTGGACGGAGGGGCGTGTAGGAGAGCTGGCCAGCATGTGGTGTCGCAGTCCACCGAGTCCACCAAATCTACGTGGCTAGGTCCTTTGCTTTGCATAGAGAGGGCTACACAGGGTGGGCGCTCTGATGGGTCAGCCAGCCCCACAGGGCCAGCATGGACTTCCGCAGAGCCCAGGGAGGGTCACCGCGTAAAACACGGACCATCGGTGGGAAGTCTTCTGCTGGTGTTGCTGCTGCTGCTTTGGCTCCAACTCAGGGCAACCATGTGTATCAGACAGTGGTGCTGTGTCTGTCCCGGCACTATCGCCACCATGCTGGGTCTGCCTCGGTTCTTTGCTGTGGCCACCGTGCGTTGTCAGTGCCTTGCAGCCCAGGACTCGCCGGCCAGTGCAGCAGCGTATGGGTTGCTGTCCTGTTGTAGTGCAGAGGATTGTCACATGGCCACCTTTCAGAACTAGGCTCCCGGCCCTCCTTTCTAAGCGTCTTGTTCTTGTAGCTCTAGTGAAAGCCGCCACCTCACATGATCCTGCTGGCGATTTAAAACACGGGGGCAAGAGCGCCCAGCCTACGCCACCACGCACACCACCCTGGTGTGACAGACTGACAGCCGAGTGGTGGGGCGTGAGACAGCAGAGAGCCAATGAAGGAGCGTTTAACTCTGGGTGGAGGATTGTAACACATTGGTGGAGCACTTGGCACTCAAGCCTGGTCTTAAAAATGTGGGTGTTATTTTATACTTGTTGCTTTTTTAACACTTCCTGCTCCCTTTTCCATGGAGGTTTGTCTGTGTTGTGTTGTCTTGTGTGTTTGCTTGCTTTGCGTTGGACTAGTGTGCTTTCTGCATCTGGAATCCAGGACACGTAAGCCTGTAGAGACAGTAGCAGGGTGACTCGTGTCTGAGGGGCATGATGGGGAACTCTGGTGGTAATAACTCAGTTGTGATCCACTGGGCTACCAATCACAAGGCCAGCAGTTTGAAGCCACTGGCAGCTCTGCAGGGAAAAGACAGGACTCTCTACTCCCATTAAAAAAAAATTAGGATCATTACTCACAGGGGCAATTCTACCCTGTCCTATAAGGTTGCTCTGGGTGGGCATCAATTCATTGGCAGTGAACTGGTGAAGGGCGTGGCCGGGAAGGTTGGGGAGAAATGGGCACTGACAACAACGAGTACAATAAAGCAGAAAATGTCCTAAAAATGACTGTGCAGATGATTGCTGAGCTCTTCTTTAATATGACTAGACTCTTGGATTGTGTGATATGAGAATTAAAAGGGAGAGAGGGGCCAGGCCTCAGCCTGGTATGCCAAGACTCAAAGGCAACATACCACCAGCATGAAGCTGTGAACTAGCAGCGAGGTCTGTGGGGCCAACCCAAATCCCAGCCGTGCCTCCCCCACCCCAAGAAGAATGAACCACCGAGGACAACACTGACAATACAACCCAGGGAAAAGGATGCATCTGCCCCAAACGCACAGGAACAAACTAAGAGGGAAGGAGCGAGAAAGATAGAGTGGACCGCATCCTCACCCACTGAGCCCCAAGGATGATATGAGTGCTCAGAGCAGCCAATGCACAGAAAGGACTATAGGGCCAGCCCCAGCACAAGACACGGTGGACCTCACTGACCATAGTGCTCCAGGGGACAACACTGGAGACCGTGTGGGAATTGTGCCCCCCACCCCCTCCACACAGGGCTGAAACACAGCAGCGCAGCAAGGGGAACAAAACAATGAAGTCCCTGAGGAATCCCCAAAATAGACTTCAGTGGCAGGGCCTGGACCCTCATCAGATTTGATTGTATAACATTCATAAGAGTCAACAGACAGACCTGGAACTATTTATAGGCTTGCGGGTTTTCTTTATGTCTATCTATATAAGATAGGCAGGATTGTTTAAAACCCCTAGGAGAAAACAACAGGACCAATGGTTCCAAGGGGACATGGGAGAGGGGGAGAGGGAGGGAAGAAGAGGGGAGCCAACAAAACCAGGGACAAGGGAGCAAAAAGTGATCTAAAATTAATGGCAAGCCTGGGGGTTTGATCAAGTTCAATGTAGCTGAGAGGAATTACTGAGACTGAATGAGGTTCACCATGACATTGGGACAAGAGGAAACTAAAAGGAAATAAAGGAAACAAGCAGGAAGCATAGGACATTTGCAGAGGTATCAATACAGGCACGTACATAAGCAAATATATTTATATATAATCATAGGGATATAGGTCTATGTAAATGTATTTATATGTTAAATATTTGTGTGTGTGAGAGTTTTATATAAAGAATAATTGTACATTAAAGAAATCATCCCGACTCAGTCCAATCCAAGCCCTTAAGTCCAACATTAGCCCATATGTCTGATACCAATCTATAAAGTCCTCTTCAGACTCATGAAACACATGCAATGACACCAAATGCAGGACGATCAAAGGCCAGTGGGTAGAAAGTCTTTGGATCCAGTGGTGTTATAAACATGTCAGTGCTGGCAGGGGTCTGTATGTGGCTCCTCCAGTTCCCAGGGTACAGGGTCTATCAGCGCAGCGCCATGTGTCTTGTTCTCAGTGATGTCTCACAGGAAGTGAGCAGAGAGAGAAAATCACTTCTGTCTCCAAGGAGGAAAATCCGGAAATCCCCTATAAGTTAAGTATTAAGGTAGCAGACAGACATTGAGCCTCTATTCAAGTCCTCCCTCAACTCAAGAATACTTTGTTCTAATAACCTGGCATCTGTGAAGCTCACCTTCCTGACAAGATCACTGAAGACAAAATAGGTGCATGAGCAAATGTGGTGAAGAAAACTGATGGTGCCCGGCTATTAAAAGGTATAGCATCTAGGGTGATAAAGGCTTGAAGATAAACAGGTAACTATTTATCTGGGACAGAAATAAAGCCCACATGGAAGAAGCACACCAGTCTGTGTGATCACGAGATGTGGACAGGATCTGGTACCAGACATCAGAAGACCCCAAACAAACAATCATTTTGATGCGAAAGAGGTAGGGGCAGACATCTGTAGACAATTCGACATCCCCTCACAGAGGGTCAAAGGGAAGGAATAAGCCAGAAAGGGTTCAGTATAGTACTAACGAAATATACAACTTTTCTCTAGTTCTTTAATGCTTCCTCCCCTCCACTATCATGGCCCCATTTGTACCTTACAAATCCGGCTAGACCAGAGCATGTACACTGGTACATATAAGACTTCTCTTGACACACAGAATCCAAAACAGATAAACTCCTCAGGAACAATAATAGGAGTAGCCATACCATAGGGTAGGGGAAATTTGGGGGGAAAAAGGGGGGAATTAATCAAAATTATCCATGTATACCCGGGTAACAAACAGCAGAAACATGGGTGAAGGGAGACAGTAGCTGGTGTAAGATATGAAAATAATGATAATTTATAATTTATTGAGGGTTCATGAGAATGAGGGACGAAGAGGTACTGATATCAAGGGCTCAAGTAGAAAGAAAATGTTTTGAAAAGGATGATGGAGACCAATGTACAAATGTGCTTGACACAACGGAGGCATGGATTCTTATAAGATTTGTATGAGCCCCAATAAACTGTTTGTTAATATTTTTAAAAAATAAGAAAGCGTTATACCGCATTGCTGTTTCAGACAGAAGAGAAGCCCAGGAGCAGTGCCCACCATTTTTGAGGACTTGATGGTTGCCGCAGACCTCCTGTGGGCGTGAGTCAGGGGCTGCAGCGGGGATGTGCTCCATAAACAGTCCAGCCAAATCTGAGGCCCTGGCACTTGACTGGGACTAAAGCAGATCTCATGAGCACTTTTAGGGGAACCCATATCTTTGGTAGCCATGTTGTGGGGAAGGCAGAAGAGGGCAATGATTGGGAGCAGGTGACTTCGGGGCTAAAAGACCTCATCCGGGCTCTGAACCAGGGTGGAGACCAGGAGCAGAAAGAACAGTCCCGCTGTGGATTTGGGTTTGGAACTGGGCAGCTCAGCTACGTGATGACGTGTTGACGGAGACAAGCATCGGGCGAAACTCCAGGTGGAGAAATAAGGTAGTCTGGGAAAGAAGTAGTGCTGGTTGAGGTCAAGGCTGGGGCAGGAACCATTGCCCCCACGGATGGCTCATGGTCCCATCTCTCACTGCCCGTGGACAAACGACTTAAGTAGCAGGGAGCATCTCTCGGATTTTTAAGCCAGTGCTACACAAAACATAAACCAATCGCCTGGTTGAGGCAGCTCTGACTCAGAGATGTCCTGTGGGTCCGAGTGGAGTTTGCTCCCCAGGCCTTCCAGCAGCTGGTTTGATGGGAAAGGGTGAACGGGCCTTTCTTCGCAGGCTCACATCTCCCACTTCTTGATGAGCCACCGGAAACATCAAAGCTTCGTCCACCCAGGGGTTCCAACATGTTGGTCGTGAGGTGCCATGGCGTGAACCTGTGTGCAATGGAACAAAGCACCGCCCGGTGCCCCGCCAGCCTCACGGTGGTTCTTCTGTTTGAGTCCAACTGTTCTTAGTGCAGCTGCTCTGGCCACCCATCTTCCGGCGAGCCTTCCTCCTTTCCATTGCCCGGTGCTTGACGAAGCCCGAGGTCCTTCTCTAGGGACTGGTCTCTCTGACCGCACGTCCAAAGGATGGGGTGGAAATCTCACCTGCCTCCATGCCAAGGAGCATTCGGGCTGTACTTCTTCCAAGACACAAGTGTGTGTTCTCTTGGCATCCCATAGGACTTCCCACATTATTTCCCAGCACCACAACTCAAATGCAATGATTCTTCCGTGGTCTTCCTTCTCTAACGCCCATCTTTCACATGCTTCCGAGGGGACTGGAACTTGGGAGATACCTACCTGGCCAACCAACTGGAAGAGAGTCGTATGTGTACCCATTCCAAGGGAAGTTACTCCACACAAGGCAAACAGTATCGAGGAATATCAATGTCACGGGCAAGCAGAAGTTTGCCGGGGTCTGGTCATCATATGTGGACGAGGAGTTTCCAGAACTGCAAGCTGGATTCAGCAAAGGATGTGGAACAAAGTCTCTTCCTGCAGAACCTGGAGGGATCTTGGCGGACAGCAGATTAAAGCAGAAAAATATTTACTATGTGTGGACGTGTTTTGCCCCAAACATAATGCTATCAAAATTCAAAATAAATCAGGAAGTAGTGAAATGAATAAGAAAGTGTGATAGTGGAATCACTCATTTCAGCCCTCACTATCTGCTTTAGAAAGTGGTTGGTGTGGAGCAGAGGGCTGGTGTGATTTGCTGAGGGCCTTGCTAGGTTGCGTGGTGAAAGGGTGGGAAGCGTGGGTGGGAGAGCTGGGTTGCCCTGGATATCGGAAGGAGAAGAACTAGAAGGTTCTAGGTAGATATGGTGGCGATGGGGATTAGGGGTGGAGCTCCTTACCGCAAGGTTGGTGATTCAAGGGCTTGGCAGGAGAAAGAAGAGCCGGTCTGTTCTCCTCAGGAGAGACAGTCTCCAGGGAGGCTAGGGCGGAATGCAGTGGGCTTGGGTGGATGGGCCGGCAGTGCTAGGGAAGGAGGAGGCAATACGAGGGAGGACGGTGTAAACCAGCAGAAAGGTAAAACTGGGCATCCCGGTGTTTGCTCTGGTGACCTTAGCGTCTTCCTTGGCAGTTAGAAAGTTCTTGGCAGCTGAGACTCATCTCCTTTTCTTTTAAAGTTATTTTACTTTTCACAAACACACGCACCACAGAACATACACCCATCCGTCAATTTCAACACAACCAATCCACTAGCGTGGGCTGCCTTCTTTACCATTCACTCCGCCCATGCTCGTTCACCTGCCTTCGTTTAGAGCAGCGGTTCTCCACCTCCCTCACGCCGCGACCCTCTCACACAGCTCCTCATGTGGTGGGGACCCCCAACCAGAGCATGATTTCCATTGCTACTTCATCACTGTCAGTTTGCTACTGTTCGGAATCGTCATGTAAATATCTGATAGGCAGGATGTATTTCCATTGTTACAAATTGAACATAATTACAGCACAGTGATTCATCGCCAAACAATGTCATTATATCTTGGGAAATATTTATTTCTAACGACAAAGAAATGACATTTTGTCTTGAAGCATGGGTCACAGTCTTCACACCGGGGACTGGTAGGTGGGCGTATCAGCATGCAGGCGGACCTGCCTGGGGACGGATGGAGAAGCGGTGTCTCGGTTCCTAAGATCATCGGAAATGCGTGTTTTCTGATGGTCTTAGGAGACCCCTGGGCTCATGACTCACCAGTTGAGAACTGCTGGTTTAGAAGCTCCCTCTCCTAGATTCCCCAGCACTCGTGAGTGTGCCTTGGGGTGCTGTGCTGTCTTGCACACAGTAGTTTGTTAATTTCTTTAGATAGTTGTTTGGGCAAGGAGGGCTTCAAGGGCACATGTGGGTCCAGGATTAGACGGTTTTACTCAGAGGGATAGACTCCGAGATTTTATCAAGCCCTGATTCTATCAGAATTAAAAATTCTGTTCCGTAGGCTCTCCTTTTGAGCTGGATCCATCTATTTATTCTTTGGTCGAAAACTTCCAGGGGTGACCGTGGGCCACCGTCCAATTCTGCTCTCCTGGTCAAAGAGGCAGAGGCCCATGCATGCAGTTAGGCCTGCAGTCCAGTTCCTTCCCGATGCCTGGCTCTCCCTCGTCCTCCGCGACTCCAGAGGACAAGAGACAGCTGCGTGTTGGGTGGCTGCTCACAGCTTTTCAGAGTGTGCGCTTCTAGAACAAGGACTCGGGAGATACTGAATCGGGCTCTGGGTTCAGGAAGGAGGAGGAGACCAGGGTATGAGCCTACAATCTCTGGAGTTCACAGCCGTTCTCCGCAGATCTTGTGTGTCTCGGAGTTCAAGGAACAGGCACCGGAGCCAACTCGGGCGTGCTCTCTGGGGCACAGAGCGCACAGATGGTGTCAGGAAGGGCGGAACTAATATACAGATTGCGCGAGAAAAGTAAATCACAAGCAAGCTAATTGGTTCATTTATTTACAAATAAATCGCCCATAGATGATTTTTTCTTGCATTTATTAAAATAAATATTGAGCAGCGGTAATATATCGTTCGCTAAGTATTAAGTGTTGTGTACCAAGGATTCCTGCAGCATACTCATTAAAAAAATATGCAAGGCCATAGGCTTTCCCCATGGCAACTCCTGCAGTCACACTCCGCACGGGCAGTGAGGTTGGTACTGGCTCCTTCTCTGCTCTGCCCCAATCTGAAATGGGCCTGGTCGATGTCGCTTAGCCTCCCACAACGAGGGAAATTGGCAAGGGGTGGGGGAATAGAGTAGACAGGTGGAAAAATAATTGGCACGCTCACCACCCCAGTGGGAGAAGAAGGTGGGTGTTAAGGATTGGGTAGCAACCTTCCCCCCCAAATATGTATTTCAAACCTGAGCTCCCATCCACAAGGGGGAGGATCCCTGGTGGAGCAATGGTTAATTGAAAAGTTGTCAGATGGAATCTGTCAGCCATTCCATGCAAGCACGAGGCAGCAGTCGGAGGAGAAGCCCTGTTGGGGTATGTCTGCTCTTGTGGGGGATCAGGGGAGGCAGGAGGCAGGCAGCGAGTCTGGTGGGCTTCCTTTATACACATGGATATCATTCCATGTGATGACAGGCTGTTCTTTGTCATGCTAATGAAGCCACATCGGCGTAGCGTTCCTCTTAGACTCCACTGCGCTGGGGATATGCAAGCAGCAGGTTCGGCTACAGACGGAAGAACAAGCAGAGAAGACGATGTGGGCTATGGGAAGATGGCGGAGGGAGTGAGCAAGAGGAACTCAGAAGAGACAAGGACCTTCTTCAGAGCTGCCACCACGCACAGAAAGCCTGCCCTTGGAGCCCACACCCAGAACTCAGCCTCCTCAGCTGTGGGACGGCACATGCTTATTGGGTAAATCACCCTCTGTGCCACTTCGGCTTCAGTATCCCCAAGACGGTGGATCTGTGCGCCCGCAGCCTTCTCAGGACCTGACCGCCCTGTGTGGGCAGGGCGCTCCCCGACGGCTGCCCGAGCTCTGCGCGTGCAGGCCCCCCCTACCATCAGACGTGGTCAGCTTGCAGCAGACTTGGGGTGGCCTGGGGATGGAATGACTGTGCTCCTAGGCTCCAGGAGGACTCCCCTGGCCATGCCCACTCGGCTCTGCGTGCTCACACCTAGGGTCTTGGATCACTTGCGGGGTTTGTTTGACAGTGGCCAGCGACAGCCCCTAAGAAGGAGCAAGACGGAGCTAAAAGACAGCGGTCCTGGGCAGTCTCCCGAGTCCCCATCCACACAAGCCATGTGGTGTTCACCTAGTTTACATAATGCTTCAGGTCTGATTTTCTGTTTGTAGTGGTTTACTGAGATATCATTTCGTGTGATAACACTGCACATTGAGAACTAGCCAGCCCAACGGTCTTTAAATGCGCTACAGAACTGTCGACCATCGGTGTGGTTGGATTTGGGCAACCAATAGCCGGGGCAGGAGTTGAAAACCAGCAGTTCCTGCTCTGGAAAAAGGCAGGGCTTGGTGCTCCTGTGAAGAGTGAGTCTCAGAAACCCTGGGGGCACGTCCGCCTTGGAAACCCTATGCAGGGACGCTATGCATTGGAATGAAGTCAAGGACATACATGGTGGGAACCATGAGGTAGAACTGGCTCAACAGGAAACGGTTTGGGGAACCCCTGCTTGGCACAAAGGTCAAACCCTTGATGACTGAAACCTTGGTGATTCAAATCCACCTGCAGGCACCTAATCAGAAAGCCCGGGTGACCGACTTGTGGAAATCAGACTGGTGACAAAAGGACACAGGTCCTCTACTCTCACACAGGTGAGTCAGCATGGCCGGAGTCAGAGGAGGTGCCACCTGGGCCGTTTGGGTCAACACCTGTCCTCGGTCCCCTGTGAGTGTCCTGAGACCTCAGCACAGGGCAGGAGAGTCGCCAGCCCTAAGCCATGCAGAAGGTGTGGAAGGAAAGTTAGAGGCCACACAGGAAACTGATGTCACAAAAGTGACCCCCTCCTAAGCGACACTCTAGTTGCAGAGACGCCAACTAAGGTCACCTTGTCTGACCTCCAGCGCCAGTACACCTGGATGGCCACCTTCTGTGTTACTGAGATAAGAGACTTGGCCGGTCTCCTTCCAAGTATCTTGGGTATCTTGGGTCACCTTAGCCCTGTCACTGCTCCCTGGCTGACTAATACCAGGGCCACAGATGGCTGTCCACAATTTGTGCCAGCTAGACCTGCCCAAGTCTGTGTCCACCCAGCCCTGTGGTGACCTCAGGAGCAGGCTGATGAGGGTTCTGAGCATGCTGGTGGAGCTCTTTCAGGCCAGGGGGAGGCAGGCCCATCTTGGAGGCTCAGCAGGTCGTGTAGAGGGGTGCCCGGGTGGTGAGGGCTAAGGAGAAGAATCACCCACCCCCCTACCACCTCCATCACCAGGTCATTGGAGCAGCTGTGGACCCAGACTGGGAGGCACTGGGGAGCCCTGGTGGCCCGGTGGGTGAATGGTAGGCTATAAACCAATAGGTTGGTGGTTCGAACTGATGAGCTACTACTCGGGAGGCAGATGAGGTAGTCTACTTCTATAAAAACAAACAAAAAAAAATAGACTCAGCCTGGGGGCCCTCGGGAGGCTGTTCTTGTCTGTCTGGAAGAGTCGCTGCAGTCTGGAAGAGGACTCCATGGCAGTGGCTCTGGGGAGGCCCTGAGGCCAAAGGAGCTGCTTGGTTGCTAGGGTCGATTATGACTCATGGTGGCCGTGTGCCTGGCGCACTGAACCGGAGCTCTGTGGGTGGGGTTTTTCATGGCAAACTTTGCACTCAGACCTTTCTCCTGAGTTGTCCGTGGCGGGACTCCAACCTCCAACCTCCAACCTTTGAGTGAGCAGCTGAGAATGCTCCCAGGGAGGCTGGGATCCCTGAGAACCATGACATAGTGTCCTCCTGACAAGCCACCCCCTGCCTTCCAGACTGACACAGAGGAAATGTGTACTTAGACCCTCCTGCCCTCCCCAAACCCCGACACATGCAGAATGACCCCCTCTGTGGGTCTTTAAGGAACCTCGCAGTGGCCCCAAAGGATGTAAAGATGAGAACCCATCTTGCATAACTGGGAACCCTCTCCACCCTTCTCAGGGTTTGGGGGCAGGCATGGGGGGAACTGGGCACCCTGGACCTCAAGCCTTTCAAGCGCTCCCCAGGCTGTGATGGGCAGCTTGGCTGGATCCCTCTTGGAGGCTCCACCTGCTGGGGAGGCAGTCCCCAGACACTGCCAGCACCCCCAGAGTCGGCACACCCCTGCCAGCAGAGCCCCCGCCCTGCCCCGCCCCTGAGGTGGCCACTCCACCTTTAACAGCTCTTGTCAGAAAACCTGTCCTTCAGCGAAGTCAGCCATCTGCCTGCTGTCACTTCCTCCAGGGCCCCTGTCCTCAGGCAGGGTGACCACAGGAAGGCTTCCTTGCTGGAGGGTGGCAAGCAGAGCACCGTCCACACTCAGACAGCTGCCCTCTTCCATCAGCCACTCCGTTCCGCAGGTGATTCCTGGGGAGCATGATGCCAGTCTGGGCTGTGGTTTTGCAGGTGCAGGGCTCTGCTCTCCCTCACCGAGACCCTTCTGGAGGGGGAGGGGGAGTCCCACCAGGACCCTTCTGGAAGGGAGGGGTCCTTCTGGAGGGGGGGTTCCACCATGTCCCACCCACAGGTGGCTCCTCTCTCAGTCATCCCACGTGTGCATGGTGGTGAAGCTGAAGCCTGTGTGATCCACACTGCAGTCTACACCACATAGAGGCCCAGAGTGTAACCCAACACTGAAGTTAGCCCACACTACACAGAAATGCAAGGTCCACATGCATTAAAACCAGAATCTGTACCACAGTGAAACCACCATCGACACCCCATGGAACCATCGTCTACACTGCACTGAGGCCTATGTTTTACCATTCTACTCTACACTGGCCCACAGTCTACACTGCATGCCAGCACTGCCTATACTTCATTGAAACTCCAAGCTACACTCTATTGAATCCACAGGCTACGTGGCATTGAAACCAACAGCAGCACCACACTGAGCACAGTGATTCCACCGGCCACATTGCATTTTAGCCTGTGTTTCCCCAGCTACACTGCATTGATTCCAGTCTACACTGCACGAAATCCACAGTCTACACTGCATTGAATCCACAGTCTACACTGCATTGAATCACTGGCCATGCTCCATTTAGGCCTCTTTGACCACGCCACACTGCATGAGAAATGTGGTCTACACCCCATTCAATCCGCTGTCCACACCGCATGGTGCCTTTTACCGCTCTGCACTGCACGCTGAGCAGCACGGCACCCAGGCTTTCCCTGTCTCACACGTCTGCGGTTGATTTCCTCGTCTTTTTCTTTCTTTCTTTCTTTCTTTTTTTTCTTCAACCAGAAAACAGGCCTTTACATTTAACCTTGCTAAATTTCATCTTGTTCACTTCAGTCCATTGTCCCAGCTTGTCAGGAGACCTTCGGCGCCCACAGTATTTCTTCCAGCACATTAGCCGTCCTCTGAGCTTTGATCTGCAAATTTGACAAGCAGGCCTGTTATGCCTTTATCCCAGCCTTGATGGAAATGTTGAGCGGCCTGGGGTGAGGGCAGAGCAGGCCTCGGGGGACCTCCCTCCAGCTTGACATTGATCCACTAATCAATAGACTTCGGGTACCGCCATCTGGCAGTTCTGCTGCCACCTGACGTCAGCAGTGGCCGCTCATTCGGGTTCCTCCACTGGCCATAGAGGCAGAGGGGACATCATGGTCTCATCCGTAGCCCTATGGCACCATCGGGCCCTCAGCCCTCAGATGGACTCCCCTCCTGCCCCGTGGCCTGCCTTCCTTGTCAGACCACTGGTCTGTCACCTCTTTCCACCTACCCTTGCACCTGATGTCCATGCCCCATGGCACTCCCTCCTCGCCACGAGTTGTGGGCTGAAGGGTGCCCCCTGATGCAGGTGTTGGGTCCCAAGCCCTAGGCCTGTGAAATGTGCCCTTGTCTCATAGGTCTGCAGAAGGCAGGCAAGGGCAAAGAGGGAGGAGGCTGATTGCAGGTATTTGAAGGATTCTGCTGCTGAGGCATCTGGAAAGAACCATGGATCGGCAGAACTACCCATCAGTCTAGAAGGAAGTCCAACCAGAATTCTCTTTCGAAGCCAGGGTGACCAGATGTGGTCTCAATGATGAGCAGGCCTGGCTTTATTTCACTCCGACTCGCTGGGCTTCTTAGCAATTCCATGGTAACAAACAAACAATGTTTGTGGTTACCCTGCCTGGGCAAGTCCAACAGGACCCCACCCCATCTTCCATCCCATGAGACCCTCAGCAGCGGGAGCTTTCTTCACATCTCTGGGTCACATCTAGGACCTTCCCCCAGTCTTTCAAATGTTTTCTTCTGGCTGCTGGATACGGAGTAAACCGCAGAGCCCGGGAGCCATAACTTTTAAATGCACCTGGAAACAAAAAAGTCCGTGCAACTTAGTTGAATGGGATGTTACATTTTACTGTGTGACCTAGAATGGAACCTATGGTGTGGTATTGCCAAGGTCACCAATGCTTCAGACACGCCATTAGGGGGACCAGTCCTTAGAAAAGGACCGGCATTGTCCTCTTAAGATCCCTGTGGGAGTGAAGATTTTGTGTTGACTTGGCTGGGCTAAGAATTCTTTGATTGGACAGTTAACACCTGGCAATTGCCCAATATAGATCTCCTCACGGCTGTGGTCTACTTCCAAGAGAGGTGTCCTCGGTGGAAAAGGTTGCTTATTATTTTGCTGGGTCTGGTTCCTGCAACTGGCTAATCACCTGACTTCTGAGTCTTTGGGCTGGAGCCAATAGCCTGCCATCTGACCTGTGGATCCTGGGAGTCCTCATCATCAGCTGCCATCTGACCTACCACCCTGGGAATCATTCACCTCTGCAGCCAGCCAGCAGCCTGCCATCTAACCTGCTCATCTTGGACTCACCAGCTCCTGCATACAAAGACTCAGAAGAAGCCTTCAACCTGGCACCTGACTTTTGGAACTTGCCCTCCATTATTGCTTTATGAGCCTCTCAACATGTATACTTATAACCCTCGTGCAGATAGCAGTGGGTTTGGTATTATTTCTCTAGAGAACACAGCTAAAACAACTCATCTTCACATGGGTGGAAGATACCCTTCAAGAAGGAAACAGAGAAAGTGATGCTGTGTTTGGAAAGCGTGGCATGAAACCCCAGGGAGTAGGGGACAGTGCCAAGATGCTCATCCATAGTACAGTGACACAGGAAGAGGTTTGGAAAGGGCAGCCAGCCAGGAGAAGGGCCAAACCAAAGATGAGTGGTGGAAGCTGGGGTGAGGTTGTGGTGGGTGAGCCTGAGAGCCTGAGGCCTCTCCTCAGAACAGCTGGACAGGCAGGGTCTTTGGAGGCACCAAAATAGCCAGAGTAGCCACAGAAGGGAGACAGGGTCCCAAGCTATAGAACAGGGATTTGTTGATGTTGTTGTTGTTGTTGTTTGCCTTCGATAATAACCCAAAACCAAATGCATTGCCCTCAAGTCCACTCTGACTCATGGCAACTCTCCTGTCGAGTGTTTCCAAGATTAGTGTTCATGACCAGAGCAGAAGATGCCTCTTTCTCCTGAGAACTGGCTGGTGGGTTTGATCCACTGACCTTGCAATGAAGTAGCTCACCGATTCCCTGGCAGCACCACAGGGTCTCCTTGCTGTCTTAGCCCCAGCGACTGAAAGTCTAAATCTGGGCACCAACAGTGCTAGTCTCTCTTCTCCCCTCCCTCTCCCCTCCCTGGTGCCTTCATTCTCCTTCCCACTCCCCCTTGCCCTCTCTCATCTCTCCTCTTCACCTCTCTGCCCTCTTTCTCCCTGAACCTCACCCCACCTTCCCTTCTCCTCCCTTCCCCTCACTATCTCTCCTTTGTTCACTTCCTCTCTCCCACTCCCTCTGCTCTATGGGAAGGGCTCCCCACCTTCATCTTTTTCAACTTCTGTTGCCCTGAACACTGTCTGGTATTGCTTGACTCCCAGGTGTTTCCTCACATGCTGCCTCCCCAGTGTGTGACCCTGCTTCTGTCACTGTCCTACTTTCAACGGATTAAGACAAAGGAGTAGCCCTACAGCCCACACAACCTACCCAATAGCACCTTCAAGGCCTAGGCCCTTGGGTAGGGAGAGCAGCGTGACCGCCACAGCTAACAAGAAGGTTGGCAGCTCCAACACACCCACGGGTGCTGCAGAAGAAAGGGCTGGCAATGGGGTGCTGCCAAGATGAAGGCCTCAGGGCTTCTATTCTGTAATGCCTATGGTTGCTATGAGGAGAAAGCAACTCCATGGCAACAGGGTTGACTTTGAATTTGGCCTGTGGAAACTGGGCGATAAATGAGGAAGACAAGAGGAGACGGATGCATTTGATACATGATTTGGATGACGATATGAAACCACGATGGGCTGCCAGAAGCAAGAGCCCATCGATGCTGGGAGAAGAACACTGAGAATTCAGTGTTAGGAGCAAGGATGCTGGGACTCTGCCTCCCATACTCTGAGCATGTCCCCAAGAAGGACCCATCCCAGAGAGAGACACCATGCTTCATAAAGCGCAGGGGCAGCCAAGAGGAGGAAGGCTGCACAGCTGGCTGGGCACAGCGGTTGCCAGAGATGCCCCAACACCACAGCAGTCGTGAGTCTGTCCTGGCTGAACCAAGGGCTCCGGCTTGCCTCTTGGACTAGCCCTGTGCTGCTGGGGTGGGGCCTGCTGCACTCTGGCTATGCAAGGCGAGTGCTGGCGAGCGCCCTGTCCTGTCCAGAAGGAGAGAGCCCCGGGCGCAGCTGCTGCTGGAGGAAGGCTGGGCCAGGGCTGACACAAAGCTCAAGGAACGAAATTGCGGATGGAAGGATTGTGGGTTTTAATTTCTTTGGTTTTGAATTTACAAGGGAAAAGGAGATTTCAATTTGGATTTTAATTTTTCTCTGGAAACACAGTAATTGGACGGGCTGGCATTGCTCGGGGGGAAACATTCATTCCCAGCGCGGTTTCTGAGGAGCTGGCTGAGGGAGCTGCAAAGACCTGCAGTGGCCAACAAGGACCCTGCCCAGTAGTGTGGATGGTGCATGGGGGCTCCTTGGACTCGTGATGGGGAGCATTGTGGATGCAAAGCTGAGCTGGAAACTATGGATTCCAGTCGGTCCACACAGGGCCCTAGGTTTCAGGAGGATGCCCTGGAAAGATGCCCAGCTTTTGCCTGCAGCCCACCCTGGCAGGTCACAGCAGCAGCCAGACTGCTGCTCCCTGGCTGCTTGGGAGGCTCTGCCTGGTACTGTAGGGCCACCCTGTGTTCTGTCCAAGGTCTGAGGTGCCCATCCTGAAGCAGGCTGCCAAGCCACTGCTGGGAAGTGCGGCCTCCGAAAGTCACTGAGGTAGTTCCCTTTGGCTTCCAGGGTTTTCTAGTATTTTATTCCCAGAGAGAGAATGAGAGTGATGAGCCCCAGCCTGGGCAGGCACCTGTGGCAGGTACTGAGAGAGAAGCTGGCATAGATGGAGCACTCACCCCATCCAGAGACTGATGGGGGCAGGCTGCAGGAGGCATGGGTCTGCCCCCGGAGGGCTCTCAGGACAGCGGCGGCCGGTCACTGTTGTTCTATGAGGTGACAGCGACTCTAAGGGCAACAGAGGGAAACACCGCCCGGTCCTGCCCGCACCATCCTGACCTGTTGTCGTGATCCATCCATCTCATCCACGGATTTCATCTTTTCCTGCCCTCCAATGTCCCTCTCCAGGGACTGGTCTCTCCTGAAACAGGTCCCAAGGTCTTGAGGCAAAATCTCCAGTCTTTCCTCCAAGGAGCCTTCCTTCCAAGACAGGTCTGTTGCTTCTTCTGGTCACCAGGACAGCGTCAGCGTCTCCTTGAAGTCCAGTTGGCTCTGCCTCAGGGCGCCCCCTCTGGCGTCAGAGTGGAACCGCGCTAGGCAGGATTCTCAATGGCTGGTTTTTCTGCAAGTAGAGAGGGAGAGGTTGCTTGGCACAGGGGCTGAAGCCAGGGGCTCCGACTTAGGAACAGAGAGGGCCCCTCTCCAGAGAGTGTTTTGCTCCACTGTACACGGGGGAGCCAAAAGTGGGAACTGAACAAGGACAGCAGCAGGTGGGGGGGGGGGGGGAGGACTTTCTCCCTAGTCCACAGCAGGCTGGAAGCTCATGGAATCGGTGGTGTTCAGCATCCCAGCCACGTGCCAGCCTCCCAAGTCTGTGCCTGGGGAGTACGGGCTGGGGTTGGAAAGAGGATCTCCCATGGGGAAGGCAGAAATGCTACCACCTAACTGCCAGTGCTCGATTGGGGGCCGTTTTGGGGGGCTGCCAGGTGAGCTCTCTCATCCATGACTTAACCACTGGACAGGGGCAAGTTACCTTCCCTCCCAGCGGCTCCACGGAGTAGAACCATCCTTGGTGGGATGCCCGGTGGCTGGTTTTGGGAAAGGCATCGCCAGCCCTTTCTTCTGAGCACCTCTGTGGCTGTTAGGTGCCGCCAAGCTGGATCTGATGCACAGGGACCCCGGGAACATCCAAGTTCATGTTCTGCCAGGCCGCCAGCCGAGGTGTCTTTGAGCCCATTCTTGCAGCTTCCACATGGATCCACCTCAGGAAAGGTCTTCCTTTGGGACTTCCCCTCCACCTTACCAGGCACGGTGTCCTTCTCCAGGGACTGGCGTCTGTCTCCCTGACAGCACGTCCAGGTACATGAGAGGATGTCTCCCCATCCCTGCCTCTCAGGAGCATTCTGGCTACACCTCTTCCAAGACAGTTTGTTCTAGCTCCTGGCAGCCCAGGATGCTTTCAATAGCCCAGCGCCGTGATTAGAAGGCACGTATTCTTCTTCAGTCCTCCTTGGTCACTGCCTCACAAGAGGACGAGGTGGTCAAAAATGTCATTGCTTGGTTTCCAGGCACCTCCGGGTGGGCTCAGGTGTCCAGCCATTGGGGAGTAGCCCACCCTGCTGTGGGTACCAACTGGGGGTCCCACGAGGCTCTCGCAGGACCTTTGGGGCCCTGAGGAAATCCCGTGCCTCTGTCACCCCACTCCTCCCATTCCTGACTCGGAGGCCCTGCCCAGGCCCTCCCTCCCAAAGCTGCTCAGAGGATTTCATGAAGCAGTAGAGGGCCAAGTGCTCGCAGGACCCCTGGCACCAGGGAGCGTGAGGAACTCGCCAGCGATGCCTCAACTCGCCCGCGTTTTAAGCAAATGAGATAAAGACGAACAGCTCATTTACCTGACGACCTGAGCCAGCCAGCATCGGCGTTTACCTTAGGAGGGAAGAGTCCTGCGTTCTGCTCTCTCCGTGTCATTCCCACCCCCACTTTTTTAATTATCCAAGTAGTAGCGGTTGATTAGAAAACATGCAGACCATACAGAAACCGACACGCCTCCCCAAACGCCTTCCGAAGCGCTGAGCGCTAGCGATGGGACGCGTGTCCTTAACGGCCCTCCTTCTCCGCGGCGTGAACTAACGCGCACACTGTGACTTTTAATGAGACTGTGCCGAAATGAAACAGCCATGGCCCGACCATCCTGCACACAGAGGATGGGCCTGATGGGCTCCCCCAGCCTTTTCTTCCCGCCCATTTATGTTTCTGCCGTGTTTTGTTCTATTAAAACACCCCCCTGCTGCCCACTTGCTCTGGCCTTAGTCCGCAAGCGCTGTGGCTTTCTGCCGCTGTCCGCAGACTGATTGACGCCTTCCCATCTCTCTCCAAAGGACCCCTGGTGGTGGCGGCCTGGGGTAAGCACTGATCTGCTCACCAGGAATTCAGCAGTGTGAATCCCTCAGAGGCTTTACGGGGGGTCCTGTCCCTGCAAGGACTGGCAGGCTCAGGAACCCGCAGGGCGGGGCCACCCTGTCCTGGAAGGCTTCGATGAGCCAGAAGGGACTCCACAACAGTGGCGTCGCCTTTTTCATTGTCATTTCTGTCACTCACCAAACGCTTTTCCAGCCCTGTCCCACCCACTCTCAAAAGGGCCCTAGGCTCTGTGGAGGGATCTGCTTTTTCGCTGTCGCCATGGAATAAACATGGCGATTTGTAAGAGGTCTCAACCACTCGGATGTGTTGGTTTTGTGGTAGAGGTGGGACCATCGTCTCTTCGATTACCGGTTGGGGAAAAAACCAAGATGAGGTTGTCCAGCCACAGTCCTCCAGACTGAGCATGATGCTGGTAGGCAGAGCTTCCGTCTCTGTGCAAGGCTGAGGGAGGGCTCCAGACCTCGGGCTGGGGGTCCTACGGCCATCCCTGAGGGCCAGCGACTCCAGGGTCACTTTGTAAATGGGTGTCGGTGGCGGTGACCTGAAGGAAAAAGCAAGCGTGTGCTCACTGAGTCTCTGGAGGGAGAAGCAGGGCACCTGGCCGGGGGCCCCAGGCTGTCATTCCAAACCAGAGATGGTGGAATTTGAACCCGGGAGCCTCTGGTGCCCTCATCCCCTGTCCTGTCCCATGAGCAGCCCTGGTGGTGCAGGGGCTGTTCACTGAGAGGTCACTGCCTCCAGTCATGTCAACTCACAGCCACACGGAGGGCACAGGGGAACTGCAGCTGTGGCTTCCGGAGACGGGCGCCCCTGATAGGAGTGGAAAGCCTGGTCTTGTTCCCTCTGAGCAGCTGGTAGTTTCAACCTACTGACCTTGCAGTCAGCACCCGGACTTACAAGCATGATGCTGCCAGGGCCCTTGGGCAGGCCAAACCCTCCAGCAGCCCCCCAGGAGCAAGACGAAGCCTCTGCTATGGGATGCTGTGCAGCCTGTGAAAGCCTGGGGCCGGTTGCCTCGGCCCTCTCGGGCCCTCGTGAGTCCTAGTGGCTGGACCGAAGTGGGAGTGCCCGGTGTTTGGGCCGCGCTCTCCTTCCAGTCGCTCGGGGGTGGAGTCTGGCTCCTGCCTGTGTGTCCGGGGAACCGCTGCAGGGAGCTTACACAGGATGGTTTCTCAGGACTCGATGACAGGACTTTCTGTTGAGGCACCTCTCGGTGGTCCTGGAGCCTCTCGGTGAGCAGGCAGCGTGCCCCCTGCTTGCACCATCAATTCTGGTCTGATGCGCCCCTTCCCAGGAAGCCCTCCTGAGCCTGACGTTCCTGCAGGTGGACACCAGCCTCCTCTGGCTGTCCTTCCTGCCCTGATATTTTCAACCATGTGAAGGTGACAGTGAATAGGAAAGACTGGGGAGGAAGCAGTGCTTGGCACCGTGGCTCTGGCGAGGAAGACTGAATGTCCTAGTGACCACCACAAGAACAAGCAGATCTGTCTGGGAAGAAATGTGGCCAGGACGCTCCTTAGAGGGAAAGGGGTGGTGGTGAGATGCTGTCGGAGTACTTTAGACATGCTTTCAAGAGAACCCAGACCCTGGAGAAGGACAACGTGCTTCTGAAGTTGAGGGGTGTAAAAAAAGACTCTCAACAAGATGGATGGACACAGGGGCTGCCCCCAGGGGCTCCTTGCGAGGACGGGTTTCTTTCATTCATTCATTCATTCATTCATTCATTCATTCATTCATACAGAGGGTCCTGATGAATCAGAACAGACTGGATGATGTTTCACGACAGTTGAGTCTTCGGCTCACGTACTTTGGATGTGAGATGTTTCCAGGAGAGAGCAGTCCCTGGAGAAAGACACCGTGCCTGGTGAAGTCAATGAGGAAGAAGACCCTCAAGGAGGTGGATTGACATGGTGTCTCCAACAGTGGCTCCATGAGGATGGCGCAGGACCAGGCCGTGTTTCCTGGGCTGGATGGCACCCAACAACAACAACAGCCCACATGGAAGGCTGTAGCTTTCCATCTTCATCAGTGAGCGCTTCACCCTCCTCGTTTTCAGCAAGCACCATGGTTTCTGCTGCATTTCATCGCTGTTCCAGGTCCTCCTCCAATCCCCACGCTGCATTCTGTATCTAGTCCACGTTCTCGGATTATTTTATCCACACAGAGATTTAATTAAGCACAAAAACTCTAAACTCACTGCCATTGAGTAATACTGACTCACAACGACCCACCATGGATTTTCTGAGACTGTAGCGGGAGTAGAAAGCCCGGGGTTTCTCTGTAGAGCTGCTGGTGGTTTCAAACCGCCGACCATGCGGATCACAGCCCAGCGTGTCACCACTACACTGCAGGATCATGAAAGGACATCACCCTGGCACATCACTGCGCTGATTTAAAGTCACACAGCATTCTCTTGCTCTATCTTGTTCTGTGTACAGATTCCACGGGAGCACAAGCAAGGGCCCACAATTCACATGCTTCTCAAGGTTAACTGTAATCTGTTGTGATCCACACGTCGAATGCTTCTCAATAAATGGTAAGATCCATCTTTCCTTTAATCTGTCCTTTCAGCCAAGATCCACTTTACACTGGCAATGATCTCCCTCACATCCTTCTCTACATATGCATTCAGCTTCTCCAAAGTGCCTATGGACTGTCAAAACCATTCTTAGCTTCTGACAAATTTAGCTTTTGTGCAATATTAATGGCACAGCTTGATA
The DNA here is from genome assembly GCF_050624435.1 of Tenrec ecaudatus. NCBI lineage: Eukaryota > Metazoa > Chordata > Mammalia > Afrosoricida > Tenrecidae > Tenrec > Tenrec ecaudatus. The sequence goes on from NC_134535.1 coordinate 2,799,750, forward strand.
ATGTCCACGTCCTGCAGGCTCCCTTTCTTTGAAGTGGGAACACCTGGCAACAACCCTCCCATCGGTTGGCCAGGCAGCTGCCCTCCAAGTGTGGGCACAGAGCAGTGAGTCTTCCAGCGCTCCATCCGCTTGCCGAAACCTCATCGGCATGTTGCCAGTTCCTCTAGAGATTTGCTTTTCCTTTGTGTCTCCAGTGAAACTTGGACTCCTTTTCTCAATACCTTGCTCTCACTCGGATGCTGCTTCCTTAATTGGTTGCACGTCAATCAAAGATTTGGGGTAGTGCGACTCTATGTATTTTCACACCCTTCGATATTTCCTGCGTCTTTCAGTCTTTTGGTCCACAAGATTCTTCTGCATACTGCAACTCATGGCTTAAAGTTTCCTCAACTTATTTCACCTTGGCAAATTCCATACTCTCTTCCTTTGGGGTGTTCTATCTTTAAAAGGTTCACACATTTTTGGGGAATATTTCAGAAAGACACATTGTCTTCTTAAGTGGTCATTCAAGACTTTGTTTCAGCTCATCAACTTCATCATTTTTCCAGACACTTTATAAAGCTTCTCTTTATTCAAGAACAAATGTCGGAGTCTCTCAGGACATCCATTTCTACCTTCTCCTTCTAGCCTGTCATTCAAATGGCCTTCTGCTTTCATCACCTATGCCGCGCTTGATGTCATCTCACACTAATCTGGTGATCGGTATAAAACACAGCGAATCTTTCTGGAGAAGGGCTCCAAATGCAGGGGAGATATCCTCAGGGCTATACTTTGTCTCCCGTGGGCTTGTTTGAATTTTCTTCAGCTCCAACTTGGATGTGCATATGAGCAATTGATGGTCTGCTCCACAGTGCACTCCTAGTCTTGTTCTGACAGATGGTAGACAACATCTCCCTTGTCGTTTTCAACATAAGTAGTCTGTTAGAGATTGCGTATCCCATTAACATACAAGGGCCACTTACATGATGGCTGTTTATGTTGTTAGTAAAAGATGTGTGCAAGGTGAGGGCTCTTTGTCGTGCTGCATCCTGTCATGTGATCTCCATTTCTGTCACCAAGGCCACATTTCACAACTACTGCTCCTTCTTTGTTTCAGGCTTTTTTATTCCAGAGCATTCAGAATGCCCGCTCATGATCAAGACAGCCTGTGCACATGTTTGATCAATGTTATGCGGCAGATGTCAGTAAATGTCTTTGGTATTCACAGATGTTCCACACACTTGAATAACAGTCTCATTCACTGGTCTTCCTGATAGGTGGGGGTCGTGTTGTACTTCAGGACAGCTCTTGAAGACTTTGGACTTGGATGGGATGCCGTTTCTCTTCGATGTGTCCTGCCCAGCACAATATAGCGGACATGTGTCTGATTCCAAAAGGCCGATGCCAATCCAATGCAGCTCGCTCATGCCAGCGTGCCCATCTTCAAGTCTTCACAACTTCCCTGTCTCCTAGAGTCATACTGTGTATGTTCCAGTGACTGGTGGATGCCTGCTGTGTGTCACCCCATCCTCAAGTGGAGGTCCGGAAGACTTGGTTGCACCCACATCTGGATAGTCAGCTCTCCTTGGAGGAAGCTGCTCGGCCGCCATTGTATTTTTGATCTGAGAGGCTCAACTTCAGGCGCTGTATTATAAAATGCCTCACTGCTGTCTATGGGGTTTTCATTCCCTATGGTCATATCAGAAGTAGCTTGTATGCGTTTAGAAGCTCTGGTGAAACCGGGTCACTTTGGGTGACTCCACTGTTTGAGGTACTGGAGGGCCTAGCTTCCAGCATGTCAGCCACCCTCAAGTAACACAGGATGGCACTCTGACAGCCAAGTGGTGGCCCATAGCAACCCCAGCCTCAGCCGCCCTGTGGAGCAGTCCTCTTAGATCATATGGGTCACCATGGGTCAGAACTCACCGAATGCCACCCAACGATGCCAACCACAGAATGAGTCAAATGGTGCTCCAGGGAGACCGTCATCTCATCAAATGGCCCGATTGTCCATGCATTTCAGATGTCCTTCCTGAAAGGCAGGAGGAGCTAGCACCGATTAACATCAGCTGATGTGGACAGACGGGCATCGGCCATAAAGGGCCCCTTTTTGAGATGACAGGCAGTGCTGAGCCTCCCATTGCCAGAATCCAGCAAGACAGGAAGAAGCAGAGATGGGACCCCAGCTGGGCACCATAGCCCTCACTACTGACACAGGCTGATTTTCTCCTTGGCTATGTGCCATGTGAGTGTGGTACACGAGCATCCACTGAACAAGCTGGCTTCTAATGAGGACTGACATGCAGTGACCTTCAACGAGTTCTTACTGCACGAGCGAGCAAGCGAGCGAGCGAGTGCATGGGCGAGAAGAGGGAGCGAGCAGCTTTCAGGGGAGTCAGCAGGTATCAAGCTGCACCCCAGCCTTTCGCAAGGACCAGCCCTGCCAACTTCACCGGTGCTGAGTTCTTGGGTTTTCTTTTTCTTTCTTTCTTTTTTAACTGTTGAAAGTACATGCAGCAAAAGACACCCTGACGCAAGGATTTCTGCAGGTAAATTCCATGACATGGAGGATGTCTTCAGCGTGCCCCACCATCCTCATGGCTTTCCCCAAACCATCCCCCAGCAACCCCCCACCCCCCATCCCCAGTAGCATGAACTCATGCCCCCAAGACTCCCTAGCTCGCCTTCAGAGCTGCTGCTGTCACGGCGATCCTCCCAAAGCCAGATCTTTAAAAGCCCACGTGGCTGCAGGCAGGCCTGCTTCACTGAATGCAAACAAGGGAGGACAGTGCTGGGTTGAAAGGAGACTGTAGGCACAGTTTGGGTTTAAAGGTGAGGGATGGTCTGAGGGCAGGGATCTCAGGGATTCGTCCATCCTCTGTGATGCCACCAAGTCTGGGCTCCATGGGGATTTGGAATCCAGTTCCCCTTTGTTCCCTGCTGCCATCAGGGTCCCTTCATGGAATCTTGGATCAAAATGTCCAGTTGCGGGAGCAGCCGGGCACTGACCTGCTCTGGTCTCCAGGCAAAGGAAACACTAGCCCTGGGAGGCAATAGTTTCATGTGCAATTGCCATCAAGAGGGCACAAAGTCACAGTGACCCCCACCATCAGGTGGGTGACAAGTCACAGTGAGCCCCCGGTAGAGCAGAACAACAGAACCCAACAATGGCAGGTCCTGGGCCAATCCAGGGTCCTCTTTTTCCATCATCGATTGTATCAGATGAAGGTACATTACTTCTGGTGGTCTTCTTCCCAGTTTCTTTTCACAGGCTCCTGAAATGACACCCTGTGTACCGGCTCCCTATGTACTGGCTCTCTATCTTCTGTCTCCTGTGTACCACCTCCCTGTGTACCAGCTCCCTGTGTACTGGCTCTCTATCTTCTGTCTCCTGTGTACCACCTCCCTGTGTACCAGCTCCCTGTGTACTGGCTCCCTGTGTACTGGCTCCTTGTGTACTGGCTCCTTGTGTACTGGCTCCCTGTGTACCAGCTCCCTGTGTACTGGCTCCTGTGTACCAGCTCCCTGTGTACTGGCTCCTGTGTACCAGCTCCCTGTGTACCGGCTCCCTGTGTACCGGCTCTCTGTGTGCTGGCTCCCTGTGTACTGGATCCTGTGTACCGGCTCCCTGTGTACACATGTTGCTGTTTGTTGATCAGTGGCCCAGGGAAGGTTACGCCTCACCTCTTGCAGCCCGATGTACATCAGAAGGAAACAAACATCCTGGGCCTTGTGCGATCCTCATGATCATTCTCATTGGAGTGTCCTGTGGCAGCCACCACAGTATCCATCTGTCGTGAGTGGTCATCCGTCCACCCTGACTCAAAGTGGTCCTTGAAGGACAAGGCTGAATGCTGTCTTATCCCACAACACCATCACCAGGTTTGGTCTACTCAGTCTGTGTTTGTCCTGAATGCCTTCTAGCCTTGGGGCCCTGCTCCCGGCACTGCATCAGACCCTGTTCTGTTTGATCCACAAGGTTTCTGGTGGCTGATTTTCAGAAGTAGGTCACCTTTCTGCCTCATCTCTCTTAATCTGGACATTCCTTTAAAACCTGGCCACTGCAAAGGACTCTGTAGGCACCCCAGAGGGACACATTGGCAGACCAGTGGTGGGCTCAGGGCAGTGGGTTAGAGTGGCCAGCACTGGACTCCCTGTGGGGCTGTGCCCTCTGGATGGAGTCTGGTGACGAGGAGCTGGTTCAGCCAGGACATAGCCTTGGCCTTCGGGCAGAGGACTAGAGTCTGGCCTGGGGAAGAGGAAGGGCAAGGATGGAAGAAAGCTAAGTTTGGTGAAGATGGAATCATCTCGTTCATGCTGAAAACACAGCTTACAGACTCCTAACTGGGAGTGAGTGGAGAATGGGGAAGCCAGGACACAGTGGAGACCGGGGGCAGGGGTGAAGGGGAGTGTGCTTCCCTAAGAAAAGGTGGCATAACTGGCAAGGATTAGAAGCTCTTTGTATGAGGACCGAGCCAGGAGCTCGGCCGGCAGGACAAAGGCAGCTAGCTGCCATCCATGGGACTTTCACTCATTCTGGACAAACCAGCTCCCACCCAGCAGGCACCCACGTGGGGCGCCAGGCTGCCAGGTGAGATATGACCATCCAGGGAGGAGATCTCTCAGTTATCTGGGGTGATGGCAGGCACCTCTTTAAGCTCAGAGGCAGGGACGGCAGTGGGTGGAGAGGCCCTGGCTAGAGCTGGAGAGAGGAAGCAGGAAGGTGAGGGACAGAGCTCTGGTTCATAGGGCCTGGTCCTCTCTCCTCGGCTGGGGCCGTCTTGAAGCCTAGTTTGAGTAGGCAAGAGCCTGTCCAGAGAGTCAGACCTGAGATTCCCTGCAGTAAGCAGTGAGAGTCACCTGGAGCTGGGGGCTCACGGAGAGTTGGGTCAAGCTCAACACAGTCCCCAGGTCGGAGAGTGATGTAGAAGCTACCTCTGAACCGGCCCCTGCTCCCCCAGGGTTATGCTGGGGCTTGTTCCTTGCAGGGTGGGGAGAAGGAGAGGAGGCTGCAGATCCAGAGGCAGAGGGGACATCTGGTCAGAGGGTCCTGACCTTGTTTCCTGGAGCTTTGCCCAGGCTGAGGGCTACAGAGGGGTCTCTGAGTCCTGCCCCCTTATCTCCTGGGCCCTACAACTTCCTGCCCAGGTGAGGACGTTATTAGGGTCGATGCCACTGCTGTACCTCTGGACCTTGAGGTCACCTGAGCCTCTGTGTGCAGCCACAGTCACCTGGCGGTCCTGCCCTTGCACCCACCACATTCTGGAAGAATATGGTGTTTCTCCAAAGTCTTTTGCTCCCACAGGCACCTCTGAGTTGGAAGGCAGGGCATGCTTATCTTGGAGCAGTGACTAGAGGGTACGGCTGCTAACTGAAAGGTTGTCAGTTCAAATCCACCAGCAGCTCCTTGGGAAAACCATGAGGCAATTGGCTTCTGCCGAGATCAACAGCCTGGGAAAGTGCCCGGGAGCCTCCTCGGAACCATGGGACTCAGTGGAGCAGAAACCATTGATGGCGGTGGTCTTCGCTTTGGGGTTTTTCAGCTCTTTCTAATGCCCCCTCACTGTCTTAGAGAAAGGACCCATCTGCTCTCCTTGGCCCCTAGGGTGTTTCAGAATAATGCATTTATTGAGGCCAAGGGCCATTCTGCTACCCACCAACAACAGGCTTTGGAGGATCAGATAGCCATGGTTTCCTGCTGTGAGGGTCCTTGGGGGTGGGGGGTTCAGCCTGCCAACCTGCTGCCTAAGTGGTGGGATACCCAGCCGTTGTTAAGACCAGGACTTCTCACTTGTCCATACAGCCCCTGGCTTTCCTAGAAACAGTGATGAGACCGAGAGTCCCAATACGACATTGGCTCAATGTGGTGGTTTCTCACTCGATTGCTCAACACTCCAGGTGTCCGGGGAACCCTACGTGTGTCATATCCACGAGGGAAAATGCATCTGTCCATTATAAGTGGACCCTGACCCGCCCACTGCAGCGGTTCCCCTCAACGTCCGTCTCCGTGCATCTGAGGTCAGCGGGGCCACTGCTGCCTGCAAAGTGGTGGTTTTGCAGTTCTGTCACTCTATTCCAATTTCTAAGGCGATATGGTTTGCTAAAGAACGTCTCAACCATTCATTTTTTTTTTAAAAAAAAACTCATTTTATTGGGAGCTCATACAACTCTTATTGCAATCGTACATCCTCCGTTGTGTAAGCACATTTGTACATTTGTTGCCATCATCATTTTCTTTCTCTTTTTTTTTTGCCATCATCATTTTCAAAACATTTTCCTGCTACTTGAGCTCTTGGTATCAGCTCCTCATTTCCCTCCTCCCTCCTTCACCCTCCCTCCCTCATGAATCCTTGGTAATTTATAAATTATTATTATTTTTTCATGTCTTACACTCTCTGATGTCTCCCTTTACCCACTTTTCTGTTGTCCATCTCTCAGAGAGGGGGTTATATGTAAATCATTGTGATCAGTTTCCCCAATCTCCCCTACCTTCTCCTTACCCTCCTGGTATGGCTACTCTTAATATTAGTCCTGAGGGGTTTATCTGTCCCGAATTCCCTGTGTTTCCAGCTCTTATCTGTACCAGTGTACATGCTCTGGTCTAGCTGGATTTGTGAGGTAGAATTGGTATCATGATAGTGGGGGTGGGGTGGGGAGGAAGCATTAGAGAACTGGAGGAATGTTATATGTTTCATCGGTGCTAAAATGCACCTGACTGGCTCAGTCTCCTCCCTGTGGCCCTTCTGTAAGGGGATGTCCACCTGCCTACAGATGGGCTTTGGGTCTCCACTCTGCATTCCCCCTCACTCACAATGATATGATTTTTTGTCTTTGATGCCTGATACCTAATCCTTTTGACACCTTGTGATCACACAGGCTGGTAGGCTTCTTCAATGTGGGATTTGTTGCTTCTCAGCTAGATGGCCCCTTGTTTATCTTCAAGCATTTAAGGCCCCAGATGCTATATCTTTTGATAGCCTGTCACCATCAGCTTTCTTCACCACATTTGCTTAAGCACCAGCTTGGTCTTCAGCGATGGTGTCAGGAAGGTGACCATCATGGAATGCCAGGTTAATAGAGCAGTGTTCTTGCATTGAGGGAGTACTTGAGTAGAGACCCAATGTCCATCTGCTACCTTAATACTAAACCTATAAATATATGCACACAGATCTATCATCATATATAAATATATGCACATAGGTACATGTCTGTAATTTTTCTTGGTCTTGTGTGTCATCCAGCTAGTTCTGATGCTCCGTGCTCCAAAAGATAGAGTATAACTGCCCCATAGGGTTTCTCAGCTGTGGTCTTTATTGGCCACCAGGTCTTTCCTCCCATGGCCCCCCAGGCGGCTTAGAACTTCCAACCTTTTGGTTACCAACCCATCTAACCATTGTGCCACTGAGGTTCCTTGTTGTCAGTGGACTTCAGATCTGTCCCAAATGACAGCATTCGTTTGCACGAGTGAGACATTGACGGGTGGCACGACAACCTAGGGTGCCCTGCCTCAGCTCCAATGCAGGTTCAGAAATACTATTTCTTGTGACCTTGTTGTTTGGGCTGAGCTGAAGCAGGTCAGGGTCCCGCTTCCCTGCATGTCCCCGGAAGTCAGCAGCTGCCCCCCTGAAATGAGGAGACCAAAAAACAATGCCTGCAGTGCCCGACTCCTTGAGAACCAGTCGGCCTGCCGGCCAGAGCTGGCAGACTACATCCTGGGCCATAAACCTTGCTGCTGCTGCAGCACACACACCCCTCTCCCCACTTTCCTTTAAGAACCCAGACCCCAGACAGAGCCCACCATTCCTCTGGGCTACTTGCTAGACCATGGGGCTTCGTCCAGGATCTCCCCCCACCCAATAAAGCTGTTTCTGTTTCTGCTCTCCCTTTGTCCTCTCAGTTATCTTTGTCCGTCTCCCTGTGCCTCAGTTTACCTCTCACTTGTCTCCCATTTTTCTAATCTTCCTCGGAGTAGCCAGCTTCCTGCCCGGTCCCACCATTTTCTCTGTGCTGCTAGTGGCTCTCGAGCGGGCTGCATCTCAGGTCAACTGTGTACAGCAGGGGTCACTGCCAGATCCTGTACCATGCTCCCGATCGTCCATATATTACCATCCACTGTTGTCCATTATTGTGGCCATTTTGTCTGTCCAACTGGAAAGAGCTCTCTTTCGCTCTCTCTCTCTCTCACTCTCTTTCTTGCTGGCCCTCCGTTATAGCCCCCATGATGTCCCTCTCTACATAATGGCTCTCCCTGATGGCAGGTTCTGAGCAAGTGGCCTGACTTCCCACCATCGAGTCTGTGCCCACGCATGGCGAGACTGTAGGACAGAGCAGAGCGGCCCCTGTGGGGTTCCAATGCTGCAACTCTTTAAGGGATTGAAAAGTTCCATTTTTCTCCCATGGATCGGCTGGTGGCTTTGAACTGCTGACCTTGCACTTGGCACCTGGACTCACAGTCACTACACCACCAGGGTTCCTCGAGTGGCCTGAAGACTGAACACTATTCTGAGATCCATAGCGCTTTCTTTGGCTCGTGTTGGCCTCTGTTGCCAGCCTGTCTTCGTCTGGAGCTCCTGTGGCGAGGTGTCCACCATGAGTGATTCTGCTGGAAGTGGAAGGAAAGGTGGCTTAGCACCCAACATCGACGCAAGAAGCAAGCATGCATGACACCCAGAGGCATGACCGGCACTCACTTACCTGCCTCCCACATGTCTTCCTTGTCTAGGGGCGCTCTGGCAGAATGCCACAACTTTAACAAACAGAGTTTGATCTCCATGGTTTGGGATGATGAAAATCTGAACTCAGGGCTCAGTCCTGTACTGTCCCTCTGTCAGCTCTGGGCAGAGGTCCCTGTCCTTCAGTTTCTTGTTGATCTTGATCTCTGGTCACTTGCTTGTTTGCTTAATCCCGTTGATATCCCCAAAGGGATCACCTTGAGACACAGCCCATTTTAATCCTGTCACATTAACATCGCAAGGGAAACTCATTTCCTCAGGAATACACAAACCATAATTTGGGGAGGTGGGGGCTTGTCACAATTCAATCCATGCCCCCTGAAATGCACTTTGTACAGAAAAGGCCATGGTATCAAACCTTTGAAAAGCAGAACCTGTGTAAGGTAGAAACCTATCAGAGAAGAACACAAAGATTTCCCCCCAAACATGGGACAGAACTGTGCTGAGACCGCCGCTCGCTCTCCAGCAACATCCAAAGGCCGGGCAGTGTCGCCCAGTTCTGGTACTCACAAGTCCCATTGTATGGATATTGATTCTCCCTTCCCCTCCTCCAGCCTCCAGAAGGCAGAGTTGTTGCCTGAGCAACGTCCCATCGCGGCTGAGCTATATTTTGTCTTTGAGCGTCATTAGGAATGTGTTTCAATCAATACCAGTCATATTCCTTCGGTGCTCCAATAATCTCATGTGTCCCCGTGTCCTTGTGACACAATTACAAGCCTCTTTGGTCAAGCATATTTTCTTGTCTTGTCCGGCTCTCGTCTCCACCGTGATGGTCAGTGTGTATGTGCCCACAGAGATGGGCCACAGTGTCCAGCTGTTGGGTGGAGATCTTGCTGTGAAGTCATTTGCATATGACTAACTGGACAGAAAAGCAGCCCCTAAGCCTTAGGGCCCAGGGCAAGGTGAAGGCCCTCAGAATCCAGCAGAGGTTTCACAAGAGAAGAAACCGTCTGCTCGCTGTAAACAGACTTCCTGATGGAATTTTCAGCCTATCACTGCCTGGCCTACCACTGTGGGGAAACAGGAGTGCAGGACTCCCTTGGCGGTCATTTGACGTGCAGATGTTAGACTTGCCAGGCTCCACAATCTGGTAAGCCAATAGCTGATACAAACGTCTGCCCATCTCCAGTGTCTTGTCAGTTGGTACAGTGGCTACAGCATCAGGCTGCTAACTGAAAGTTCATCCTTTCTTGGCAGAGAAAGGTGGGGCTGTCTTCCTCCTGATTGGAAGCTACAGGACAATCCTGCTCTGTTCCAGGAGGCCATTCGGACTCAGCACTGACTCAATGGCAAAGGGTGGATGTCCCTCCATGCCTCCAGGCCTCCATCCAGCCAGTCGTTATCTACCTGCATACCTACCTCTCTGTCTCTAGGGAGCCTTGGTGGAGTAGGGGGCTAATGTTTGCTAATCAGAAAGTCAGCAAGTTAAACCCACAGCCACTACCCCAAAGAAGGACAAGGCCACCTGCTCCAAGGAAAGGTGGATAGCCTCAGAAACTATCCTGGAAGGACATTTCATGCAACGTTTACCACTACTATCACTCAGAACTGACGCCATGGCACTGGATTTAATTTAGTGTCCTATCTATCTATCTATCTATCTATCCATCTATAATCTATTATCTGTATATCTATCTATCTATCTATCTATCATCTATCCATCTATCTATCCCTATCTATAATCTATTTTTTCTATATCTATCTATCTATCTATCTATCTATCTATCTATCTATCTATCATCTATCTATCTATCATCTATCTAGCTATCCATCTACCTATCTAGCTAGCTATCTAAACATCTATCTATTCTTTTCCTCTGAAGAACTCCAAGGGAGCCATTTTTATGAAACGTCCTAATTCCTTTCAGAGGAAATGTGTTCCATAGAACACAATTCCAGTGCAGGTGTGTGCATTACCCTGGGTTGTAATTGCTTCCAATTGCTTTTTGTGGACCAAGCTAGAAAATACAATTAATAACATGTTTTCTAAAGAGAAACGAATCACGAATGGATTCTGATAGCTCCCATTCGGTTCCAGGGTTCCCTCCTCAGCTGCTTTGGCATCACCCGGAGCCACCTCATTCCTATTATGCTAGAAATCTCAGTTCCAATGATATTAACATAAATGGTTTTGTATCAGCTAGATCTGCATATGACAGGCCCAGAATAGCAATGTTCTTCTTCCTGCTGCTCTGGTGCTGAGCACACTTTGGTGGTCCTGTGCCTGTTTCCCACCAGGGACGCTTGGGCCAAATACTGAATTTAAAGTTGGCAGTAATAATTCTGTTTACTCTGTGTATGTGCAGCTAATGGGAAATCCAACCCATTTCAGGTTGCTTTCCAAGTTTCAGTTTCATTTTGGTTTTTATTTAATCTCCAAGAATTATCCCAAACTTTCATCGTCTCGCATTCCAGTCTGTCCAATCTATCAAACCAGGTGTCTCCAGGGCAGTTTCTCTCCCTTCTCCCATGCTCCCTCAATACCCTTTTGCCATCAACATGTACCGTGTATATTTGAGTATAAGCTGGCCTGAATATCAGCCCAGGCACCTAATTTTACCACAAAGACTGCCTTAAAATATGTGCTGAAAAACTCGACTTATACATGAGTATATGTGGTAGGCATTTGAACACAATTTCAATTTATCATTCCATCTCTAGTCTTCTTCCATTTCCATTGGCCCAGCTCATAGGTCTAGGGCATTGCCGTGTGCTTGTGTGTTTATTGCCATTGGAGCACCCAGGCTCTCACTCCCAACTAGAACAACAGTGTCTGCACTGGCCGATGCTGGTTCTGGGCCTCCAGGCTGCTGCCCATGCTCAAGCGCAGATGGCTTTGACCCCATCGTCATGGTTGGCTCAGGCAGCATTCCGTGGGTAGGAAGAGTGGGGGTGGGGCGTCATGGGTAGCACTCCTGTTGGCAGGACAGGTGGGATGGGCTGTGGAGCCAAGAGGCTCACTGGGGGGGTTCACTTCATAAGCTGTCCTCCCATGCCCATCATGTACCCAGTGAGGACCCCCAGATTGCCCTAGTGAAGAGTGGCAACAGAGAGGTGGGTGTCACCTAGGTGTCCTGAGATGCCTCCCTTGCAAACACACATCCAAACAGCCCAACAATGGCCCATGTCCAGGGAGCAATGGCCCAGGGCTCTGCTGACCTGAAATCATTGCTTCTCTGTTTGTTCTGGGGAGCCCATGCAAAAGAGCTAGTTTTCATGCAGGTGATTTTCAAAACCAAAGAGTAAAGAGAAGAGAGAGCCTGATTGCCTTGAAGTGGGTTCTGACTCAGAGTCAAGTTGTACTCCTCGGCATTTTCAGGGGCTCCTGTTTTTGAGAAGTTTATCCTGCAGCCTTCAGTGGGACTTGAACCTCCAACCTTCCACTTGGCACCCAAGGAGATTAAGTTAAACATTTTCATCACTTGGGGAGTCCATGTGAAGAAGATGAAGAACACCCAAGGAGACGGACTGAAATAAGGAGATGGACTGACACAGTATCTGCAATAATGGGTTCAATGATAAGAACTGTGAGGACGCACAGGACCAGGAAGCATTGCCTTGTGTTGTGCATGAGTTCGCTCTAAGTTGAACTTGATGCACATCACCCAAGAGCATCAACAGTGACTTAAGGGCTTGTCTCTAACTGAAAGAGAGTGGTCTGCAACGAATCAGCTGCTCCAATTTTAACAGATGAGGCCATCTACCCCTGGAAAGATTTAGTCTCCGAAACCCTACATGGCAGTTGTGCTAGGCCCTAGAGCAGCAGTTCTCAACCTGTGGGTCGCGACCCCTTTGGGGGTCAAATGATCCTTCCACAGGGATCGCCCAATTCATAACAGTAACAAAATTAGGGTGATGACGTAGCAATGAAACTAACTTTATGGTTGGGGGTCACCACATGAGGAACTGCTTGAGAGGGTCACGGCATCAAGGTGGAACCACTGCACTAGAGGCTCCTATGAGTTGCGGTAGGCTGAGAACAGCGGATCTATTTACCATAAGAGAATTTAAACAGAGAAATGTGTAAGACAGTCGCTAATTTATTTATTCAAAAAAATCACAATAAGCCCATTACATGTAAACATAACCTATTTTAAAAAAAACTTAAATATGCTTTAAAAAAAGGACTTATAGCGAAAGTAATGTTGTTAATTTTTGTAAATGTCTTTGGTGTCGGTTTAACAGGACAGATGGATGCTTGGAGTTGTGGCTGCATCCACACTGTAGCAATATGTTCTTTTAGTTGAAGTGTATACAGAAAAGTTGGCTTTGTACAGCTCTGTGGTGGGAAAATGAAAAAGGATTTGAACAGTCTTCCTAGATAATTATGGATATTATTTTGATGAGGTCCCAAAGCTAACAAGTGGTAATGTGCTAAAGGTTGGGTGCAAACTAACTTTGTCAATGGTGTTGTGGTATGCTGTTACCTTCAACCCCAAACAGAATAAAACAGCATGCTTTGAGTTGATCTTTTATCCATGCATATTTTAGAACATCACTCACTTGTCATTGGGATGATATTCATTCATTAATTCATTCAATATTCATTCATTAATTCATTTTCAGGAGGGTCTTTTCCTGGGGAAGGACATTATGCTCAGTAAAGTAGATGGTCAGTGAAAAGGAGGAAGGTCCTTAATAAAGTGCTGTGAATGTTAGAATTTATGTCCACTGAACACTCCTGGAGGACCCCTGGTGGGACAGAGGAGCCCTGGTGGCCTAATGGTGACACGTAGGCTGTGAGCTGCATGGCCGGCAGTTCAAATCCACCAGCAGCAATTCGGGAGACTAACTGGGCTTTCTACTTCCTGCACCAGTTCTGCTCTCAGAGCCCCACAGGGCTCGCTGTGAGTCCGTATCGGTGCAACAGCAGTGAGCTTGGTGTGCAGACACTCCTGGCTGCAGGTGGAGCCCAACCTACCAACCAGCCCAACCTTTTGTAGAAGAGAGAGACCCTGAGGAGAACCAAGTTCCCTGTGACCCTTCACCTTCTGCTAAGCTGGATCTGGCATGTGATGCATGTCCCCCTGTTGCATTGCCTGTCGGTCCCAGGAGCCATGGGCATGCACCAGCCTGTGTTTTCCCTGCTCCATCTTCCTACTTCCTGCAGCTCTCACAGCTGCACGTGGCAGAGATATCTCCAGCTTACATCTGCCTCATGGGGAACTAAACATCGCTGCTTTTGCTTTTCCAGGGAGCCCAGCCGAACACCAGTTGGTTGACGGCATGGATGAAACAATGCATTCAAGCCACGCAATCAGGGGGACGATGCATCAGACCAGGCAGTGTTTCCCTGTGTCCTACAAGGAGTTGCCATGAGTCCGAGTTGACTTAAAAGCACCCAAGCACAAGTTTTGTGTGCTTTCTGAGTTTAACAACAAGATGTGCAGAGCTTCCAAATGTTGGCATATTACACTGATGATGGCTGACAGCCATAGCCTGTCATCACCACTGATCTGATCCGGAAAGAAATCACTCCAACCCACCCAGTGCTTCCTCAGGAGACACGGTCAGAGGACTCCCTCTGGAAGGCAGGCAAGGGCATTCTAGGGAGCAGTGCTCTGTCACACGGGGCTCCCATGAGTCCAGGTCAACCTGGCCACAACCAGTTGGGCCATCGTGCTGTAAGATGAGTCCCTAAGTTGGACAATGACTTGGTCAATGAACTTGACAGTGATGTGGGGTGCTGCTGCACCTGGAAGGATCTTTTCATCGTGTTTGGGGTCACTGTGGGTGGAAAGCTGCGAATAACAGAAACCCATCCATTCACGGGGGCCCTGGGATCCAGTAATAATTAGACAACACTCCAGAGAGAAGATTACTGATCGAGTTACCCTGTCCCAATCACAAAGAAACCTCACTGAAAAATGGGCTCTCCAGGGCAGTTCTCTGTGATGTCAGAGACATGTTTGTGTCTGTTTGCAACATCTTGCTCAGCCTGCAGGGTAGCAGTCTGACTAAGTGTATCTCTTTGGACTTTTCCCCACAAGCAGCCTTGGTGGCATTGTGTTACACACATTGGGTTACTAATCAGGAGGTTAGCAGTTCAAAGCCACCAGTCTTTCCTTGGAGGAAATACGAGGCTTTCCAGTCCCGTAGAGAGTTACAGATTCGGGAATCCATGAAGGGGACAGTTCTGCTCTGTTCTACAGCGGTGCCATGAGTCAGAGTGGACTTGATGGAAGTGTGCTTTATTGTTTGGGTTTGTATGTGCTGCTTCCTTTCTCACAGCCAAGATGCCTTTGGTGTAGACCAGAATCGCAGCCACTTACTGAAGCATCCTGGCATGTCCAGTAACCCAACTTGAATGCCAGTAAGCTGGTTCCGGGGCACCCTTCCATCCATGCTCTGTGATGGAAAGCTAAGTAAATGAAAAAGCAATCAGCATCAATATGTAAAGCAGACATATTTGTGGCCATTGGGTCATTGCTGAAAATTAAAAACAAACAAACAAACAAAAACACCCATGCAGCTCCACTATTGCCCTGGGATACTCTCTTGGGCACTCGGTCTGAAATTGGGTGCTAATTAAAGTTGTGTACTAATGTAATCGATGGCAGTCAGCGACCTTGCTGAGTCTCTAAGTGAGAGGGTACTGTCCTCATGACAACGGTTAATTGTAATTGTAGAGTTCAAAGGTAGGGAGACCGGGGCTTTTATTGATAAATTGTCAGATGCCCATGTGCACATTAATCTCCACCAGCCATTGTGCAAGGTGAGATACGCACACAGCCATGGTTGGAATTAAATGCACTTCTTGTCATCTCTGAACCTTGGAGAAGAAAACGGCTTCAGAGAAGTCAATAAGGAGCCGGGAACTTCTTGGCAGTCCTGGATTTCTCGGCCAGCGGAGGCACCGAGCCTACAGGTCTTGCCAGAGGCCTCTGTCCCCCTTCTCCTAGAGAAGAGAGGGGCCAAGAAGTTTCCCCAAGTATTGGAGTTAGGGTATTGGGGGGGGGGTGTCAAACCCACTCCACAGAGTGATCCATCTCTTCCTAACTGAGAGACACTAAAATCAATGCCGAATATTAGCGACTTGTAGGACAGAACAGAATGGCCCCATGAGTTTCTGAGACTGTAGTAATTCATTTTGGATGTAGAAAGCCTGGTCCTTCTCCCAAGGAGCAGCTGATGGTTTCCACCTTCTGGCTTTGCAGCCCAACATGTTACCCGTGACACGACTAGTGTGTCCGTGGATTGAAAGGTGTTCTCTGGAAATACAAATTGTGAGTCCGGACCCCACACTTGTGGTTACAATCCCATTTGGGAATGAGTGTTCTTTGATATGCTGTGGAGGAAGCATTATGCTAGTGAGCTGTCTTAAAGTCAAGCTCCTTTGAGATCTAGAAGTAGGGGAAACCAGCTGAAGGGGGAGAGACATGCTTCCTGCCCTCCTGGGAGATCACTAAGGAACCAAGAAATACAAGCTGAAAGGAGACCAGGACTTTTCACCTTCCCCCAGAGCACAGAGATGGCTTTCTGTGGGCACCCAGGTGGTGAGTCTGCATGGTGCCCCTCAGCCCTGGCACATAACCTGGCTGCCTCGACCTTCCTTTCCTCCCTGCACCGAGACATCCGTGTGGAGGACAAGGTCTCCAGGCAGAGGACTTCAACGGGGCATCAAGGTGGCCTGGGGAAGGGATGCCTACTCCAGGGACAGGATAATGCTTTGGGGGGTTAGGGGAGCACTGGCAGACCTGGACTGAGATGAACTTAGTACCCTTTGAGACATCATGGTTTGAGTCACAGTTTCTTGAGCTATAAAATGGGCACAATAGTGTCCAAAATTCTCCCAAAGAGATTTGTGTGCATGGGGTTGCCATCCACATTGGCAGGGGGAAAGAGAGCACACAACGCCCATGAGTGTTCTGAGTGAAGTTGTGGTGGGTGGGCCTATGGTTTCAGTATGGGGTCTATTGGAGAGTTACGTTTTGCATGTCAGAATGACCCTGGCCATTAATCCCTTTGACCCTGCTAACCTGTGATGATTAGAGTCTAAGTCAACTAGCTACTCCTAGGTGAGGGCAGGTGTGGAGCCCAACCTATCAATCAAGGTTCAGCCTGAGGACCCCTCCTTGTGTGTGTGACCTTTTGTGTAACAGTGAGACCGTGGGTAGAGCTGAGATCTGTCTGGCCCATGGCCTTCAAGTGGGGCTGGATCTTGTGTCTGGTTTGCTGTGTAGCCTGCCAATCTCAGGAGCCATCAGTGGACTGCCCACCTTGGATTCATCAATACACCTTGGATCAATTCACTCTGCATCGCTGAGTTTGCTTCCATGGCTAGAGGAGTCAGGAGAAATGACCCTTGGATGACACTGAAATTACCTATGTCTACAAGTGTGCAAGTCATTTCTCGATACCAATCTTTTTCTACTTACAAACACATGGAAGGTTCTCTGATTTTGCTCCTCTGGAGAACCCGACCTAACACACAGGCCAGGGGCTTACAGATCGGTCCCAAGACTGGCCCATGGCAACCTGATATCCTTCCTTTGCAACAAGTGAGATTACCAGGCCTTGGTTCCAACGCACCCTGAATGGACTTGATCCTTCTACCTGTCCTTCTACTTCACCAAGCTTGATGTCCTTCTCCAGGGACTGGCCTCTCCTGCGGCAAAGTATGTGAGACGAAGTCTTTCCGTCCTTACTTTGAAGGGGCACTCTAGGACCACTTCTCCCAAGACAGATCTGTTTGTCCTTCCTGCAGTCTGTGGTCCATGTTCTTCCTCAGCGCCGCAGTTCCGATGCTCCCATTCTTCTGTGGTCTTCTATATTCAATGTCCTACTTCCATATGTGTATGAAACAAGCGAAAATATTTCCAATTGCATGTGTGTGTAAGCTTATTTTTATCATTCAGCTCTTAAGAAGCCGCTTGGCTTACATGGATCCTATTTTATATTGCTTCTGGGTTTTGTTGTTGTTTGATGATCAATGGGTGAGACTGTCAAATCTTTGTAATTAGAGGCCCTTGCCATTGAAAGACAACAGTGGGTCTTCTTTTGCTTTTAAAACTCATTTTATTGGGGCCTCTTGCAGCTCTTAGCACAAGCCATCCATCCATCCATCGTGTCAAGCACATCTGTGCATTTGTTGCCGTCATCATTCTCAAAACATTTTCTTTCTACTTGAGCCCTTAGTGTCAGCTCATCCTTCTCCCTACTCCCTCCCTCATGAACCTTTGATAATTTATAAATCATTATGTTTTTCAAATCTTACACTGACCGCTCTCTCCCTTGTGATGGGTTGAGTGTTGTCCAGCTGATTTCCAATTCACAGTGACCCGTGTGCCAGAATAAGACTGCCCCACAACTCTCTTGCTCATTGCTTTAACTTTTTATTGGGATTTGGGTGGACATTCTCATGGAAAGTTGGTTTTCAGTTCAACAATTCATACATTCTCTTTATTGCCTTTGATTGGAGTCCATGTAACAGGTGGCATTCCACTTCCTCGCTGTAGCTCCTGCTTCCATGTGTCCTTTTGCCTTGGGCTTTCCTACCTCTGGAGCTCGATCTCTGGGCTAATCCTGCCCGTTTGCTCACATGGTTGGTTATGCTAAGAACTAAGCACTCTGTCTTGCTATTGCTTACCTTGTGAACCTGTCTGTGGTTTGGCTGAAAGCTGAGCCACCAGAGTGAGTTCAGATCCATGCTTGAAGGGTGTCTAATGGCCCTTCTCTAGGGAGTCCCATTTGTCTCTAAATTACCGATTAGCCTAGTCTTTTCTCTTTTTTGTTCTCTTTTTAAATGAGTTTGAGTATGGCTTCACATTTTTCTCTCAATGTGTTGAGTGATGCTGGGTATCATCTAAGTCTTCCGGTCTCAAATTCATAGAGGTGGGGCTTCCATGGTCCAGTAGTCCTTTGAGCTAGCTGCTTCTCGGCATCATTGACTGTTTTCTGCTCTGCATGGGGAGAGACAAGTCGTTGTCGTTTAGGAAATGAACCTGTTTCAGAAACCAGTTCTAAGTGGTTCTTGGTGCTGGTAGATTCAGCAGCACGGACTTGTGTCGAGAGTTCAGTTCTCACAGGTTAGATTGACTCCCTCGCAGAGCTGCCCCAGTCAATGCCCATGCTGACATCTGCGCCGTGGATCTGAAAGCAAGCAAGTAGGACAATGATTGCCAAGAGAAGGACACCGACCATGAGGTGCTCCTGCCCTGTCCTTCGGCGTTACCCACTTAGCATTTTTATTTGCATTTTAAGTGGAAATCACTGAAACAGAAAGGAAAGTGCACAACGCAGTGTTTGGCTTGGTGCGCACAAATTCGCACGTCGGACACTCCATTGAGTCCAAATGTCTTTGAAATGAAAACATCTTCTTTTTGAGTTGTTCCTGGTCGAAGCGCAAAGGACTGGATCACGTTCGTTACATGGTTCTCGCCGATAGTCATTTCTGAAGGTGGCGGGTGGGAGGACACGGTGGCTCTGACCACAGCGTGTGAACTGCGTCCAGGGAGGGAGCTCTCCCCTAGGGTCAGGTTGCGGGTGGGGTCGGGGAGTTACTGCCATCTGGAATTGTGGATCGGTGCCCTTTCTTTCTTTTAAGATGTAGTACAAAGCTCCTACCGGTGTCTCAAACATGCATGCTCCCAAAAAGAGATGAAAAGCCAACAAGCCTGGGATCAAGGGCATTGGCCTCTGCTCAGAGGTAGGCAGCCCACTGTTCAACGGTGTGTCTCAGCAAGCTGCCCAGGGGCGAGGCGGTCTGAGGGCTGAGTGGGGCACACTCAGACCTGCGGGACTCCCAGTGGTCTCCACCCCAGACCACCGCACCTGCCTGCTCTTTGCAGGGGCTGGACTAAGGCTCCCCGTTCTTGTCGGGTGGCATGCAGGTAGCGCCACCGTGTAGCCACCGGATGTGCAACACCCGCAAACGCAGCTGCCATCTGCTGTGCGCCCGTCATGGCTCTCTTTGAGTGTGTTGGTCAGTCACCGAGCCGCTCCCTCTTGCCGGGGGACTTCTTCTTTGTCACCGATGCGCTAGTCTACCCACCCTGGCCTGCAGTTACGGGGAAATACACGCAGCCCAGTTATCGTGGAAGTGCCGGTCCACTGGGGACATTTGCTGTTCAGGACTAGATGCTCCTGGAAGAGTTTAGAACCTGGAGGAGCTTTGGCTCCGGGGGAAGCCAAGGCCAATGGCACAGCACACGGCCTGCTCCCGCGTCTTCCTCAGGACCGCCGGCACGGCACGGCTATCCTTTGGCCACTGCACCACTGATTCTCATGGATGGCCCCCTCCCACTCTCCCTCCCCACATGAACCCTTCCCGGAAGATGGAACCCCCCCGGGGCAGGTGCAGAGCAAATGCACTGGACCATGTTCTGCTGGATCCAGACAGTTCTCACCACTGCATGTTCATCACCACGCCTTGATAGCCTGTCTCTGTCTGGAAGCTCTGCCGACATCTGTCCACTGGGGGTTCCCATGCTGCAATGAAGCAGGGCTGCAGACAGGTAGATGGACAATAGGTTTGGGAACCATGTATGCAGAAAAAGACAATATGAGCTTTATCTGAACTTCCAAATACGTGTGCCTCCTGGTTTGTTTGGTTAGTGCATCCTGGGAAGGCATAATGTCCCTCAAGCTTAGTTGGCTGACTGTCTGTTTCTCAGGGGGAAGAAACCAGAATCACTCAGCACTCCCTGGGAATGTCATACTTGTGGGTTGTAGCCATTATCCAGAGGGAAAAACATAGGTGTCTGATCCTTCCGGTGGCCTCCAGGGAATGGCGTCAACCCTGGAGAGCGCTGGTGGATGAGGCTCAGGGGTGTCTTCTTTCTTGTGCAGGACACCGCTTCTCAAGCCTGCCATCTGCTCTACAACCACTGGTGCTGGTAGTATTTCAAGGACCCAGCCTGATGTTGGGCTCAAGCAGCCCCGGGAGAGCCACACAGAGGCACGCAGAGAAGGCCAGATGGCTACCTTTGTGTCTTCTTTACGAGGAATGGAGGGTCATCTCTGCCTGAAGGTGATGGAGGAGGCATCTCAGGGGGCAGGCCTAGGAAGGGGATGGCCAAGGGTATCACGTCCCCTTCGTCCTCGGCCAAAATAGGCCCTGAGTGAGCACTGTCTGATTCCCTGAAGCATCCTCACATGTGTAAGAGTGGTCTGATGCCAGGCACCTGGAGGCTGGTGCTCCCAGGCAGGTGAGGACTCAGACAGCCTCTGCTTCCTGGCTTGGGATCTGAAAGACATTCCAGTGTGGGGGCCATCTGCTGGGATTTTGATCATGGGATGATCTCACTGGCAGCTAGAAAAGAAAGGCGGGGGACCAGGACCAGAAACTGGACCCTCTGCTCCTCAGTTCTAGGGAATGACCCCAATGAGCCCCACTGCCATCCTGAGCTCCAGGGGGCCAGAGCCTTGCTTCCCCCAGGCCCCAGCCCTGCCTCCCAGGGCTGCAGGGTGTTCAGACCCATGGGCTGGTGGCCAAGCAGCATACAAGCAGCCAAGTCTCCCAAAACCTCACCGGGGAATGCCTGTAGATGTTCAAGTTCTTTGCCTCCATGCTTAAAAACACACATCTTCTGACCTGAGCCAAGGGAACCATCTCCAGCCGTCCCAGCGGCACCCCCAGATGCTGTGTGCACATGTGGGGCTCATCTAGCTGTGAAAATGAAGCCTGGGGCAACGGTGCTCTGTAAGTCACACTATTCTCAGTGGAAAGCTCATCTGTCGGCTGGTTGACGACAGACTAGGGAAACACAAGTGTGACTGGGCTGATAGACGGTCGTGTGCTGCTGTGCATGGCTGGCTAGGAATTGGGTGCTGCCAAGGCTGGGTGTGGGAGCTGACCCTCGGACTCACCAGAGGACCCCGTTTCTAGCCTGTTTCCTCTTCCTGAAGTTCAGGTCCCAGACTCTTCAGGGGTCAGAGTAATTGGTCTTGTGGCCCCAGCTTGGGGGCCTTCCCTTGTAGCCCTCTCAGCCAGGAACGTCATGATAGTGGATGCAGCGTGGTGGCAGTTCCCATAGGAGGTCACCGGACCCTGTGCCGCTTGCTCATCCACTCATGGCCCACTGGGAAAGAGCCTGGTTGGCTGGCTTGCATCATATAATCATCTCTGGACCACCATCTGATGTGGGGACTGTGCTCCCAGGAGGAGATGGGCAGGGCATGGTCCTCTGCCCTCTGTATTCAAGGGATGCTTCAGGGACTCCCTATCTGACTCTCAGCCTCACCTGCCATCGCCTCCATCTCTCTGCCCATGTATCTTTCAGGGTGTCCCCTGCACCCAGCCCCTTACAACCAAGGGTCTTGGCACACGCTCTCCCTGACTGCTCAGTCGTTCTTCTTGCTCTTGTCAGGTGCCAAAGAGTTTTCTCTCTCTGGAAGGCCCTCACAGATGACAGAAGGAACAGGGCCCAGCCTTCATCCCTCTCAGGGTTGCTGCTAATAGGCTGGAACCTACTGCTGTCCGGGAAGAAGGTTTTTGGGTGATGAAGTTATGAAGGAACTCTGTTCATTACTAGGAGGCTCATCATTTCACACACCCACACATTAGGAGGCCACCTATTCACTTGGAGGGTGGCCAAGCCGAAGCACAGCGCGTCCACCCTTTGAAAGAATGCCCAAAGACCAAGAACGTCTTCAAGGGACATAACCAGCGTGCAGAGCAGAGCTGGTGAGAGTCTGAGCCACTTCCTCCACCAGCCCTGGGTCTACAGCTCCCCTGCTTCTGCAGAAGCGGTGGTTGTTAGTGGCCATGGAGTCTGTCCCCAGGCAGGACCCACTACTCAGTGGAGTGTCAAGACTAAGACAGACTAGAAATGCCCTTCCAAAAATCAGCCAATGAAATCCCTGTGGACAACAACTGTCTCATCCCCAACCAATCTCACCACTGCCTGCTGCGCATGCCTGCCTGGCCGTCTGCTGACCATGCTGGGCTCTGCAGGCTGCCTGCCATGTGGGCACAGGGAGGAGGTGGGCAGATGTTCTCAAGGACATCCCGGCTCTGTGAACTTGGAGAGGGCCAGGGGATAGACACATGCAGGTTTTTACTGGCTTGATACCTCACTGACATAGTGACCTTGGATTTGAACTCCTCCCACCAGAGGCCCTGTGGGTGTCCAAGGAGGTGTCAGGACATTTGAGGAACAAAGGAATGCAAAATATTGGGATTTCCCCAGTGGACTTTCTGATGCCCCTTCTTCATAACCCCAGCAGGCTGTGGGGCCACCTTGGGGATCTAGTGGCAAGGTGGGGCCCAGGGCGGGGCTTCACGTCTGGGCAAGGAAAGCACTCCACACAGGTCAGCCGGGGCATGACAGCCATTTGTAAAAGGGAGGGCTGTCTTGCCTGCCTCGTGGGGGGTGTCTGAGGGTCACAAGGGCTGCACTTGTGAGGGCTTCTTCTCCACGTCAGTCTGCAGCTCTGAGCGCTCATGAGCGGAAGCAGCAGCATGGGGCAGAGTGGACGTGGCGAGTGTCCTTCTGAGACTCCTTAGAGGGGACATTCTCTTATCCAGCTATGCGGCTGCTTCTCGGCGAGACCTCGGAAGAAATTAATTAACCTCTTTGTTCTGCGCTCTTCACTCTGAGATGGGGGTACGGCCCTCATTTGCAAATGTCCTCTTTTTCCACAGAAATCCGGTGAGGCTCTGTGACCCTGTGGTTCTCTAAATCACTCGCTGCCACTGGGAAACTGCAGAGACGGTGTCACCTGCCCGGAGATCCCCAAATGTCAAGGAGAGTCCCTGGGAGTGGGGAGGCGGAGACGGTTCAGCTGGGGCTCAGAGAAGGCTCTTAGTGAACAACCAGGATGCCCCAATCTCTCCCAGGGATGCCTGGTCCCAGCCCTGCACCCAGCCCAGGCCAGCCAAGTCCCAGCCTCAGCAAGTCCATCGCCTGATCCTGGTGGGTCTGCCAGGTGGCCCTTCAGTCCATTGCTGCTACTGTCTCCAGTGGGTGGATCTCAAAGTTCAAGGACAGCGATGTCCAGGGATGATCCCTAATGCCCACCTTCCACGTGACCAGCCTTGGTGAGTGCCAGTTATGTGACCACTGGTCCTCTAGCACACGGGCAGGCACATGGAGCCTGGAGTAGAATGGACCTTCACCCATGAACTTTCTGAAGCCTGTTGGTTTTGGGCTCTGGGACCTCAGACAGAAGTCACGTGGTGAGCCCCCTGAAGGCCTCGCTTTTCTCACCTGAAAAATGGGCACTAGACCAGGGTCCCCCTCATGGGATTGAATACTTCAATGTAAGTTCAGCTAAGAACAAATGTTGGCTGCTGGAGCCCAGGTGGTATAGTGGTCCCGAGATAGGGCTGTGATCCCCATGCTCGGCAGTTCGAGACCACCATCGCTCCTCAAGAGAAATACGGACTTTCTACTCCCATCAACAAAGATGGTTTCAGGAACCCCCGGAGACCCCTGTGAGTCAGCATTGACTCAATGGCAGTGAGTTCTGGATCACTGCTGCTATTGGCACCTGCTGCTGGCATGGAGACAGCATGCATCATGGGATGAGACGCTGCGCAGGCCTGTGCCACCCCTGCCCTCCGTGGGGGAGCTGGGGGTGGGGCACGTTGTGGCAATCCACTCAGTTTCCACTGGCTGGATTTTCACAGGTAAATCGCCAGGCCATTTCCCCCACACAGCAGCTTAGTCTGGACAATCCACGGAACCCTCCCTGGTGTCCCAGCCCCCCCCCCCCCCCCACACACACACACATGCAGTGCAAGTGAACACATAAGAGCACTTGCTGGGGTCCAACCTGCGTGTCCCACATGGAATGAGAGAACTTTACCCCTGACCCGCCAAGGTCTTAATGCTCTGGCCCCGGTGAACCTGCTCCTGATACCGCGATCCCGCTAACAGGGAGCCTGTTCCGTTGCGGGCTGGGCTCAGCTAATCCCAGGTGGGCTATCCCTACCTAGTGGCAGTCTCCTTGTATGACTTCCCCAAACCTTCTACCTTGCTCACCTGATAGATGTCTGTGCACTGCATGTGTGTGATGAGCCTGTGATATGCAGGCATGGCGTTTATGACTGACGGTGGCTGCTGGCCTCACAGGTAGCTGTGTGATCACAGACACTGGTTTTCCCACATCTAGGGCTTAAGCTGGGCAGTGGGTCTCTCCAGGGCCCTTCACCTCTACTCCACTGGCCTTTTCCAACTTTGGTCGCCAGCTTATGCTGGCCCCACCTCCACTCCTGCCATGTCTGTGGGCAGCACTCCCTCATTTTGCATTTTGGAGGGGTCTATGCCACAGACCCACAGGGGCAGCCAGATCTAAAGCCCTCACATCGCAGCGAGGGACATGAACATCGCGTCACCCCCGACTCTTGTAGGCCCTGGTGGCGTGGTCCACTCTGCTGGTCATTTCTCCTCCGATCTGTGGCGCAACCTTCCAGAGTAGTCTTGGGGAGGCAGCGTGCTTGCAATCTAAGCTCATCACTGAGGAGGGAGAGGTAAAAACCAGGCACCTTTGGTCTGTACATGGGAGTCTGTGCCATTAACCCCACCTTCCTGGAAACCCACCCTTCGCACAGTGGGATATGCAGCTTCATCCATCCAAACAAGTCATGCAAACGGTGTCCATTGCTCCAGAGTGCAGACAAGGATGGCAAGACATTGTCTTACACACTTTGGACATAATGTCAGGAGAGACCAGTCTGTGGAGATGGACACCATGTTTGGTACAGCAGAGAGGTGGTAATAAAGGGGAAGACTCTCAAGGAGGTGGATGGATACCGTGTTACATCAATGGGCTCAGCCGTAGGGCCATTATGAGGCCGGTGCCAGGCTGGGCAGGATTCCGTTCTGTTGTGCACAAGGTGGCTATGGGTCAGAGCCGACTCTATGTCACCTGGCATCAGCAAACAACATAGCCATTGCTGCGGAGCCTATGGGAAAGTGTCCTCTCAAACACTGGTTGTTGTTGTTTGGTGCCATTGAGTTGGCTCTGACACATAGAAACCTTCTCAAAGAACTCACTGCCATTGGGTTGGTGCTGACTCATAGCAACCTGACAGGACAGGATGGAACTGCCCCTGTAGGTTCCTGAGACTAGAACTCTTTCTGCTGAGGTGCAGCTGATGGATTTGAACCGTTGGCCTTTCGGTGAGTAGCCCAACACATAATCACCATGCAGCACCAACCTCGCAGTTGACATGTGTGAGCCCATCATTGCGGCTACTGTGTAGACCCCCCGGTCAAGAGTCTCCGCCTCTTTCATGGACTCTGCTTTGCCAATGGTGGTGCCCTCCTCCAGGGACGGGCCCCTCCTGGTGGCGTATCCCAAATATATGAGACCCAGTCTCATCTCCCTCATGTGGAAGGATGAGGACTGTCTCTCTTGGGGAGACAGCGCATCACCTCCATCGTTACTTGCTTTGCTTCTAAGAAGCTGGCATTGCTCCATGTCAGAGTGTGTCTGATGTGTGTTCTCTCCGTCCCGCCCTGAGTGAGTTCCAGACAAGCCAGATCAGAGCCTCAGACTGTCCCGCTCCAGTGTTTTTCCTGATGGGCCCGCCTCCGGCTCTTCATCTGCAGAAGGAGGCCTTTGGGACCCTGCAGGAAAGGTTTAATCCTGGGGAACATTCCCGCTCCTTCCCCTGGCAGAGGTTTCAAACGTCTCCACCCAGGAGTGCCATTTTCTCTCCAGCAGAAGGAGGAGGCCAGTTAATGAACAGAATTTCCCAAACCTCCCCTTTTCCTCCACACACTCCCCCAAACTCTCTGGGGTCCAGGCCTGCCCGTCTGTAGTCTAACCTAGAACAAAGAGATCAAGCCTTTCGTGTCAGCTAATAATTTTAGTCTCTTAAGCTTAATATCTCTTCATTTCATAACCTCCCCAGAGCACATTAAGGATTCCAGACTCCATAGTCATTGGTGGCATTCCCAGCTCTGGCTTTCTGAGATCCTAGAACCCGGTCTCATGGTTGCATTGATTTTGTTGTTTTTCTATGCACCCCATCAGGCCTCATGTGGGACGAGCACCCATTGGTGGGCCCATTGGTCTTGGAGAACTAGAAGGAAGAACATCCGTGTTTTCAGGAGGAGGGTGTGTAAGATGCTGGGCACATGGAATAAGGGAGGAAGCATTCTCCCATCAAGGATGCAGAAAACGAAGAGACTGTTTCCAACTAAGAGATTGCCTTGTCTTCTCTTTATTTAGCCCAGTGTGGTATTCACTGAGCATCTCCCATGTGAAAACTATTGATTAGACCTCTGGTTACACCTTAGACATTGCTTCCAAGAAACCAACCAGCTCAGGAATACAGCCAAAGAAGGGAAAGCATGGGCCCAGTGAGGGGACCGAACAGAGTTCCATGTGCTGCAGCATAGCATTTGGCAGGAGAGTTATTTGGGGGAGAGGTTGTCCCCAATCCATTGTGGTGAGCCAGGGTGTTTTTGTTTTCCACTATGGGATGAAGATGCGGGGGGATGAGGATGCGAGACGGGTGTGACTCTAACTGTTCCCACTTGCTAACATTGATTCAACTCTAGCCATAGAGTCTCTCATGGTCAGAGTCAACCCCGTGGCGGTGAGTTTCTTCGCAATTACAGGCTAGCTGGTAGGATGACCTCATTGCTGTTGTTCACTGTTAGAGGCTGTCGGGTCAGCTCCAGCTCCTAGCAGCCTTACAAGCAGAAGGAAGCACTTCCCTCTTCTCCACCGTCCTCACAATTCCTCTGATGCCTCAGGCCAGTCTTGCAGCCACTGTGCCAATCCGTCGGTGGAGGGCCTTCTTCCCTCCTGCTGCCCCTTCAGGTTCGCAAGCATGGCATCCTTTGACAGGGATTGGTCTCTCCTGACAACATGCCCAAGGGACCTGAAACAAAGTCTCACCTTCCTTCCCTCTAAGGTGCGTTCTGGCTGGCCTCCTCCCAAGCCTGATTATCTGTTCTTTTGGCCATCCATGGTACTTCCCACAGTCTTCTCCAGCACCACCATTCCGATGCATCGACTCTTCTACTATCTTCCTGATTCTATGGGCAACTTTCACATGCACAGGAGGGAATTGGCGATACCACGGCTTGGCTCAGGTGCTCCTTGGTGCTCGAAGAAGCATCCTTGCTTTCAGCACTTCAGACAGTCCTTGTGCAGCAGACGTACTGAGTGTGGTGCACCTCAGCAGATCCGTCACAGAGTCCTGTCTTATCCCACTCTCCAATCAATGAAGGCAAGAGATGATGGGTTACCTCCTCTTCACCTGGGCAGCTTTTGCAGCGATTCAGTTGGGGTTCTGGCCAAGGCCAAGCTTGTCTACAAGGTGTCCTGCCTAAGGGCCAGTGGCATTCTCCATATGTCATCATGAGGCAGGGACGTGACCGTGTCCTGCTGACATTCCTGTACAGTGGCAGGGCAGGCCGATCTGGGTGAAAGCGATGAGGCAGGCCGAGGACCAATGAATGTTTCTCATGCACTGTGAAGGCTGGCCTCTGCGCTGGCTTCAGACAGGGTCTTGCATCTCTTCTGAGATTAGAAGAGATATGCAGGCTCAGTGGATGTCGTCCTGATCATAGTAGTGGGGTATTCAAGATTTCCTGGAAGAAACCAGTCACGAAGTGAGTCTTCAAGGAAGGCTATGGGTGCATCTGAGTGGAAGGAGATGGGATGGTGAGTCTGGTGCTCTGGAGAGAGAACAGGGAGGTTGGGGTGCAAGAGTTGTGATATGTACTGAACCCCCATCCTGTGGCCATTCATTCCAATGTCCAGGAAGGAGATCTCCAGCCAGACTGCTGTTGCCAGTTCACCCCCACAGTCATGCCCATTCTACATGTGGAGAGAGCAAATCTGAGTTATCGGCTGATGGCTGCAGGGTGGAGAGTTAGCAAGGAGGATCAAGTCTTGAGGGTGGAGCATGTGCCTCTTAGGGGCTTCCCAGACATCCCTTGAGTCAGCACTAATGAACTCAGGACAGTTTTAGCTTTGAGATGTAGGTAGAACCACCAAAGGAGCCTTGGCAGCTCGCCCATCAGGAATGCTGGTGCTCCTGGAAAACTTGGTTCTTTGAGCCCAGCAGCAGTTCGACAAGCGAGGGGTGGGGCTCTCTGCTTCTGTAAGAATTACACCCCCCTCAGAAGCCCCATGGGCTTCAACTCTGTCCTGAAGGGTCACTACGGGTCAGGACAGATTCAGTGGCACCAGGTTTCTTTATCTTGG
This sequence comes from Tenrec ecaudatus, assembly GCF_050624435.1. Lineage (NCBI taxonomy): Eukaryota > Metazoa > Chordata > Mammalia > Afrosoricida > Tenrecidae > Tenrec > Tenrec ecaudatus. Next base: position 2,828,579 of record NC_134535.1, read on the forward strand.
TTTCTGTGAAAGGGCCCCACACATTAAATTTTGCTGAGTAGGTTCACAGAAACACTAAAGAAGTCAAGAGCTATGGTGTCTACCAGTTTTTTAAAATAAAAAAGTGAACAGTGAGATTTTAGAGACATTTGTAGAAGGCCCCAGGGAAGGGTTGCTTAGTGATTTGCAGTCTAAGAGGCAGGAGCAGAGAGAGGGGGAGATCAAGCCTTTTCCTGATGGTGACCTCCCTAAAGGCCACAAGAAAGCCAGAGGAGAGATGAGCTCTGGGCTTGTAGGGAGATTCCAGGGCCTTCCTGTCCAAACTGAGTTTTGCGGCTTTAGCAGTGAATCATGCCTCACAGACCCTGAGGGCTTTACTTCTCAGTGAACAGAAAGACGTGGTTTGGGGTGGGGTGGGGGTTGCAGTCAGCCTGGAGGAGGTGCAGACAGACAGGATCCTGAAGGCTCAGTGGGGGCAGAAGATTTCATGGGCACAGGGATGTGGGGTGAGTCTCTTAAACCTTCCCGCCCAAACGCTGCTGGGTGCAATTTTCCCAAAGCAAGATCCTCCTGGAGTCAGGCTCCAAAGAAAGACACAAGGGGTCTCTGAAACCAGTAACACCGCCTGGCTGTCCTGGGCTTGTGCTGAGCCTAAGCGGCAGAGTAGAATTGCTCCATTGAGGTTTTGTTGCTGTAATCGCCATAGAAACAAATCACCAGTTGCTGCAGTTGTTGGCTTCCTTGGTCCTGCATCATCCTCCCCATGGTCATCATGTTTGAGCCCACTGTCGCGGCCACTGTGACCGCTCACCTCATCGACAACCTTCCGCGTTTTTGATGCCCCTTCCTGCTACCCAGCAGGATGTCCTTCTGCAGGGACCCGCCTCTCCTGACCACATGTCCAAAGTACGCGAGACACAGTCTCCCCATCCTCACCTCTAAGGAGCACTCTGGCCGTCCTTCTTCCAACACAGGTCTGTGTGTTTTTGTGGAGGCCCAAGGGGCTTTCAAGGTTCTCCCTCAGCACCGCTGATCAATGCCTCCATTCTTCAGTTTGGACAAATCAGCACTGGGCGTAGCCGCTGCTGCACAAAACCTCTCTCAAGTGTTGAACAGCAAGGAGGTGACCTTGAGGACTCACATGCACATGGCACACGCCACGGTAGTCACGGTTGCCCTATGGGCATGCCAAAGCTTACTGGTGGGCAAAGTACATTGAATACAACACGGCCTCATCTTTTGGATATTCAACATCTCAAGCCAACCCGTGCCGTGGAGTCCAGGCTGACCCACAGTGACCCAACAGGACAGGAGAACTACCCTGATGGGGCAGTTACCAAGACTGTAACTCTAGAGGACTTCAGCCCTCAGAGGGGCTGGAGGATTTGAACATTCCAACCCATCGCCACTACACCACCAGGCTCCACCTGGCAGAAATTACGTCTAAGAAAATCCCACTGAACAGGTCTAGTCTGCAGCGTGAGGCCGTGGTAGTGAGACCCCATCCCGGGTACTTTGGACATGTGATCAGGAGGGGCCAGTCCCTGGGGAAGGACATGGTACAAGGCCCCCAAGAAGGAGGAAGTCCTTCCGTGAGAGAGATTGACATAAGGCAGTCCATGATCACTGTGAGGGGGGTGCAGGTGCGGGAAATGTTTTGTTCTGTCCCACATGGGGCCCCTCCGTGTCACACCTGACTCGCTGGCATAACAGCAAGCACGATATTTCCCTCAGAACCGCCTATCTCACCGGGCTTTTAATGTGGAGGGAAACATGGGTGAATTGCACCCTCTCACAGTCCTTCCCATGCTTTTACCTGCTCTTTGGGGATTCAGAACACATATGTGTGACCTCCTGGGGTGCTGGCCAGGTGCTTCTGTGTGCTCTCGAGATCATGGATCCTCCTCATTGGCTGTCTCGATACCCCAGGAAGCTTCCATCCAAACAGGCTGCCCAGGTCCTCCCTGGCTTCTATTTCTGACACCACAGAGGTAACAGTGCTCAGCACATAACAAATGATCATTGGTTAAAACAAGCAGCTCCACAGAGAGCAGATGAAGTGGGAGGAGGAGAGAGTGGAGCACATCATGGCCCACCAGGCCCTGAGGACGATCTTCCCGCTCAGAGCAGCCAGTCCACAGAGAGGACCACATGGCTGCCCCACTATGAGACACGACGTTCCCTCACTGACCCATAGCCCTGCAGGGGACAACACTGGAGACACAGTGTGGGTACTGTGCCCGATCTGATCTCACCACACCGAGGCAAAACACTACGAGTATGCAACAAAACAGCAAGGGAATGGAGTGGTGAGGCCCCTGGGAATGCCGAAGGTGGACTTTGGGTCCAGGGCTTGGCGCCCCAACAGACTAGACTGGAAAACACTGCTAAAGGCCAACAAACAGTCCTTGAATTAACTACAGTCTTTTCTTTATTTTGTGTTTTGATTTGTTTTTTTGTCATTAGTTTGTGGTTATTGTTTTGTTTTATAGTGTTGCTCAGTTGTTCTCTGTCTTATTTTTGTGCATGTTATTATCTCCGCAGGTCTGTCTAAATAAGATAGGCTGATGAACAATCTGGAGGAGCAAACAATGGGACCAACAGTTCTGGGGGGACATGGCAGAGGGGGAGGTGTGGGGGGGAGGAAGTGGTGTTAACAAACCCAGGGAAAAGGGAACAACAAGTTATCCAAATTGGTGGTGAGGAGGGTATGAGAGGCCTGGTAGTGCATGATCAAGGGTAACGTAACTGAGAAGAATTACTGAAACCCAAGTGAAGGCTGAGCATGATAGTGGGACAAGAGGAAAGTCAAAGGAAAAAGAGGAAAGAGCTAGGAAGCAAAGGGCATTTGTAGAGGTATAAATAAATGCATGTACATATGTAAATATATATATTTACATGTGAGGATGGGGAAATAGATCTATGTGCATATATTTACAGATTTAATATTAAGGTAGCAGATGAACATTGAGCCTCCACTCAAGTATTCCCTCAATGCAAGACTACTTTGTTCTATTACACTGGCATTCTATGATGCTCACCTTCCCAACACAATTGCTGAAGACAAAGCAGGTGAATAAGCAAATGTGGGAAGAAAGCTGATGGTTCCCAGCTATCAAAAGATATAGCGTCTAGGGTCTTGAAAGCTTGAAGGTAAACAAGTGGCCATCTAGCTCACAAGCAACAAAGCCCACATGGAAGAAGCACACCAGCCTGCATGATCATGAGGTGCCGAAGGGATCAGTTATCAGCATCAAAGAAAAAAATCATCTCATTGTGTGCTCACCTCCCTGATATGATTGCTGAAGACAAATGGGTCCATAAGCTAATGTGGCGAAGAAAGCTGATGGTGCCCGGCTATCAAAAGATATAGCATCTGGGGTCTTAAAGGCTTGAAGGTAAACAAGTGGCCATCTAGTGTAGAAGCAACAAAGGCCAGATGGAAGAAGTGCATCAGCCTGTGCAATCACGAAGTGTCAAAGGGATCAGGCATCATCACAACAAAAAATCATATCATTGTGAATGGGAGGGGAGAATGCAGAGTAGAGACCCAAAGCCCATTTATGGGCCACTGGACATCCCCTTACAGAAGGGTCTTGGGGCGGAGACAAGGCAGTCAGGGTGCAATGTAGCAACGATGAAACATACAACTTTCCTCTGGTTCCTAAATGCTTCCTTCCCCCACCCCTCCCCAACTATCATGATCCCAATTCTACCTTACAAATCTGGCTAGACCAGACGATGTACACTGGTACAGATAGGAACTGGAAACACAGGCATTCCAGGATGGATAATCCCTTCAGGACCAGTGGTGAGAGTGGCAATACTTGGAGGGTGAAAGGAGGGTGGGTTGGAAAGGGGGAACCAATTACAAGGATCTACATAAGCTCCTCCCTGGGGGACAGACAACAGAATAGTGGGTGAAGGGAGACATTAGACAGTGCAAGATATGACAAAATAATAATTTATAAGTTATCAAGAGTTCATGAAGGAGGGAGAGGAGGGGGTCAGGATGAGCTGATACCAAGGGCTCCACTAGAAAGAAAATGTTTAAAAAATAATGATGGCAACATATGTACAGGGTGCTTGACACAATTGATCTATGTGTGGATTGTGATAAGAGTTGCAAGAAGTCCCAATAAAATGATTAAAATCCAAAAACTAAACTAGAAAACCAAATACAAAAAGAAAGAAAGAAAAAAATTGAAGGGCACATTGCATTGGTAAATCTGCTGAAGCACATCTCTATTTTTCAACATCGAGTGTTTTAGAGCAGTAGTGTCACTTTGAGGACTAAGGTGCACTTGACCCAAGTCATGGTGTATTCAATTGCCTCAAATACATGGGGAAAATGAACAACCAATAAAGAAAACCACGTAAGAATCAATGCATTTGATTCACGGGGCTGATAGCACCATGGACTGCCAAAAGAACCGACTGTTCTGTCTTGCACGGAGTACAGTCAGAATGTTCCTTAGGGGCAAGGATAATGAGACTTTGTCTCACCTACTGTGAATATGTTTCTAGAAGAGACCAGTCCCTAATAAAGGACATCGTGTTTGGAACAATGGAAGGGAAGCCAAAAAGAAGACCAGTGACAAGATGGACTGACACCGTGACTTCAACAAGGGGTTGAAACCTAATAACTCTGAGGACAGCGCAGGACTGGGTGGTGTTTCATTCTGTTGCAGGTGAGTCTGGATGGCGTGGAACCCATTCAACAATGCCTAACATCAACAACAAGTCCTAGATCAACTTCTGTTGGAAGTTTGCTCTGTTGCCAAGCTGTAGTGTTGCAAATTAGGAACTACCACGAAATTCTTCTTGGATTCTCCCCCAGCCAGACACTTTTCTTGCTCTGAGTCTCCCGTCCAGATCTATGGTTGTCCACATTTCTTTCTTGTTTTCCTCCTGGGTGGACTCTTTCAGCAACTTTGAAGAGCCAATGAGAAAGTATCAGTAAGGGAAAGGATAGTTCGATCTATGTGCTAGTCTGGGTGGACTAGAGAAACAAATTCATAGGCACTCATATGTGTATCAGAAAGAGCTTTATATACAAGAGCAGTTGAATATCGAGAAAACAGCCCAGCCCAGTCCAGATCAAGTCTATAAGTTCATTATTAGCCCATATGTCCAATACCAATCTATAAAGTCCTCTTCAGACTCACAAAACACATGCAATGACACTGAAGGCAAGAAGATCACAGGCCAGTAGGTGGACAGTCTTGTGGATTCAGTGGTGGCAGACACATCTCAGGGCTGACCGTGGTCTCCACGTGGCTCCTTCAGCTCTGAGGCTCTGAGTGCCATCAACCTGTCTCCATGTGACTTGTCAACAAGAATGACTCTCTGAGCGTGAGCTTCTTCCACCTCCAGAAGCTATTTATCTCCTTAGTGTGTCCAAATGAGGTCATCTAGCTGAGATCTAGGAGACAGGCTAAACTCTACCCCTTCACTCTCAAGTCTCAAATTGACAGTGGATTATGTAACTGCCACAATCTACCAGCTAAGAGCAACTCTTCAGCTTCTTGATGTTTCCGCCTTCTACCTCCTACCACCCTTCCTCTTGTCTTCTCTACTCTCAATTCTTTGTTCAGGCACTTTATTTATTTATTCTCCACTGTGTATGGTCTCGATGACTTTATTTGAAGGGAGGAAAACAGTCTTCCCTTCTACATGTTTTGTTTCTCTGATTGAGTTTCTCCAACAGTCTGCTTCCACCTGCTTTATTTTATTTCCAGAAATTATTTGCCTACTCATGGGATTTTTCTTTGTTGGCTATCTAATAATATCCTGATGTACTGTATCTGCCTTCTTCACCCAAAGAGCAAGCAGATTCATCTTATAAGAAGTCCATCCAGAATGCTTCAGAGAAGTGAGGACTTAGATTTGCTTACTGTAGGTGCATCATCAACTAAGACAAAAGTGTGGGGGAAAGTAGAGGGCCAACCAAAATAAGACAACTCTCCAAAGGGTGCATTGAAACAATAGCCACTAGAATGGACTCAAGCAATAGACCTACAATCAGGAGGACTGGGCAGAACTGAGTCGTGTTTCCTTCTGCTGTTCCGGGTCGCTGTCCTTGACTTGTAGCCTGTCACAGCAGCAGGGTTAGCTGTATTTTTCATGGTTCCAGTTGGGAGAATGACGATGGGGGCAGACTGTCAGTAGACTGGCCTTGTTCTGCTCTGTCCACTCCACAGGGGAGACTGCTTGCTGGCCTTTACCACCCTCCTTTGGCTCTACCTTCACGTGCTATTTTGGGGATGAGTTTGCATTCCCATCCAGGTGGTAACGACACCAAAATAATTGTCTCTGAGCCCTGAGATTCTTCCCAAACATCTCAGCCTATGTGTCTACAACTGCATCACCGTGTCACTGGCCCACCGTCAACATCTGAACTCCACAGGCCCAAACCAAAGTCACCATCCTTCCACCTCCATCCTGATCTTCCCCTCAGTCCCATCCTCAGAGTGGGAGGGCAGGGTATTAACCCATCCTCTCGGGAGACCCCGTTGATTTGGACCCCCTCAAGGGGGAAGGGGCTCAATGGGGTGGTTTGACTTAGTGGGCTCAAACATAACAGTGAGTGTGAAGATGGTGCCCAACCAGGCAGGGGTTCATTCTACTACACACAGGTCACTGTGACAGCACCTAACAACACCCCTCCCCTGCATATCTCTCGCATCTCAGCTCTGGCCTCTTCCTACCTGGGCTTGACCAGCCCAGCATCTCAGTGGCTGAGTTCCCTACCTCTGGCCCTGTCTTCCACCCTCTCATGGGTCAAACAAACATCGCATCATGCAGCTCACCTAGTGCAGTTCCCCTGGGACCAGGAACACCCTCCAAGTCAGCAGTTCTCAACCTGTGGGTCGTGACCCCTTTGGGGGGATGGGGGTCAAACGACCCTTTTACAGGGGTCACCCAATTCATAACAGTAGCAAAATTAGTTATGAAGTAGCAACAAACAATATTATGGTGTGGGATCTCCACAACATGAGGAACTGTATGGAAGGGTCACAGCATTAGGAAGGTTGAGAACCACGGCTCTAAGGGAATGACATGGGTCTGCTCACGGCCACCACACTGCACCATGGTTCCATCTGGAAGATGGTGGCCATCTATCATTCTGTGACTCATTATTTCCAGGTGGGAGGCCTTTCTTTCTTCCGCCTCCGTACTGTTGCACACATGATTTCTCTTTTCCATCTTTAATTTACCCCACCAGGGCCCACACGCGGATGCCTTCCCAGATGCTTGGCCCCCACTTTCTCTCCTGAGTGCCTTCCTGCTGCCCCAGCTGCTCCTGCTTGTCTCCTTCACTGGATGGTGAGCTCTGCAGAAGCAGGATCTGGTGCGCCTTCCAGGATCTGTGCTGCATGATTGCACTTACCTGGCGAACGTGCTGAGTGGATGGTGACCTTGGTTGTGGCTCTCTGGATCCAGGCATGATCCTCCTGGACCCAATGCCCCATATCCCCATTCAGACCCTCTTGAGGTCTGACACACACGAGAGAGAGAGGGGCTCCCAAATCTGTCAGGAGCAAACTCTTTTCAAAGCCAGCTGACCCCCCTGTGTGTCCGAATAGATCTGGACTCCATCATGCTTTCTTTTCAGAAGCAGATCACCAGGTCTCTCTTCTGAGGCACCTCTGAGTGGATGCCACCCACCCCCTTCCTGGTGAGGGATCGAGTGCGTGAACTGCTTGCACCAGCCGGGGACCTGCCCCATGCTCTCGGGGGTGTCTACTTCTTTCGCCCTCTTGGTAACCCTCCTAACACTTAGTCTGCCCATTTCCAGTCTGTCCTCCTAGTTCCGCCCGACACGGCTCTCCTCTTCTCTATGAATGTCCACCCACTAAGTGGTAGCCACTTCCTGGCACATCGTGGAAGCCATTGCCCTGTGGCCCTTTCGCGTCACAATCCACTGGCTGGCGATGGGTTGGGTTGGGGTCTGATTATGATCCTTTTAAATGCTTTAATGGGATACATTGGATGTCCCTCTCTTCCTCATTGGGCTGTGCTCGCCCCTTGCTTTCCCAGGAGACTTTGCTACCCTAAGGCAGTGTGTTGGTCCGGGTGGACCAGAGAAACAAATAGAGGCGGGCTCATATGTGTATATGAAAGGGCTTTACATCCAAGGCTATTGTACATTCAGAAAACATCCCAGCCCAGTGCAGATCAAGTCCCTAAGTCTGAAATTACCCCTATGTCTGATACCAGTCTACAAATTCTTCTTCAGACTCACGCAGCCATGCCAAATGCAGGAAGATCCCAAGCCAGTGGGTGGGAAGTCTTATGGATCCAGTGGCTGTGGAAGCATCTTAGCACTGGCATGGGTCCCCACGTGGCTCCTCCAGCTCCAAGGCTTTGGCTGCCATCAGCATAGCTCCATGTGTCTCATCTATAAGAATATCTCACAGGGAATCTGTATGTATCTGGCCTCCAGTGCACTATTTATCTCCTCCATACCTCCAAATGAGGCCATCAAGCTGCCACCTGATTGACAGGCTAAACTCCACCCTTCTCAGGTTGACAGGAAGATAATGTAACCACCACAGCCAGGGGCTGCAACTTGTCCAGTTGTGAATCCCCAGCACCAACCTCAATCAGAGTAAATCTCCATGAATAGTCTCAAATAATGAATGATTTAAGGACATGATACCTTCTTATTTATTTATTTTTCCCAGCCAAGACCAGGCTGTGGTAGGCAGAGCACAATTCTTATGAGAAGAAGTCCAGACATGGACTTCAATAGCTGGAGCTCAAGGCTTGGCTCTGGTGCAACCCGTGTGAGCTCGGGTGCACCCGACTTGGCTTTAATTTCTTTAAGCTGTAAAATCAGGATATTAGCACCTAGCCCAAATATTCCTTGTGAGACATAGATGAGCTAGAGCGTGGGAGGTATGTGATCAGAGGCTGAGCATCCTTAGGCTCTCAATGCTGCTTTCTTCTTCCACGAGCCGGTTGTCTGACATCAGTACATCCTGCTCAGCATCCTCCTGGATGTCAACCTAGCGGTGAGGGTGGGTGCCTGCTCCTGCCTGCCTGGGCATCCCTGGTCTGCTGGGATGACAGACAGCTCATCACTGGATTCATTCTGTGTAGTCACAACACCTCCGCATTCTTATGACAAGAATTCTAATTTTGGGTTAGAGAAATGGGCGATTACCTTTCAGGGCAAGATTTGAAAATAATTTTACAATTTAACCAGATCATATTTTATTCATTCATTAATCTCTAGGCAATAATTAAATGGCCAAGACCTGCCTCTCCCTTGATATGAAGTCATTTCTGTATTTATTTTAAGAAGCAATATTGGACTTGAAGGAACCGTTGATTCAGGTTGGGCTGGTAATTGGATGGTCTCATTCAGGGCCTAAACAATCCTTCTTATTACATCATAGTTAGACCTCGTGCTCCGTCTTAGCAAGAAGAGAAATAGGCCCATCGTGGATTCTGGCTCCTTTCCCAATATGTGGGTCCGTGTCTTGTGCCAAGAAGCCTCCCTACTTAGATGCTAAAGAATGTGAGGATGCCCGGGCATCTGGTGTTTCTCATACAGAGCGCAGAGCAATAGCACTAACCATGAGGCCATAGACTGGGTGAAATGCCGTGCACACGGGGGATGATTTAATCATTTCCCCAGGAGATTACAGTGGCCCAGGAACTGACGTGTAGGGAGTACCTGATCTGATTGTCCTCTCTCTTTTTCTCTTGCACGTACACGTGCACATTCACACATACACACTCACATCTCTAGTATGAAATAGAAGCAAATGCAGAAAACAAGTTTAAGCAAAACATGGTGAATCAAGAGACAAACTCTTAGTTGTTGGTGTGTGGTCTCACAACATTGCTGAGAAGCAATGGGATGGAACAAGCCTGTGGGAATGAAAGGTCAAACCGGTCCCCGGCTGGCAAACAGAGGCAGATCCTGCCTTTCCATTGCTCCCCTCAAATCAGCCCTTGTGCATTTCAGAGCGATTGAAAGCTAAGCTATTTTTAATGACAAGAGAGTGCTTCGGGATCTACTGGAGTGGATGCTTTGGGCAATAAGCTATCTGAAGCCTTGGGCAATAAGCTATCTGAAGCCTCCACTCTCGAAGGGTTTGCTCTTCTGGCCCTGGTTTGCACGGGGCACCCTAGCAAAGGCTGAGGCTGTGGAGGGAGAAGCGTGATCCAATGGCTGCTCTCTCGCTGGGGCTACTCCAGCCTCCTTCCTTGTGCTCTGCCTTTGCACCCTCCGTAAATATCCCCAGTGTAAGTGGCTCCCTTCTTTTGGAATTTGCTCCCGGCTCCCTTTCAGAGAATGAATTTGGGTTTCCTATAAATGACCCCTTCCCTTCATGTCTGCCCACTCCTCTCTCACCCCTGCTTGTGCCTCCCTTCCTCTTTCATGCTAAGCAAGTCCCCTGCCTTGGTGTGGCCTGGATCTGTTTCTCTCCCCTCTCCGGTGTCTGTGTGATGACGCAGTTCTTCCCATTTAGGGCTGTGCGTATTAACAGCTCTCTGCAGTTCAGACTCCAGGGACTTGGCCCTGTCTCTCACTGCCTAACACTCCGCTCCTGTTGTCCCTGCCTGGGATCCCGGCTGCCTAGTCAGTCACTCGTTTTAGATATTTATCAGGGGCCCACATGGTGCAGAGCCCGGGCTGGGCCTCTGGGACTTGATCATTAGCAAACCCAATGTGGAGCCTGCTTCTTATCTCAAGGGGCAAAGCCTTACTGAGGAGCACACAGGCAGCAGGGCTGTTTGTTCTGCACCCACCGTGGGAAGACCAAAGGACCTGCGCTTTTGCACGCGCTGTCACCAAATGTGTATCCATGAAGGTGTTTGCCAGCGACTGAATGCCCATTCTTCTTAAGATTATCCACAGCTTATGATGGCCCACACGGCTGAAGGCCTTTGCGTAGTCAATTGAGCACACATAAATACCTCTCTCTGCTTTGAGCCATGGTCCACCTGACATTGGCAATCCTATCCTTGGTTCCACACCCTCTTCTGCTCTGGCCTAGAGTTCTGGCAGCTCCCTGCCCAGGTATTGCTGCAGCCACTGTTGGGTCACCTTAACGTGGGGGTAGTAGCAACAGGAACGATGATCCTGGCTAAAAATCTAGCAAGTACCAAGGACTTTCCAGAGGCAAGGATGGCAAGACGTCACCTCCGGTGTGTTGGACATGTCATCAGGGAGGGCCCAGGCTCTGGAGAAGGATAGTGCACTCAGGAGAGTGGAGGCGCAGTGAAAAGAAGAGGAGCCTAGGCTAGATGGGTTGGCAGAGTGTTGGCAGGAATGGGCTCAGATGTAACCACGGCGAGGACTGTGTAGGGCCAGGCGGTGTCTTGTTCTGTTGGGGTGGCCTCGTGATGCGTCGGACCCGACTGGGCAGCACTGCAGGACAATAAAGCACAGCAGTTATACCATGTGGAAACTCACTGCCCCGGCCCCCAGCTGTGAAGTGTAACTCTCATGGTGGCCGACCCCCTTAGTGGACCGGCTGGCACATATGCATGCAAAGCCTTTGGGTGCTTGATAATAGCAGTCCCTTATTAATCATTGTATTCACATCCTCTCTCAAGCCCAGGACCCAGGTCAGGATGTTGAGAAGGAGTAGCAGACGCCGTCCCTAAACTCAAGGTGCCTTTCAGCTGATGGGTTGTCCTTGCAGCCTTCGGTGACCTCATGCACCGCAGTAGAATCGCGGAGGTAGCGCAGGTGTGTTGGCTGCAGAGGTGTCCTGGGTAATCAGGTGCTTCACTGTCGTGTCAGCAGGCCTCCAGAGGCAAGGGGAAGGGAGTGAGCAGCTCCGATCTAGCAAACATCTGCGGGAGAGCGATGCAGTTCAAGTTGAAGTGAGAGGCAGAGAACACGGAGGAGTCTTGTGGAGAAAGCGGTCCACACACAGGCTGCGGCCGGGCGGGCAGAGGTAAGCACAGGCTTTGAGGCTGACAAACACAAACCATGATCGATGAGCATCTGGCATCAGCTAAGGGAGGGAGATTCTGAGAGTCTTGATCCTTTGAAGATGGAGCTGATGTGTATGCTGAGTCTTGAAGATGGACAGGTACTGAGCCGGCTGAAAGAGAAGAGAGGAGCGATGCTGAGAGCCGACACCAGGAGGACAGAGATTTCCCGCTGTGCTCAGACAGTAAGAACTCACTGGAGTGGGCCGGGGCACCAAGGGCCTTTGGTTGTTGAGGCTGAAGGGGCGGTACCTCGTTGACCGATGTGCAGTAGAAGGAAAGCCTGCCTGGTGGGCATCCTCCAAATGATGATGGTGAGGTTTGAGCCCATGTTTGCATCCGCAGGGGGTAGCCATCTCCTCGGGGGTCTTCTGTTGATTTTGCCATTGTCGTTGGGAGAAGCATTTAATGAGAGTGAGATTTGGAGAGCATTTTCTATCAGCCATGGGAGGAGAGACGTGATGGAGGCCCAAGGAGGAGCTCTGGGAGGTTGGCCGGGTGAAGAATGGCAATCCATGGACGTGGGTGGCATGGTGTGAATGCAAGCTGGAGCGGGGGGTGGGGGGCGCAGGGGTAGCCCACACGTCTCCTAGGTGGGCACACTCAGTGCGGTGCATTGAATAAACCCACAAGGGCAATTGTAAAGAGCAGTCGGAATGGAAAAACCCATTGTTATTCTTTGCACATCCCTTGAGCGAGCACTGGTGGATTGCATCTACAATGCATTATCGCCAAGTGAGATTGAATTGCCTAATGTCGATTTCGCCAGAACACCCGGAGGAGGGACCCGCTATACATTTTTTGGGGGGAAAGTGTCTATGGGGATATTTCTGAAGGTACTGCCATCATTTTGCGTGGAAACTCAGAAACCCAGGGCCGGACGGCCTTCCTGTCTGGCCTCCCACTCAATATGTACAAGAATCGGCAACCGAGCTTTCACAACAGGTGCCCCGCAGTCTCCACCTGAATGTAAAGTAGGCAGTGCCTCTTAAAGTGTCAGCTCTGCATGGATTGTAAGGTAATCGTTGCCGAACCCCCACAAGCAGATGAGGAAATTAAGGCTCTGGATTTTATGATGCCTGCCTGATCGCATCACTGTTGTGGGGTAGAGCGGGGATCAGATCTAGGCTAAGAGGTCCTGGTCCCCAGGGTCACCTGGAATCCACCTTTGTGAGTGTTTGGCTCCTGGGTCCTGGCTTTGACCTGGTCAGTCCTATGGGCCCTGAGCAGAGTTGAGATGGTTAATTGTGCAGGTCAGGTTGACTGGGCCATGGTTCCAAGGTGTTGGCTTACACACTGATATGGACGCTATTGTACAGTCGTCTCCTGGCACGGGATCAGCTCTTCTTAGGAAAGGCAGTCACGCTTCATGGCTTGGTGGCCTCATCCAATTGGCTGAGGCTCTAGGAGAAAACGGGGGTCCTCAGGGTATGCTGCACCTCCAGACCATAAACAACATCTCTCCAGAACTCCCTCCCCCGTCACTCTTCCCACCACCTGACCTATGGGAATTTTGACACCAGAATACAGATTTGAAATGTGATAGGACATGCCATCACATATGTCAATGTCGAAATTCCCTCTTTCTGTCTCTCTATATAGACAGGCATTTAGATAGAGAGATAGAGACAAATACCAAAGCTCTTTGACATCTAGTTAATTCTAACTAATGTAATCTTATCACCCCAAAGCATACACTAACCTATAGTGGATGCCGACTCACAGTGACCCTAGGACAATGTAGAATGGCCCCTGTGAGTTTCCGAGACTGTAATTCTTTTTCATTAAAAGATCATTTTATTGGGGACTCCTAACAGTCCATAAATCAAATCTATCAAGCATATTTGTACATGTGTTGTCGTCATTATTTTCTACACATTTACTTTCTATTTGAGCCCTGGGTATCAGCTCCCCTTTTTTCCCTCTCTCCCCTCTCACCCTCATGACCCCTTGATAAATGATAAATGATTATTACTTTCATATCTTACACCAACCACTGTCTCCTTTCCCCGACTGTTTCTGTCGTTTGTCCCGCTGGCAGGGGGTGGTGTGGTGGCAATGTGTAGATAATTGCGACAAGGTCCTCCTTCCTTCCCTCCTATCCCCACCTTCCTCCTACCCTTCTGGTATTGCTATTCCCCTTCCTGTTCCTGGATTCTGTGTGTTATGAGCTCCTATCTCTTACGTGTACCAGAGTACATCCTCCGGTCTAGCCTGCAGTAAAAGGCAGCACTGGGGTCATGACCGTGGGGGACGAGGAAACCTCAAGGAACCCGAGGAGTATGGTGTGTTCCCTCTGGGCTATGTTGTGCCCTGGTTGACCCATCCCTTCCTTGTGATCCTTCTCTAAGAGGATGTCCCATTGGCTACAGGTGGGTTTGGGGTCTTGGCTCTGACCCCTCTTGTTCTCAACCATTTTGTTTTGTTTTGTTTTGTTTGGGGTCTTCTGGCGCCTGTTACCCGATATGGTAGTTACGCAATCATTTGTCAATTTGAGAGGATTAAGAGTGAAGGGATGGAGTCTAATCTGTTAATTAGTTCATAGCCAACGAGGCCTCTGCGTGGGCATGGCCTTCCCCTGCGGATTCTGGGAACTCTGATATTCCTCCTTGGAGGCAGGAGACACTCTCTGCTGACTCCCAGGGAGACATTGCAGCTGACGAGACACATGGAGCTACACTAGTGACATGAGCTGGAGCAGCCACATGGAGACCCTTGTCAGCGCCTAGATGCTTACACCGCCCCTGGATCCACAAGACTTCCCACCCAATTGCCTGTGACCTTCCTGCATTTGGCATCATTGCATGTGCTTCATGAATCTGAAGGACTTTATAGATTAGTATCAGACATATGGGCAGATATTGGACTTGTGGACTTGATCTGGACTGGACTGGGATGTTTTCTCAGTATTCAATTGCTCTTGTCCATGAAGCTCTTTCTTACACACATATGCGTGTCCATGAATTTGTTTTTCTAGTCCACCCAGACTAATGCACCTGATCCCGTGGACACCTCGTGATTGCACAGGCGGTGTTGCTTCACGTGGGCCTGTTGCTTCTCTGCTAGATGGCTACTTGTTTAACTTCAAGTCTTTAAGACGCCAGATACATACCTTTTGATAGCTGGCAACTATCTGTTTTTCCAGCACATTTGCTTGTGTACCCAGAATTTCCCAGGACCAGTCATAAAGGTCAAACCTGGCATTATGAATGCTTTTTTTGTTTGTTTTTTTCTAGTTATTATGATTTTTTTCATCTTCTAATTCAATCTTTTGATTTCTTTTTGGTTTGTCCCCATTATTGTTGGTTTTGCCTACCTATATAAGTTAGGCATGGGAAGCAAGCTTGAGGAGAAAGCAATGGGACTGATGGTTCTGGAGGGACGTGGGGGAGGAGGAGACAGGGGAAGGGAGCTTGAGCTAACAAGACCATAGCCAGGGGAACAACTAGAGAATTAAAATCAACCACGAGGAGGGCATAGAGATCCTGATAGTGTTGAGGCAACAGCAATCTAGCTGAGAGGAATTACTAACAGGCAGCAAGAAGAAGGGCGAGCATGATGGTGGGATAGGAGGAAGGTAAAGGGAAACAGGAAAGGTCTATAAATCAAAGGTGTGGATAGAGGTATAAACATAGGTGTGTACCGATGTAAAAAATAACTCAAAAAAGAGATCTATTGACCTATGTACATATGTTATGTGGCAATACACTGAGGAAGAGGACGGACTTTGGGCCACTGCTCAAGTCCTGCCTCGAAGCAAGAACACTTTCCTTTAACAACCTGGTATTCCATGATTCTCACCCTCCTGGCACGATCACTGGAGACAAAATGGGCACATAAGGGATTGTAATTCTTTATGGGAATAGAAAGACCCAGTTTTCTCCCACTGAGTGTTGGATGGTTTTGAACTTGTCACCTTTGTAGTTAGCAGTCCAACTCATAACCACTAGGTCACAGGGCTTCTCCAGTGACCTTGTAGGACAGAGCAGCATGTTTGAGTAGGGTTCCCAAGGCTGTAGATCTTGAGGGAGACACACGACTTTCTCTTCCTCCTGCTTAAAACCTGATGAATCTGAACCGCCAATCTTTCTAAGAGTCACGAAGCACTTCACCATTGTGCCACCAAGAATTCAGCTAGAGGGAGAGAGAGATGCATCAATCACTGATGCCAGTGATGAAGACACTTCACATCTTTACCAATTTCTGTAGTCTGAAACGTCACGTGTGCAATCCAGATGCATTGATGACTGGCAATTCTACTGGTCCTCTAGGGTCACCCTGAGTCAGCACTGTCTGAAACGCCACGTGGGCAATCCAGATGCATTGATGACTGGCAATTAACTGGTCCTCTAGGGTCACCCTGAGTCAGCACTGTCTGAAACGCCACGTGTGCAATCCAGATGCATTGATGACTGGCAATTCTACTGGTCCTCTAGGGTCATCCTGAGTCAGCACTGACTCAACTGCAGTGAGAGGAATGCGAACACTGGAGACAAAGAAGGGTCAGCAGGTAGATAATGCAACTCTGGGGATAGAAACGACACCAGAAATCACACGACAAACATTTGCAAGACCTATCCCATAGATAGCGAGTATGTAGTCAGGTTCCATGGACTGCCAAAAGCACCAACAAATCTGTCTTGGAAGAAGTATGGCTAGAGCGTTTCTGAGAGACCAGGACTGAGTCTCACACACTGTGGACCAGGTATCACGGGAGACTCGTCCCTGAAGAAGGACAGAGGGACAGAGAACAAGAGGAAGGCCTTCAACAAGATGAATCGACACAGCAGTGGCAACAATGGGCTCACACACAGGAATGAACGATTGTGAGGATGGCTCAGAGCCAGGCTGTGTATCATGCTGTCTTGCATCGTGTGACAATGCGTCAGATCCGTGTCCATGACAATGAACAACAACAACAATGTGCAGCATTTCTCTTCTGTAGCAATCGGGCTTGCCATGAACCAGCTCCCCAGCAGCAGATTCATATCCGACTGGTTCTGTGTCCCTGGGGCTGTGGCTTTCCTCACCCCCCAGCTTTCCTCTCCAGACCCCTCGACTTCCTGTTTGACTTGACCTCTGGAACTCAGCCATCTGGTGGCCCCTGAGAAATGCCAGGTCGGTTGACATCTGTCTTTTAAAGTGAATTCTGAGACCCACCAAGGGTCCCTCCTGGCCCAGTGGTTGAAGAACCGGTCTGCTAACCCAAAGGTTGCTGCCTCAAACCTCCCAGCTGCTGCATGGGACAAAGGTGAAATAGTCTTCTCGCATGAAGATGTGCAGACTCACAAAGCCAGGGGCAGTTCTTCTCTGTCCTGCAGGGCTGCTAGGGGTTGCAATCAATTTAACAACAGTGGGTTTGGTTCAGTGAGAAGCTTACATTAGGCTCGTCAGATGGACTGGTCAGTTGGAGTCCGTGAGCCCATCTCCCCAAGGTTTTCTTCTACACACCCCTTGTGATAGTTAGGTTTATTGTGACAACCTGGCCAATGGGAACATGTGGCAATGAGATAAATGGCTCGGCAAGGCCTGCCCCACTCTCTCTTATTCTCTGTTGACCGGAGCATGCTGGACCATGCTGCTGCTGCAGCTAGTTCTCTGCCTTAACCTGCGAACTACATACGCTACCTATGGGCCAGGCCAACCTATGGATCCTGCTGCTAGAGCTTGAGGCTCATTTGAGACCTGCTTCACCATGCTGAGGGTGCGTACATTGCTTGAGCCTGAGGCTGGTGGATCCTGCCCCATTGCAAGCTGCTGACTGTTGGTGACCCGCCCTGCTGCCTGCTGCCTGTGGGCAGACTCTGCTAGCCTTGTCCCAGGGAGGACTCTGCTGTCTGCTTCTTTGACCTTGGACCAGGCAGCCCACTTGAGTTGAAGGACTTCCAGTATATTAACTATTCCACGGAAGTGAACTCTCTGTACTGCTGTGTGGATTAAGTAGCCCTTATATTCCTTCTCTCTGTATAAACCTCATATATATGTATAATACATATACATAACACATATATATAATACATATATATAATACACACATATATATAATAGTGATAGTTATATAATCATTTGTCAATTTGAGGATTATGAATGTAAGGGTGGAGTCTAGTCTGACAATCAGATCATAGCCAATGGGGCTTCTGTGTGGGCATGGTCTTCTGAGAATTCTGGGAAATTCAGTACTTCCTCCTTGGACTCGGGAGATACCTCCATCTCTTTATCTACCTACCTAGTGCCCAAGTTGGAGAAGCCACATGGACCTACCCTGATGCAAACAGACCTCTGAAGTCAGAGAAACAATGTAGAGACACCTGCCAGTGCTGAGAGGCTTACACTGCCACTGGATCCAAAGACTTTCTACCCACTGGCCTGTGATCATCCTGCATTTGGCATCATTGCATGTGTCTGTGAGTCTGAAGAGGACTTTATAGATTGGTATCAGACATATGGGCTAGTCTCGGACTTATGGACTTGGACTGAACTGGGTTGGGATGTTTTCTCAATGTTCAATTCCTCTTGTATATAAATTCCTCCTTTTCCTTATACACATATGTGTGTCCATCGATTTTTTGTCTAGTCAACCCAAAGTAACACATGGATAAAATCTTTAGGGCCCTGGTTTTGTGTCTCTAGAGAAGCCTGCCTAGCGCACCCCGCTTGTGTGTGACCCAGGGGGTCTCTGGCCAAAGAAACCACCACTCCAATAACCAATAACCAAGATGGCCATGTCTCAGCTCACCTTTTATCCTGCCAACCACATCGGGGCTACTTTTGGGTTCCAGCACAGTGATTTCACTCAGCAGATAAGCTGGCTAATCATCCCTGTAACAGGACGCCTGGATCGACTCCGCAGTCTTTCTGGTTCACGGAGGGCAATGCCGGCACTGCAGGGACACAGTCCCTGCGAGCGCAGACATGCATCCTCCCGTGGTTCCGGGTCAGCGAGCCCAGAATCCCTGTACACAGGCTAATTCCTTCTGTGGGTCACGGAGGACCTGCTCCTGCAGGGGCACCTAGGGTAGAGACCACAGCTGGCCCACTGGGCTTGGCTGACAGACATGGCGCTGCTGCTTCCGGGAAGGAAGCCTACTCTCCGCAGGCACGGAGGGGCACCAGGAGCATCTGGCTCTTATGTTGGGGGGAGTCGCTGTCCACCCCACTGTTTCTGCTGCCTTGGACCAGGCCCAGAGTCTGCACAGCTGGGGCTCTGAGTCCCTGATGCCCGCCCCCAGGTCTACACCCAGTTCCAGGCATGTGCTTTGTTGGTGGGCTGGAGTCAGGGGGAAGGTGGGGAAGAAGTGGATGCTGTCCCAGGACCCCTGGATCAAGTCCAACGCAGGACATCAGCTCTTTCTCCACATCCCACCCACCTACTCTGGATGTGCAAGCCAGGGACTGGGGGCCACCCTGCAGACGTCAGGCCTCACAGCCCTGCCTCCAGGGTAGAGGCCCTCAGAGCCATGGGCTCCTCCAGTGCCCTGGTGTGTGGGCCCCCTCAGAGCAGACACCGTGGAGCTTTCTGGGGACACTGCTGGGGGAAGACTCTATTTACAGGGTCCCTGGGAAGCCACCCTCCTTCTCCAACCACCCCCATCCCCACTTCTACACACCCTCCCATGTGCCGCCCTATAGCTGCCCCATGAGATAGAAGAGGAGAGAGGGAAAGAGACAAACACAGACAGGAAAATAGAGATGAAGAGACAATGGATGAAATGGGCAGTCAGTGTCCCCTCCACCCCACCCTCCCACCCAGCACTGAGGCCCCACCCCCACACACTGGAGACCACCCTGATTCCTTTGATCCAGACATGCTGAGACAGGCACTCAGGCTGCCTGCAGGATCCCAGGGAAGCTGGGATAGAGAGCCGCCTGCCAGCCTGCACACCCACGTGCGCTGCAGGCCAGAGCTGCCTTTTCCTGCCACTGGACTTCTCGTGGAGAGAATGGAGACGCTGCTTTCTGGGGGCGAGGCTCATAGGGTTTTCTCTCCAGGCAGGCGGGGACTTCTATTTTCCTTCTTAGAAAACTCAAAGTTGGCTTTAAAATGCCAAATTTTCTCACTGAGGACAGTCCTAACATGTCACATTTCCTCAGCTTTGTCTTGCTCTCCCCCTCTATCTCTCCCTTCCTCTGCCCTCCCTCTCACCCTCCCTCCCCTCCACCCCTCTTGCTCCCCTCTCTCTGCCCACCTCTCTTCTCTTTCTCCCTCTCACTCAGCTCTCTCATCTTTGTCGTTCTAGCTCTCACCCCCTCTCTCCTTCCCCTCCTCTCCCCACTCCCTCTGCAATCTCCCCCTGAGCACATCTGTGTCAGGGTGTGGAGAAGCAGCTAGGTTAACACTATTTTCGGGACAATGGAGAGGGAGAAGCGTCCTCAGGCTCCTGTGTTGGGGGATTCCGGGATGAATTAAGAAGCCACGTGTTCTCATCATCGTTGGCAGTGATCATGTAAAAGGATCTCTTTCCCCACCCCAGGGTGGGACCATCGTCCCCGGGCTGCGGGTCCCCAGGTGTTTCACCTGTTGCTGGCCAAGCTGAGCTCCACATGACACTGTGCAGCTGGCCATCCATGACCCAGGCCCCCATCAGCGCCCCTGTCTGTGCCTGTCTCTGCTCCTCTCTGCTTCCTGGTCCCGTGGAAGGGACCTCACGTCCCCAAGTGTCTCAGTCTTCCGTTCTGGACAAGCACAGCAGGACTCTGTCATCAACTGATGGAAGGAAGGCTTTGTGAGATCAAGCTCCTAGTGGCTTCATGGGGACATGAGACAGAGCTTAGTGACTCTGCCGGGGTTGGCACCAAGCCCTGACTCAGGAGTGGCCCTGCCGTACCAGTGAGGCAGAATACAGAGCACGTCGGAAGGCCACTGGGCCAGAGCCAGGGACAGACAGATGGAGACCCCAGGCTGTGCCTGAGCTTGTGTCCATCCACTGGCTCCTACGCCTGTGGAGGGCCAGTCCCTGGGCAGGACATCAGGCTTCAGAAAAGCAAAGGCCAGCCAAGGAGGAAGGGGCTCCGTGATTGGACTGCCACTAGCTGCACCAGTGTTCGCCGACATCACGCCACCGTGAAGGGCGTGCATGATGGGGCAGGGTTTCTACGAGTCTGGGCCAGCTCCGGGGCAACTAGCAACACCAACAAACCCCAAAGAAGGGTGGGGGTTGATTCCACAGCCCCCATCTCTGCCCCTTCCCTGTGTGATTTGAGTACATTCTCTCTTTCCATGTCAGACCACCCCAACACATCCCGAGAATGCCCATGTGTCACAACCAGACTCTCCGGCCATGCTGCCTCACGTGCTGTTTGTTCAAATCCAGGCACCGATCAGATCAGCTTGCGCCCGGCCTCTCCCCCTGATCGAATGAACGGAGCTCGGCCTGTCCTGAATGTTCCAGCTGCTTTCCTCACGCAGACCCTCAAGGCCCTCGGGTCGGTCTCAATGGTGGCAGCCAACGCTTACACTCTACGATGACCACACCACCGAGGGTCACTGGGACAAGCTCGAGCAGAGGCAGCCAGAGAGGACGGGCCTGACACCCCAGGCAGGCTCCACGCAACTCCCTGCCAAGCACGGGCTGCGTTCTGTGACTGCCACCTCCCACCCACTGCTGCGCCAGCGCCACAGATGAATAAACTGTTTATAAAGTGCCGGGGCTTCTTGTACGCACCGTGTCACATAAACACAGGACTGGGGATTGTCACCGCGATCCGCGTTAATTACAATAAAGGGAAAACAGCGTTTCGCTGTCATTCCGTGATGCCATAATTACCAATGTCTCCTGCAAGCACCCCATTCCGGCACCCCTCCGCTAGCCCTACTTTACTGATTATCTAGCTCCAAACAAAAGGCAGCCCCCCTGAGCACGGGAGCGTGGCCTGCTTGGGGGGCCTGCCTGGCTGGGGAGTCGGTTTGCCGTCCAGGGTCTGCTCTTTGAACCTAGGATGTGGGGTGTCTGGGGGCGGGCAGAGCCAAGGGCCTGGCTCAGATTCTGTGCTGCTGTGATAAAGGTCAGGTGCATTTATTTGTGTTTATTTGGGGGTGTAGTCTGGGGGTGGTGGTGGGGTGACTCAGAAGCTGGAGGAGCCCTGGTGGAACAGTGATAAAGGACCCGCGTTCTGCTGCCCAGAAGTCAGAGTTTCAGACTCACCAGCTGCTCTGAGGAGGAAGATGAGGCTGGGACTGGCCAGCACTGTGGGCAATCCCTGAAGCAGGTCTGCCCTGATCTATCGGGTTTCTGTGAGCCAGAACGCACTCCACAGCAGTGGTCTGGGGTTTGGTGTTCGGTCACATAGCTGATAGGCTTGGTGACACAGGGGCTAACTCTCAGTGGCTCCATGAGTAGTGGGAGGCAGCTGCCCCGGGCAGATGGCAGCCTCAGAAGCCCATGGGGAAGTCCCCACTCTGTTCTGCAGGAACACTGTGAATCAGAGCGGCCTGCAGGGCAACCAACGTTTCCGGCCTCAATGGCAAGTCCTATCAGGGTCTGGTCTTCTCCAGCCCATAGCCCTGGCCTTGGTGACCAGCCCTACCCCTCCCCCCCACCCCGCATCAATACCCCTGAAAGCAGAGGCTGATGGACATCTCCACGTCAAAGAACTGTTGATGGATCAGAAGACTGGGCATGGAGATCAAGCGGCAGGTGGGCCAAGACCAAGAATGGTCCAAACTTTGCTGAGGTGTGCTGTGCTCCACTGCGATTGTGACCTGGTCACCTCCTCTGAAGGAGGCGGCCCCATAGTTCTCATTTTCAGGTGCGAAACCCAGGATGCAAATAAGCTCATTAACCAGGCTATACTGCACGATGCTGAGACACGAGGGTCTGATGTGAGAGTGGCTCTCTCTGAATTCAGCATCCTTCCTCAATGCCATCCACTTCCCCCTTGATCATCCTGGGAGACAAGCCTTCTGAGGAACTGGAGCCCCAGCCCCAGTAGGGATGACTCAGGAAGCTCATGGAGATGGAGCTGCTGCTGCATCTATTGCTAGAAGAACCAAGAGACCTGATTGGAGCAAGTCCAGTCAGCATGCTCGTTAGGACTGAGAGGGGAAAGGCTTTTTCTCACACACAAAGGGCCAAGAAGCACCAGTCCTGGGGGAGGACACCACGGTTGGTTAAGTGGAGGGTCCCTGGCACAGGGGACGACCCTCGGTGAGATGGATGGACACAGCCGCTGCAGTGGTGGCTCCAGCAGAGCGTGGAAGATGATGTGGATATTTCAAGACTCTGTGGGGTTTCCTTCTACTGGATCTGGGCTCGCTGTGAGTTGGAGCTGACTTGATGGTACCCAGTCACGGGTACAAATGAAAATGATGCCACCAGCAAGGATGGACAGGATGGAGAGAAGCTGGACCACTCATGTGCTGCCTGTGGGACATCACCGGGCAGACGTGCTCTGTACCACAGTGCGTCGCTTCTTCAACAAACAACAGAACCAGCAATGACCATAGAGCCCAACCATTGTCCTCTTCCACACACGTGGAAGCAACTCGACTCCCAGAAGCAGCTTGAGCCTTTCAGGAAGACATTTCCTACAGAGTGAGAAGTCAGAGCATGTGACGACAGGTGGCTGGCTGGCTGCATTCAGTTTTCCTCCAGCACATTGGCTGCTTGCTCTGCCCATGGGGTTGTCTGGAGGCCAGCCCTGCCCTGGCTGCACCACTGTGCGCTGAAGGTGGAAGGGCAGAGACTCAGACTTTTGGGGGTAGATTTTCTAGATGGGTCCATCCCAGGAGCCTCACCGCGGGGTCCTCTTCTCCATCTGGACTGATTAACACGATATGGGGTCACGTCTGCTGCCAGGAGGCAGTGAGGCTCTGGCACTTTTGTTTGGGGGTATGAATGATGACACTGTGCACTTGGGGCCCGTGGATAGACCACTGTCAGTTGATGCGTGCGGTTGTTGTGTGTGGCTGAGTCAATCCTGACTCGCAGTGGCCACTAGTGACAGAGGTGACCTGCCCCACAGGGTTTGCTAGGCTGTTGTTCTATGGGAGCAGAGCATGAGGTCACATTTTCTCCCTTAGGACTCCTGGGGAGGGGGGGTTAAACCATTGTCCTTCCCCTGAGTCACTGAGTGATTAACCCTGCACCCCCCACGCTCCGTAGATTGTAACAGAACAGCTCCCAATGCTTGCAACTCCTTGTGCCCTCCCCACCTAGAGGTGACTCAACACCCTACCCCTGGCCTCAGCATGGCCCTATGCGGGCTGGGAGTGTTACTTTACCTGATACTGCACACTCACTGCCATCTAGTCAGTTCTGATCCACAGAGACCCTACAGGACCAGATAGAACTGCCCCCTCTGGGTTTCTGAGACTGTCACTCTTTATGGGGGTAGAAAGCCCCATCTTTCTCCAGCGGAGCTGCTGGTCATTTTGAACTGCTCGCCTTGCAGTTTGTACCCCAATAGGTAACCCACTCTACCTTCCTGCAGAAGGCAGTAAACACACTTAGGCTTGATTTCTAGGTCTCCATGCTCGCCCCTGAAAAACTCTGCCCTCAAGCACCAAGTTCACTCTGGTTTCCTGAGCAGCTGAGTGGCCATAAGAAGAGCCTTCTGGCAGAGCCCAGCCCTGGCCACCCTGCCATCGCAGTGCGGTTTCCACTGTGCGTCCAGCGAAGACCAGGAGGAAAGCCGCAGCCCACACACCACAGCATGCCAATGCGCTGCACTATCTGAAGTCACCAAGGTCTAGAGCAGCGGGTCTCAGCCTTCCTAATGCCGCGACCCTCGAATACAGTTCCTCGTGTTGTGCTGACCCCAACCATAACATTATTTTCATTGCTACTTCATCACTGTCATTTTGCTACTTCTATGAATCGGTGACCCCTGTGAAAGGGGTCTAGAGTGAAAGGGGTCAAAGAACCGCTGGTCTAGCGTGTTTGCCATGTAGCGAATGATAACTGATATAGGATGGCTGGCCCGGGCTTCAGGATGCTAGGCCTGGCTATGGAGATGGCCTGGGATGGAAGGTGGCTCCTCCCCTTCTCTCCTGAGGTCCAGGGATCCATGGGCTGCTGTCCATCCAGATGGATCCCATCAAGGCACTGCAAGGTGCACTGGCCTGCAGGCCTGCACTTGTCTACCTGGGAGCAGGACCCTGCATCCTTTCAATCTCATCTGTTCGCATGTGTGCCTCCACGTGCGTTGGGGTCTGATTGAGAATTTAGGACCTCGACAAATCAGCCACCACCTGAATCATCCATTTCCTTAAAGCTTCACCTCCCAACACGAAAGGCTTGCAGACAGCATTCTGCCAAAGGATCCATCCAACATCCATCAGCATCGGGGGCGGTTCCTGAGACAGATGGGCAGTCAAAGGCCTTGTGCTCACTCTTCTCCGGTTATGTCTCTATTATGCACAGAGGTGAAAACACACAACCACACAGCCAGGAGTTTTATTCAGCTATGAAATGCAGGCGGCGGAATATCTCAGATAAAACGTCCGTAGCGAGTGTTTGTTTAGTGCTTCATAAATTTCCAAGGGTGTTCACAACTGGGATGTTCCCTCGGTCTGTACTGCAGCTCTGTGTGGGAGAAAGAGGCTGCATCCTCACCTTCCTGATTCCATGATGAAGCCGGCTACTCAGCTCAGACAGCCCAGGGCCACCACTGGCCTCCAAGGCAGAGGGGTTGGACCGGTCACCCCGAGGTCAGTCCTGTGTCTCCATACTGAATGGGAGTCCTTATTGGGCAGACTTGTTTTGCCGAAGAAGGACCTGGCTTCCTGTGAGAGCTTTTACCTCCTAACAGATGAGCTAGCTCAGAAGACACGCCAACAGTGGGTCGTGCCATGTGTCAGGTGGGCTGGGCTAGGGTCCCCACGACCTGGTGGAACTCCCGCCTTGCTGCTGTTCCTCATCGCAATCGATGCAGTCATTCTTGCTACATCATGGACTGTCATCGAATCAACCCCTCGGCCGAAAAGAGGGATCCAGGCGGCATGACTGGCTTTCAGAGCATGCGCAGATATTTCGGCAGAACTCACGCTGTCTTCTCCATTCTGCACGCTTCCCTCCGCTGGATCGACAAACCTTGGGATGCAAGCAGGTTCTTTGGCCTATAATTTCCAGACTTACCAGTTTGCATTAAAGACAGCCAAGTCCTGCGTGGTGTGACATGGGGTCGGAGGGGGGGCGGGGGGAGGGCGGTCAGGGAAAGCATCTAAATTGGTTTCTCTCTCTCTCTCTCTGTCTCTCTCTCTCTCTGTCTCTCTCTCTCTCACACACACACACACACACACACACACACGTCAGGAAGCATTGCCACTAGGATGTCAGTTCATGTATGCTCAGGTTTACTCCAAGCAACATGTGCATAAAAAATGGTTCTCGTCTCCCTGGGGCAAGCGGGGGGAGCGGGGGTCTTCCCACAGAAAGGTCCAAACTTGCTGGGCCACTTCCTGTGAATGCTTTGCCCCTTTTTAGCACCAACATGATGCCTGTAAGAAGATATGGGAGGGTGTGAGGGTTGTAGGTGTAAATGAAGTCACCGCTTGATGACCTTCCTTGGAGGTATGACCAAGATAAATGGCTCTCTGGAGGCCACCACCCCCGACCCTCACACCCCCACCTTCACCTTCCTGTTAATGAGCTGTGGTGGACATGCCAGGGCCCTGGGATGGTTCCAGCACCATTGGATCCATAAGACACTTCGCCAACTGCCTGTCATCTTCCTGCATTCTGCATCACTGGATGTTGCTGTGTGAGTCTGAAGAGGGATTTATGGACTAGTATTGGACTTACCCACTAGGATCAGACTTATGGACTTGATCTGGACTGGGCTGGGATGTTTGCTTGATATATAATTTCTTCTTGATATAAAGCTCCCTCCTTCATATACACGAGTGTCACTGAAGTTGCTTCTCTGTTGGAACCTACCTAACATATTACATTGAAGGTCGAGAGGTCAGTTCTGAAGGCTACAGGGATGGTTTTTGGAATTCCAAAGGGGTCATCCGGATAGAAATCTCAAAAGACATAGGATGATTGTAACAGTATATGATGAAGACTTTTGAAGAAAATTGCATCGGTGAGCAAAAAGTCAGGGAAACTGTATGAAGGAATTTTTCTCTCTCATCATAAAAATGTGCCTGCTCCTTCCTGGGAGAAGCAAGGGCTGTTATATGGGGACATTGTGCTGGGAAACCTTCCCCTTTATCCCACGGCTTTGACCTTGATTGACCTTTCAGACTTAGTGTTCCCAAACGCAACAAAGCATCGGAAAGGAAGACCCTCGGAGTCCCTCCAGGATGCACTACCTGTCGTTTTGCTGTGGTGTCAACATGCTATCTCGGAGTTCTGCACAGTGGGTGAGAGGGTGGGCACGCCACCTGCAGCAGGGTATACACTTAGAGAGGGGTATGCCAGGAAGCCAGCGCTTCATGCTTGGGGGTTTTCTTTAACAACGATTTCAATAATAGTGTAGCAATGCTTTTGGACGAACCTTAGTGTATGTATTTGTGTGTGTGTGTAGTGTATGTGTTTGTGTGTGTATTTGTGTGTGTAGTGTGTGTGTGTGTGTTTGACTTCTCTAAAGAACCTAAAACAGGACTCAAGCAACGTTTCTTGAAAAGAATGGAGTGACTGCTCACTTGTCAGCAACATCTTGCAACTCTTTCCTTTTATTAAATGATGTATTTAAAAATGCGTGTCCTGACTTATTCCACCTTTTCCAGTGGGTATCTCGGCATGTCCTAGTGCGCATGAGCCATGACTGATTAAGGATCTGCGTGGGGAAATGTCCGATGTCGTTGTGGTTGGGTGCCACGGAGTTGGTGCTGACTCTCTGGGACCCAGCGCACGGCAAAGGGAAACACCGCCCAGTCCAGTGCCATCCTCACAAATACCTTTATGTCTGGGCCATTGGTACAGCCACGTTGTTGGCCCATCTTGTGGAGAGTCTTCCTCTTTTTCACTGTCCCCCTGCTTTTCCCAGCATGATGACTTTTCCCAGGGACTGGTCTCTCCTGACAACATGTCTGCATAGCACCTTTCTGCTAAGGAGCCTTCTGGCTGTCCTTCTTCTGAGACAGACTCCCTTGCTCTTTTGGCGGGCCGTGGTGCTGGCAGTATTCCTAGCCAGCACGTCATTTATGTGCTCCGAGTGTTCTCCACATCCACACTTGGTGGAACCCGATGTAACACTAGAGCTTCACACAGCAGATGCCTTGTTCATCCAGACACACACGCATGCGGCTGCTGTTGGGTCCTGGTGCATCATCCATGCCCCCTGACTTCTGGCCTCCTGTCTAAGAAACGGCGATGAGAATACCAACCCATGGGACGCCATGACCGTTAGCTCTCACAGGAGTAATACATCTGCCAGAGGGCTTCTTCACAGCTGAGCTCCTCAGCAGGGCAATTGCTTTTCCTGCTGACTTGGGTCAATAGCTTCCAGATACGCTAATTGTCTAGTCAGAAACGCCAGTGCTAAGTCACAAGTATGCAAGCAAGTTGAAGGTGCCTTCGCATTTGGTTTGTCAAGACTCTACTCAAATATTTGATGATGTTGTCTCCTCCCGTCTCCAAAGGTAGACCAGCACACCTCCAAGACTCCCGTCACCTCCAGGCTCCCTTTGCCCATAGATCTCCCTTCAGTGATTACAATTTTCCACTGTGCGTCTGCACTGACCTTTCCCCTTCACTTCTCCCCATTCTCAGGCTCAGAGCTTCTGGAAGGCCTCCAAGGATGGATTCATGCTGGGAATCCCCCCTCCCCCCACTCCTCTGTACCTTCTTTGAAGCATCCAAGTCCACTCTCTTTGGCACGGAATCATCTGTGCAATTTCCTGAAGCAGAGCTAGGGAGCTTGGCTGGTGATGTGGTATGCACATGAGGCTGCTAACAGAAAGGCCAGCTGTTTGAACTCACAAGCCAACCCATGGTAGAAAGACGAGGCCACCTTCTTCCATCAGGTTCACAGCCTTGGAAAGCTCACGGAGCAATTGGCTTCTGTTCTGTGGGATCATTGCGTCAGCACGCACAGAATGGCAGTGTGTGAAGCAGGGTCACATGGCATCTGGGTTGAACGGATGGGGTCTGTGACCTCAGTGGGCTTGGGATAGACTGATCAAGGGGTTGAGTATGTGCCTCTTTGGACTGGAATTTTGCCTCTGAGGCCAGGGACTGCCTGTCCATTTCCTTTGCACCTTCTGAATGGGGATGGCACCTCTTACACCATAGGAGCTCTCAGCCACTCCCCAGACTCAGCGCTAACTCTGAGCACAGGACAATTGCTCAACAAGGAGGGTGTAGGCCAAGTCTCCCAGAGTGCCCAACCAGGTGCACCAAAACAGTCGGTAGCCTTCCTATTAAGAACAGTGTAGCTGGCTCTCTCATTAAAACGAGGCAGAAAATAAGCAAAATAATAAATGAAACGATTGACACCTAGTTGGCTCTCAGTAGACAATGGCTATGAGGGTGTCTCCCAGAGTAGGGGTCCCTCTGCTCCAAGAGCTTGCCCAGGCCTGAGTTTGGTGAGGAGATCCCAGGAGCTGAGCAAGAGGAAGGGAGCAGGCAGGGAGCTGTGCTCACTCCTCTTTGGTCCACCTGAGCAGCAAGAGGAGGCTGAGCCTCACAGACCCCAGGCTGTCACTGCCTATGCACACACAAGCCTGAGAGCCTGCCCCACAGCCTTCTCCTCTGCCTCCCTTACCTGAAGCCCATCTGTAGTCCTTTGCGTCTAGAGTCTAGACTTAGAGGTTTTGTTTTTTTTTCAATCAGGGGAAAATGGTAAACAAAAGAGAGCTGCTTTCTCTAGAAAACAAAAACCAACAATGCAAAGGTTCTGGGACTGTGAATATACCTGTGGGCAGACATTGCCTGTTGGGAGGGCTCGGGAGCCCCGGGGGTGCGGATGGTCAGTGAGGCACACATACACAGGAACTAGGATATGCTACTACTGTTAAATGTAATTAGAGATCATGTTTCATAGGTACTTATT
This sequence comes from Tenrec ecaudatus, assembly GCF_050624435.1. Taxonomy (NCBI): domain Eukaryota; kingdom Metazoa; phylum Chordata; class Mammalia; order Afrosoricida; family Tenrecidae; genus Tenrec; species Tenrec ecaudatus. The sequence continues at coordinate 2,858,462 of NC_134535.1, forward strand.
TTCCCTCCTAAAGTAGAACATAAAATGACTTAAAAAAAAAGAATCAGCTGGATAGAGTAAAGCATGGATCTAAATCAAACTCTAGCAGTGACTGCATCGATGAGAATGAACTAAACTTCCCAACAGGAGGCCGATGGTTTGGCGGGGAGTGAATAAAATAGCAAGACCCAACTGCATAGCGCCTTCAGAACACACCTTTGCCTGCAGTGATGTTCATAGGAACACGGGTGCAGAAAGGATATCAGCAGGGAGACCAGAGCACCTTGAGAGTCGTGTTAGATGAACTGTATCTCAGGACAACAGATAGCAGTTGAGCTACAGAGGAACATTTTGTAATGAAGACCAAAGAATATAAATATGCCTACATATAAAACAAACAAGCAAAACACCTCACTGCCATTGAGTAAGTTCTCTCATAGCGACCCTACAGGACAAGGTAGAATTACCCCTGTGCATTTCAGAGATTACATTTTTGTGGGACTAGAAAGCTCCCCTTTTTCTCCCATGGAAGGGCTGGGAGTTTCGAACTGCTAACCTTGCTGCTAGCAATCCACCTTGTACCTCACTGCGTTCCCTGTACTCTCTTCTCTACATATAGCACCCCAAATTACAAAGGGGGTGGGGGCTGACGCAATCAATGGGCAGCTAGACAAATATGTAATCATCGTTGGAGCTTTAAAATTGCTACCTCAGCAGTTGATAAACAAATAAACAAAAAACAATTGGCATTGAATCGGATGATCTGAGCAACAGTTTGAATCACCTCCACTAAATTGTACTTGTAACACATTATAGAAACCCACTTCAGAATCCACATCATTTCCAAGTACACACGTCGTATAATCACCAAGGTAAAGCATATGCTGGACCACGAAAACAGTATAGTACATTGAAAATGATGGAAGTTCCACAGAACAAGTTCTCAGAGTATCTGCAATTAAGTGATATATCAAAAAATACCATGTCTTTATTGCTATATTTCTTCATGAGCAGTTATGGTAAAACAATATATTACAAATAAAATGTTTAAATATTTTAGCTTAATATTAACGAAACTATAACATTAAAACAATGGGTTCAGGCGTAGGAACAATGGCGAGGATGCCACAGGACCATGACGTGCTTCCTTCTGCTGTGCACGGCGTCCCCATGGCGTGGAACCGACTGGCTGCCACCTCACAGCTACATAGCTTTTAAGACACGAAAAGCATTGCTTGGAGAGACACTCACAGCACTAGCTGCTTATACTAGAAATTAACAAGTGGTATTGAGCTAATGACCTAAGAGGCTGCCTAAAGAAGGCAGAAAGGGAAGCAAAAGTAACCCAACGTGAGCAGAAAGGAGGTGGTGCTGCAGGAAACGTAAATCAGTAACAGAGAAAAGGAAGGCCGGTGTTTCTGAAGATCCACCATAGTTCTGCATCTCTGAAAAGATGAAAGATGCGCCCCCCAATAGATGGCTCAAAGAATGGGTGGCATGCATTAGAAGACACCACTGCAGTTCCAACAGGTCTGAAAGGGAAATCAGACTATGGGGAACATCTTTAGGCTCATATATTTATATATCTGATTGATTAAATGGATGAAATGCATCAAACAGAATTGACGTATGAGGCAGCATATTTGAATATACATGAGTGTGTGTATAAAGAGAGATATGTTCCAGTAACGGGTTGAATACTCAATCTTTAAGTAAATGTATGACTTCTTACCAAATTTATTTTTAGATCAATCTAATTCCTAAAACAATCTCACAAGGAAGTTTTGTAGAATTTGACAGATTTGAAAGCATTAAACAACAGAAAAGCTAGAACACTTTTTGACACAAGAACAAAATTAGTAAACATAGAGCATCTTAACTTCAAAACATGCGAGAAAGCTCCAGCATTTGAGACAATAGGGGACTGTAAACGAGAGAACTCCAAAACAGGGTTAATCAATTTTGAAATAAAACAACAAAAAGTAACCCACTGTGAAAAGTTACATTTTAAAAAACAAATGTTCTCGAAGATAAGACACTTCTTTTTTAAAAACAAAACAACTTTAGTATTTACTTGACAGGATACACAAAAAATAATTTGACGTGAATTAAAAATATTTTATAAAATCTAAAATTACAAAGACCGTAGAAGAAAAGGCAAAACAAGAAGAGCCGTATGTCTTTGGAGCAAAGTTTTTCTTAACCAAATGGAAGTGTTTCCATTACCACACACTGTTTTTTAAAAAAGATAATATACAAGTCCAAGACTATGAAATGATGCTTGCCAAATATGTGTTTTACGAGTACTTTGATGAAAGACTATATACTGAATGTCTAAAACTCAATTATGAAAAGACAAAAGCAACCGGTCATTTAAAATGGTCAAAAGATTTTGCAGGACGCATGCCAATGGCCAGGAAGCACGTGGGGAGGTTGAATGGGAGAGACTCCAGGCAGTGCTAATTAACACCATCCCATTGTAAGGTTGCAGACAGCAGACTCGTGGAATCAAAACCAAGGACAACACCAAATGTTGGCAAGGAGCTGAGTCAACCAGAGCCTTCTTAGATCTTTTGGTGACATTTTCAAATGCTACAACCATTTTGGAAAAATATTGGGCAGTTTCTTCTACAACAAACATATGCCCAGGAAGTACAAGCATATGTCTGCAGAAAAATCCCTTGAGACTGAGCATGGGCACTTTCTTCAAAACAGCCCCAAACTGGAAGCAGTCCACGTGTTCATTAGCAGGCAAACTGACAAACCACAAACTTCTTCAGAAACAAAACCAGCTGTGGTGTAACCAGTAATACTAGCAAAGAGGAACCGCTAGTGTAGACAGCCAAGGGGAATTCCAAAAGCGCCGTTATGCTGCCTGGGGTGATTAGATTTGTGTTAACTTGGTGGAACTAGTAGAGGTGGCCTTTGCTTAAGAGGGACCCCGAGAACGAACTCTCTCAGTCTCTCTTTCTCTCAAGCTCACTCCCACTTCTTTGTCTTCCTGCCTCTTGGATTGGGCATCTGGCTCCGTGGGGCTTGCTGTCCCTGGGAGCTGTGTTTGCCTGCCACGTTCCTGGTAACCTTAGATCCACAGGACACAGGACCCACAGACCCGTGATCTCTCAACTTCCCACGTGGCTTTCCTGCTTCATCTGCCAGCAGTTGGTGTATCCAGGACCTGACCCACAGACTTGAGTTCCTCTGAGCTATGGAAATTGTTTCTTGGTATGAAATTATTTCTTGTTCACATGAGTGTCACGGGTTTGTTTCTCTAGAACACTTAAGTCCTTACCTGATGATCCCACACAAGGAGATTCTACACGGAAAGAACTGAGCCTTTGGAGAAGCCCCTCAGAGGAGCCGGGGCCTCTGGAGGTAGCAATGGAATGACAAGGGGGAAGAAGCATCGTGGCCTTTGAATCAAGGCGTAGGCAAAGAACATTGAAAGTACCTCGGGCTGCCAAAAGAGCAAACAAATCCATTTTGAATGAAGCACAAGCAGAATGATCCTTCGAGGCAAGGATGGTGAGACTCCTTCCACGTACTTCGGGCATGGAGAGACCAGTCCCCCCAGAGTGGCAAGAAGACCCTCAATGCCCACTGGATGCAAAAACAGGCTGAGGGTTGTGCTGCCCACTGGGTTTCTCTGAGTCAGAACAAATTGATGACACCTCACAGCCATGTCCATCTGAACGGCAATAGTCCTGTAGGTCTTTCTGCCCTCCCAACCGCAGGGGAGCTTCGAACCACGGAGTGTTCAGTTAGCTGCCAACCTCTTATTCAGTCTTCTGCCAGGGCTCATTAGAAAGACGGACAGGCAGATGGAAACAGGATAAAAATCAGGCGTGGTGAATTGTCAGTGGTGGGATATAGACAGTGGATAGACGGATGTTCCTTATGTAGTGTTTATGCAATTGTTTTGCTTGCTTGTTTGAAATGTTTATCATAAAACAGGGGAGGGAAAAAATTGAGCATCCTCCCACCTTTCCCACACAGATTGCAATTACGGTAGCTCATCATTAAATCTTCTCGCTTGTTGATCTCTCCTTGTTGAAGTACATCTACTTTGTTTTTGTTTATGGATAAATAAATCTTAATGTCTTTATGTTCACAAGCTCAGATTTCAATGACTGCTATTTGATAAAGAGCTTCAATTCCCACAGTGTTTTTCAGAACTACACACGTGGAATTCGTTGTGCAAATAACTCCCAAAATCAACGTTCTCAAAAGCAAAATGCAACTGACAGTCGAAGGAACGGTTCCTCTGTAAAAAGTTTAGTGGCTTTTTAGGGCACTTAGCTTGACACACAAGGAGTTTTCAAAGGCTCACTATTTTTAAGAACAGATTGAGACGGGCTGCTAATGTACTTTTGTATTCAAAGTCAGCTTTAGCTCAATATTATTGTTGTTTACTTTCTTCAACAGTGCATGTAGCAAAACAACATTTAACCTTTGATTAGTATGATATCACAGTTGGAATGCATTGTGAATTGTTTTTAGGTGCGGTAAACATCTATACAACAAAGGAGACATTTGAGCTCCATCGCATGCAGAATTCTGTGGCATGAATCACGTTGGTCATGTTCGTCCTCCATCCCCAGGATGTGTTCCCATTTCCCTGTAACATTAAGCAGAAGCTCCGTGTTTCCTGTGGCAGTTAGCTCCCCACCCCCTGTCTAAGCTCCCCTCTCTCTCTTCTCACTCCCACCTTCCTGTCTCTCATAATTATTAAACTTTTGTGGGTATACACTTGCGTTTTCTGAATGTTTCATGCAAGGGGTGAAGTGGTTGAACACTGGGCTATGAACCATAAGGTCAATGGTTTGAAGCCACTCGACTACTCTATGGGAGAAAGATGCGACTTTCTTAGCCTATAATGTGTAACAGTTTCAGAAACCAAGAGGCAGGTTTATCCTGTCCTACAGGCTTGCTATGGGTCAGAATTGACTCGATGGCAGTGGGTTCATTTTTTTTAGGCTCAAGCAATATTTCTCCATTTGAGTTTGACTTATGTTACTTATGTTACATAGCTATTCCATGTTGTAGCACATGTCACAGTTGAGCTCCTTTTTATGTTGTTGTTCCATGCTATCAAGGCAGAACCAACTCACAGCCACCCTCTGGATAAGGGAATGAAACACTGCTTGGTCCTGTGTCATCCTCTTTGCCCTATAAAGTCTGAGCTCATTGTTACAACCACTGTGTCAGCCCACCTAATTGAGGGATGTGGTAATTGCATAATCTGGTGTCAGTTTGAGGATTAAGAGTGTAGGGGTGGAGTCTAGCCTGTTAATGGGGTCAAAGTCAATGAGGCCTTTTGTGTGGGCCTGGCCTTCTCCTGAGGATTCTGAGAACTCCTGTGTTTGCTCCTTGGAGGCTGGAGACACACACTCTCTCCCTGCTCACTCCCTTGGAAACATTGTACTGACAAGGCTCACTCCCCATGAGACATTTCTGAGGAGAAGCCACATGAAGCTACCCTGAGGCAGTCAGAGATTTGGAGCTGGAGGAACCACGTAGAGACCCCTGACAATACTGAGATGCTTACAGTGCCACTGGATCCAGACTTCACAACTGCTGGCCTGTGATCTTCCTGCATCCATTGCATGTGTTGCATGAGTCTGAAGAGGACTTTATATGTTGATATCAGACATATGGGCTAATATCGGACTTAAGGATTTGATTTGGACTAGACTGAGATGTTTTCTCAATAATCAACTGTTCTTGTATATAAAGCTCTTTCCCATACACATATTAGTCTCCCCGGACGTGTTTATCTTGTCTACCCAGACGAACACAAGGGACTTCTCTTTTCTAATGACCGTCCACTTTACGTCCTTCTCCAGGGACTGGTCTCTCCTGATAGCATGTCCAAAGCATCTGAGACCAAGTCTTACCACCTTCATTTCCAGAGAGTATTCTGTCTGTCCTCCTTCTACGACAGATCTGTTTGTTTTCAGGCACTGTACTTTCAGTATTGGTTGCCAACATTGTACTTTGAAGACACCAACTCTTCTGTGCTCCTCCTAGTTCATTGGCCGGCTCTCCTACAACGTGACTGAAGAGACCATGGCAGGGTCCAGTGTGTCTCAGGCCTCAAAATGACTTTTTTTTTTTTTTGCTGTTTAACTTTATTAAAGGTCTTGCGCAGCAGATTTGTCCAATGTGATAGGTTGTTTTATTTCATGGATACTGTTTCCATGAGCATTGACTGTGGATCCAAGTAAAATAACATACTTGACAACTTTATATGTTTCTCCCTTTGTTATGATTGATGTTTTCTATTGATCTAGTTCTAAGCAATTTTTATTTCTTAACACTGAGTTGAGATCCATACTGAAGGTTACAGCCTTTGATTACATTAGCAAGTGGTCCGTGTGCTCCTTGCCTTCAGCAAGCATAGTTATGTCATCTCCATATCACAAGTTGTTAATAGTAACAAACTTTCCTCTGATCTTGGTTGCTGTGTTCTTCTTCGTATAGCTCAGCTTCTTGGATTATTTGCTCAGCATATACATTGAGCAAGTATGGTGAGAGGATACAACCCGGATATATACCTTTCCTGATTTTAAGCCATACAGTATTCGCCTTTTCTGTTCATTTGAGTATTTCTTATTCCATGCGCAGGTTTGGAACACAATAAAATGTTTGGAATACCCATTCTTCTCAATGCTATCCATAAATTGTTGTGATCCACACAATCTAATGCCTTTGCACACAACTAAACTTCTTTCTGGTATTCTCTGTTTGCATCCAAAATACATCTGGTATCAGCAATGATGTCACTCTTCCAAATCCTTTTCTGAATCCAGCTTGAATTTCTGCCAGTTCTCAGGCAAAACCATTTCTCAATGATCTTCAGCAAAATTTCGCTTGTATAGAATATTAATGATCTTGTTTAATATTTTATATTCTGTTAGATCACTTTTCGTTGGAAAGGGCACAAATGTAGATAATGTCCAGGTAGTTGGCCAGGTAGCCAGTGTGGCATCAGCTTGTTGAGAGCTTTCCGTTGGCATTCCTTCAGTTATTGGGGTGTTGTTTTTCATGAATGCCTCAATACAGGTTAGATCTAGTCCTTCAGCGCTATCGGTTTCTGATTAGATGGTGCCTCTTCAAATGGCTGAACATCAGCCAGTTCTTTTGGGTACAGTGGCTAGGAGTGTTCCTTCCATCATCTTTTGCTGCTTCCTACCCCGTTCACGATTGTGTCCATTGAATGTTCAATATTGCAATTATACATTTGAATATTTCCTTCATTTCTTTCTGTCTTTTTGGCTCCCTTTGACATTTCATTATAATAATTTTCTTTTTCTTCTTTAGCGGCTCTCTGAAATCTTCTCTTCAGCCCTTTCACTTCATTTCTTCCGTTGACTTTCCCTTCTTTACTCTCAGGGGAATGATCTAGAGTCTCCTCTGACATCCAGTTTAGCCCTTTTTTTCGTTCCTGTTTTTAAATAACCCTTTGCTGTGACATATATGGAACTCTTGATGTCATTCCACAGCTCATTAGGTCTTCTGTCATGAGTGCTCAATGTGTCAAAGCTGTCCTTCAGATGGTCTCCAAACTCAAGTGAAATATACACAAGGTCAAGTGTTGGCTCTCATGGATGTGTTTTCATTGTGTTAACTGTCAATCTAAACTTACATCTGAGCAGATGATGCTCTGCTCTGGAGTCAGACCCAGGCTTGTTTTGGCTGATCACATTGAGCTTCTCCACCATTTCTTCCCATAGATGAAGTCAATTTGATTCCTGTCTATGCCACCTGGTGAGATACACATGTATAGTTACTACTAGATTTCCCAAATAATAATAATAATAATAAGGTATTTTCAAGGAAGAAACAGTTGGTCAACTTTGAGTCCATTATTAAAATTCTGGTATGCAATTTCTGACTTCTTTCTACCACTAAGGCCATTGATTCCAACTATGCATTCTTCCTCTTTGCTTCGGATGCTCACATTCCAGGATCCAGAAATCCCCAATGCATTGTGATTATATACCTGATGCATGTCAGGGTGAAGAAGTTGGTAGAATTCTTCAATTTCCTGAGTCTCATTTTATTTTTGGAAACTTCCCATTTTCCCGAGCTCGTCCTTCATACATTGCATATTCTGTTTATTAATGGACACTTGCAGCTGTTTCTTTTCATTTTGAGCTCTTCCCAATCAGCAAACGAAGGTCCCCAAAGCTTTACTTTATCCAGCTCATTAAGGCCAACTTTGAGAAAACAGCTCTTCCTTAGTCATATTAGAGTGCCTTCCCACTAGAGGGGGTCCTCTTAGGGCACCATATCTGACAATGTTCTGCTGCTATTCACAAGATTTTTAGTGATTGATATCCCAGAATTAGGCATCCTATTGTTTTTATTCTAGAAGCTCTAGTAAAACCTGCTCCCCACAGGTTATGCTGATATTTGGAAAACCAGTGGCAAAGCTCTCAGTGTCATACGACCCCCAAGCCACCACAGTGAAACATACTGATAGATGAGTGGCGAATTTGTCTTTATGAAAAAGACATGTCTCTTTGTATGTATATATTGAATTCTGCTTACCCATGTTGATGGGTTTGCAAACCACGTTGATGGCTTACAAGTGTCTGAATTTGTTCCTATTTTCAATTATTTGGGATATATACCTAGGAGAGTGGTTGATGCTGCTCATGGCATTTTTAGGTTTACTTCCTTTTAGCCATTTCCCAGATGTTTTGCAACAGTGGCTGTATCGTTTCACAATTCCACCAGCAGTCGATGAGGACTCCAACTTCCCCCAGCTCCCCAAGACCTCACAGTTGCTGTGATGTGTAAGCCCGTGGTTGGAGGCACTGTGTCCATCCATCGCAGCAAGGGATTTCTCTTGGTCACTGTCCTTTCACTTCACCAAGCACCAAGTCCTTTTCCTCAGGGCTAGTGTCTCCTGACAACACATCCAAAGTATGTAAGTTGAAGTCTTGCCATTCTTGCTTCTAAGGAGAATGCTGCCCTTACTTATTCCAAAACAGGGTTGCTTATTATATTGGCAGTCCTTGGTAAATTTAATATTCTTCACCAACACCACAATTCAAATGCTTTGATTCTTCTCCGGTCTTTCTTATTCAATGTCCAACTTTCACATGCAAGAGAAGCCATTGAAAATACCATGGCTTGGGTCAGGTGCACCTCAGTCCTCAAAGTAACCCCTTTGCTTTTCAAGACACTATAGAGGTCTTGTGCAGCAGATTTACCCAATGCTATGTGCCCATTGATCTCTTGCCTACTGTTTCCAAGGGTATTGAGTATGGGTCCAAGAAAAATGAAATCCTTGAGAATTTCACTCTTTTCTATGTTTATCACGATGTTACTGATTGGTCTAGTTGTGAGGATTTGGGTCTTCTCTACACTGTGTTATACCCCATCATGAAGGCTGCCATCCTTGTTCTTCATCAGCAAGTGCTTCAAGTCCTCCTCACTTTCAGCAAGCAAGGTGTGCCATCTGCATATTCATGCATGTGGAATGATATCTCATTGTGATTTTGACTTCCCTAATAATTAATAATGTTGAGCAGTTTGTCAAGTATTTGGAGGGCATTTTACTTTCACTTTGATTAAATATCTATTCAAATCTTTTGTCCATTACTTGATTGGGTTGGTTGACTTCTGGTTGCTAAGTTGTAGGAGTCCTTTATATATTCTAGATGTTACCAGATGAATGACTCCCCAAATAGGTTTTGCCTTCAGTCTGTAGGCTGTCTCTTAACTTTTTTTAAAAAAAAACTTTCACTGTACTATGATCAATTTACAGTTTAATTTAATAGAATCATTGCTTTAGTTACAATATTATGCTCCACACAACTTTCAAACATTTTATTCAAAAACAAATGCTTTTATCTTTAATGACTAACATTTCAGTAGACTTTGCAGTAGCTTTCAAATCATGAAAGACCTTTGGCACAGCACACTACCCGAAGCTCTAATTTTGTTCATTATAATGAATAAAACTCTATTTTTTTAAATAAAGGAACCGATTGGCTATTTTTACTACCTGATGACACCAAGGTAAAACTTGCGGTGTTAAACTATTTGCATCTGTCTTTTTTGTTAATAGCTACTGCTCTACTTTCCATAGGTGCTCAAGGAAAATTGGAACTGCATTCAACTAGGAGAGAAAATTAGTGGTAGGAATGGAAGAACCAAAGGCTCGGCATGCCATCTGACTTGTTCAACTGCACCCAGTCCTGCTTCATCATTGAGGACAGATGTTAACAAGCATCCACTTTGCAGAATGCGTTGATGCTTCTTCAGGATATTCGACTCTTCTGGTGTTCGCGTGCTTGTGTGTCAAGGCGTAGTGGCTTCTCTTCTGCATGAGGCTGCAAATCGTGCCACCAATATTGCAACTGTGAGCAGGGTCCCATGATGGGCACATTTCAGCAGAGCTTTCAGACCAAGACAGATGGTGAAGACAGAACGGAGGCTGTTGACAGCCCCTTAAGACCTTCATGATAACTACAGAACATTCTTGAACTCTGCTCTGGGAAGACAACCCCCTGTAGGTTGGAACCCCGCATGCTGACGCAGAGTGGCCTTCTAGGACAAAGCATAGCTGTTCCACATGCTTCCTGGAGCTGCACAACTTTACAGAGGCAGACTTCATCTTTCTACCAGGAAGTGACTTGGAGTTTTGAACCCCCCACCTTCCAGTTAGCAACCAGGCACCCTCCTAGGTTGGAAGACACTTAAAACACAGTGGCCCAGGCAGTAGGTTCCAGCATGCCAATGCCCATGAAGGGGCTGCAGGGTCATGTGGCATCGCTGTATGCTGCCAGGAGATGGAAGGGACTCAGTTAGCATGCTATGTTAACAATGATATGCAACAATTCACAGGGGATGCTTGTTCACCACCGGCATGGGAATCAGTTTCACTGAACTGGTATATTGGTCTCAAATACCACAGTGCTGTAAGGTATTGAAAAATGAATGTCTCCAACCAATGATGACAGATGTTGACTTTGCAATAGCCCCCCCCTCGGGGGGGGGGGTTAGTGACCCTACATACAACAGCAAGAAACTCTGCCCAATCCTGGGCCATCGCACAGCGGTTCTTAGATCAGAGTCCCATTGTTGAGGCCACGGTGTCAATCATGTTGTCAAGGGCTCCCTCTTTGTCACCACCACTCCACTTTAGCAAGCATGATGTCCTTCTCCAGGGACGTGTCTCTCCTGACAACATGGCCAAAGTGTAGAAGACAACGCCTCCCCACCATTGTCTCGAAGGAGCGCTCTAGCTGTACTTCTCCCAACACAGATGCGTTTGTTCTTTTGCCAACTCGTGGTACTGTCCATGCCTCTCTGTTGTCACAGTTAAAATGCGTAGAGTTGTATTTGGTTTTCCTAAGTCAGTGCCCTATTGAACCACCTTAAGTAGAAGAAACAGTTAAGACCTCACCTATTAACCAAAGAGGTAGTGATCTGAATACACTCAGCTGGTGGCACCTTGGATGAAAGGGAGGGTGAGCTCCACTCCCAAATGATCGCCTTGACAACCCTACAGTGCAATGTTCCACGGTGACCCACGTGGGGCTGTCACCATCAGCTTTCCAGCAAGTGATTGCTTTTAGTTTTAAGCAACATGAAATAAGAGACGAGTCATCATAGCAAGAGTGGTCAAACTTCACTTTGCACACATGAAGGCAATGCATCCCAACCTCCTTGCCCAGACACCCACCCCCCCCCCCCCCCGCTGGATCCAAAGAAGGAGTTTCCACAAGGAGTGGGTCACATTCTACACTGTGGAGCCAGGTGAGGACCCAGCAGAGACCTGAAACACAAAGTGGAATGCTGCCAGATCTGCATGTAACTATTCATAGTAACACTTCTTTTCAAAAGGAAAGGTGTGTGTGTGTGTGTGTGTGTGTGTGTGTGTGTGTGTGTGTGTGTGATGGCACAAATTGTGAACAGGACAAAAATCTGGGACAATAGACTTTAAGTGAAATGGAAACTGGAACACGAGGTCATCCTAAACCCGATGCAGTGGAATTGATTCCGACTCAGAGCGACCCTGCGGGCAAAACTGAGCTGCTCCCTGGGGGTTCCCAGGCTGTAAATCTCACAGGGACAGTCTCATCTGTTTCTCTTGGAGTGGCTGGTGGGCTGGAACTGCTGACCTTGTGGTTAGAAGCATAATGTGTAACCAATTATGCCACGGGAGCTCCCTGGAACCATCCTATTAGAGGCTATTTCAAATGGGCAGATTGGCCCAGCTGGGGACCTGCCCAGGTATGTCCTAGCATGGACAGCGTGAACACAGCTTGCTGAAACAGCCTCCCCACTGGGCTCCCTTTGATGGGAAAGGTGAGTCTAGATGTACTCATGGAAATGGATGATATATTTTCCAGGTATGTGCAATTAAATACCTTTCATGTATAATGAAGACATAAAACCTCATTTATTTTGAAGCAATCTCCGTGGACTTTATAGAACAAAATCATTCCGTGTTCAGTTTCTGAGATGGTAGAGGAGTAGAGATTGGGATTCTGTACATCAGCTAAAAAGAACAACCTTCAATCTTCCTGGTGGAGGCACCGGGGCTGGCCGTATGGAAGAAGGCAGTGGTGCGTCTCCCAGGCCGGGTGCTGCCTGCTGAGGCTGCTCCCGAGGTGGCCTTAGGGATTGCGGCTGGAGTTTCTGATGGTCAAGAGTACGCAGGGAAAGGTCTGAACAGGCCACCTGAGTTTTCCTCACTGACGTGATCTTTATATCATGATGTCGATCAGGAAACAGCAACCTAGACATGAGAGGCTGTCCCGCTCGTAAAACAGTGGAGTTTGTGATTAAAGGGTGGAGAGGAAATTTATCATAAACTTGGCTCGAGAAACAAATCCTAATAGAAAAATACGAAACTGTGTTGGTGTTTGTCAGGTGTCACTGAGTCTGTGGAATTCGTCGCGACCCCGTGTGCAACAGAACAGAACACTGTCTGGTCCTGCACTAGCCTCTCCAGAGTGGCCCTTTAAGGCTCCTGCTGCAATCACGGTGTCAGTTCATTGTGTTTACGATTTCCTTCGTTTCCCTCACCCGCTGCTCGATTACACGTGATGCCTTTCTCCAGGGACTTGTCCTTCCTCTCGGCATGGGCCTGGGACAGTCTTACCACCCTCACTTTGAGGGTACATCCTGGCCATCCTTCTTCCAAGATCCATTCCTGTGTTCTTCTAACAGTCAGCGGCGTATTGAACATTGCTCACGAACACCCTAGTTCAAAGGCAGCCAGTCTTCGGTCTTCCTGATTCATGCAAATGAGATGATTGAGGATGTGATGGCAGCCCTTAGGCTTATCGTGGCCTCTTTGCTTTGGAGGACTTTGAAGGAGGTTTTGCATGTGACTTGCTCAATTCAGTACGCCTTGATCTCGTGACTGCTGCTTCCACAGACGTTGATCCTGGATCCAGTGAAGGAAGTCCTTGGGAGTTCAACATATTCTCCATTTCTCATGGTGCTGCTTAGTTTGGGGTTTTCTTTTTCTTCTCAAGTTGAAATGCATATTGAGGGTGATAACCTAGGATCGTCATCTCTAAGAGGTTTAAGTTCTTTTCCATTTCAGCAAGCTAGCTTCATTGTCTGCGTCCTGCGGGCTGCTGAGGAGCTTGCCTCTGATCCTGAAGCTGTGTTATTCTTTACCTAAAGCAGCCTCCTCTAATTTTCACAGCAGGCAGATCCAAGAAGCGTGGCGAGAGGATACAACACAGTCGCCTTTCCAGATTTCAAACCCGGCAATACTCACTGGTTCTGTTTGAATGGCTCCTCTTTGACCCAGGTATAGGTTCCTCATGAGCAAAATTGAGTGCTCTGGAATTCCCATTCGGCTCAACGTTATCCACAATGTGTTAGGACCGACCCGGTCAGATGACTTTGCATCGCTAAAGCAGGCAAACATCACTGGGGCAGTTTTTGCTGTCCGCCAAGATTTGTCTGACTTCAGCGACGATAGCCCTTGTTGGATGTCCTCCTCTGGATCCTGCTGGAATCCATGGCAACTCCCGGACCACATTCTGCTGTTGCTGCTTAGGAATGATCTTCAGCGTAATTTTACTTGCACGTGACATTAATGATATTGTTTAGCCAACTCCCAATTCTCTTGGGTCACCTTTCTTTGGAATGGGGATAACTATGAGTCTCTTTCAGTCAGTTGGCCGAAGTAGCCAGCCAGTCTTCCCAATGTAGTGGCATAGGAGAGGGAGCCCAGTGTTCCATTCATTTGTTGAAGCATCTCAATTGGCATTCTGTGAATTCCAGGAATCTTGTTGGCACCATTGGCTTCAGTGCAGCTTGGACATCTTCCTTCAGTTCCATCTACTCTGGATTGTCCACTACCTCCTGAAACAGTTCCACGTCAACCAATCCTCCTAGGCCAGTACCTTCCTCTACCCCTTCCATTCGGTTGATGCGCCCTGTGTTACCCTCCGTTGACCCAGTGAGTCCCTCGGCATGAGAGCTGGAGGCTTGGGTTTCTTCTTTAAATTCTTTCAGCTTGAGATTTGCTGAACTTTTCATCCCTTTTCTAATTCTAGCACTTTGTTCATTTTGTGGTACTAGTTTGTCTTATTCAAGCCACCCCTGAAATCTTTCTGTTCATTTAATTTTGGTCTTTCTGTTTAGCAACTCCTTTCAAGAGTAAGTTTCAGGGTGTCTTCTGATATATATTTTTGGTGTTTTCTTTTTTCCCTGCCCTCTTTTTTGGTGGGTAGAGTATACATTTATTGATGGTATATGACAAAGTTGGGTTCTCTAAGACCCTTCCCTTCTTCGGGGGATCTGGATGAAAATTTGAGATGACGGGATTTCTCAATGTGTTGGAGGACAGGGTTGTGACCATGACCCTCCAGCCGCTGAAGTGATCTCTCTTACTCTAGCGCTGTCTCTGGTGCTTGTGGTCCAAGGAAGCTCTGTTCTTTGGGGGCCATGGGGACCATACTGTCCATCACTCTATTGCCATAGCCAAATTTAAGGTCATATCAGGAAATGATCATGGCAAAGTGGTCCTTGAGAGCAATGCCAGTCCAGCATCAAAGGCTAAAAAGTTGATGTCGTTGTTAAAGTCACAGGAAACAACCTGGTCCTCAGTGTGGCTCAGGATGCCCTCTAGGGGACCACCTGACACCTGCTTCACCAATTTCTTGATGCCATCAGACATGGAAGCTTTCTCCAGAGGGAAGGTAAGATCCATGAGCAGCACGTTGGGGGTGGGGAAGATGGAAGGCCAGTGACTATCTTATTCAGTGCCTTGCCCATGGCCATGATGGTGCCAAGAGATGTGGGGATGATGTTCTGGGAAACTCCATGGCTGTCACACAGTTTCTCAGAGAGGCAGCTCTTCCTCAGACATATATTTAATGTCTCCCCACTGAAGGGGGCTCATCATTTGACATCATATCAGAGAATGTTTTTGGTGTTGTCTCTAAGGTTTCCACTGGCCTTTTTTTTTCAAGAGGTAGATTATGCAAAACAAAACCAGTCACCTCATATATAAATAAATAACTTTATATCATGAAATCATTTTCTATCAAGGAAGCAGCCCAGCCACGTCTAATTCAAGTTCATGGATCCAATGATATTCAGAGCCCTCTTCAGACTCACAAAGCTGTGTGAATGAAGCAGAAAGACCAAGCAGGAAGCCAGGAGATCACAAGCCAGTGAGCGCAGGACCACCTGGATCCCAGGTCCATCTGCAGGAAAATGGCAGAGCACCCCCACTCCCGGGGTCAGTGGGGCACATGGGCTGCCCACCCCAGGGTCAGAATCCAGGCAGGCAGGAAGGCAGACAAGCAGGAGGAAGAAGTCCCCAGCATCTCTTACAAAAGGCCACTCCCCACAGGAGGCATCCTCAGGCTACGACCTGATTGATACAGTGCTTTCCACTCCTACTTTCACACAGGTGTAAGCTGGCATGCAATCTACCCATCACACCCTGCTTCCTGGCCAGTCCCAGCCTGAGAGGTCCTCTGAAATGCACGAGCCTGCTGAGGTTTGAAATAGCGCTGACCCAGCTTCCAGCATCACAGCCACACAGTGTCCACGCAGGACAACGGCAACCTCACAGGTCGGCGATGGGAGTGGCTTAACCAGTGATGGCTCACTCAACCTTGGCACCCAGGAAAATTTCATTCGCAATCCTTAGTCTGCAGGACATTTAGAATTCATCCCAGTGTAAACAGTTGGTTGGTACCCAGTGTGTGCAAGCATAGTTGGATGCACCCAGAGGCATACAATCAGATGGAACTCAATGAAACTGCCATTAGAACATCAATAAATCAATATGGTTCCACCGGTCATGGTGGCGGCGATACTAACGGCTCTGGTTTGGATCAATTGCCACGTGAAACACAGTTTACATGAATATTGTAGAATCTTCACAAATGAGCATATCACTACTTCCTTGTGCTAGATGGGAAACTTTGGCCTGGGTAGGTGGGTGCCACTCCTGGGGAGGGCCATCTCAGGTTACCTGTCCCCGTTTCTCACTCTCATTCCTGCTGTGTCCTCCACTGTGGCTCTACGACCTGCCCTACTCTTTGCAGATGTTGCACTTAAATCAAGCTTCTCTTAATGGGAAAATGAGTGTTCACAACTACCTCCCATTTGGAAAGGGAATTCCCCATTGTAAACACATAGCCAAAATGTCACGTCAGGGACAATGTCTACCTGGTTCTCTCCTGCGGGGCTGAGCTGGGGCTTTCACTGTATCCATTCCCTACTCTGAGTCCTGTTTCTCCAAGCTTCTGTCAGGTCCATTTCTGCCACATCACTGATGCTCTCATGCGAAGAGCAAGTGGGGGCTTCTAGATAGGCAAGGATTTATTCTTGTGGTTAGCCACCAGTCCTTTGACGACTATGTTGAAGACTGACCCTGTCCTAGCAGCTGAAGGGGTTTTAGACATTAAAAGAGGGAGTCCTTCGCCCCGAGGAGCTGAGGATTTATATCACAAATATAAAATCAAATTGTCATAAATAGGACTGTAAACATACACGCCATGTTGGAATTTCTAAATAAAGGTAGTAGGAGTCATTAGGAAGGAGGTTACTTAATCCCATAAAGGGTCACCGGTTCTTTGTCTTGGGAAATTTTACAAATGTCTTCTATTTAGGTCTGAAATGAACATACTAAGAACTGTTTGGGCATATTCTCAGATTATAGAATACATTTATATTATTATAAGAAGCAATCTTCATTCAATCACTTAGTTTAAAAGGCAAATATCCCCAGTTGTTTCCTGAGAGCCTTTGTCAGGAGCACCTTCAGCACCCATGTTTCTATTAAGGCTGCTCATGACGGCTCGGGTGTTTTCTAAGATGATCTATATTTCCTCTAGCATAGTTCTTATTTCTTTCTTAGTTCTCACTAGCAGAGTCAACAGCATCAAGGACACCTAGCTTTCCCATGAAGCGCCTCAGAATTATCGCCATCTCATTGCCCATAGCCAACGTCAACTCCACAACCGACATTTACTCACTGTTTCGTACAGAAGACCCTCCACCCTCCACCCAGAGACACCAGAATCTGGCATCCGTTGCCTGTTATTGCTGTCACAGATTCCCATAGACGCAGTGACGTAAAGCAGCACAAATGGGTTCTCTTCCAGTTGGAGAGGAGAGGAGTTCAAAGTGAGTTTCCCCAGACTCAAGCTATTTTACAAGAGGGCTTCGAAAAGGTCATGGGCAATTGTCATGACCATTTAATTCCATTTGTTTTCCATGAAAATTTTAAAAAGCCCTCCTAGTGGCAAAACCGTGGTTCTCCTGGAAGACTGGAGAGAAGACTGTTCTGTCGCTGTGTCCAGCTGTGTAAGGCGACCTGCATGCCTTGCCTTGCGGTCCCTCTAATCTTCAGAGACAGCAGTGTCCGCTGCAGTGTCCGCTTCCCTTGCTTCGTTCCCGCCCAGTGCAGCTCCAGGAGCGGATGAGCCCAGAGGTCAGCAGCTCAAGCGTGTGACTGGGGCAGAGGGAAATGAATCCGTGGCTAGTAGGTCAGGGACAGACCATTGAAGATCCCAAGAGTAGGCAGATAACATGGCAAGCTGGAGGTGGGGAGCCAAATGTGGGGTCCAGACACAGGAAGAAGCAAGCAGCTTTCCCAGAGGAAATGTCCGTGTAATTGCCTCAAGGTTGTGGCCTAAGTAAAGGGGATTTCATTCCAGCCTAATCTTGTGACCACTTGACTGCTCATAGCAGATCCCATTACGTTGTTGATTCCAGTAGAGTAGGTCACCTTGTGGGGGATTTCCAGGCCTGAACTGCCAAGCCACTGAGAATTCTGGCCTAGCCACATTGACACAAATGCAAACCATCACATTCAGTGTCCATCTGTAAGGATCCTCAACGTGTTCCTTAGAGGCAAGATTTGGCATAGAAGTTGTTTTGTCTTCTTTCCCCTTATCATCTCTCTGTCTTATGAGAAGCCTGCCTCTTGTCTGCCTCGGGAGTTCTCCAAAATAAGTCCTTGTGAATTTTATGTAGATTTTCTCATTTTTATTGGTGGAATATTCTTGAATCATGGGTCTGCCTGCCAGGATCCTGTTATTTGGATCTGCAGTGTAACTGTCTGTGGGAAATGCATGTGTGTGTGTGTGTGTGTGTGTGTGTGTGTGTGTGTGCATGAGAAAATATATTAATATCCTCTAATTCACAGAGGCTCTATTACTCATGGACACAATGTTAGGGTGACAGTAATTTTCTATTAGTACATGAAAAACATTTCTCACTGACGTCCGACTTCCAACTTTGCTGTTGAGAATCCAGCTGTCATTCGTCATTCCTTTCAAAGCAATATCTCTTTCATCTCCGATTGCTTCTAAGATCCTTCCTTTGTCCTTGTTGTCCCGCGGTGTCACGATAATTTATCCAGACATCAATGTATTTTTATTTAACTTGCTTGAGATTAATTGGGCTTTAGGGGGATCATTGTTATTCATAAATTCTAGAAAATTGTCATTCATTATCTCTTGGGAATATCATCTCTTCCCTATATCCCTCCCTCCCCCCTCCTTGCTTTCTGGAACTCAAATTAGACTTGTATTAGCGATCCTTGTTTTATTTTTCAAGCCTATTAACCTTTCTTTCACACTTGTCATCCTGTGCTACATTCTTGTAATTCTTTGAAATCTATGTTCCAGTTCACTGCTGGTATTGTAATCAGGTGAGCTGGATGTTTGAGTTGCTGACTTCAAATATTATATTTTAATTTTTAGACACTGTACATTTTATGTTTTCTGCCTAGCCAAGCTTTATAATTTCGTATTCGCTCCTTGTTCTCTTGGCTTATTCCTCACGAATATTTAACACTGAATCAGCATGTACCTTTAGTGCACGTACTTTCTCATTTCCAGACCCGCGCTGGCTCTAGCTGTTGTTTCCAGCTCACGTTATGTTGCTTCCCCAGCTGCTTCTATGTATTTGTGAATTTTTATTATGAGATTACATTTTGAATTGCGTTTTTGAGAATTCTCTTAGGATTGGATTGAAACAATGTGGATTCCAGTTGGCACAGCAGGAGTGCTGGCGGTGTCATGAATACACCGATGGGCTGTTAGCTGAAAGGACAACAGTTCAAACCAACTGGACGCTCTGTGGGAGAAAGATGAGATTTACAGCCTCCCAAGTGCAAAGGGATCTTTCTGCTCTGCCCGGTAGGGCTCCTGTGAGTCAGAGAAGTTTCAGTGGCAGTGAGTGTGATTTGGCTTCCCTCCACGGAGGATTTAGATTATTCCCAACTTACTCAACTACATTTACCGTGTGGTGCATTTCAGATGGCATTGTAAGTTTGATATCGCTGCAGAAAAGTATGGGAATAAGGCTTGTGTTAGGAATGTTAAGACGTTTTTGTTCTGTTCTTTGAAGCAACAAGGCTCATCCTTGTCTCTGAGTCTTTCCGATAAGCCAACTGAAGGGTAGTCTGGACTTGAACTGGGAGATCTGATGTGGCCCTCCCTCCAAGACCTAGGGCCTCTCCTTCTGTTCCTGTAAGGTTTACAGAATGCCTCGTTTCTTCATCCTGCACCATCTTCTATTTTCTTAAGTGCATTTAGCACACAATTAACCTTTAGCCTTAATTCCATATGTTATCATTGGACGTCCCATGCCGTGGCAGCTCTTTCTGTTGACTCTGCTTTATAGTGTGCTATTTCTACAAGTGTTTTGTATTTTTTTAATTATGAAATTAGATGTTGAATGCATTGCACTTTACCCCCAGGGAAATAAATAGTAGATGTGCTGCTTGATTTCTCTTTGACTCTGTGTTTTATTCCGACAGATTCGGAATTTCTTTAGCATTCCATCAGTTCATACTTGTGCTTATTCTTTTAGAAATATGTTATCAGGCATTGTCACACACCAGAGGGGAATCTCTGAACAAATAATCCCCGGCATGGCTGGAAACGATGATTTTCTATTTTTACTCTTGCTCACGGTTCCAGCTTACTTGGGTCATGGCTGCTGCGGGAAATAAAAGGTTACTTGTCAGAATAGCTCATTCCCTACATCTCTCTATCCCTGTTTTTCACCCCAATTTCACAATTCAGAGACTTTTATAAAGTAATGATCATGCGGAGGGGCGTGCTGGTGTCAAGCCCAGACCTCGCTGCCCCCTTCATTGGGATCTGAGACAAAGCTCAGAAGTACCCAGCGGATCATTTTAAATCCTGACACAATGACTCCATTGTGTATCTCCTTGGGGGGTGGGGAGGGGCGAGTCACATCTATGAGTGGCACCCTCATGGGACTCCTGTGACTTTCCTCAAGCCCAAAGTCCATCGCATTTTAGGGTGCCTTCTCCATGGCATAAAGTGAGCATCTTCAGAGTGAGCATGAGGAAGTTCCAGAGAAGATGCACCCTGAAGAGTAACTTCGTCTCCGCCCCATCAGGCCTTGGATCACAGCCTTGCACAGGGCTCCTTTGCTGCCACTGGACTTTGACCGCTGACGTCACCTGAGTGAGCTCTGAGGATCCCTGGTGGAGAGTGAGTTACACAATGAACCGCTCAGCGCGAGGCAATTGGTTCAAATATCCCAATTGTGTTGAGAAAGAATGATGGGACTGTCTGCTCAGATGTAAAGTCTCAGGAACCCAGAGGGGCGGCTCTACTCTGTCCCACAGGGTGGCTGAGAGTTGGATTCATCTTGACGGGAGTGATTGGTTTCTTATAATGTTTAAAACCAAACGTTGGGCGTGGAAGTTCTTGTTAAATACGGAGCAGTCCGGCTTTACACTCTTCAGTCAGCAAGCATCTGTGGACATTGTTTCATATGCAGGGCAGGCGTTGGGTGTTGCACATGTGCTTGCTGATGGAAGAAGGGGAGACAGGCTTGCCTCAGCAGTCAGCTCTTCACCTTGCACCATAGAAAGCAGTGAAGGCCTTTCTAAAGCATCTGGGGGGAAACCAAAATTGTATTAGGCTCACTTGTATGCCAACTTCAGAAAGTTTGTGAGAACATTCCATTCTCTTTTGATTCCACAGCCTTTTTGAAACACCCTTGATTTCTCTCTCCATTGACCTTTTAAGAATGCTTTACAAAAGCCTTATGTATTCAAAGGCTTTGAAAACATGGAATTGGCTCACCCTTTCTAGACAATTGGCTTTGTTTTTGTTTTCTTGCTTTTGTTTCAGGGGAGAGCACAAACGCATCATTGAGACTATTTTGAGGAGGACTGAGGGAGAAATACAAACAGGAGCAGAGGCATGGTTGTGTTCAAGGTGATGTGGAGCCTTGAATAATTTAGACTTATAATGAATATTTGCTGTAAATATTAATCCGTTATTTAATGCTTATTTTATTTATTCTTCATTTCAATTCTTTAAAAAATAGGATCTATGTGTAGAAATGAGATTAAAATTCATGAGTTTTGTGGAATCAGATTTTATCAGTAAAACATGAAGACTTGGTAGGTTGAGTCCTGGGAGACACCCAGAGTGAGGATCCCCTGATCGCCAAGCGGAAGAGGGTCACTAAGAAACAAATCCGTAGAAGTCCCTGCAGATAGAGGAAATACTCCTTGGGTGTAAAGAAAAGCAAACGTGACCAACAGCATCATCCTAATGATTCTCTATTGTGTTAGGTGCTCTCAAGTTGGCTCCAACCCACGGTGACTCGAAGGGAAGCCTAAGGAAACACGGCCCGGTCCTGCCACATCCTCACAACTGTGCTGTGCTTGAGCCCATTGGGGCAGCCGCTGTGTCTGTCCACCTCCACCTCTTGAGAGTCTTCCTCCCCTTTATGAAGCTCCATTCTGGCGCTGCTTTCACTGAGCTAGACCTGTTTGTAATTGTCCTTATGTTGTTTAGAACCTCAGACTCCCTGGCCCCAAATAGGAAATATAAAACGATGAAAAGGGGGAAATGAAGACACTATAAGAAAAGTATTAAAAGCATGAAGAAACGTGGAGAAGAAATCTGGCCAAACGGATTCCTTAGAGCAGAGAGTTTGAGTGGGTTTCATTCTTCAGTAGAGACCGACATCGGGAACAGAGCAAGAAACGCCATCTGTCTGGATGCTACCTATGAGAATCTTGACGGCAACAAAGAGATATGGAAAGATGAGATGGGAAGGGATAGACTGATGTGCAGAGCGAGCGAAGACAAAGAGAGCCCACGGAGCAGGAATAAGCCAGGATAAAGTATAAATCAAAGTGAAAAAATAAATGAATGGGAGAAGGCAGGCAAAATTATATTGAGTAAGTGTTGACTTTGATATAATGAGGAGACTGATGAACCTTTGTGTGCTAAACAACAGAGAATCAAGGCAGATGACAGCAACAAAGGGAAGAGAATGAGTCAGACTCTCTGAAGCAGCAGCAGGATAGCTTTTTAGGCATTGGTGCATAAAGTTGTTTGTTGTTGTGGTTGTTGTTGTTGTGGTGGTGGTGGTTAGGTTCTGACTCAGCAAGTCTCCAGACCACAGAAGGAAACTCTGCCTGGTCCTGTGCCATCCCCACATTGGTAAGCAGATCAAGTAACCTAACTAATAAATGAATACGTAGAACTATAGAGGTTCTGAATGTTGTCATTAGTGTGATATAGTTGACAGTTGTTAAATATAGTGACCATAGACTAATGCCTATCACAACATTCACATGTGATTTATAATAGTAGTCCCTAGGTAAAACTTAAAGCAAATCTCTCTGATATAGTCAAAGCTGACAGAGCATCAGGTCATATTTCCTGTGTGATCAATATTATCATAACAGAAATTAAAATTTTATGGAGCATTATCAAAGTAGCAGCATTCACAGTTTGAACAGTTATTGAACTATATATATGTATATATATATACATAACATTGTCTAGGTTCAAAACTCTGTATAGAGCACTGCGCCTGACAATGGGTCACAATCCCTATTCAAATGTCCTAGTGCAGGAGCAGCAGACACACAATCAGGCAGCCTCTGAAATTTTGGGTGATTAGATCTATGAAAATAACTTAGGCAGGGAGGTGGAGCAGGGAAACCAAGAGAGAGGATGGTCCCAATGCACTGCTGTGGAGTCAATTCTGATTTTTAGATGCCCTCCCTATAGGGCAGAATAGAGGTGCCCCAGAGGGTTCTCGAGAGCGCCCAGCTTACTAAAGCCGACTGCCTTGCCTTTCTACCATGGAGCAGCTGGTGGGGTTGGACCTACAACTTGAACCTCCAATGTGCAACCCATTGCATCGCCAGATTTCCTTATGAAGGTGGTCAAGAAGGATCGGATTCCAAGATTGAAATTTAAGCAAAGATTTGCCTAAGGTGGCAGAGCATGCCAACCGGGGAAAGGCACCCTCTGCTGAATCATAGAGGTGCCAATGACATCGTAGTGAGAACCACCCTGTGTATACAAGGAATGATTCAGCGGGTGGGTCCTGCGGCCTGAACAGGTGGCGTGGTCATGGAGTTAGAAAGAGACAAAGAGAAAGCAACTGTGGAAGACCAGACCCAGCTACACCTGGGGAGGATGTTCGCTTCTGCTCTGAATGAATTAGGAGTCATGGGGGATGGGGGTCAGAGGAGATCAGAGAACTGAATCCAGATGGGACACAATCTTCTCAGCGGATGTGTTGACATTAAAACAGAAGCAGCTGCAAGTCTTCCTGAGAGGCTATTGCAGTGATCCAGGGGTGAGATAAGAATCCCTGGAGGCACAATGGGTTACTTATTGGGATGCTCATCATAAGGTCGGCAGTTTGAAGCCACCAGACACTCCACAGGGGGAAGATGAGGCTTTTGACTCCTGTAAGATTTAGTCTCTGAAACCCACAAGGGCAGATCTACTATGTCCTCCAGGGCTGCCGTGAGTCAGAGTCAACTTGATGACAATGAACAGGATGAGTAAGTTCAAGATGATGACAACCTGGCACGAATGTGTTGGCAAAAATGGTCATGTTTTGCAGTTAGGTCTTCTCCATCACCCAGACTTTATTTTCACACATCCTTCTACATCTTATCGTCCTACTTATTAATCTGCAGTCCCTGGCCTCCCCCCAAATCCTCCCTCAGCAAATCCTCCTATGTATTCAATTTCTTTGGATGCTCTCTTTTCCTTCTGAGGCAACATTCCTGAAAGGATCACCTCCCTGGGAGCCTGCACACATCCTTCTGAGATGACGACACACACCTGTGTCTCTGGCCAGGATCCTTTGACCCATAAATGCTGCTTTTCAACCCATTTCCTCCTCTTCCTCATTCAAAAGCCCCAGTGGAATCAGCCCATCAGCTGGCCCTCCTGCTGCGGTTGTCCTCTGAGGTCTAGGTCAATCCCCAGTCTTGGTTAAGACTCTAAAACCTGACCTCTCACCTTCCTCTCCAGGTTCTCTTGTTAACTCTTCTGGATAATTTAGCATCCACCAGGAGCATCCTGCTGTCCCCACCCCACCCGCCCCCACTTCCTTGGTCTTCTCCTTCCTGGCCATCTTTCCCTGCACTTGATCCTCTCCCAGGTCATCCCCTGGGCGAGAGAACCTGGCCCTTGAAGGACCACCTCTCTCTCCAGCCTCTCTACTTGAGCGTCCTCATGCCCCGCATCTTCATTGTCCACAGCAAGGTCACTTCATTTGGTTGTGGATTAATTACATCCATCACTGTGTCAAGACCTATCACTCCCCTCGTGCCCTGGCTTCACCCTTGATTTCAATTAGTTCTCACAGCCAATTCCTGCAAGTCCTTGTGTTAATCATCCCAGCCCCTTGCCTCTTGTTTTCCCTGCCACACTCAATCACCTTTCTCCACCTCATCCAGTCACTGAACGCTTCTGCAGTAAAACACTCGATGGAGCTGGATCGACTCCCTTTAAATCCCTGGTCAAATCTGCAGTCGGAATTTCCCAGAACTCCCCATTTCTTTTTCTTTTTTTTTGGTAGAATGTTCACTTCTTCTTTACAGGCTTTCTGCCTTCCTGACCCATCAACAACTCTTACTTCTTTGAGAAAATAAGAGTGGCCTCCTCCTCTTTTGGACCCTTTATCTACCCATCGCCTGTTCCTGTGTTCATTCGGAAGGAGTCTTGGTGTGTCGAGAGTTAGGTTTTGAACTGCTAACCATAGACCAGTCGTTCAGAACCACCAGACTCTGCAGGACGAAGACCAGCCTGGCTTCACCCTTAAAGATTTAAAGTCGCTATAACCACCTAAGGCAGCGCTTCTCCACCTTCCTCAGGCCGCGACCCTTTCATGCAGTTCCTCAGGTGGTGGGGACCCCCAACCAGAACATTATTGTTGTTGCTACTTCATCACTGTCATTTGCTACTGTTACGAATCACCATGTAAATACCTGATATGCAGGATGTATCTTCATTGTTATAAATTGATATCATTAAAACATAGTGATTAATCACAAAACAATATGTGAAATATTTATTTCTAATTACAAATAAATGAAATGTTGTCTCGGAGCATTATGTAGCATGGGTACAGTCTTCATGTCGGGTACTCGTCTGTGGGCGTATCTGCATATGGTTGGACCTGCCTGGAGTCAGATAGAGGAGCGGAGTCTCGGTTCCTAATATATTTTTCAATGGTCTTAGGGGACTCTTGTGAAAGGGTTATTCGACCTCCAAAGGGGTCGCGACCCACAGGTTGAGAACCGCTGCTCTAAGGGGTCACTCTGAGTCGGAACAGACTTGGTGGCAGTGGTTTTGCTTGGGTCCCAGGTTCAGACTTGCTATCTCTCATTTTCACATTCGAAGGCAGGCATTTACTTCTCCCACTGTCTCTCTGAGCCTTTAGGGTTGAAGTTGTACTCTTGGAATGTCCTCTCCCAACGAGGTCATCAATTCTCCCTCTACAAATGGGCCCTGGTGTACAGACCGTCTTGAGGGAGTAAAACAAATAAGCACAACTGCCCTTGACCATCTCTCTCCTCTAGCTACAGCTTCATTTTTCATCTTCTTAGCAGAACTCTTTCCTAAATGTCCTTGGCATCGCTGTCTTCCCTCCCTCACCTTACGATCGTGTCGCTTAAACTCCCTTAGTTCTGACGTCTCACCACTGTTCATCCGAGCCCGTCTCTGCTAGGCTCACCATCAATTAGCTCCCATATAAATTAGCTGTTGCGTCCGTAACTCCTCCATCATCTTGGCTTCTGGTGCACCACATGTTCCTGTTTTTCCTCTTTTCCAAATGATTTCTCCCTCGATTCTGGGTGGGACTCCAGACCCGCGAGGGCCTCAAGATTCAATCCTGGTCCTTCTTCCTGTGCACACAATAGGACAGACTATCCAACCCCACGGCGTCAAATGCCACCTACACATCCATGGCTCCCCGAGTCCTACCTTGGCCACAGGTCTCCACAGCTAGTAAATTCAACTGTCTTTTTACTGCTGGACATCTACTACGGTCTCATATTTATTAAGTACAGAATTGAATATTTGCCTTTGAGTTCATGTGCCCCACTTCTGTAACTATTGTGGCCACCCAGTTGTTGACGCTTAAAAACATGTCACATGTTCCTTGCATCTCATCACTGCCAATGTCTAGAGCTCCTGCTATGCTTTCCTCTAAACATCTTGAGTGCGTGACTTCTCATCTCAGCAGGAGTCATCTGGTCCAAACCACCATCCTCTCTTATTGGGGCAAATGGCCTTGCGAAGAGTGTGCCTGCCTCTGTTCTTGAAGGTAGGTCCACAGGGCAAGGGAAAAAACATCATAGAAGGAGCAAGACCTAGGAGTTGGGTCAGATCACAAAGATATTGTGAGACCACCCACTCCAGATCCTCACTCCAGTTTACAGGGACAAGGGAAATCCTGACTGACCGAGCAAGATTAACCTCAGGATGAAACAGGCTTGCAGTCAATCAGGCCAATTGAGGTTGGCCTCGTGTCAAGTTGGATCAGGAGCAGGAAGTGAGAAAATCTTCACTAGAATTAAATGCTATTTAGATTGTGTTACCAGTGCCAGGAAAGGGCTGGCTTCAAGATAGAGCGGAGAGCAATTTCTACCGAGGAAATGATGGGAATGTCATCCCCCGAGACATTTAGAAATCTCCTCAGCATCTGGTTTTAATTATGCTATCTGTTCACCACCATCCCCAAGACAGTATTTTTTAAGATCCTCGGATATAATTTCGATTTTTTTCATTTCACAGGCATTCGCTAAGGCACCATGCAAGGTGGGAGAAAAACATGGATGAGTTAGATAACTGCCGAAAAAGAATATACGTCGGAAAGTCAAAATATATTGCTACCGGGAGTCTAGTTCACACAGGCACGGGTTTAGCACAGACGAGCTATGATTCCGTAATCCGTGGGTAACTACCGACTGTGGGCAACAAGTTCTGTCCATCATGCACTATCCTAGCCCCATCAGGGTGCCTTTTGAGGGCATCTTCTGTGCCAGTTCAACCCAAGACAGAGGGTCAGCTCAGAGCGTATCATGATTGCTCCCTGGGGTCCCAAAGGGGAAATCCTGATAGATGTTCCTGAATGACATGGGACAACCATGTGACGTGGTGAAGAGGTTTTCAGAACATTGGAAACTGCATTGGTGAGAATACAGACCATGAAATAAGTCAGTGCTGTGCTGTGAGAATTTTATTATAAAACGTAACCCCATGTGGCAGTTACATAATCTCCTGTGACCTTGAGCGAAGGGGTGGAGTCTAGCTCAGGTCATAGCCAATGATACCTCTGTGTGGGCAGAATTGACTCAATGGCCGTGAATAAAGGATTCAGACCTATGGGACTAAGAGTGACTTGAATAATGGTCTTGAGAATGATTGCATTTGAAAAAAATAAAACAAGCAAACAAACAGATTCATAAACTTAGCTTCACTTGCAATTTCCCAATGTAGGATCAAACTCAAAATCAGAAAATAATAATAAAAAAAGAGATCAGGCCGAGTAGTTGGGTAGACACTGGTGGAACTTCCCATCAGGTCTGGAAACGAACTTTCCTTCTTGAGCCAATTTTCAGTGAATCAATAAAGAGGTCTATAAAGCAATCAATAACCCTAGAGATATCCACCCACCTTAGAATACTCAGACATTTGAGATCAAAGGGGCAGCATTTACACAACGACCAGGCTCAGAAGAGTTAGGCAAAGGGAGCGCTGGAGACAGGAAGTACAGAGGGAAGCGGGGGACGCTGATGTTACATTGCGCAGATTGAAACCCAGGACGTGAAACAAAACGCGTATGGATTGTGAAATGGAAAAGCAATCGGCTCTGTCTCTAAATGTTTCAGAGTAAAAAGTCAACAACCGCAACAAACCAACATTTGACTTCTCAAAACTATCCTCCATCAACCCCCTTTCAGCCTTTTTCTCTTGAACCCCAATAGGTTGTCTTGTGAAAATGGAAGTCAAAAGAAGGCCACCGTGGGATGTAACAGGGAGCAGAGACAGAGATGTACTGGCGGTTCTATGAGATGCCGACGCGGGCCCTGTAATGGGACCCTGACCGCACACAGGAGACTGGCTTCCGTCTGCTTCTCCGTACGCCCAGAACGAGGTTCTTGCTTACGCGGGGGAAGAGGTGCTTGCAGCTATTTAGGATTCACTACAAATGGCTGTAGAACATGCTTTGTACTTCCCCTGCTGGGACAGTTCTAGCCCCAGGAAGGAGTGCAAGCAGAGGTGAATGAAGAACCACATGCAAATGAGGTTAGTCATGGGATGAGTGCCAGTGTGACCTCTGTTCCCAAACACAGGCCGTCCACCTGCCAACTGGGCGGCCAGACCTCCATGCCTGATGTGGTCAATCCTCCATCACGCTGTGAAATCAGTGTTATCCTTACACAGCCGCCGTCGTGGCTGCGAGGTGCCCTTGAGCAGTTGTGGCCCATAGTGACCCTGTGCACAACAGAATGAAGCGCTGCTTGGCCCCGTGTCATCCTCACCATTACTGTCATGTTTGAACCCATTGTTGCAGCCACTGTGTCCATCCATCTTGTCCAGGGCCTTCCCCTTTTCCCCTGCCCCTCCACTTTAACGAGCAAGGTTCCTCCAGGGACTGGTCTCTCCTGGCCACATGTCCAAAGCTCACGATAGTCTTGTACTTGAGTTGAGAAAAATGGAATGGTGTCCCTGAGGTCACACAGGGAGAAATCAGGACAATGTGCTGATCAACGCCTAGCAGGGTCTCATCCTGACAGCACATTGGCTTAAGTGGGAGAGAACAAGGCCACACATCGAGGGCAGCTCCAAAGCACTAGCTGCTCTGCAGGGGAAAGCGGGGGCTTTCCAGTCCAGCAAAGACTTCCAAGCTCAGAAACTCAGAGACAGCTCTGCCGTGTGAGTCGGCGTTGACTCCATGTCACTGAGTCTGGGCTTTGGAGTTCTCACATGCATATGGCGTGATTCCAAATGCCATGTCTTGGGTGAGACGGACCTTAAGCCTCAAAATGATGCTCTAACAAAGTGTGGGCAGCAGATTTGCCCACTGTTCTCTGTTGACCACGCAGATTTGTCCTTTGAACTGTGTTGTCTGGTCCACGACCGATGCTTCCATGGGCAATGATCGAGGATGCAAATAATATGAAATACTGAGACTTCCGTACACTCATCGATTGCAAGGATTTGTGCTTACTTTTTCTGAAAGTATAATGCATGGTGAAGCCCAGTCTTTTTTCTACCTCTGTAAGGGCTTCGAGTGCTCTTTGCCTTCAGTAAGCAAGAGTGTGTCAGTCTCAGCTTGTTAATAAGCCTTCGCCCAACCCTCAAGACACGTTCTTCTGCAGATAAATCAGCCTCTCTGTCTGCTCAGTAAACAGATGGACTAGTATGGTGAGAGGATACAACCCTGCCACACATTGCTCCCCATATAACACCATCCAGGACCTCCTTTTTGTTATTAAATCAAGTGGATTTGCATCTCTATATGCTTCTGCTGGCGTATTACTACATCTCCCATAGTTCCCATTCTTTGTAATGTTGCCCGTGGCGTGCTTGCTATGATCTCATGGTAAAATGCCTTTCTATAGTCAATGGAACACACGTAGACATAGCTCTGGTTGAGCAACGATATCTTCATTATCCTCTTCTGACTCTTGCTTTACGTTCTGGCAGTCTGTTGATTACAGCGGCAACCATTTTTTATGGGTCTTCAGCCACATTTCACCTAAATGTGATGCTAGTGATCTTTGATAATACATTCTGCAGTCCGCTGGGTCGCCTTTCTTTGGAATGGACACAAAGCGGATCTCTCCTGGTTGGTTCGCCGAGTAGCTCTCTTCCTTCACTTACACCAACAAGTTCTTCCTGTGCTGCACCAAGTTGTTGAAACGTTTCAATTGGTATTCACAGAATCCAATGATTCACAGAATCAATGTATATTGAGGCAGAAAAGGCTTTTGACAAAACCAATACCCACCCACGATAAGATTTTTTAGCCAAACAGGAGCTGAGGACAATCTACTCTACTTGGTTAAAAAAAAATAAAAGTATAAACCTACAATGATCATCATATTTAATTGTGAGGAACTGGGTGGTTTCTATATCTGATACAAGGGGATAATGTTCTCTCTTGCACCATTCCCATTCAACATCATCCTAGCTAGTGCAATAAAACAAGGAGAAGAAGTGGGAAAAAAAAAATATATATAGTTTGGAACGAAAGAAACAAATGTGCCTTTGTGGTGAGATGACATGATTTTCTATGTAGCTAACCCCAAAGAATTGCCACCATCAACAATAAAACTCTTGGAACTAATAATTAAATACTGCATGATCACAGAATACAAGGTAACTATACAAAGCCATTGCTTTTCTTAGGTCGATAATGAATAATGGGAATTTGAGGAAAAAGCAAGCATCTGTAAGAGCAGTGAAGAGGGGAATAAGAGTAATCCTCTGGATTATGTAAGCCCAACCAAACGTGGACAGGCATGGTATTTGTTGAATTTTGAGCCCCAAAATATGTTTTGGCTTGGGTGGGTCAAAGTATTTTGTCTCTATCCCCCATTTTGTTATCTGACGTCATTGTCCTATGGCTGCAAATCACAATAACTTCTGTGGCATTAAGGAAGTGGGACAGAGGCAGTCACAGCAATAAGGCAGGATACACTCTTTGTTGTAGCTAAAATGCTTCTCTTCCTAAGATATAAAAAGCAAACAGAGATCAGAGGGAATGACTTCCACCCAGAAAGAAGTGCCAGGAGTCGCGTGCATATGGTGTCCTTGGGCTGAGAACCTCCTAGACCCAGAGGAAGAGCAAGGCCAATGTGTGAGCTTCCAGGAATGCTGGGCGCAGAGACTGGAAGGAGACAATAACTTCCCCCAAAATCCACAGAGAGAAACCTTTCCCTAGAGCTGGCGATCTGCACTTGGACTTCCAACCTATTAATCTGGGAGTGAAGACATTTCTGTTCGTGCACATCCCCCACTTGTATATATTTGTTATTGTGGCGTCAGAGGATGAGGGCCACGACCCACCTGCAGAGACCAACAGAATCGTGACAACACGTCCTCACCTTGCCTACGCGGCTGGAGGCAGTCGTTGTGCAAGGACTATTGTTTAGCTATCAGCTCTCCCCAATTTGAGCTATCAGTTCAATGCAATCATGTTCTGAATCCCAGCCAGCCCCTTTAAGCTGATTCTCAAGTTCACATGGAATGAAAAAGCCAATACAGTAGTGAAGAAGTAAGGGGGGAGGACGCATGGAGTTGAAGGATGACACTATCTGACTTGAAGACCTACGTTCAGATTACAGTAATCAAGGCTGCGCTTCATTGACAAGAGGACAGACATGTAGATCAATAGAGCAGAATAGAGGGACCAGAAATAAATCCACACAAATATAATCAACTGATCCTTGACAAAGCAGCAAAGGCAATTTAATACAGAAAGGACAATCTTTTCGATAAATTGCACTGGAACAATTGGACATCAATATGTAAAAAATAAATAAGCCTAGATGCAGCCCAGGGGCATACAACCCAATAACCATAGTAAGCACTGGCTTACTGGTGCTTACTGACTAATCTATACTGAACAGCTTCGTGAGTTTCTCCCCGTCTCATTGGGTACTCAGTACCTGTCAGGATTTGTAGGCCTGATGAAGGGCTTCGATTCTCTAAGCAGGTGCGATGGGGCTGGGAGAGAGACAGGTGACAGCCACAACTAGAAGCAGATTCTTTGTTGGGGGTAAAAAATCATGAATCTTTGTCAGAGATCAGTAAGGAAGCCTTGCTTACCTTTCTTATTGGGAAGTCCAACACTTCACGGGCCTTGCCAACTTCCCCGAAAATTAACTCCAAATGGGTCATGGACATAAATGTCAATATGGTAACAGGGGTGAGGGCGGTGGTCAGCACTGTCCAATCGGCTCCCACTCACAATGGCCATGCATCCAGCTGACCCAAACACTACCCTGCCCTGCCCCCTCCTCAAAAGCGTGGTTATGTCTGACCCTGTTGCTGCAGCTGCTGGAAAGAAGATCAATGTTGATTTGGAATTGATAATAATTTTTAAATGCAGCACAGCAGCATGATCAATGAAGGAAATGGGAATAAAATGATAAACCCCAAACGGCAAGAAAACACTTGCAAATTATGTATCTGCTCCCCAACATTTATCTGTCCGCGTGTCATCCTGTGATGACTTCTGGGTTGATATGACGCTGGAAGCTTTACCACCAGTATTTCAAATACCAGAAAAGTCACCCATGATGGATAGCTTTCAGAGCTGCTACTGGGCCCCTGGATGACACAGTTCTGTGTGGGGCACTGAGACAAACAAAAGGGGGGGGGAGTGTCCGAAGACAGATACCTAAACTTTATGCTGGCTTATGGGCTACAGTTTAACAAACTCTAACTGCCAAGGGCTGCTGAGTATTTTTTTATAGAAGGTGGTAAACCAAATAAGTTTGGGAATACATGAAGGAAATTAAGACAAACCAGAGAAGGGACTTGATGACCCGCTACTGAAAATATCAGGCACTGAGCACCATCCTGGTAGCAGTGCAACATCACCTGATACAGTGGCAGCAGATGAGCCCCTTCGTATGGAAGGCGCTCGACATACCACTGAGGAAGAGCTGTTTTCTCAAGGCTGGGATCCACCGTGACTGGGTGGAACAAAGCTTCCAGGCCGTTCATTTGCTGACGTGACATTACTCAGACTATGAAGCAATGGCTTCAACGTTCCATGAGTTATTAGAATGTGTGGTGGGCAAAGTCTAAGTCTAGATAAACTGGGAGAATATAAAACCAGAACCAAGCTCAATGGCGTCAAGTCAATGCTGACTCATAATGACCGATACACAAGATGGGACTGCCGTTGTGGTCAGAAGCTGTAACTCGTTACAGCAGTACAAGGCCCGGTCCTTCTCCTTTGGGGGGGGGGGGGTTGAACTGAAGACCTTGCAAATCACAGTCCAGCTCATAATCACGATGCCACCAGAGCTCCTGAGGGAGCTCCTAAGAGCCATGACACCTATAAGTACATGCACACCGTGTGAATCAAATAAGTACATGCACACCGTGTGAATGACAGCATTTCACAATAGCAGGAACATAGAAACAGATTACAGCCCCATCAGGGGAGCAATAGATAAACTAAGGCACACACACAGTGCAATCGTAAAACTAACCATGAATCTGTGAAACATATCATTCATAAAATGGGCAGGTTTGCTGGGCATTATACTGAGGGACATAAGTCAATTACAGGAGGAAAATATTTTATGGGGCCATTTATTTATTTATGTTTATTCTACTAATTCTTGTTTTATTTTTCATCATTTTTGGGGGGGCTCTTGCAGCTCTTATAACAATCCATACATCTATCCGTTGTGTCAAACACATTTATACGGACATTGCCATCATGATTTTCAAAATACTTTTTCAACTTGAATTCTTGGTGTCAGCTTCTCTTTCCCCCCCCCTCCCTCCTCCTCCCTTCCTCCTTCAAGAACTCTTGATCATTTATAAACCATTATTTTTTCATATCTTACACTGACCAATGTCTCCTTTCACCCACTTTTCTCTTGTTCGTCTCCCAGGGAGGGAGTTATATGTAGATCATTGTGATCCATTTCCCCTTTCTCCCCCCTACTTTCCCCTTCCCCTCCTGGTATTGCTACTCTCATTATTGTTCCTGAGGGGTTGGTCTGTCCTGGATTCCCTGTGTTGTGAGTTCTTATCTGTACCAGTGCACATGCTCTGGTCGAGCTGGCTTTGTAAGGTAGAACCAGGGTCATGATAGTGGGCGGGTGGGGTGGGGGTGGCGGGAGAAAGCATTAAAGAACTAGAGGAGTGTTGTGTGCTTTGTTGGTGCACCCCGACTGGCTTATCTCTTCCTTGTGCCCCTTCTGTGAGGGGATGCCCAATTGTCTACAGATGTCCACTCCGCCCTCCCCCAGGTCCATTTATTTCTTATAAAAAAATCGGGAAAAAGTTTTCAAATAAGAATAAACAATAGTGGATAGTTTTTGGGGGGTGGAGTGGGAAAGAAAGGAAGAGTCAACCACCAGTTAGTGGGCTGTTGTCATTTTCATTTTTATTGTTAGTTGCCTTTCCGGTTGGTTCCAACTCATAGCACCCTGATTGATACGCAACAGAACAGCATCCTGCCTGGCCGTGTGTCATCCGCACAATTGCTCTCATGCTTTAGCCCCTTGTTTCAGCCACTGTGTCCATCGATGCCTTCTAGGGCCTTCCTCTTTCCACTGCAAGTGGCAGGTAGGCATGTGTTCCTCTGGGTGAAAGGGCAGGGAATGTGGAATAATAGGGAAGTCCGACAGGTGATGAAAGAAAAGGCAGATACTAGAGGGCTTACATGATTTCAAGGAATCAGGTAAATGCTGTGAAACACAAATCCTGAAGTAACAGTAATCCATAAGTAGACTGACAGAGAGATGTTCAGATGAAGTATAATGGCGTTACACCCATCAATATATGTATGTTTTGCAGGGGATATTTGTCCACACTTATTTACCTATGTTGAAACCATATCCCTGAATATAATAAAACACAGAAGGTGGCATTTTTAGAAACGTCTTAGCCATCGTCAAAGTAACTGGACCCTAAGGTTTAGGACCATTGTCTTAGGGACACTAAGGTCAATTGGCATAACACAATCCCGAAAGATGATGTTCTTGTGCATCCTAATTTGGTGTGTAGCAGCTGGTCGTAAAAGCTTGCGAAGGACCGTCTTAGGTGCAGCTATTGGTCTCCCCATTTCTACAGAAACGAAGAGTAAATGAAACCCAAGATGTATAAAACCAATTAGTCTGGTATGCCAATGAACGCCTTATGTCAGGTAAACCTGCTGCACAAGATCTCTCTGGAGGACTGGAGAACAAGGAGGTTGCTTTGAGGATTAAAGGTGCATCGGACCCAAACCACGGTGTTTCCCATTGCATCGTCTGCATGTGAAAGCTTGAGATTGAATAAGGAAGACGAAGAAGCACTGAAGCATTTGAATTGTGGTGTCAGGGAAGGATATGGAAAGGACGCGGACTGATGGACAAACCTATCTGCACTGGAAGAAGTAAGGCCAGAGAGCATCTCAGAGGTGAGGATGGCAAGATTTTTTTCTTACAAACTGTGGGCATGCTTTCAGGAGGGATCAGTCCCTGGAAAAGGACATCACGCGCGGTGAAGGAGAGAGGCAGGGAAGGGGAGGAAGGCCCTCAACGAGATGGACGGACGGACAGAGCGGCTGCATCAATGGGCTCTGGCATAGGAACCATGGTGAGGGTGGCTCAGGCCTGTGAAGTGGTTCATTCTGTGTGCACAAGGGTTGCTGGGAGCCAGCGCCAACTTGATGGCATCTAACAAGTCACAACTAATGGACCGAGTGACCTTTCTCTTGCAAACCACAGAGACCAAAAGAACTAGATGGGGGCCTGGCTAGTGTTACCAACTAGGGTGGCATTACATCGTCTTGGATGGAGTGCAAGAAAAATGTGGAAGAAAACTCTCAATCATGCAAATGATCAGACTCACTGGATAGAATCTGATGTAACCCTCAGGACAAGGGGTATGAGACTGGTTAATTTCATGTCTGGAAATAAACCCACCCCCATGGCTCAATGTTCAGTCCATCGACAGATGGCCCTAAAGGGGAACTGTCTCACTGAGGTAGGAATCACAGCTTGGAATCATCAACCATATGAGGTCCAAAGGGCAGCATTTAGCCAGGGACAGATTGCAGGTGGGTTGGGAAAGGAGGAAGAATTGAAACAAGAAATGCAGAGAGGAAATGGGATGTGTGGTGTTCCATTGGAGGATGGTAAGGAACGGGATAAAACCAAGATGTGTGGGAACTCTTGAATCAAAACCTGATGATCAAGTCTGTTAACCTTCACCCAATTTGCAATGAAAATACATGAACATCGCAAAACAGAAGATTATACTGCCACCAACCTATTGGAAGGGCTGACACTCAAACCATACCATGAAATAAGATGCACCTGTGCCCTTGCACTGTTATCTAAGTGGGTCTAGAAGCTATGGACCGCCGTAGCTACCATCTGCGTGGCCTCCAGGATTTATATCCCATGCCGCTCATGCTCCAGTAAGAGGAACCAGAGAGTGTTGGATAAATAACTGTTTTCAGGACCAGCACAGAGTGATGGCTAATTGTGTGTGTCCACTTGACTGGGCCACCCATAGTGAAATGCTAGCCTAGATATTTCATGAAAGACAGTTGGTTGATGCAGTGAACATTCACAGTCAGTTGACCTTCAGTAAAGCAGATGACCTTTGATGTGCGTGTGGGCTTCATCCAGGCCACTGAAAAGTCTCAAGGGTTAAACAGATGTATAACTAAGGAGAGGGATCCTGCCTCGACTTTGTAAAACCAGCTTCTACCAGGGACTCCTGGCCTGAAGGCCTGGCCTACAATGTATGCACTCTCTTTCACCTGAAAGGAGCCAATGCCTCTTGGTCTCTCTTTCTCTCTGTGGCTGGCTCCACACAAACAGGGCAAAGTCAGAATGTATTGCTACTGGGGCTTCAGTTCATACCTGCGTGGGTTTATTCCAAACAAAGTGTTTTAAAACACATCTCGGCAATCACTGGATGGTAAAGACAAGTTATTTCACTAACACATTTAGTCACCTTAGGATGTCTGAAATAGGTTTAAAAACACCGACCCCCCTCACTTTTTTTTGCCATAGAGTAAAAAGTAAATATTAGTTGTCAGAGCTAATATCAAATTTTTAATGAAACTCAGGTGGACACGTTCCCCCAAGTGGAAGCTTTGCAACAAGCGTACAGAGCTACAGTTCCACGTAGAACAACACTTTTCAGATGACTCAAGGGTTTTCAGGAAGGTGGGCAGGAGCTCAAAGATAATTTCAGAGCAGAGAGGTCAGCTCAGAAGATTTGGCAGCTGGTTTGGGGGGGATTTCAAATGGCTCATCTTGGCAGATTTTCTCGAATGGCACAGGATGATCACAGGGACTTATTTTGAAGGCATTTTAAGAAAATTGAAAACTACGCTGGTGAGAGAAGGGTCAAGAGAGTCTCACTGAAAATTCTTCCCTGTGATGACACGCACCTACTCATTCTTCTGGCTTTCAGGAACTGTCCTGCAAAGATTCCACAGGCACATCTCACCACATCTGTCCCACAGCCCCGGTCTTTCCCCGTCAGACTTGTTCTTGTCGACTGAATTCAAAGAACACTAAAAATGCACAAGGTGTCTTCCAAAAGCATCCTTTTGAAGGAGTGTAGATGGAAAAGCATAGGGTGCTAGGTACCTTCAGAAGTGTATGTTGGGTGTGTCAAGAAATACTAGCTTCACGTTATGCTATTTTTGTTTAAGATGGGTTTCTCTGATTTTGTAGCAGTACATTTTTATCTACCCTCATGTACACACACACACACACACACTCATACATGCACTGATGAGGGTGTGTCAGGAGATGTAGAGATGTAAGAGAAACTGCTCCTGACAACTAAAGCCAATGCACTCTCGGCAACACAACAGTGAAAACCGAGCGGGGTCATCACTCAGTGTGTATGGAGAGATGCTTGCGTCCATGCTGACCGCACTCAAGCATTGGAGCGTGTTCTCCCAGGTGTACGTAAGGTCGCTGTAGGTTAGACCCAACTCAATGGCACCTGATAATGTCCACTGGCTAGCATCCATTCGTGATGGAAGACATGGTGGAAAGGGTCAGATCTCCCAGACCCGCTTCCCTAAAGGAGGTGACATCATGCCCCATCCTAATACAGGCTGAGCCTGGGGACTTGTTCCTGAAGAGCACAGGGAGAAAGAGACGTGAAAGGAATGACGTCACTATGGGGGCTCCTGGGAAACACTGAGACCCAGGGCAATACCCACAGAGGCGAGTCAGTTCTGAAGCGCAGAAGGTGGAGCTTCACCTCTGTGGTCCTGCACCAATAACCCATCATCTCAGTCTAATCAGCAGAAAATCATCAGCTGGATCCCATGAGAGGTCCACCCTACAAATACCCTTACTGGCTCTGCTCCAAACCATCCAAGTCCTTGAAACGAGGAGAGCAGAGCCGCCGTCACAGATGACAGGAGATGGGGACACGTGAAGACTAAGACAAGGGGAGATGGGCTGAGTTCTTGGGACAGACACAGGACACAGCAGGTAAAAAATGCTGAAGCTTCTCAACCCTATAGAAACCACACACACACACACACACACACACACCATGAACAACTTGACTCTATTCATTTTTTATTATTATTGTTATTGAATATCCGGGCTTTAACTGAAAATCATGCATGTACATTGGTTTATGGGTGGTGACCAACGTAGCGCAAGATGTGAAAAACAGGGAAACTAAGTGTCAGAGACCTAACAATTTTAAGTTTTGATCTTTCGTTCAATTCTGAAACAATATGAAAACAAAAAGCGACAACGGTGTATTGTTTAACTTAGGTAATGACATTAATTCCGTGGAATTCCCATTCTTCTCAAGGCTTATCTTGGTTTGTTATAACACACAATCAGATGCCTTGGTGTCGTCAATAAAGCACTAGTAATTATCTTTCTGGTATTCTCTGCTTTATCCATCTGACATCAGCAGTGATATCCCTTGTTCCAAGACCCCTTCGGAATCCGGCCTGAACCTCTGGCAGCTCCCTGTCAATGTACTGCTGCAAGTGTTGTTGGTGATCTTCAGCAAGAGTTCACCGGCACGCGATATCCAGGACCGGACCTTGCTCCACAGCCTAAGCATTCTGTTGGGTCATCTCTCTTTGGAATGGGTACAAAGATCAGTTGACCAAGTAGCTGACTTCCACATTTCCCGGCACACACAAGCGAGTGATTCCAGTGCTTCTTCAGCTTGTTGAAACATTCCGCTTGGTGTTCCATCAATTCCTGGAGCCATTTTTTTTTTCAGTTAATGTTTTCGGTGCAGCTTGAACGTCTTCCCTCAGTACACCGGGTTCGCATGCTACGTGCTGACCCAGCTGAGCGTCAACGAGCTCTTTTCGGTGCCGTGGCTGCGCGGCGCGCTCTTCCCGTCCTCTTTGGATGCTTCCTGCACCTTTCAGTATGTTGCCTACAGACTCTTTCAAGCTTGCAATTCGAGGCTTGAATTTTATCTTGAGTCCTTTTGGTTTTCAATACGTTTGGCATGCTCTTCTCTTTTAGGAGCTTTAAGTAGCTGTAGGGCACATATTTTCACGGTGTTTTTCAATCATCTGAAAATGGGAAGTAAGAGTGTTCAGAGAATTATATAGGTGTTAATACTAAGTCGATGGGCTGAGACCTCAATAATCTTATGAGTCTAACTGTTCTTAAATCTCTCTCTCTCTCTCTCTCTCTCTCTCTATATATATTATATATATATATATATATATATATATATATATATACACACACACACACACACACACA
Organism: Tenrec ecaudatus; assembly: GCF_050624435.1. Lineage (NCBI taxonomy): Eukaryota > Metazoa > Chordata > Mammalia > Afrosoricida > Tenrecidae > Tenrec > Tenrec ecaudatus. The sequence continues at coordinate 2,898,705 of NC_134535.1, forward strand.
CACACACACAAACATATATTCCTCACCCTAAGAAGACCATATTGTTCTTATGGTGTAGTAAAATATAAAATGCCCAGTATTCAGCAAGCATTTATAACAAGATAAAAAAAATCTACATTCTGATATGGATTAAAACATTGTTTCACTGCTCAAATAATTGCATGGATATGTGAAACTCCATTCTGGAACATTCATTCTGAAAATAAACAAGGTATATATTAGTTTATGATATTGTTACATAAATGCAATCTCCTCTATTGTAGAAGGCTTTTATGCTGAACAACAAAAGATATTTCAAATTTCTAATCTTACGCTCCAGGGTATAATTGGTAAAATAGTCCACACCAGAGTTTCAAGGACCCCTCTCTCATTTTTTTTTTCACTTCTGTAGTCTAAACATTATAGGACAAGTGGAAAAGAAACTAAGCTGAACTGGGAGCCTCGCAGGGCTGGGAGAAAAGTCTCTGCTCTTGCCATGGCTGTTCTGAAAAACTGCTTCCCATGAAAGCCAGAACCACCTGAGAAGCAGCTGAAACAAGCCTGCCACCAAATGACTGCTAGGCCCACTGCACAGATGCGCCCACTGCGCCCAGGCCCAGACAGCTGCTAAGTACCAGGTGCATGACTGGCTCCGGCAGTCACAGATGAGACCATGGGAAAGACATGGTGAGCAGGGAGACTGGGAAGCAGCAGCAGCAGCACAAACCTAAAAAGAAGCACGTGCTTGGAGCCAACTCCAACTGGAATCAACCCCATGGGAGTCAGAGGCAGCCCGTGCTCCACGCGGTGTCCCGCGGTTGGCCTTTGAGAAGTCCATCAACAGGCCTTTCTCCTGGGCACCTGGGTGCCTCAGAGCATGAGTTTCACCTGAATCTCTCTTGGGAAAAGTGCCATTAGGATGAGCCTCAAATCAGCTGCACCAGACCTCTGTAAAAGTATTGAAGGACAACTATGTTACATTGAGAACTAAAGACGCCTGATGTTTTCACTCACCTCCTCTGCATGTGAACACTGGACACTGAATAGAGAAGACTGTTATTGAATGATTGATGTATAAGACACACACACACACAATGGGGGGTGGTGAACCACAGGAACGTGGGTAAAGGGAGACAGCAAATGGTATAAGATATGAAAATAAAAATACTTTATCATTTACCCAGGGTTCACGAGAGTGGAAGGGTGGGGGGGGGGAGAGGAGCTGATTCCAAGGGCTCAAATAGAAAGGAAATAGTTGGTACAGGATGATGGCAACCTATGTATAAATGCGCTTGATACCATTGGTGTGTGGATTGTGAGACGTGCTGTCAGAGCCCCAATATAATGATTTCTTAAATAAAAAAAAAGACCGAAGAAGAATCAATGCATTAGAATTTTGGTGATGATAAAGAGTACTGAAATTACCGTGGACTATGCCCCAAAGGACAGACAGATCTTTCTTGGAAGATGTACAGCTAGAGTGCTCCCTAGAGGCAAGTACGGCGAGACTTCATCTCAAGCATTTTGGACATGGTGTCAGGCGAGACCAGCCCTTGGAAAAGGCCTCCCTGCTTGATAAAGTAGCGGGGTCGTGGAGGGGAGGGAGACGCTGAACAAGAAGGACTGACACAGTGGCTGCCATCATGGGCTCAGCTCCCGGAGGACAAGTGTGAGTCTCCTGCAGGACCAGCAGCGACTCCGTCTGTTGGACGGAGGGGTGCTCCAGGCCAGACCGGCCGGACGGCACCTAACCGCCACAACGCACTGGTTTAAAGCAAAATAAACAATGAGTGGGCACCAAGGTGGCCCAGAGAAAGTGTGCAAAATGCGCACAAGACGCAGGCCTGGTGCTTGGAAATGTGGGAGGAGTAAGAATTCCTCAGGACCCCTGGAGGGCTGTGTGCAGGAAGCCATAACAGGAGGAGGTGCGGGAGGGAGAGAAGCCAGCAGCAGGTGCTGTTTGCTGAGCTTCTCCCTTGGAAAGCTCCAACTCTCTCACTCCAGCTTTGCAGCCAGCTTTCCTCAGGGTGGCTTTTTCTCCTATGCGAGGCAAGGAGGTGAACTTTCGAAAAGCAATCTCCCAAAGTCTCGGGGCTCAGGCCTGCTTGAGGGGGGTTGGAGTCTATCTTGCAGACTACAGGTGGGGCATTATATATATATACGCCCTCTCCTGACACCCCCCTCTCAGGGCCAGCAGGGTGGGGCAGGGCTCATGAAGGTGCTAAATGGGCTAAATTATCGCTGTGTTAGGAGTTGGTTCTGACTCATAGGGACCCGCACATGCCGGGTCCTTCTCTGAGCTCACTGTTGCTCCCATGGTTGAGTCCATCAGGGCAGACACTGTGTCCATCCTTCTGGTTGAAGGCCTTTCTCTGTGTTGCTGCCCCTCTACTTTGCCAAGCAGAATGTTCTTCTCCAGGGACAGGTGATGGATACAGTCCTTCCCAATTCTCTGTGGTCTCAGCAAGTTACTTCATCTTTCTGAAATGCTGCTTTCTAATCTACCCGCTGGCGATGCTCACGGTGGATTCCGTGAAATGATGTCTCATCAATAGAAGCGACTAGAACCCTGTGTGGCCCTAGCAGGTGCTCCACAGAATAGCTCGCCTGCAGCCACCCAGTCAGATCTGACTCACAACAACCCTACTGGGGTGGGGGGTGGGGGGGGCGCAGTATAGCTGTATCTTCCTTAGGATTTCCAGTAGCTGATTGTTCAGAAGTAGATCATGGACCAACCTGAGCTTGGAATCAAGACATCAGCTTTGTGGTACCAGTCCATGTGAGGCAAGGGCCAGCTTGCCCCCGCCCCACTCTCTCCCCAGATGAGGCTGTTATGAAAATTCCACAAGACTCGAAGTTATTTAAAAGTGTGTTTAAAGCCATAAAGTATGAAAGAGATGTGAGGTATTATTAGGTCTGGCATTTAATACAACATCATTAAAGCCGTTACAGTTTATTTTTAATTTTATAAGCTAAGTTAATGCTTGTCTAATTTTTGAAATGTTTCCCAAACCACTGTAATGAGTATATAAAAAGCTGAAATGATGGGATTCATAGGCCTCAGGGCTCTGTGGGGAGACAGATGCATAAATCCTGGAAGGAACCTCCCTCCTACCCGCTCAGACTTCCAAAGCCTGGGAATGGACACGGGACTCCCTTTGACTGAGAGTTCAGGTGAAAGGACGCCTTGGGAAATTAAAGGTCTATTCTTGGGACCTCAAGCAAGAATGGGCATTTCCATTCTAATTGCTCAGACCTTCGTCCTGAGGGCACCAATGTGGTCTTACTCCCATCTAGCTTTTAATGAAACAACATAGCTCTCTGCTATTCAGTGGATTCCAACTTTTGCGTATCCTATATGATGGAGTGGAAAGGCCCCTGTGGATTTCTAAGGCTGTAACTTGTTCCAGGAGAAGAAAGCCCCATCGTTCTCCCTGAGAGAAGCTGGTGGGCTTGAACCACCAGCCTTGTGGTTAAGCAACCAGATGCACTAGAGCTTCTTTGCATTTGGCTGTGTTGTTAGATGTCATCAGGTTGGTTACAACCCATAGCGACCCAAAGCACAGCAGGACGAAATACACTGCACCATCCTTACAATTGTTCTTATGTTGGAGGCCATTGTTGCAGCCGCTGGGCCCACCCTTCCTGGCAAGGGGATTCCTTTTGTCGCTGCCCTTCCACTTCACCGCGTATGATGGCCTTGCCCAGGGACTGGACTCTCCTGAAAATACGTCCAAAGTTTGTAAGGCAAAGTCTTGCCATTCTTGCCTCCAAGGAGCTCTCTGGCCCTACTTTTTGCAAGACAGGTTTGTTTGTTCTCTTAGACGTTCATGGTACTTTCTACAGTCTTCTCCAGCACCACAATTCACACCCATCTACTGGGTTTTACTGCAAGCCTTCTGAATCCTGGAGCCGCTGCTTACCTTTCCGGGTTTTGGTGTGGGAGGCATTCGTGTTGCGGCGATTCGGGAAAGTCTGCACTGGTAGTTTAGACGCCGGCAGGGTTGACCGTGATGGCCAGGCTTCAGCAGAGCTTCTTCACTGAGGCAGACTGGGAAGTCAGAGAATTTGTCAATACCAACCCATCGGTCACAACAGGATCTTGTCTGACATAGTTCTGGAAGTTGAACCCTTCAGTTAAAAGGAGCTCGGAAGAAAGCTGCCCCACCAATTGGATGGGATCTCACCAGCCATCTTGAAGATGGCACAGGATCGGTTTGTACATGGGACCACCATGAATTTGCACCAGGGTCACCGTTAACAAACAAGAAAACACCTCAGGTGGGCTCCATGATAGGGACCAGGCTCTTCCGTAGAGCAGGAAGTGTAGTGGAGGAAGACAGAGAGCTGCAACCTCAGCAGACAGAACTACAAACACAGACCTGAGATCGAGCAGAGCTCACCACCTGAGTCAGGTAACCCCGGGGTAGCATGATGCCCAACAGACTCAAGGGGCCCAGGTAAATCCATGGAGGTGACCTCTTTCTACTAAACCCTGGCATCTCCATCGAGCCAGCGGGTCCACTGGAGACCCAGCCTTCTTAGATGTGTTGCTATCATTCAAGGTTGCCAAGGAGATGATTCTGACAACCAGGGACCCCATGTATCTCAAGTTTGGGCCTGTGGCTTCATAAAAATTTCAATAGCTAACTCTTCCTCAGCAGAACGCCAAGCTTGCCTTCCAACGTGCCTCTGGGTGGATCCAAACCATCATCCTGTCTGTGAGGCGTCACGTGCTTAACCATTTCCACCACCTAGGACCTCCGACAGCCGCCCAGTCCTGAAGAACGGCCATTTTAGCAAGCAGTGGATGAAAACACCTCCACTGGGACTTCTGGAGGACGTGCAGGTCTTCAGTGTGAGTCAGACTCCGGCGCGGTTCTGGAAGAGCAGAAGCTAGGCGTGTAGACCAGGAGGGTGAGGACAGAGCCCCAGCAGATGCGTGCAGAGGTGGGCGACCTGTCCCAACACCAGCCCGTGTAGCAGAGCCTCAGCTCAGCTGCTGCAAGCGTGCACTGAGCACAAGACATGCCGGCCAGCTGTGCTGCCTCCGGGGCTTTGTCAGGCTTCCAGCTCCCACTGTACTGTGTCGCCACGAGGGGATGTCTGTATGCATTTTCACTGTATATATTAGTATGGCGTAGGCTCCGTGAGCTGCAGTATGTAAACTGGTGAGGAATATTGAAAGTTCCCTCCAGTTCCAGAAGAACAAACACATCTGTCTCTTAAGAAGTGCCGCCAGAAGGCTCCTTAGAAGCCAGGAGGGTGAAACATGGCCTCACATCCTTGGCTCGCATTGTCAGGGGACACCAGTCCCTGGAAAAGGACTTCCGGTGTGAGGAAGTACAAGGTCGTTAAAGACAAATAGGTAAATAAAGAGGAAGCAGCTCAACGAGATGGTCCAGCCGTGTGGCTGTCACGAGGGGTTCAAGTGTAGGGACAATTGTGGAGATGACACAAGATCGGCCAGTGTTTGGTTCTGTGGCACGGAGTGTTTGACAGCACCTAGCAGTCATCGCAATCAAACCTACACACCCCCTGGCACATCTTGGGTACCCAGGAGGTACTCTCTGTCCCCTGCAGTGGCACCGCTCACTGGGTCCCGGGACTTAGAATCCCCAGGCCTCTGCGGATGGGTCCCCCCACAGACAACGGTGTTTTGATCCTTGAACTCTGCTTCAACAGAAGGGCCACAGGTGGGCGGCCCTGAAGAACACAGTCTACTTTCTCACTGTTCTAGAGAAGTGTGAATTCAAGCGGCAGCTCTTTATGGTCCAATAGCTTGGGGGCTTATGGATTCGATTCCCTCTGGAACGATGGGGCAGCGTCCACCTCCTGTGTCTGCCCAAAGGCTTCGGTGTCTGTGGCGTAGACGCTACGATATTCTTTATAAACTTAGAAATGATTTGGTTTAGATTCCAACTTCCATTAGCATGACCTCAACTGATCATATTATATTAATTATTGTATTGCATCATAGGATATTATTTATTATATTGTATTGCAACAGATTGAGTTATAGCAAGTTAGCACTTTAGATTACATCCACTGATATAAACCCACTGCCTTCCAGTCAATTCCGACCGGGGGTCACCCTGTCGGACAGGGTAGAGCATCATCCCCATTTGGTTTCCAAGGTCGTCCTCTTTAAGGACGTGTTCTTTGTCGTTTCCTGTGGCGTTGCTGGTGGGTTCAAACCATTGACCTTGTGTTGACCACCAAGCACTTAACTAACCATCAGGGAACCCCTGGAGAGTAGAAGGTTTAGGATCCAGGCACAACGTCGGGGAGTCACCACAGGAGTGACCAAGGATGGATGGGCCTCTGTGAACATTGCTTTGTTGTCCAACCTTTACAGTGTCTCCCAAGAAATCTTGCTCATGACATGGCTGGATTCAGAGTACATTATGCTAAGTGGAGTGAGTCAGTCACAGAAGGGAAAGTATTATATGAGTCCATTGTTATAAAAGAAAACAATCAAGATACAGGTTTTCATACGGCAAGACACAGACGCGGGTGGTTACTGGGGGGGAGGGAAAGAGAAAGGAGGAGAAGTCACTGGTAGAGGGCAGAAGGCTGTCAACCTGGGTGAAGGGGGAGACAGTTACCTACAACGCAGAGAGGAGGGGAACAGCAGGGAGCGGCTGGGCAAGCTGTTGGTAGGCTGCACACGTTGTTTAAGCCCCTGCATACAGCAGTGATTATAAGAAATGCAAACCCCATCTATTCAAAACAGAACTGTAGACAAGCACGGGATTGGTGGCCGCCCGGCACAGACTTTCTCGTGTTCCCCTCTGCCACCACCACCCAGCACTCTTAGGGGGCTATGGGTGCCCCAGTCTCTGAATGGGCTTCTCCTGTCCACCCCACTGCTTCCACCTGTTCAGGTGCCCCTGGCCTCCATCCAGCTTTCTCCACTCCATTGACTTTCCTGAATTTAACCACAGGATTGGCTGTGGGGCTGAGCCTGCCTGGGAAGTTAAATAGTCACTAGACACCCCTAAAAAGAACAGTGGGTATGTCTGAAGGAGAATGAGGCGGTGGGAGAGAGGCTACAGTGCTACAGGGGCAGTGTGACTCTTGGGGGTCCGTGCCACACAGCCCCACGACCTGCAGGTTGCCAGCGCTGGCCGGCCCTCGGTGTCGTGTCCTGTGAGGTGGGGATGAAATGACCCTGGACGGAAGGTGCGACTTGGAGATGAAACTCTGGGAAGCGAGGAGGAAGGTCAATCCCGGGCAGGAACACGTGGCCCAGAGCACTTGGCAAGCACCAGTACTGGAGACGGGACCAGTCCTCGAGTTGATGCTGATAACGAGCCTCTAGGACAGGGTAGAACTGTCTCCGTGCGTTTCCAAGACTGGAACTCTTTAAGGGCTGGTGGTCTTGAACAGCTGACCTTGTAGTTAGCAGCCCAGTAAGTAACCCCTACACCAACCACCAGACTGGCAGGGATTCCATGAAATGGTACGGATGTGATGACTGCACCTCTTCCGGTTTTCACACCCACATCACAGGCTCATGTACACACGGTGCTGCATTAAAAAGAAAAGGCAAACAGAAAACGCTGCACCCGACCCACCACTGTGGATTCGATTCTCTCCTCAGGACCCTGTCGGCTGGAGAGGAGTGATTCCGTGGGGGTCCCAAGGCCTTAGGGAAGGAGATGGCCACCTAATTCTCCCAGGCTGCTGGCTTTCAACAGCCAAAACAAGACTCTGGAACTAAAATAAAAGGCAGATCTGTGCAGAAGCCTTCCAGGGATCCAGAAGGTGTGACACCGAGCACCTGGGATCACAGGTGACAAACTCATTATCCTCCAGTCCATGTTGACGCATCCTGACCCTATCGGACAGGAGAGACCTGCCCCTGTGGTTTTCCAAGATTGTAACTCTTTAGGTGAGCAGGAAGTCTCATCTTTCTCCTGCTACCCCTCTGGTGCTTCTGAGCAGACCTGGAGTCTTGTAGTCCAGGTGAGTCTTCTGGATTTCCAACTCAAGTTGGGGAGGGGCTTTGGGTCCCTCCACTCTGTCTCCAGGACCACTTCAGGCGGTGGGTGTTTACCGAAGTCCATAGGAGGGACAAAGAAAGAGAGCTAGATACACAGGCAGCATGACAGGTGAGAAACAGACTCACCTGCACACTCTCTCATTGCATCTTCACAAGCAAGTGGCTGCCAGGACCGGATTAGAAGCCAGGCATGAACAATGAGTAGTAGACTTCAGTCCAGCCTCCTGGGCCAGGGGGTCCAGCCTCCTGGGCCAGGGGTCCTTTGGTCCCCACTACAGCTCTTTCATCTGCTGACAAACCCCAGCCACTTGCTTCTTGGTCCCCTTCTATCTCATCTACATGACAGAGGAATAGTCCTCCGGATTTGCTAAGTCAACCTATTTGCCTGGAGTCTGTCACAGAGCACTGAATAAACATTTAACTAGTATTCACGCGCTCTTGTAGTTTTATGGAGGAGGTAAGTGCTGAATAAATGAGGGCATAAAGAAACGCATCACTATCACAGTGGTGGTGCAGCAAGGGCCTCAGGACCACCCTCCGGAAAGGGGCTCCCACCCCCACCACGTGCTTGCCCAGACAGCACCCTCTTCATCCCTCATTGTGTCTCAACCCTCTTAGAGGATTCTCGTTTTGTGTTCAAAGGAGCACTGGTTATACGAGGTTGGGCTGCGATCTGCAGGGCCAACAGTTCAAAACCAATAGCAGCACCGAGTGAGAGGGAGAAAGCCTGGGCTTCCCACTCCACTAAACAATTCCAGTCTCAGAAGCCCGCAGAGGGGCCGCTGTGAGTCAGCACTGACTCGGGGCAGCAAGTGGAGTTTTACATCCGTTCTTTTGTTTTTCAATCTGTCTCTCCTGCATCTGGATGGGGATTTTACCTTTCTCTTCCCACTAGTGATTGGCTTTGAGAAACAGGAACATTGTGCCTCCCTGCTCAGCATACAGGCTCTCTAGTGTGTTGTCAGGTAAGCTGCTAACCACAAGGTCAGCCTTCTGAAAGCACCTGTGGCCCCAACGGGGCAAGATGTGAATGTCTACGCCCCTCATGACGTACAGTCTCAGAAGCTCACAGGGCACGTCTACTCTGTCCTATAGGGCCACTGTGAGGCAGATTCAGCTCAGTGGCAGGGGGTTTCATTTGCCTTATCCAGGAGGCTAGAGTTTGCATTCAAGGCCAGGCTCTAGGGGAAGGGACATCTTTCAAGTGTATCTGTGCCTCTACTTTCTTCTTCTCGTGCAAAGGTCACCACTCCTAAGAGCAATGAGCTAGAGTGGACTCCACGGCAGTGGGTTTTTATAGTTTGCTCAGATGGCATTGATTTGGGGAGCCCATTAGGCTACATTTCAATGGCAAGGTCAATAGCTTAACCCCACCCATTCCCTCCTCAGAAGACTGAAACTTTCTGGTCAAGTTCAGATGGATAGCTTGGAACCCAGAGGAGCAGTGTCTACTCTGCGTGATAGCCCCTGTGGGTCAGCATCCATGTGAGAGCAGCAAGCTGTGGTCTCGCCCCAGGACCCCAGGTGGCACTGTGAGAGAAGTCTTGAGGATGCTAGCTACAAGACTGGTGGTTCAAATCCACCAACAGTTCCTCAGAGGAAAGATGAGACTGCTCCTCCCCTCAAGATTCACAGTCGAGGAAACCCCGCATGGGGTGCGGTGTGTGGAAATCAACTGGATGGCAGTGAAGGAGTGACTCCAGTCCTGGTGGTGGAGTGGTTCTCTGCTGGGCTGCTAAATACAAGGTCAGCAGTTCCAAACCCCCAACCTCTCCACTCTCCAGGTGAAAAATGAGGCTGTCAGCCCCCTTAAAGAGTTCTAGTCTCAGGCCCCCTAGGAGCAGTTCTACGTTGCTTTATAGCCTCCCTGTGAGTTGGAATCGACCAGGTGGTGGTGAGTTTTGGCCGGTGATGCTGTTTGAACTGATGCCATCTCAAAAGATCCTATTCTCAAGCAAGACTCCATTCCAAGCAGCTCAACACCCCAGTAGCTCTTTTAGGACAGGCAATTCCATCCATTACAGGGGTGAGAAAATTCTGGGATCTTGGTAGCCCTAGGGCCCCACCCCTCAGGATTCACTCAGCACACCAAGAGGGCAGAAGAAAATTCAGAAATGAGACCGTGGAATTGCTTAACTCTAGGTCTGCATGTAGGGCTGGGAGGGGGCAGTTCCCTTCCTGTCCATTCTCAGCTGTCATCCCCCTCACACAGACAGTTAATCACTCCCCCAAGCCGGCTTCATCATTGCCCATTGTCCCTGTCTTAGTGCTGAATTTTGCTCCTTCAAAGAAGATCAAAAGGAAGTGCTTCAGTGAGATGTGCATCTCATTAGTCTGACAAGACCCTCCTCATTGACCAGCTCACCCCGATTTCCACGCTTGCTTCTGAAATGTCTGTTAAAAGCTCCTTAAGCTTCCCTCCTTTGGCTCTCTGAGCCCCCTGGCTTTGTTAAGCAATTGTTCTGGGTAAGCCCCATGTCTCTAAAGATAGAGGTGTCTTCTGTGTCCTGCTGACTGGCAGCCAAAGGGCCTTCTGATTCAGTGTCCAAGCTAAGTTCAGTTCAGCAGGCTTTTAATGAGCACCTACTGTGTGCCAGCTTCGGGGCCAGCACCTCAGGGTATGGAGGAGCGTCATCGCTGGACATTCCAAAGAGGTGATGTCTCTGAGATAGCAAATGCATTCGCAGAGGCTGAAATGCCCTCTGATAAAAGGGTGTGCGGCCCCAACAATGAAGGGAAGGAAAGGCGGGGCGGGAGGGGGGGACATCTCCATCCTAGCGTCATTGGAGGAGCACCTTTGCCAAGAGGAAATGGACACCCTCCACCTTGCGTTTTCTGGGTGAGCACCTGCTCTGTTTTGTTTGGATCAGGATGTCAGAACATCCATCTCTGCCGCTGCTCCCTTTGGGTTGAGCATGTGTCCCTTAGATACACACTTACCCCTGTCATTCCACTCCACCTCTCACCTGAATGGGCAAACTCATCTTAGAGAGGAAGAACAGACCAAGCCCAGAAGACGCACATAGGGTGAGAAGATTGGGGCCTCTATCGAGTCAGAAAAAAATGAAACAAGGAATCAAGAAGGATCCAGCTTACTCCCCGAGCTCCCCAGCTATTGCTTCCACGTTGGACACATTTGCTGGCGCAGCCCTCGGCGCATGAAGCTGTCAGCATCCTTCATCAGCTGGACAGGTGTCTCCATGGTAGAGCCTTGCTCTCCTTGCAGGAGCCCTGGGCTAGAGTCTCAGCCGGGCCCCTCATGGACAGCCACCCCCTGTCTGCCGGGGGAGGCGCGTGTGTCGTCATCATGCTCAGCAGCTTCCGCACAGCTTCCAGACGAAGAGGAAAAGCCTGTGAGCTGCTTCTGAAATCAGCCGTTGGAACCCCGATGGGTCACACCAGCCCAGCCGCGCAGGACACAAGTCTCCATGCCGTGGAGCCTGAACTGCCTGCCAGCCCCTGGCACCAACATGTTTGGGACCTGTTGTCAGGAGAGACCTTCCCTGGAGGACATCCTGCCAAGTCAAGTCGAGGGTAATCGAAAAAAAGATCTGGAGCGAGATGCATTGACATGGTGGCGAGAGCAATGGGTGCAAACTAACGACACTGTGAGGCTGCCCCCAGACCAGGCAGTGTTTCATTCCCTTGTGCATGGAGTCGCTATGGGTCAGAGTGGGCTAGATGGCAACCTACAACAGCAAGACCCTTCACCAGGGCCAACTGGAGGGTTGGCGTGTGATGTACAGCAATTCTGCATCTGTGCCGGTACAGATGTGCTGAGGTCTGGACACACTGTATGGAGAATGCGTTACTAGTCAAAGCACCCAAGATAAAAGCAATGTTTTACTTGGATAAAAAATAACCCACCCAAGTTCAAGGCCATCCACCTTCCCCAGAAGGAAGCTTCCACGAGCCCCAAGGCTGAAAGTGGGATGCACCCTCCCTATGGCCAAGGTCCCTGAGCAAGGCTGATATCTTCCCAACTAAGGGTGGTGCTCCTGGGGGTGCCGCTCTGATCTCAGGTGCACTGGACCTAAACCATGGTCTCTTTTTCATTTTAAACAACTTTTTGAAATGGTAAACTAGGTAGAAGCTTTCATTTTAGATCGTCAACTTTGTGTTCAACAGTTTCAGCTAATAATCCACTTCCCCGGCAGTTTATCATTCACCCACTCCTTGATTTCTCTTCTCCTTGTGGACAACTGTTTTCCATTGACCCCGGCGCAACATCAATGGTTTCAGACATAAGAACAATTGTGAGGCCAGGCCAGGGCCGGGCAGTGTTTCCTGCAGTTGATATAGGGCCACTCTGAGTCAGAACTGACCGATGCCACTTAACTACAACACCTTCCGTTTTCCCAACATTTAAATGTCTAGCGCCTCTTTGACTTCCTAGCCGCGGCAATTTACAAAACTAGTTCCCTTTGGGATGAAGACCTTGATTTTATGGCTGCTTCCCCTTATGTCAGTAGTCTCATGCAATAGCTGTCCCTAGGTGCTTGGCTGACTTCACACAGCGTGATGTCCTTCCGTGTGATGAGGTGCTCCATGAACCGCTCATCTTTTCTGTTAGTATCCCAGTGTGTGCACGGACGAGTTTCTTTCTTCAGCTGATGGGCATTTAGTTCCCATCTTCTTGAATTTAGTTTCCATATTCTTGGAAACAGTGGTGCACTGAACATGGGTGTGTATAGGTCTGTTTGTGTTGTGAGTCTTGATTCCTTACGATATATATCCAGCAGAGGGATGGCTGGATTGAAGGGAATTTTTATTCCCTGTGTTTGTGGTAGTGCCGTGTCACTTTCCGCCCTTATTGTACACACTTACAGTCCCACCCGCAGTGCATGAGCATTCCAGTGTCTCCAAAACCTATTTATTATTTTAGTTTTGTTTCATACTTGGCTGAGTAAGCCGGTATCTCTATTGTCTGATAGCAACTCGCGGAGGTCTAGTGACTGTGAGTGTTGGTCATGTCCGCGGGCTGTTTGGATGACATTGTTCATGCACTCTGTTCATGCCCTTTGCCACGTTTTACTCGTGGTTCGTCTTCTTCCTAGTGAGGTGTCGCAGATTTCACTCGTATGCATTGACTTGATGGCAGTGAAAACCACGGTTCGGTATTTTGCCCATAAAATCTTCTAATGTTGCAACTTAAGGCTTGCTTTTTTTACTTGTTTCATCTTGATGTTTTCTGAGTATGTCTTTGCCTTTTCTTTTGCTTTCTAATTCGATGTCTATACACATTTCACTACAATAGTTTACTTTGTCTCCTTGAGATTCTCTGCTCAGCTCCTTCATGTTGTCCTTTCTTCCCTTTGCTTTATTTACTCTGATGAAAAGTAAGCTTCCGAGTCTCTTCTGGCATTCACTTTGGTCTTTCATTTCTGTTTGGTCTCTGTAACATTTAGTTTTCCTTTCTTCATGTGTCGTATGCTTGACGTCACCCCATGGCTCATCAGGTCTTCTGTCATTCGTGTTCAATGAATCCATGAGGTGTTCTACAAATGTAGGTGGGTCACTCATATTTTGATTCTTGTGGACTTGTTTTAATTTCTTTTGAATTAAATTTGAACTTACAAAGGAGCGCCTGATGGCTGGTTCACAGTCGGCAGTTCTAGTTGGTTCTATCGGGTCGCTATGGTCCGAACTGAGTGGATGACAGTGCTTAGAGGGTCAGCGAAAAACTCCCTGGAGGTGAATTGACCAAACAGCCAGAAAGAGGGTCTCAGATTCCCAACGATTGTGAAAATGTCTTAGGATCTGTCAAGGACTAGTCCTGTTGTGCACAAGGTCGCCAAGAATTGGAATTGACTGGGGCTTATCTAGCAAGCACCCACGTCTCTGAGGGTCCCTGTACCTAGCCTGGCAGAGCAGGCCAGGGACAAACTCAGGACCCTTTCCTTCCCTGTCAGAAGGTGCAACAGCAAGACGGCTGTTGCCAAAGAACTCTACTTAGAGGATCTTCAGATGTGAGTTAAAATGACGAGGCGTTTTAAAGTCAGAGCAGCCATGTTCTTTGCCAGCACACACACCTGTCAGGCAGCACTGTGGGAAGCTTCTTTTGCCGTCTGTCCTGTTCATTCCTGGGACATGGTTGTCACCATCTACATGCAAACAGGAAGAGAGGGGGGTAAGACAGGTGAAAGAGTTTGGCCACCTCCATCAATACTCTGGCTGGGATGCAAACACGATCCGCTCCTTTCAACTCAACTCAGAAAGGGCCACTTTCCACCGCCCACTGGACAGTCCCTTGCTCACGCTTTCCTCCATCACTAGCCCTGTGGACACGTGACCTTATTGCCCCCCCCCCCCACCAGCAGGGACAGAGACACATATTGAGAAGGATGCAGGTTCTCCACCCCTTCAGGAGAAGGTGGCATGCTGGTCCTCTAGCGTTCAAAGGCTCAGCCAGGAACTGGAGCCAGCTGGCCTTGGCTCTGGATTTGGTGTGTCTACACTCCCCTTTTCCACTAAAGAAAACGTGTCACATCCTTCGCACATTGTCACTGAAGCCTCATTACTCTGAAATGTCACTTCACTTACGAACATCATTATGCATGAGCATATGCTGCAAATGACAGGCATTGCGGAAAATTTGAAAGATGTGATTTTTTTTTTCCCTCCAAAGCTGCGTTTTAGCAGGGATGGAGTCAACATTTTGACATAGGGGAGAGACAGGGAAGCAGACGGGAGTCTGGATGATCGTCTTACAGATTTCAAGGTTGTATCTCAGACCCTGGGAATCATTGCTTTTGGAAAAGACTGAAGTGCTGATGTGGAAGGGAAGAGGCCTCCAGGGGTCCGTGACATGTCCATTTGGGGATGGCCAAGAAGGACCTTGATGAGCCACAGTCCCACCATGCTCAGAGGATTGAAGGAGCCCAGATCTCTCACCATCAGGCTCTGTCCACAGCGCGGCCCGCTTTGGTCTCTGCGGAGGAAATGAACATGGTGCTGCAGCATTGGGACAGGACGCTTTGTGTCCCGAGACCCTGGTGTGCTGGTTTGATTTTAGTAGCAGTTGGGGAGGATAGGAGGGCATGGAACAGATGGTCTTCAATCATTCTGAGCTGGTGTATATGTTTGGTTCCCTCAATCCCGGGAGAAATATTGAGAATCTATTCCAAGTGACACGGGGGAAAATCCAGTTAGGAAATCTATCAAATGGTGCGTGGAGTCAGGGCTTCTTACAGAGCCTAGAACCGTGCAGACAGAATCATAGGTCAGTCTCACAGGGGCTCCAACACTGATGTCACAAAAATCCCCAGAGCCAGGGCACAGGGGTCTGAGGCGGTCACAGTTAGGGTTATCGAGAAAACAAGACTGATGCAACAGATGTGCTTATTGATGATAAAGATAGATTGTGAGATGCTATCAAGTCAATTCCAATTGACAGAAGGAAACACTCCCCAGGTGTGCACCAGCCTCACAATTGCTCTCCTGGTCGATCCCATGGTTGCAGCCACTGTGTCCATCCATCTCGTTGAGGGCCTTGTCCCTCTTTTTTGCCGCCCTCCACTACCAAGCAGGATGTCCTTCTCCAGGGATGAGTTTCTCCTGGCAAGACGCCTAAAGTGTGAGGAACGAAGTCTGCCTTCGTTGCCTCTAAGGAATGTTCTAGATGTGCTCCTTCAAGATGGCTTTGTTTGTTCTCTGGGTGGCCCGTGGTGCTTTCAGTATTCTACACAGCACCACCATTCCAAAGCACCCACTCTTCCTCAGACCTCCTTAATCAAAGTCAGACATGCCGATGAGGCCATTGAAACGCCCTGGCTTGGGTCAGGGGCACCTAAGTCCTCCAAGCAAACTTCTTGCTGTTCAACACTTTAAAGAGGTCTTGCACAGTGGATTTACCCAATGCAATGAGTTATTTGCAAAACAGATGAACTGCCCTGCTGAGCTGATTTCAGCTCAGGGTGACACTGCAGGCCAAGGTGGGACTGCTCCACAGGGTGCCCACGGGTGTGAGACGGGCAGAAGCACATTGCCATCCTTTCCCCACAGAGGGGCTGACGAGATGGAACCTGCAGGCTTTCTGATAGCACCTGAGCCCTGAACCACGGCACCAAGTCCCGACACGGGTGGTGTTCGTTAGGTGGCCTTGCGGTTGCCTTCTGTACAGCAGAGTGAGTCACTGCAGATCCCGTGCCAGCGTCATGATGTTTGAGTTGTTATAGTGACTCTCGTTGAGGATGCTCACTGTCTCCTTATAGAGGTATCGATTTAGAACAGTGGTTCTCAACCTGTGGGTCATGACCCCTGTGGGGATTGAATGACCCTGTCACAAGGGTCGCCCAATTCATGACAGTAGCAAAATGACAGTGATGAAGTAGCAACAGACATAATTTTATGGTAGGGGTCACCACAACACGAGGAACTGTATTAAAGGGTCGCAGCATGAGAAAGGTTGAGAACCCCTGATCTAAAGAGATGCAGATAGAGAGAGTATAGAGAGAGATTCATTTCAAGGACTGAGTTCACTTGAATGTGGGGTCTGTAGAGTCCAATCTCCATAGGTCAAGCAATAGACTTGAAACGTACTCCATCTGACGGCCAACATCTCTAACCTAGGAGATAAGATGCGATAACACTGCTGTGGAATGTCTTCTCCCTCATGGAATCTATGTCCTTGCTCTTAAGGCCATCAACTGATCTGAACCTCTAATTCCTATCATGATGGGTCATTTGTCACTTGAACAAAACATGGGGTACTGCCTGGTTTAACATCAGCAAAGGGGGTCATCAGGGCTGTAACCTTTCAGCATACTTATTCCATGTGTATGCGGAGCAATAATGTGAGAAGCCCCGCGACATGAAGAAGAACACAGCGCCAGGATTCCAGAGAGGCTCATCAACACCTGTGATATAGAGATGACACAACCTTGGAGAACTTGAAACTCTTGTTGATGGAGAGTGGAAGGCTACCGTCTTTGGGGTGAACTACACCTCCGCATAAAGAAAACAAAAAGCTTCACACCTGGGCCAATAAGCAACATCTTGATAAGGGGAGAAAGGTGTGACATGGTCAAGCATGGTATTTTATTGGACGCGCCCTCAGCAGCAGCCAAGAAATCAAATGATGGGCCGCATCTGGGCAAACACACTGCGCCAGTCCTCTCTAGAGTATTCAAAAGAAAACACACCACTCTGAAGACTAAGGTGCTCACGACCCAGCCCTTTTGCGATGGCCTCAAATGCTTGAGCTGCTGATCAGTGGATTCACAAGATCCAGGAAGAATGGGTGCAGTTGAATTACGGTGCTGGGGAAGAACAGTGAAAGAAAAAAAAAAACATCTGGGAAGAAGTACATTCAGAAGGATGCTTAGAAGCTTTGTCTCGTGTACTTTGGGCCTGTCATCACGCAGGAGCAGTCCTGAAGAAAAGCACAGCAGAGAGTCTGTGATCGAGAGGATGACCCTCCATGACCTACATGGACACAGAAGTTGCCAACAATGGGCTCAAACATGACCAAGATGAGGATGGCACAGCAGGAGGCAATGCTTCCTTCTGCAGGACACAGGGTCCCCAGGGATTACAACTAGCCCCATGCAAATATCTTCACAACAATACCTAGCCCGCTGTTTATCCCAACCTCTATGGCTCAGGCACCTGGAGGTATCACCTTGACTATCGCCACGGGGATCCGGACACAGCAGGAAACACCTGCTCCAGGCCAGTGGGAGGGCATACTGGGAAGAGTATGCGTCTAGAATCAAAGAGAAGTCGCTCTGCTTCAGTTGGCTCTTTCGCCTCATGCAAGGCACTTACGTAAAACTCCTGAGTCCTTTTCAGGTGGAAATTGCATGTGAGTAATGTGCTGGGGTTTGAGTTACAGGTGCCAGGACAGGAGAGGATGTCTTGGCTCTGCACTGGGTGGGCACTGGCATGCCACCACCAGACGCTGTTTATTCCCTCGAATGTGGTGCACGGAGCCTGTGTGAGCACCTGTCGCTCCCTTTGTCCTTCATCCTTTCTTTCCTCTGCTTGGTGTTGGGCCCTGGCTCGTGGCACCCCATGCGCAGCCGGAAGAATCGCTACCTAGTCCTGCCCCATCCTCATGATCAGCTGTGATCCCAGACTGAAGGCAAGAATTCTGCCCCTGCACCAGCATTGCCCTCACTGAGAATATAAAACAAAACGCCCTCAGAGGAAGTGGTGACCCGATACAGGATCAATGCTATAAATCATAAACTCCCCAAACTTATTTGGCCAAGTGCTCCCTTTCCAGGAAAAACAAATTACTGAGATCCCCCCACCATGCCCGCCTGACACACACACACACACACACACACACACACACACACACACACACACTATAACACAGGATAAAGTGTTAGGTCTATACCCACTCGCCCACCTCTCTACTGCACACATCATCCAGCAACCCCAGGGCAGGTTGTCACCCTGTTTGAGAAACGGTGTGCAAATGTTGATGGGAGCCGACAGCCTCATCTTTCTCCCTCTGAGATGCTGGTGCATTTGAACTGCTGACCTTGAGGATGCAGCCTAATACCCAATCCACAGTGTCAGCAAGATAGAGCAAGGTTTAATTAATACTGTAAACAGATGACTATCTGGGTGAATGAGCTTTAGAACAAGCAAGTGCGTCTAAGCACCGAGGAAAAGCTAGCTTGCTTGTGAAGACACAGAATGGGCTGGGAGAGGAGAGAAGGAGGAAGCGGAGAAGCTGCAAATGCATCTCCCCCCGTGCCGCCGAGGGGCGATGGCAATTCTAGGGTTTAGGAGGAGGCTGAGCTGATCCAAGGATATATGGTCCAGCTTTGAAACTATTTTCTTTCCATAAAATCTCTAAGCCCGTATTCAAACATGGCTAAATGACAAACTTGCAGTCATTAAGAAAATGTTTCTTTTCATATGTAAAATTTATAGAGCCAATTAACAGCCCTTTCATTTGTGATCTTAATCACCCAAAATAGCAGAGGAATATGGGTCATCCTCTGTATATCTCTTCCACCGCGGCGTGCGCCCTCCTCTTTGCTGCTCTCCGCCCAATCACGGCCGACCACAGTCGCTTCCCTCGGGGTTGTGGGAGAGAAGATAAATCAGGGTGCCCGTTTGTGTGTTTAATAGTTGCTATTAAGTAATTCTGTAGGGAGTTTATGCATTTCCATTTGGGCCGCTTTAAAACTTTTTTTTCTTAATTAAGGCTTGTTTGTGGAACATTCCCGATAAGAGAAATAGGTTTCCTCGTTTCGTGAGGCCGAGCGACCTTGCCTGACAGATGCTGAGGGGAGGAAGGTGAACGCATTCCCCAGACTGTCCTTGCGAACGCAGGCAGGATTTCCGGGAGACGCACACGAGGGCCAATCCTGCTCAGACGAGCCTTGGAAAGTGTGGCTGTGGGAGAATTCCGCGTCTCCCGTCACATTTAGGAGAGGGCATGAGCCTGGATGGCCACACTCTCACAATAGGGGAGCGGCGACGGGTCCACAGGTGCACGTGTCCTTCTCCTTCCCTGCTGTGCAGGGGATTCCGACACGTGGGCCCCTGCGTGTGCAGAAGAGAACTGTGCCATGGGGCTTTCAGGGCTTGCAGAAGTAGATTTCTAGGTTGCATTTCAAGACTTCTCTGGGTTCAAAACAGGACTTTTTCAGCAAGTGGCTGAGTGCTGACACGCAGACACCTGTCATTGGTGGTATTCCGGGATGTGTACATTCAAACCCATTGCCACTGAATCTGCCCACTGGTCTGTCTTAGAAGCACCGCCAGAGTGCGCCGTAGGGGCAAGGATGGCCGGACTTGGGCCCACCTACTGTGGACGTGTCATCAGGAGAGACCAGTCCCGGGAGAAGGACATCCTGCTTGGGAAAGCAGAGGGGCAGAGAAAGAGACAGGCCCTAAGGGGGGTTCCTGGGCATGGTGGCTGCAGCCATGGGCTCCCGCACAGCACCACTGTGAGGAAGGGGCAGGACCGGGCAGTGTGTCCTTCGGTCGCACACAGGGTCACTATGGGTTGGGACTGACTTAGTGGTTTATAACAATGACAAGCCACTGAGTAAGCTACTCATGACAACTCTCTGGACTGAAAACAACTGCCCATCTGGGTTTCCAAGGCTGTATGCATATCCTTACAGGGGCAGACAGTTTCCTCTTTCTCCTCTAGAGCGGATATTGGGTTTGAACTACGCACTTTGACATTAGAAGTCCAAAACTTAACCTACGACACCACCAGGCCTCCTTTGATACTGTCCAGCCCATTCCAACTCAAAGGAACTGTCTAGGATGGGCTAGAACTGCCCCGTAGGGCTTCCTAAGATGTCAATATTTAAGGGAGCAAAGTACCAGGTCATGGAGCAGCTGGTCGTTTCAAGGCACTCACCTTCCTGTGAGCAGCTGAGTGCTGAACTGCCGTGCCATTTCTCCCCTCCCTTCTGGGGCGCCTTGTGGCTTGGTGTTTGTGCCGAAAGCATTAGGAATGGTCGACGCTCTTGGCAACCACATTCTCAACGAAGCGCCACCACAACCGTCAGAGAGCTCCTGCCACGGTTCACAGATGTGGCTACACACTTAGATACATTTGTGATCAGCACGCCAGCCCTGGCGAGGCCTCACTGCCCTCCTCAGACACGCGCGGGGCAAGCACGACGGTGCTGCACCGCCGAGGTGGAACAAGGCAGGTTCACTTGGGCTTTGCTACCTGGCTGGGGGTCTGGGAGGACTTTATAAAACGTAATTGCTCAGAGTAATAAAAATCAGCTTTGTTACTACCCTGGACCTCCTATTGATGATGCAAGAAGTGAGGCCAAGAGCAGCTAACTTGTGGAAGTTACAGCCCTAAAAAGTGGTAGAATCTGGGTTAGGATCCAAGTGGCTTGTTTCTGGAGTCTACACTCTTAGCCTCAGCACAGGAAATGACTGACAAGTGTCAGGGACTGTGTTACGCCGGGTTGGCTAGAGAAACAAATCCAGGGACACTCATAAATGTATAAGAAAGAGCTTTTTTACATCAAGGAGTAATTGGATATCAACAAAATGTTCCAACCCAGTCCAAATCAAGTCCATAAGTCCAATACTAGCCTGTAAATCCTTCTTCAGACTCACGCACCTGTGTGCAAATGATGGAGAACGCAGGAAGATGAGATGCCAAGGTGTACAAGAGGCCAGTAGTGCAGCAGCTCAAAGATACAGGTTGGGCTGGAGCTTCAAGGTACAGTGATGCATTGGCATGGTGACACGTTCCACCATAATCCACAGATTGGCTCGGCCCAGAGGTAGCACGGTGCAGCCAACTCAGGCACCAATGCACAGGCCCATTCACCGGAGGGAAAGAGAGAAGAAGGCCTGCCTCAGTAAGCCATTCATGTCATTCGCCCTGCAATCAAGCCATGACTTGATTAACTTTTTAAAAAATTGACAGGCTAAACTCCACCCACATGCTCCTACAAGAACCGTATTGGCACAGAAAATCTATCGCAGGTACCCATCACACCTTTGTGAATTGATTCAGCATCTGGTCCATGGGCAGCCATTGTGATAGGGATGGATGAGTCACAGCAAACTCATCAGGAGAGCCTAAGGGTTCTCTGCAGCTGGCCGGGTGTAGAGGAATCGATTCATTCACACAGAAGTGCTAGCAACGTGTGTCATAACTTCCGGAAGAAGGAGCAAATGAGATTTCGAGTAAATACAGAAAGAACATTTCTGAGAAGCCTTGGCAGGGAGACTCGGGCTCCCTTACTTTGTGTACATCAACAGGAATGATCAATTACTCGAATAAAAGTTATCATGGTCGGTGTGACAGTTACATCTTTGTGTCAGTTTGACTGGGTCAGAATCACCACAGGTTTGACAGATTAAAGCTAGTCTTGAGAGCGCTCTTCTAGGAGGTGACCTGCTTCCCATTTAAGTAGGTGGTGTGACTTGCTTCCCGCGTAAGTAGGTGGTGTGGGAAAGTTGCCTTGTTTTGCTGTTGTTGTTGTTGTTGGGTCTGGATCTTGCATCGGGTTTGTAGATCTCAGATTTTTAGACGTGACCCCAACCGTCTGCCATGGTGAGTACAGATCCTTGGAGTTGTCATCTGCACTGTGGACCTTGGATTCATTTGCCTCTCCAACTGCAAGCCTGTTTGCTCCTCACAGATCTCAGGTTCATCAGCCCTGAGACCTACACAAGTCAAAAGAAGCCTCCAGTGTAACATCTGACCCCTGGATTTGAAACTTGCTCGGATTTTAAACTTGTCTGTGTCCACAACTATGTGTGCCGTTTACTTGTTATCAACCTCTCTAAATATATCCCTAAAAATCTTTCCCTGGTTTTGCTTCTCTGGAGAACACAGCCTAAGGCAGTTGGGAACGAGCCAATCGCACAGCAACGAAGGAGAACAACAACATACCCTGCCTTTGCATACGCACTGGCTTGAGTAAGTTGTATTACTTTAACAGTGATTACTTCTTGTTTCCTGAACCACCGCCCTCTCTGCCACACATGTTGTCAAAGATGATTCAACATAGCTAGGGAAGGCAGAAGAAAACAAAAACAAACCATCGTGCTTCGCAGAGAAGATGTACATGGAGAGAGGGTCCCACTGAACAATATTCAGAATCAGAGTCACAGTAGTGGAGATATGAGCTATCGTGTCAATATAACGCCGTTCTCCCGAGGCAACATGCCCAGTCACAGCAAACTCACCCGGTCACCCGTTCATGCCTATGCCAGAGGAGGCCACTGTTCTACATGCCTTGCACGGTCATGGATGCCTCTTCTTTGTCCAGACCCTTTCCATTATTATCAGACGAGCATCCCCGACCCTCAACCTGAAGGTGTCTGCCCACCCCGCCCTACCAGGTAAAGGCAACATGGGACAGGCCACCCTGGAATGTGCAAGGCATCTGGATTCCCGACCAACAGAATGTCTCTTGGCCAAGGCTCAGCCTGAATTTTGGACCCCATTGTGTAACAGGGGGCCCCAGAGCATAAAGCAAGTCCATTGAAGCCCACCTAAGCAGGCCTGCTCTCTGATTGCCAGGGGAGATTTCTGTTCTCGGGAAATGAGTCTGTGAGGAGGATATTTGTTGGGACAGATGTTTCCGTGTCATCTGCCAAAAGCTGTCAGCGGCCTCCTGGCGTAATTCTTCACAAATGCAAGCATCCCCTCTACTTGGAAGAACAATGGGGAAAGCAGCTTGTAAACTTGCTTTAATTGTTGGAAGCTCCTGCTTAAGTTGAGTACAGGGATGGGTGTCTCAACCATTACCCAGTGTCCAGGTTAAGAATGTCGAAGGTGTGCACGGCTCTGGCCACTGATGGCGAGAAAGGGAGGACTCCCCGACACTGTTAGAAAGGGAAGACTGCCCCAAACTGCTGGGAGGCCACATTTAGGGCCAAAAGGATTGCCTAAATAACCATCAGGCTAGTCATAAAAACTGGATGGCACTGGTCCTCCACGTGGCAAAATGAAAAGTACAATCATTCCAATCCCAGCTCTGCTACTGCTCAGCCCTGCAATCTCGAGCAAGTTACTCAACGCCACTGTGGGACATACTTAATCTGGTGTCAACTTGAGACTATTAAGAGTGAAGGGGTGGCGTTTAGCTTGTCAGTCGAGTTGCAGCTTGATGACCTCATTTGGAGGCGCTGTGGAGATTAATGGCTCACTGGAGGCCAGATCCATGCACTCTGTTTGTCTCCCTGTGAGACATTCCCGTTGACAAGGCACATGGAGCTACGCTCACCCAGAGCCCTGGAGTGGATGAGCCATGTGGAGACGCATACCACCCTGAGAGGCTTCCACTGCCACTGGATCCACAAGACTTTCCACCCACTGGCTTGTGATCTTCCTGCATTTGGCATCATTGCATGTGTTTCATGAGTCTGCAGAGGACCTTATAGAGTGGTGTTGGACATTTGGGCTAATATTGGACTTATGGACTTGATCTTCACTGGGTTGGGATGTTTTCTCTATATACAACTTCTCTTTGATATAAATCCCTTTCCTTTATGCATGTGAGTGTCTATGACCTTGTTCCTGTAGTTCACCCAGACTAATACACTCATTGAGATTTGATCTCTATTTATGAAGATATCCATAAGCTTAAACCAAGGATGGTGTCTACCTTGCCAGCCTCAGTCATTTAGTGGGAGACTCAAAAAAAGCCAATATTTGTATAAGCATTCTGTATGTCATACGATATTATACATGATCAGACACTGTCACTGCGACCCTTCATGCTATGGTGTATATCAAACAAGCACCATATGCCACCTCTTGTCCTGGGGATTACAAATGCGTTGGGGGAAGTCAGCGTTGACATACACATGACAATGACCCTGAAGGATCTGAGAATTAAAACCAGTGGGCGCCAGGCAATGGACAAAGAGGTCGAGAAGAGCTTTGCTGGATCCAAGCCTACAAGCAAACCGAACGTTACTTACCAGAGGATGGCTATGCAGCCAATTGACCAGGGCCCAAAGCTGTCCAAATTCATCCCCCAAAAAAGACCTGTCCAAAGGTGCTTTCCAATCGAGGGCTGGAATGATGGCAGGACATCTTTGTGGAAAGAAGCAGCGCATCTTCCCGTTCCCCTCACAGTGATTCTTCATGACAAGCTCTCCTCCCACGTGCGGCTTGTCATTCACTCGGACACGGGCATGACAGATGCAGCATGGCCGCAGGTCTGCTTGGCTCCGCATCTTTAGGTTGCCGGTGTCAGCCAAGGGACGAAGACGGAAGAGGGCTCTTTAACATCTTGGCCTGTAAGGAGCTCTGCAAGCAAGTTTCTATCCCTCAAAGATGTAGACACCCAAGAAGGAGTCCGAGGATTCTGTTGGACTCTCTGGGGAGACGCGGGAAGAGTACAAGCAAGCCAAACATTGACCAGACTTTACAAACACTGACACCGACTTCACGTGCATTCATGCAAAGCTCGAAACAAATCCAACGTAAAAAGAGTTGTCAGAAGCAACATCTCTCTGAAGGTCGTTTGGTGTTGTCCTTTAAGTTCTGATGCAATAGACCACGCCCCCATCTTCATTCAGCCACTGCTGTCCATCTTTCTTCAGACATTAGCGATGATATCACTCTTCCCACGCCTTCTTCTGAGTCTGCTTTGAACCCTTGACAGTTCCATGTCTATGAACTCTTGCAAACCTCCTGAAATGATGGTGTGTGATACCGATGGCATTGTTTGACAGTGCCTGTGCTTTATTGGGTCGCATCCTTTGGACACATTATCAGGAGCATGCAGTTCCTGGAAAAAGACCCCATGCTTGGTCAAGTAGAAGGGCAACAGAAACGTAGCGAGACCCTTGGTGAGATGCACGGATGCAGTGGCTGCAGCCATGCTGTCAAACAATCTTTGTGAGGACGGCGCAGGACAGGGCTGTGTTCTGTTGTGTTGTACAGAGTCGCTGTGAGTTGGAAGTCACTCAATGGCATGTAGCAATAACATTCCTGAGCCACTTTTATTTGGAATGGGCACAAGTCTGGATTTCTTCCAGCTGATTGGCCAGGTAGCCATGGGCACTTCTGATGCTGAAATATCTTATTCCTTTTCCTGGAACATCGGGTGATCCATCAGGATGACCCTTCTTAAATGATCTTCCACCAATTCCTGCCACGTTGTCTCCCATTGCTTCTTCGGTGAAGCTCCGACTGCTTCCTTCACTATCGCCGAGGCCCGTGGTGGTTAGGGGTCAGCGGGTCCGTTCTGCCCCCTGCTGACCCTGTGCACAGCAGAATGAAAGACTGCCTGGTCCTGAGCCAGCCTCTCCATGAGGGTTGTTTCAGGCCATTTTTGTAGCCACCATGCCATCTCTGTCCTCGCAGGCTCTCTTTATTTTTATCTGACCCTGCGCTTTATCAAGCATGATGTTCTTCTCCAGGGACTGGTCTCTCCTGGTAACGTGTTCAAACTACCTAAAACCAAGGTTTGCCATCCTCACTTTTAAGGAACATTTGGACCATCCTTCTTCCAAAATAGATTTCTTTGTTCTTCGGCAAGTCGATCATTTTTTGCTATGCATACTTTTAATATTCTTCTTCAGCAAGCACCATATTCCAACAGCATTGACTCTTCCCCGAACTTCCTTGTCTATTTTCCAGCCTGCACAAATATTATGAGGAGACAGAAAATATAATGGGTTGGGCCAGGTGCACCCCCACCCTCCAAGTAGCCCATTTGCTCTTTAACGCTTTACAGAGGTCTAGTGTGGCGGATCTGCCCAAGGTCATACATCATTTGACTCCTTGAATGCTATTTCCATGAGCATGGATTGAGGATCCAAGTAAAATAAAATTCTTCACAGCTTCAATGTTTTCTCTGTTCATTGTGAGCTTGTTTATTGGCTCAGGTATTCAGGGTTCTGTGTTCCTTTATGTTGAAGTGTGACCCACACAGAAGGCTGTCGTCCTTGATCTTCATCTGCAAGTGTTTCAAGTTCTCCTGACTTCAAACAGGCAAGGTGGTGTCCGTTCACCTCAGAGGTTCTTCATCAGCCTGACTCCAATTTTTGATGCAGGGAGGCAAGATCAGTAGGCGTGGCCATGGAAGGAAGAAGCTGTATGGAAGAGAAGGAGGCACCTCCAGGCAAGGAATGCAGGCAGCTGAGAAGGTCACTGAAATAAGCGACTCCCTGAATCTGCCAGGCAGAGCAGAATGCTGCTAGTGCCTTTGTGTCCCATGTACGGCCTCCAGAACGTTCAGAAGCTTCATCTGTGCTGGCTGATGCTGTTCGAGTGGTGGGGATTTAGTGGAGCAGCAATGAGAATTGATGCACAGACCACTCTCAAATGAAAATGTTTGTAAAGCCATTGCTAACAAATGAAAACCACGGTGTAGGAAAGAGGCAAAGTTAAAACACTTGCCTCCAGTTGTTTTTTGATTTATTTTGATTTTGACAAATGCTCATTCAGGGGAAGGGGCGCTCCAAATCAGCCTTAAGCGAGTGACTTCCAGGTACAGGAATCTACCCAGCAGGTTAAGTGCTGGCACTGGTTTGATAATAAGGCTTTGAAAGGACCCCAGCTCCTCTCTATTCCCTGGCCCCTGGGAGAGCGTGCTGCTCTTGCTTAAGGCTGCCACTGAGCCAGAGAGCTGGCGTAGTGCTGGGAGCAGGTCATGTTAAAATGCCACTGAGCCCCCGCTCAGAATGCAGTAATTGTTTGTGTGAATAAATGTTCCCTGAGTTACGGCAGACCTTTGGATCCTTTCCAGAGACCTGAAAATGTTGATCCTGACCATTTATTGCCAAGTTTTTTTTCACTGATTTTATGTAGGGGTGAATTTATTCATGTATTTAGGCTGCACTTTTTACCGGTCTCATCCTACTAATACTCTCTTAAGCTCTGCCTCTGCTCTTCCAATTCTTTCTATCAGGTGTTTAGTTTGTACTCTTACTATATCCTCGATTATTTTTGTACAGCTTTAGGGTATTTTTTTATAATTACTTGTCATAGATTTTACATTCTTTGATAATTTCAATCATTTTGCACGTTAATATAGGCAACTCAGCAAATTCTGTAGGTCTGTTGATCTGTTTCTATTCTAATGGTTTGCTTTGTTTTTTGCTTGCTTGGGGTACCCCTCCACCCCCAGCCTTTCTTTTTGGTCCCTTGATTTGTCTGGCAATTTTTTGTTATTTAAAAAAATCAGACATTATATACTTAAATTTTTGCAAGGCTAAGTCAATGGTGATATCTTACTTCAAACACTTTTCTTCAGTCATTGTGTCCTCTTGTGGTGGCTGATGTGTTGTGATGTTATCCAATGGTCAAGCTAGGTTATTGGAAACACCAGTAAGTTCACTGATGGTGGAGAGGTTTCAGGGGAGCTGCCGGACTAAGACAGACTAAGGAGGACCTGGTGATGTACTTTGAAAAGCAACGGTCAATTGAAATACCGTGAAGAACAGCACAACATTGTCTGATGATGTGACTAAGGAAGAGTTCTCTCCTCGGCACAGAGCCAACCTTCACAATTTGCATTTGATATAGCCTTGGACACCTTGACGTGTCCTGACCCGAGATGAAAAGGACCATCAAAAACACCCATTCACGTGAAACAGTGAGTTGTGACGCTTGAACCTAGCACAACTAGTAGTTCTCAAAAAATAAACAGGATGTCTGAAAGTTGACATGCTAGGCCGCAGAGAGGTGAAATGGCCTGCGCTCGTCAGTTTGGAACTCGCTCATCATGTGATGTACGAGGCCGGGAATGAGGATTTGCAGAGGAAGGACGGTTTATGGGTTGTCCGTCCTGCAGGAAAGATGCAAGGACAATTACTAGTGATGTGAACGTGAGAGTTGGCAAAGAAGCAGGTATAAATAGTTGGGCAATTATAGTCACGTTATTAGAAACAGCATGGGAGGCCACATGACAGAATTCTGCAAAAACAACAACTTATTCATAGGAAATGTCATTTTTCAACAACATAACGGGTGAGGATACATGTGGACCACAACAGAGGGAATACACAGAACTCAAATTGACTGCATCTGTGTCAGTGACAGGTGAAATGACATGGAAACTCACTATCATCAGGCAGAACAAAGTCAGGAACCAACCTTGCAACATAATATCGATTGCCCATATGCAGGTTCAAGTTGATGTTGCCAAAAATTCAAACAGGTCCATGAGAGACAAATTACAACTTTGAGTACCATATATACTCGACTATAAACTGACCCGAATATCAACCAGGCACCTAATTTTACCTAAAAAAATTGCATTAAAAATGTGTTGAAAAACTCGGCTTATACATGAGTACATATGGTATACCTCACCTGAATCTAGAGCCTCTCTCCAGATGGCAAGAAACCTGAAGGGGCGTCGCAGATGAAGACAATCTCCTAAAAGCTAATAAGTACATGAAGCAATGGTCACGTGCATTACTAATTAAGAGAATGCATATTAAAACTACCACGAGGCATCATTAGATACTCATATGCCTATATAAAACTAAGGAGGTCTGGCACCACCAAGCACTGCTGGGCTGCAGAACACCTGGGACTACGAACTCTGCTAACAAAATTCGTCATTGTTGCAGGGCATTTAGAAGATGATTGAAAAGTATCTAGTGAAGATAAACCTACAGTGGGTGGTGATGGTACCCATGGCCCTCCCAGATATATGCCAAGCAGAAACGCCTAGACAGATGCGCCCAACGCATCAATGTTATATTATAAACAGGTCGACTGTTAGGTATCAACTAGATTACATGATGTTGATTCTCAGGGTTTGGCAGACACGGTGTAATCATTTTTATGATCTGATGCGCACAGTCTGTCAGTGGAAATGGGCCTTTCCTCCAGAGATCTGGCCTGTTTCTGTATATATGAAGGCTCTTCCGGCAAAGTAAACTCTCTCTCGATCCTGCCCTCTTCTCATCACTCTCCTTGCTCGGGGCACATGAGCCTGCAGTTGTCTCTGGCCTGCCACCTGGCCTGCAGGCTTTGGATTTACATGCGAGGTCTTCCGTAGACCATGAGGTCTTCAGCCTGTTGCCTCACACACATATTTGGGACTTGTCAGCCCTCAAAGCTGCGTGAGGCATAACGTCACGACAGTTGGGGTCACTCTCTTCTGGTAAGTTCCTCTGTGTGGAGTGGTGGGTTAACCTTTGGAGTGCTAAAAATGGTAGATCCGAGGTCCAAACCCACCAGCCACTCCGTGGGGAAAGACGAGACTTCATGCTCCTATAAAGACTCACAGCCTGCGAACCCGTGCTCTGTCCTCTGGGATCACTGAGTCGGAATCGTCTCAGTGGCTGTGGGCTGGCTTTGTGGATACGTGTGCTCGCTCCAGCATTTTACTCTCCTAGAGAAGCAGGCTAGGTGTAGGAGCCAACTCCGTGGCACTTAGCAGAGTAACAGGATCATGGCAGCACGATGGCCCCCTGTTGCATGAGGAACACAGGCCACCAGTGTCCATCAACAGCGGGTGCTTGACAACCTGTGCTTGAATCACACAATGGACTGCTTACACTTGTTAGTGTTAATTGCCATGTGCGTCAGTGGATAAAGTGCTGTCGGTCCCTAGGCCATCTTCAGGATCGTTAATGTACTTAAGTCCCTGGTGTTAATCCATCTCATGGAGGGCTTGTCTTGATTGCATTGACCTGATAACTCATCTCGTCCAAAGCTCCTATTGGCTGCTCAGCCCCCATCCAGCGCCCCGCTGGGGCAGCAGGCATCCCTCTGCAATAGCAATCAAAGGCCCTCGTTCTTAAAATTAGGGAAGGGCCATGAAAAAGAATGACCCTGAAGAGACGCATTGACATTTTGGCCACAGCAATGAGTTGAGAGGATGGCGCAGGACCAGGCAGTGCTCCGTCAGTTTTGTGGTTCACAGGGACACTGTGCAGGGGTTTGACTACAGAACCTAACACTTCTCCTCCGGGTGGCTGGTGGCTACAGACATGGATTCTTTAGTGCTCTCCTTGTGCCATTGTGTGTGTGTGTGTGTGTGTGTGTGTGCTCGCGCGCACGCGTTTCAACCCTACCTCTGAGCTCTTGTTCTTTGTCCCATGGAGAAATGCAGATGTTTAAAAATCTTTAGAATAGTTTGTGGTAAGAAAAATGTATGCTTCAAATCCATTAGCAGAATAAAGCCTTGTATTTCAATAGCTCCTTTCACTGGGAGCCCAGGATTCATGGCCCATTGTCTCTTTCCAAAGCCACCCAGGGCTGGCTGATCAGTGGCAAGACATTCTTTTGGATAAGGCACTGGCTACAGATTAAGTAGGAGCTAGGAACTGAGTTCATAGATTGAAGAAGACACTGCAGAGAAGGGTGAATTGTTCCTCCCTCCTCCAGCCCCTCTCCCACCGTCCCCCTCTCTGAACATTGCTTACCGAGTCTCACTTCATGAAACTGCCTGTGTTAGACAGGGTTCTCTAGAGAAACAAAACCAGGACACTTATGATTTTTTATAAATATATGAGGATAGGTTTATACAGCGAGAAGGAATGTAACAGCTAATTAGTCCACACGGCAGCACAGAGGGCTCAGTTCAACTCACTTCCGTGGAACAGTTAATATACTGGCAGCCCTTCAACTCACGGGGGCTGTAGGGTCCAAGGTTAAGGAAGCAGACAGCAGAGTATTCCCTGGGGCAAGGCAAGCAGAGTGTGCCCACAGACAGCAAACAGCAGGGTGGGTCGGCTACAGTCAGTAACTGGGAAGAATAGAGAAGCAGGCCCGTATGGGATATCACACACAAACAAGGCAAGGTATCAGAATCCATCAGCCTCAAGTTCAAGCCAGGTATGCAACAGCAACTTGGCACAGCAGGTCTCTAAGGAGCCCCAAGCTCTAGTGACAAAATCCATGCATTGGCCTGGCCCACAGGTATGTAGCTCACAGGTTGAGGCAGAGAGCTAGCTACAGCAGCCACACATGCTCCAGCATGCTCTGATCACCAGAGAGCAAGAGAGGGGGTGGACCTCACAGAGCCATGTATCTCTTTGCCCTCCATGCAAACTGATTAAGCCCACATGTTCCTCTTGGCCAGGTTGGCATAATCAACCTACCTATCAAGCCGTGTGAGGAAAAAAAATATTCTTTTGGGTCAGAGGTTCAGATCTTCTGAGTTCACCTGAACTGCCATGGGATCTTGCTTAAACTCCTTAACTTTTTAGGTTTCCATTTTCTGACTTGGATAATTGAATAAAAACACAAGGAAGCAATACACATGTCTCTCTTGATTACTTTTTTAATTGAATGGCTGGACAAACAAGATAAAAGAACTCCTATTTGAAAATTAAGAAAATAGAAATTAAATGCTGAGCCTTAAAGCTGGGTCGACATCACAACCAAACTCAAGGCCATCATATTGATTGTGACCCACAGAGACCCAAAGGGACAGACCATCTCCTTAGAGCAGTGGTTCTCAACCTTCCTCATGCCCTGACTCCTTAACACAGTTCTTCATGTTGTGCTGACCCCTCCAACCATAACATTATTTTCATTGCTACTTCATAACTGTAATTTTGTTAATGTTATCAATCATCATGTAATATCTGATATGCTGGGTATATTTTCATTGTTACACATTGAACATAATTAAAGCATAGTGATGAATCACAAAGACAAGATGTAATTATATCTTGTGAAATATTTATTTCTAATGACAAATCAATGAAATTTTGCCTTGAAGCATGGTGTAGCATGGGTCAGAGTCTTCACGCCGGTACTTATATGTGGGCGGACCTGCCTGGGGAGGGAGCGGTGTCTCAGTTCCTAAGACTACTGGAAACATGTGTTTTCCTATGGTCTTAGGTGACCCTAAAGGGGTCTGGACCCCCAGGTTGAGAACCACTACCTTAGAGGTAACGCTGGCCAGACTTTGTGTTGCATATACTTGGGACATGCGGTGGGGAGAGAGCAGTGCCCGGAGAAGGACATCGTGTTGGGTAAAGTAGAGGGGCACAGAAAAGCGGGGAGGTCCTCGATGGGAAGCACTGACACCTCTGTGGCAACAATGGGCTCTTGAAGAAGAAGGCTTGTGAGGCTGGCGCTGGACCAGGCAGTGTTTCCTTCTGTTGGGCACGGGGTTATTGTGGGTCCGAACTGACTCTACGGTACCCATCAACAACAACAAAAAAACCAACAACAACAACCAATCTTTATGAGAGTGACAGCCTCCTCTTTCTCCCACAAAGCAGCCAGTTGTTTCAAACTGCGGACCTTGTGGTTGGCAGCCTAACAAGTAACCACCAAGCCACTAAGGATCGTTGAGCAAAATGCAGGACTCAGTTTTCTATTAAGTCAGCAGTTCTCAACCTGTGGGTTGAGACCCCTTTGGGGATCGAACGAACCTTTCACAGGGGTCACCCGATTCATAACAGTAGCAAAATGACAGTGATGAAGTAGCAATGGAAATAATTTTATGGGTGGTGGTCCCCACCACATGAGGACCTGTATGAGAGGGTCACAGCCTGAGGAGGGTGGAGAACCACTGCTTTAAGTCTTTCGTTGAAGTGGGAGTGAGCGGCAAAGGATTGAGGGGCTCCGAGGAGCAGTGTCTTGGTTCCTTAGTCTTCCGGAGGCAGAATCACCACAAGTAGTGGCTTCTACACACATCTTTCTTTTTTCCCACAGCCTGAATTCAAGGAGCTGGCTCTGGGGAAGGCTGTCTGTGCTCTGGAAGGGGGAACCCTATGCCGTTTCAGCTTCTCCTTCGTTCCTTGGCGGTCTCTACACGGGATCCCATTCATGCTTCCCATTCTGTGTGTGGAGGACTGGATAGCGCAGTGGTTACACGTTGGGCAGCTAACCATGAGGTCACCAGTCCGAACTCCCAGCAGCATCTTGGAAGAAGAGGGAGCTTTCTACTCTGGGGAAGAGGAGCGATCTTGGAAACCTACGTGCACAGAGCCTGCAGGGTCACTGAGGGTCAGCATCAGCTCCATAGCAGTGATTTTAGTTTGGGTTTGATTCTTTGTGTTTAGTCTGTACTTTATAAATCTCAAAAATGATTGGCTGAAAACATATCCTATACTATTATGGCTTCATTGACATAAAAAGATAGGCCTCTTTGCACGTTGGGTTATGGTCACAGGATTAAAAATGGAAAGATAAATCAGTGTTGTTGCGTGTATTCCAAATCAGGGAAACCCTATGGGACAAAGTAGAACTGCTCTGGAGGCTGAAATCTGCTGGGTAGGCATTGAACTGCCAAATTAGAGTTGGGTGGTTCAAATCCAGTCGCTGTCCCATGGGAATAAAATGAGGCTATCCACTTCCATAAGATCTACAGCATTGAAACCATCGATCGGGCCTCCATGATTCACAATCCACTTTAAGGGAGTGGATGTTGAATCTTTACGGAGGCATACTGCTTCATCTTTCTCCCCCAGGGTGAGTAGTGGGTTTGAACCCTTGACCTTATGTTCAGCAACCAAGCACTGTAAGTACTGTCCACCAGGGCGTCCCCACAAGTATGTCGTTGTTTGTTGGGAAGTCCCCTCAAATTGGTTCTGATTCGCAGGATCCTGTGTACAACGGAATGGAACACAGCCAGGTCCTATGCCATCCGCAAATCTCTTCTTATGTTTGGGCCCATTTCCTCAGCCGCTGTGTCTAGCCATCTCACTGAGGATCTTGTTTCCAGTCCTCTTCTGAATCCCGTCAGATCCTGCGGCATGGCCCTGCCAATGTGCTGCTGCTGCAACCATTGTTGCATGGTCTTCGGCTAAATCTAGCTTGAAGAGTACAGCAACGATATGGTTGTATCATTTGTGCCTCTCTCTTTGGATGGGCACGAATATGGATCTCTTCCAGTCAGTTGGCCAACTTGCTGTCTTCCACATTTCCTGGCGTAGGCGAGTGAGTGCTTCCAGTGCTTCTTCAGCTTGTTGAAATGCTTCCATCAGCATTCCATCCAGTCCTGCCCTTGTTGGGCAAGTGCTGTAAGTGCAGCATAAACTCC